>NC_135480.1:109877633-110502633 GCF_052094955.1 Ictidomys tridecemlineatus
CAGCCCTGGAATAGGGATATGATCCTGCCATGTGTGACAATGTTTTGACAGTTTGGGGCCCTAGGATGAGCTAACTCACTAACAACTTCCTTTGATATGCAGATCAGCCAAACCCGAGTCTAGGATGCCCAGTTGTCTAGGATGCCCAGTTAAATTTGAATTTCAGATAAACAGTGCATTATTTTTCAGCATAATCATCAGTCATTAATACATTCCATGCAATACTTATTTGGGACATGATTATAACTAAAATTTTACTTATTGTTTTTCTGAAATTGAAATTAAATTAGACATTTTTTTTTCTGAGTCCATTTAGGCTACTGTAGCTGAATACCATAAACTAGGTGACTTGTAAACCACAGAAACTTATTTCTGACAGTTCTGTAGGCTGGGAAGTCTAAGATCAAGGTAATTCAGAGTAGGGAGAGGGCCAGACATCTGGTTCCTGTATGGTAGTTTTCTCGCTCTGACCTCACATGGTGGAAAGGACAAGAGGTACCCCTTGGGCTTCTTGTGAGGGCACCAATCCTATTCAAAAGGACCCCACTGTTGTGACCTAGCCACCTCTGCAAGGTCCCCCTTCCTAAGTCATCCCTTAGGGGTAGAATTTAAACCTATGGGCTTTCCAAGGCCAGCCTGGCAGCCCTAGACCCTGGTCACTTCTGTCCATGAGTCTCCTCTTCTGATCATATCCTATTGTAGCATTTTCACCTTGTCCAGCAATTGCTTTAGGAAAGAGTGAGAGGGACAGAGAGTCAGACTAGTGGTGGGGGGGATGGAGGGGACATGATGTGAAAGAGAGAAAGAGGCGGAGCAAGACAGAAAACATGCAGAGAGAGATAAGGAGGGAGAGAAACACACACACACACACACACACACACACACACAGAGAGAGAGAGAGAGAGAGAGAGAGAGAGAGCTGCAGAGAGACAGGGAGAGCTGTCCTCTCTGCCTCTGAGCCCTCCCTGTCCTTCCCGGTCCTGGCTCACCTTGGAGTAGGTGGCCCCGTTGATGACTTCTCCCTTTCGCAGCCAGATGATGGAGGCGGCAGGCTTGGCGTTGTCTGCGTGGCAGGTGAGGTTGAGGGGGTCCCCTGCCCGCAGGCTGATCACAGGCCCCCCTAGGATCACGGGGTCATCAGGTGGCACTGCGGAAAGAGGAGCAGAGAAGTTAGGCTGGGGACAGCCCCTTCCTCCTTCCCTCAGGGTAGCTGGTTGGGTGAGTCCTGGGGGAGAAGCAATGATTAACCAAATCATCAACAAAACCCCATGGATCATGACAATAGCTGCACCAACAGCAGTGTTCCTGACACATGCATATCTGCAGAGCACATGTCAGTTTATCGTCTGGTCCATGATGAGCACGTGAAGGGACGCGGCATGTGTCCTCCTTAGTCTTTTAGATTTGGAAGCAAAATGCTGTGGCCCAGACGATATCTGTGGTTTCTTTCTTTTTAACTTTTTTTTTAAAGAATCAGAGTGCTATCCCACCTGACTCTGATTTAGTCTTCACAACAGTCTTTCAAAGCAAACACTATTATCCCAATTATAAAGATCCAGGAACCAAGGCTCAGTAGGATTAAGCGATTTGGTCAAGATCACACAGCAAATGCCAATACCTGGCAGAGCCAGGGCTGGAAGCTATGCCCGTACCCCTGGAGTTCAGGCTGGTTCCTTCCCTAGCAAGGGACAGGTGACAAAGTGATGCTTCAGGGTGGGGACAGCTCTCCAGAGCACTATGTAACCCTGGCATTGGCTGAGCATCCCCAGAGTCAGAATGAGTCTCTCCTGCCCTGAATTTTCCACTGTTCGTGATTGGTGGCTGGATTGGTAGCATGATTGGAGGCTGGAGGTCCCCACCAAGGGACCCAGAATGCCAGGAGAAGAAGAGCACTGCATTGCCCCACTGTGAAGAGTCCCTGTGCTCAACTGACATTTGCTAACTCTGGTGAGTCACACCTTTGGTCTCATGATCATCATGGGCTATAGGATGAGCAGTTTTGATGGTGGACCATTTTATCATTTAGAGAAGAGGCCCAGAGAAGTCAAGTGACTTGTCTAAAGACACAGAACCTCCTTCACTGTGCTCATGGACACACTGAGGGTCTCAGGACTCTGTTTCTCTCTGGACAAGATACAGAAAGGGAAGGGCTCATTGGAAACCACCTAAAGCCACTGTTTCTTGAGGAACCTGTCTCCCTTCCCCTTGGAGGACTGGGTCAGTTGGCTCTGGAGTGTAGGAGGGGCTCAGGGTCTCCCCTGACACAATAGAGGTGTGAGCTGTGTGTGTGCTCAGTGAATGAAGGGGTAAGTGGATGACTAAGGCTTGGGGACCTGGCATAAAGGGTCTTCCTGCTCAGTTGTTAGAGGAGGGCCATCCTTCCACCTAGAGTCTGAGAGAGTCTGTGTTTGTGGCTGTGGGTCTGGGAGTTCTTCATGGGGGACTGTGTTTTCCAGCATCAGTCCTCAGGGTGGCTCCCAGAGTTTGCCCACCTGCCGTGTCTTCTGGGGGCATCTCCCTGCCAGCCACCAGCCATCGGTCCTTCTTTTAGTCTACTCTGGCTTCTCTAAAACCTCTGGGAGGGCTCCACATGGGGCCAGATCAGTACCCAAAGCATCAAACCTTCAGGCTCATTGTTCACCCGCTCCCTGCCCAGCTTTGGAAGAGGACTGACCTGGCATTAACAACCCAGCAGTGCCACTTCTTGAGGAAACCAACCCCCAAGGGCTCTCAAGATGGGACCCCTGATCCCCTGGCAGCCAGCCCAGGACTGCAGGGATCCTGGCCTGGGAAGGAAGTCAGCCTAGTCCAGCGCTGCCTGGCCTGGGTTCTAAGCCAGATCTCCCCAGGGGAGCCTGGAGCTGCCAGGGTCAGAGGAAGCAGGCGGGTTTGGGCAGGACACAGCCCATGTTCGCCCACCCCAAACCTCTCATTAGCCCCCAAGGACTCCTTGGTGTGGGCGTGGCCGCGGAGCAGCCAGGAGGCTAATAAGGGCTTTCCATCAATGGCTGTGGACTAGCTGCCCAGCAGAAGGACTTCATCTGCCTGCAATGGGGTGGGCCCTTCCAGCAGGGAGAGCTGGGATTTGGAGGAGAATCCAGCCCTCATCCTGCACAAGGCCAGGGCCACTGGCCTTTCTCTCTGTGATGGCTGCACCCTGCCTCCACTGGGCACCCTCAAGGAAGAGTCACACCTGAGCTGCTGGGGACCAGGGAAGAGCCACTTGGAGCTTTTGGAACAGAATGAACTGGCCCAGCCTCGTCTCCTCAGCCTCCCCAGTGAGGAACCAAGGGATATGGATTTCAGGAAGATGTCAGGAAGGCTGGCTCCTCCCTGTGCTGGTTTCCTTAAGTATAAAATGTGAAGGTTCAACAGAGGACGAGGGAAGTTCTCTCCAGCATCGACATCTTTTGGGTCTGAGATGGGTTTGAGGGCTTGGCTGCCTGTTAGACTATTCAAAAATCCTGCTGCCAGGCTGCACTCTGACCAACTAGATCCCAGTCTCTGCAGGTGAACCCTGAGCATTAGGACTTTTTTTTTTTTTTTTTTTGGTAGAGGAGGCAGTGATTGGGAATTGAACCACTTAGCCACATCCTCAGTCCTTTTTATTTTTTTTTTATTTTTTTATTTTTTTAACTTATTCCTTGGTAATATTTTTATTTTTTTTCCATTTTTTTTATTGATTGTTCAAAACATTACAGAGCTCATGATATATCATCTTTCATACATTTGACTCAATTGGGTTTTGAACTCCCCAAATACATAATGCAGACTCACTTCTGTTACATACTCACATTTTTACATAATGGCATATTAGTGACTGTTGTATTCTGCTACCTTTCCTATCCCCTACTATCCCCCCTCCCCTCCCCTCCCCTCCCATCTTCCCTCTCTACCTCCTCTGCTGTTGTTCAATTCTCTCCCCTTTTTTCCCCCTCCCCCTTGCCCCTCATAACCTCTTATAATTTTGTGTATCACTGAAGGTCTCCTACCATTTCCATATGTTTTCCCTTCTCTCTTCCTTTCTCTCCCCCCATTCGTCTTAGTTTACTGTTAGTCTTTTCCTCATGCTCTTTCTTCCTGTTCTATTCTTAGTGGCTCTCTTTATATCAAAGAAGACATTTGACATTTGTTTTTTAGGGCTTGGCTAGCTTCACTTAGCATAATCTGCTCTAATGCCATCCATTTCCCTGCAAATTCTATGATTTTGTCGTTTCTTAGTGCTGCATAATACTCCATTGTGTATAGCTGCCACAATTTTTTTATCCACTCATCTATTGAAGGGCATCTAGGTTGGTTCCACAGTCTAGCTATTGTGAATTGTGCTGCTATAATCATTGATGTGGCCTTATCCGTATAGTGCGCTCTTTTAAGGTCCTCAGGGAATAGTCCAAGAAGGGCAATAGCTGGGTCAAATGGTGGATCCATTCCCAGCTCAGTCCTTTTTAATATTTTAATTAGTAAAAGGGTCTCACTGAGTTGCTCGGTGCCTTGCTAAGTTGCTGAGTCTGGCTTTGAACTCGGGATCCTCCTGCCTCAGCCTCCTGAGCTGCTGGGATTACAGGTGCCAGTCCCCATGATCCCCATATGTGACCTTGTTTGAGAGCCAATCTTCTCTGGGCTTTTTGCTCAGGTGCATAGAACTATACTACTCTGATCAAGGTGTAAAGGCTTGAGGGAGGGGTCTTCCCCCAAAACCCAACAGTGAGGCTTCAGCCATTTCTTCTTGCTTCCCTAGTGTTGTCTTTCAGGGATATTGGATTAGAGGGAGTGCGGATGAGGGGAGAAGGGAGTGGGGGCTGTTGTGGGAGTTCTCGGGAGAACACACACACATTCACACACACAAACATCCACCCTCAGAATGGGTCCTGATTACATCTTCCCAAATAAGTGGTTATCATGCTGGTTATTCATGTAGCCATGCATTATTGATTGGCCTTCGCCTCGCTGCACACCAGATGGGGGTAGGAGGGTGTGGGTAGGGGCTGGGGCAGGTGGGGGTGGGGATGGGTGAGGAAGGAGGATGTTTAGGGACCAGCCGGCTGAATAGAAATCAACACTCGCTCTTGGCAGCTGTAGCTCAGATGGGGGGCGGGGGCGACTCATTACCTCTGCATTCAGACTGGGGCCCAGGGCTGGGGCAGCTGGGAGGGGAGGAAGTTGTGGAGCAGCCCGAGCCTGGAGATGCATTATTCATACATCCCCCTCCCAGGATTGGTTATTATCCTGAACCACTATAGCGTTTGGTCTCCTAATTTTTAATCACAAGGAAGGTGGAAGCGTTAGCCTTTTTGTGATTAATCCGGAGATAAAAATAGTTGACTGTTTTGGTGTTGTGCCTATTGTCAGTCAGGAAGAAAAATTGCATTAACTGTTGGGGGACGGAGGCCTGGGGGAGACCTGATCTTCTCTCAGGCAGAGTGCGTGTGCCGGAGCTGGACACTGGCCCTGAGGGAGGCCACACCCTGCCTCAGACGGGCTGGCATGAGGAGACGACAGCACCCACCTAGTTCCTGGGGCACTACTTAGGAAAGGAGCAAACATTCCAGAGAAGATTCCGCCATAATGGAGGTGGCAGCTCTTTGCATTTTACTGTCTTGACATCTAGGATTTGGGCAGTAGCTGAGGGTCCCATCCCTGCTCTTCCTCTCCCTGACACCTGCTGTGGTGGGCAATGTGGGCCATGGATCTCTCTCCCTGTGTGTGCAGGGAGCTCCTGAAGGCTTTCTAATGAGCTCTGCTGCCAAGCACAAGGGGGTCCCTGTGGAAGGGTGGGGTGAGGAGACACCACACAGCTCAGCTCTTCACTGACAGAGATGGAAACTGAGGCCAGAGAGCACAAGGGGCTGTCCCAAAGTTGCTGGTGAGGGAGGTCGAAGAAGGATGAAGTGGGCTTGGGAGGTGCATCCTGGCTCCAAGTGGGGAGGTCAAGCTTTCATCTGTTTTGTGAACTCAGGTTCTCACTTCCTTTCTACCTGAATAAGATTCTGTAGCTAAAAATGTCTGAAACGACCGCCCAGCCCTGTAGCTCTAAGGAGCGCTCCCATGAAGACCTGGGGCATCAGCATGTGGTGAGGGGGTCCTTCCCATAGGACAAAACAGAGGCCAGACAGAAGGCTGGGGTCAGAGGCCTCTGCTCCATTCTGGAATTGCTGTCCACTCAGGGCCTCTGTGCCCAGTGACTGCACAAGGGTCAAGCTCGTTGACCTGTTGGCCAACCTTGGCCGAGCAGCCTGGGAAGACTCTTTGCGGACAACACCACAGGTTTCCCCAGAGTCCACCTGGTCACTTAAGGGGGCCCTGCCTGGGTTTCCAGAAATTCCCCAGATGCTCTGACACCCCAGATGTTGCATGTCCACAGAAGTCCCCTCTGGGGCACAGTTGTGGCTTGAATCAGCGGTACCGACAGGGCAACAAGAGGTCAGCTCGGTCATCCTCCTGCCTTCAGACAGCACAGTGGGGAAACTTACAGATGCTTAGCCCTTTGTGGAGCAGGGCTGGGTCTGCAACAACTAACAGCGCATTCTCCACAAAGCGTGTGCAGAGTGGCCTATTCAAAACCAGAATCTAGTAGGGCCCTACTCTGCTTCGAGGGCTCCCCACTGCACTTGAACTTCTTGATGCTGCCTGCAAGAATCCAAACCCACGGTCCTCGCTGCCCCCAGCACATCAGTTTGTTCCACCTGCTTCTCGCTTCCCAGGTCCTGGCCCCATCAGCTGTTCTGTCTGCTGGACAATCAATCGCCTCCTTTGCCCAGGGCGTTGCCCTGGCTCTCTGTCTATCTGGCATGCTCTTTTCTGCCTTCATCCTGCTGCCTTCTTCCTATTGATCAGGATGCACCTCCAATGTCACCTCCTCAGAGAGGACCTCCTTGACCACCCCAAGCTACAGCCCCTTGATGTCTCTTCATTACATCACCCCACTTCATCTCTCCCATTACTGGCTTTATTTATTACCTATGACCTCTTAGTAGAGAGGAGTACAAAGACCTTGTCTGCTTTGGTCATTGTGGCATTGCTGTGCCTAGATGAGTACCTGGCACTTAGTAGGGGCTCAATAAATATTTTCAAATAAATAAAATATCCTCAGCAGGAAGGGGGCACAGATGTTGGCTTCTGAGGTAAGCACTTTTTATAGTGTGTGTGTGTGTGTGTGTGTGTGTGTGTGAGTGAGTGTAGAGGACACATGGGGGTGGGAGGAAGGAGTGTTGGGGAAGTAGTGGATAAAGAAGAGGCACTTCCTAGGCTTGACTGAGACAGCTCTGCTGGAACTATCTGGCTTGGCACTAGGGCCTTTCTGGAGAGAGGGAAGCCAGGGCTGGGGAGCGCTTGGTGCTGGGACTGGGGTTGGTTCTCAGTAGCACCAGCCTTCTTGGAAGGAGAGGAACCCCATTCTGATTTGCCTGGATCCCAGGCTAGAGGGAGGACAGTGGGCTAAGCATAGTGACAGATCAGATACTTGTCTGAGTGAGGAGATTTGTGGCTGGCAGTTTGCATTTCTTTGCTTTTGGGGTTCAGCCCCAGGCCCCAGAGGCTCTGGGAAAGGGGGTGGTTCAGTGGCTGAGCCTGTACTAGGAGTCCCATTGTTGACTAGAGATGGGAGAAGGCCCCTGGGCTCAATTCTCACACTGAGAATCTTCTTTGTCCCAATGTCCCCAGCTTCCACTCCATGCAGCCAGCCAGAGTTCCTTTCTGCCCTGCCTCCCTTCATCCCCAAATTGCTGCTTCCATTTTCTTTCAGGGGCCTCTTCCATGTTACAAATTGTAACAGCACATGCACTGTCCTCTCTGAGCTAATGGTGAGACCCTGATAACTCAAAGCTGGTGCCTGGATGCACCTGTGTGTGGCATAGGCGTCCTCTGGGAGCTCATTCGAAAGCACTCCCTGTGTTCCACCTTGGAATTCCCAAGTCAGAATCTGCATTTTTTCCCCCTGGTACTGGGATTGAAACCAGGGTCTCTCACATGCTAGACTAGCAGTCTACCACTGAGCTACACCCCTGGGCCTTCCTAATTTTATTTTTGTGAGAGGGTCTTGCAAAGTTACTGAAGCTGACCTCCAACTTGCGATCCTCCTACCTTGGCCTCCCTAGTCACTGAGATTACATGTGTGCTTCACCCTGCCCTGGTCAGATTCTGTTTTTGAAAAAGATCCCAGAAAATTTGTGTGCATATTCGAGTTTGAGAAGCGCTGCTCTAAGGCGGTGGTTCTAGGAGGAATTTCAAACTGATGAACTCTAGGAGAAGCTCACTGGACAAGGAGAGCACTGATGACTGCCCTGGTTCCTTCATTGGCTTCCTGCTAGCTCTGGTCCTATCTGGCTTTCAACCTGGAGAAGAGATGCAGACTCTTTGCAACCTGGCTTTGAAGTCAGAGGTCCTTATTTCAGAATAGGTCCTCTTCAAATGCCATTTCTTTAGCTTGAAATGCTGGTTTTCTTTTTCCCCTCTTCTCCTGGGTGGCCCGTACCCAGCCTTTAAGACATTGCTAAGAGGTCACCCTCTCCAAGAAGTATTTCCTGAATCTCCCAGTGATACTAGGTGACTTCTGACTCTATCCCATGGCATTCTGGGCATGCTCCCATCTCAATATCTAACATGTCTCATGGAAATATCTGCATGTGCTATCTCTCCCTTAGGCCATGATCTCATCCATTGATCCCCATTGCCTGGTAGAGCACCAGCCACACAGGATGCAGGGGCGGCATGATGTTTGCTGGGCTTAACTAGGCAGGAGTCCATCACTTTACCAGTCAAGTGTTTGTGGACAGGTGATATAATCTCATAACTTTAATTCTCTTATCTGAGAAGTGGGATAAAAAATGCTTATCCAGCAGGATTATTAAGCAGATTTTAATCATCTTTAAGATATAAAGAATCTGGCAAGGACTTTGCAAAGGGCTACATACATCTTGGTTACTATGTTTAATTTTTAAGAAGAATAACATTTAGGGGTTATATGAGAGGCATTGTGCTAAGGATCTCTTGATCTGTTTTCAATATCCCTTGACACAGGATTTATAAAGATTTCCATTTTACCCAGGCACAAGGGTGCGCACCAGTAATCCCAGTGGCTTGGGAGGCTGAGGCAGGAGGATCACAAGTTCAAGGGCAGCCTGGGCAATTGAGAGAGACCCTGTCTCAAAATAAAAATAAAATGAACTGGGATGTAGTTCAGTGGTAGAGCGCCCCTGAGTTTAATCTCCCAATACTGCAAAAACCAAACCAAATCAAAACCCAAACAAACAAACAAACAAACAAACAAAAAATACCCCTCTATTTCAAGGGTTAGGAAACTGAGTCTTAACAGAGCAAATTACTTAGCTAACATCACATAGCTGTAAGTGGTGTAGTTGGAATTTAGATTCAGGTTTGTTTAACCCTATAATATATCCTGCTAGAGTCAGAGAAGCTCACAAACCAGTCCCTGCACCTCAGCAACCTTCCCTGCCAACCCTTTCCAGCAACCTTCATCTTGATCCTACAGTTCCTGGGGACAGTCTAAGCCTCTGGGCATTCAGACCCACACTCTTCCCTGCCCTTCCCCAATCTGAATTTCTGTTGCTACAGGAAGCATGATCCTGGCTCATGGTTGGTGCTTTCATAATGTCTGCTAAAGGAATGAATGCAGATTTTAGCAGTTCATATCCACTCATTGCTCACTTCGGTGGTTCTGCCCAAATCTCAGGCTCTGGGTCATGAGGAATCCCAAAATCCGTTTCCTCATTTACACAAATGCGCCACCTAATGGCCAAAGTTTTGAAATGCAAGATATCAGGACACAAGGGAGAAGGAACTCATTTCAAGAGTGGATCATTCAGGCTGAATAATCACTCGGAAAATTTGTACTGAGCACTTACTATATGTTGGGCCCTCTTCAAGCATTGGGGGTACAAATATCATGCCCTAGCTGTTATACTTTTCTTTTTAAAAGCAGTCTTTTGTTTTAGGGGTATCATCCATGAGGCTTTCAATGGGGGAGAAAAAGATACTGCACTTTTTCAGTTAGTCAAAGCTAATTGATACTCTCAGTCCTGTATGACTGCCCAAAGCTCTGAGCTCCTGTAGGACTCTCACAACTGGGCCCACACTGTCTATCTCCATTCCACTCCAAACCAGCCTGCCTCCATTATGGCCAGGCGCTGTTCTGGAAGCATACTCTCTGTGATGACAATGTTCAATGGCTCCTGCTGCTTCAGCATAAAAACTCATTCCTGGTCAGAGGGTGATCAAGATTCCTGCAATGAGGACTTACTTCTCTAGCTATTTTCTCCATGTTTAGCTGACCTGGACAGTTCACCTTTCTCAAGGAGCTTGCCCTCCTTGTGAAGTCCCCTCTGCTAAGTGTCCTTGCTCCAAACCTTCATCGGAGTGCCATTGTCTTCTCAATCTGTGCAAGGGCTATTATTGCCTTGTTAACTCTTGGTCATTCTTTAAAACCCAGTTATTGTCACCTCTTGCAGGAAATCTCCTGTTGATCCCAGCCCCTTCCCTTCCCCTCTCCAGCCAGGATACCATGAGGGTATCTCCACCAGTATGTGGAGCATTGGTGCCATCACCTCCTTGGGTACCTGTGCCACTTGGTGCTCTCTCCGTCTGCTGGCTCCACTAGCCTGTGAGTTCCTTGAGCGGTCCTGGACAGATTCCACTGAATGTGAAGCAAACTCCCTCCTGCCCCCCTGAGCACCTTGCTTGTTCCCCTTCCCCTCACCTCATCTGCATGCCATCTGCTTGTGGACTTGCTTTAGGTTCCCTATAGTTTCAGGGTGTTGTCTTGTCACTGCTTTGCATTTCTCCCACCACTTAGCACATTACTTTGGAAAGTTGTAAGAAAATAACAATAACATGAATAAGTGCTAACGTTGATTTAGGGATTATAGGGAAAACACTCCTTGTGGGTACAATGCAAATGTCATTTAAGCCTCACAATAACCCTATAAAAGGAAGATACATTTATTATGGGCATCTTTGAAGTGAGGAAACGGAGGCACAAAGCAAAGTTATTGGCCCAATGTCACATGGCTAGTAAGTAGTAGAATTGGGATATGTGTAGGGTTGGCAGATTGAGCACATAAAATATAGGATGCCCAGTTAAATATGTACCTCAGAAAACTAAAGTATTTTTAGAGTAAGTATGTTGATCCGAAATTCACATTTAATGGGACATCCTGTATTTTATCTGGCAATCCTGTAGATGTGTTAATTACATATATGTGATTTCATTAATCTGGTCTTTTCATTCTCTTCTCTCTCCATTTAGAACAGGGTACAAATGGGGTTTTTAAGGATGTGGTGTCTGTTGTAGGCTGGGTCTGGAATTTCTTCCTAAGGTCCAGGTGTTAAAAATGTAGTCAGCAGCACTTGGGAGGCTCTCTGAGAGGTGGGGACAAGTGGGAGGTCTTCAGGTCATTGGTGGCATGCTCTTGGAGGGGACTGTGGGACCCTGACCTCCATTTCTTTTTCCCTCCTCGGGCATGAGGTGAATGGTTTTGCTCTGCCCCGCTGTACTGCTAAGATGTGCTGCCATAGGTACAGAGGAAGAAGGCAACAGATTATGGACCCAAATCTCCAAATTTGTGAGCCCAGATAAGCATTTTCCTATAAGGTGATGATTTCAGGTATTCGCTGTAGTGATGAAAAGTTGAGGAGCACTGCTCCTCACACACTCTGGCACAAAGCACAGACACCACCTGGGAAGTAAGGCGGGGAGGGAGGGAGGAAGGAGGAGCACTGCACAGACTTGGGGTGATGGCTCAGAGGGAGGTATGTTGGAGGCTGTCAGCTCTGCCCCTGTCCTGGGAGGGACCCTGGACCAGCAGACATCCAAAGTCTTCTCCTTTGGAGCTCATATGGTGGTGGGTAAGAAGGGAGGCTCTGAAACCCAGATGCCTAACTTGGCCCCTGGCTTTATCATTCACTGGTCTTGTGGCCTGACTCCCTAACTGTCTGTGCTAGACCATGTCATAGATATTATGGGATTTATTTCATAGGATGTTGTGCTGGTTAAATGAGTTGATGCAAGTGTTAGAAACATGCCTTAACTCAGAGTTTGGCACCATGGTAAGAACTCAGTCAACTTTAGCTCTGCATGTTATGGTTGCCTATTCCACGAGTAGTTCCATCCCTGGTCGTGTGAAATGGGCTATTCCAATATCTTCTTCTGTTACCATGCTTTATGCTGCAGCCCCAGACTCTCTAGATGGATTGTTGGATTAAGCACCTACAAAACCACCACAGTAAACCCGAGGAGGTTATACACCAAGGCCTAGCAGAGATGAGGGGAGTGGGTGAGGACAAAGGAGACAGATACTGTGAGTGACAAAATCAAATAGTCCCATGTTTTCTCTTTTTCTCGTTATTGCTGCAGTCCTGGGGATGGAATCCAGGCAAATTCTGTACCACTGAGCTATGTTCCCAGCTCTTTTTAGAGACAGGGTCTTGTTAAGTTGCTCAGACTGGCTTTGAACGTGTGATTCTCCTGCCTCAGCCTCCCACGACGCTGGATTACAGTCCTATGCCACCGTGTGCTGGCTCCTTGTTTTCCCTGTTAAATTAGTACCGGGGAACATTTCCGATGAAACCGGCAAGAGGATCTGAGCTGTCTCATCAGGGAGGGACTGTTTGCAGGGAGACGGATGTTTCATTAATACCAAGGAGGCAAACAAACCATAGGATGCATGTAAAGCAGAGGGCTGGAGGAGAGCAGGGGACCCGGAGCGCCATCGCGGTGCTCTTGCAGCAAACCAACTCGCTGCGTGTGCGCATATGCGGGAGGCCACCTCGTGTCCAACTCCACCCACTGGAAGGCAGTGCGTGGCTGCTGGGTACACAACAAATGTGGGAGGGCTTGACAGAGTCTCCCGGAGGCAGTGCCAGCAGGGAAGGGACAGCGTGGTGTGGGGTGGGAGAGAGGAGGGGCCGGGGCAGGATGGGTAGGAAAAGCAGCCGAAGATGTGGTGGCTCCCTTGGGCCAGCTAGGAGGTGTGTACCAGCTGCCCTCCTAGGCCCGCAGAGAAAGGGGCCGGCCTCCTTGAGCAGCTCAGCTCCTGTGCTGACCACAGGACCCAGGAGAAGCCTCCTTGGGCTTCCTTCCAGGGCTCACAAAGAATTTCTCCTAGCTCTGACCTTGAACTCATTTTGGAATTCTCCCCTTCAACCTTGCCTGATCTCGGGGAGAAGCCTGTCATGGTGGCTGTCTCGTGTTTGTTTAAACCTCACAGTCACCACACTGCTGGATCTCCTGGTCCGGTACTCATTTTGCAGATAGGGAACCTGAGGCTTAGACTGGCCAGTCGCCTGGGTCAAGTCACATACTGGCATGTGTGGGAGCTGGGGATCTGGCCCACTCCTAAGGGCAGTGCTGTAGGAGGTGGACCCACAAGAACCTGGCCTCTGTTTACTCTGGCTGCTTCAACAACTTCATGGCGGTCCAGCTGACCCAGCAAAAGGCCTGTGGGGACTCTTGAGTGTCCCTACTCATCCCATAAATAGAAAGCAGAACTGATTGGTTGGTTTTGCTCTGGGCTCCCCATTAGGCACATCCACCTTCTCAAGGATTTTTGTGGCTTTCAGTGAGGAGGAAAATGAGGCCAGAATGAGAAATTTCCCTACCAACAGACAGCCTGGAGCCTCAGAGGTCTTTAAAAAAAATGGAGGGGAATGGGAAAAAAGGTCACCTCATTAATGGGTTTAAAATATAAACCATGGAAATGCCAACAACTGTCTTTTGGAATGAGAAACTAGAAACACCTTGGTTAAAGGATAGCAGGGAAGACAGGAGAAGGAGCTGGAGAAGTGACCATGAGAGAGGAGGGCACAAACGGTAGAGATGGGCAGAGAGGAAGAATCAGAGCCAGGTGGGGTTCGAGTCACCTGCTCAGGAAGAAATCAGATGTGAAGAGAGAAGACACACCGTTCTTTGGAGCAGGGAACAGTAAAACCAAATGGCAGCATGCCAAGGAAGGAAACAAGTACTTTCTCCAAGCCTTTTGCTATAAAAATTCATTTCAGGGAATCCCAGAAAACCACTAAAATGTACCTTTCAAATTTATGCAAATTTACCAGCTTCACTAGGTGCTAGAATCCTAATAGAAAAAAGTCAAATTCTTTTTTCTGACCCCAGCCTGTTTTTTTCCCCCAAAAGTACAAGCCTCTAAATTTAAAAAAGGGTAACGAATGCTTTTAGAATTCATTATGGGAAGGTGTTTTAATTCTCATCTAGAGTTTGGCCTTATAGATATTTTTGGAACCTCCCATCTTCCTCATTTTTCTTCACAAAGGGAAGTCACATTTCTCCACACAAGTGGGTGAGCATCGCATTTCATTTTATATAGCTGGTACATTTTATAGGAAACATTCCTGTGCTCCAGTCTTTTAGGATGCTTCAATGGGAGAAATAAAAGGCTGTTGTCTCTTTCGTGGCTCCAGGGCATCCCTGAAAAAAAATTCAAGGAGCCCCAGCCTGGGAGTTGTCCCACATTTGGGTCCTGCCAGCTGACACTCAGAAGATAGCAGAAGATTAGCAGGGAGGGCTCTCAGGACCAGTCCCTGACGGGAGTGTAGGAACCACATCTGGACCCAGGGCAATGCTGGCAGCAAAAAGTTCTCAGCAGATACTGCAGGGAGCTTGAAGCTTGAAGGGCCCTTAGAATGGTCCCCTTTTGGTGCAGGAGGACCTGGCCTTTGCACCCTGTGGGAGACCATTTTTTAAAACAGGCTTCCTCTTTTTAGCCATAGGAAGTCCCCATTGTCCGACTTAGCAGAGAACTGTTTGCCTCCAGCACCCCAGCAGCTGGAGCCAAAGGTCAATGTCTTTTTGACCTTTGTCCTGAAGCTGGAAACCTGGGTGGCACACCACATCTGCTACAAGGTATTGCCCACTAGGGTTGAATGATGGCTTTTTTTCCTTTTTCTCTATCATATTGAGATGGGATGGGGTTGTGGCTTGGGCAGAGAGTGCTCTGCATAAGAATAAGTCCTATATGAGAAGCACTCGCTTATCAGGTAAGGAAGAGTAAGCTGTATTTGTTGGGAGTAGGGAAGGACTCTCCATTGGATTCTGATCATCTCTATAATTGGTGTTTGCTGGTGTTGGCAGGCGGGTGTGTGTGTGCATGTGTTGGGTACCCCTGTGGAGCCGGGTCAGGTGAGGTGAGGAAAGGGCATAGCCCCAGAAGGTAACCTTGAACAACTTCTGCACCTCCAGAGTCTCAGTGTCCTCCTCTGTAAAGTGGAGCTAAGATGTGCCTCACGAGATTCTAGGATGTGGTTGGTGCTCTGGAAGCAGTCAGCTGGGCTGACTGAGATGAGGGCTGCCATGCTCCTGCCACCTTTGCTCATGTTAGAGTGCTTCCCTGGGTAACAATGTTAGGGAATCCTAATTCAAACGCACATATGCAATAGTATGGAAGCCACATGGGAATAGCCACAATGTCTCATAGTGGCAATGACCATGGGTGACCTCATCAGATCGGCCTATAGTGCCGTATAGGGCAGGTAAGCTGAGTGGCCACTGGGTTGGGGGTCTGGCCAGATGGAGAAGGATGCTCTCTAGTCATTCCTAACATTTATACCAGCTTTCTACTTTATGACAGAAATGATTACAAACCTACTTGGGACAGACTCCTGTGCTAGATTCTGCCCCATAGTCAGCCACTGTCTAGTGACCTCACATCCCATGGAGTAGGCATGGAGGGGCTGCTCTGGTGATCAGGAATCCAGGAATTGAAACTGGGATCTGAGTAGATCTTTTCAGGTGAAGAATGAGGATTTTAATTTCACCTTCTTGATTTCAAGCCTAGGGCCCTTTCCACTTGGTTCTTCCCAGCAGGGGCTGGGCAGCCTGGGCACATGAGAGGGCTACAGGATGAACCCCCTGCCCCAGTGATGGCCTCACAGGCAAGATGCCCACCTTCCTTATTCTGAAGCAGGGATCTCAAGCTCTGCTCTTCTGGCTCTCCTTCCTGTCTGGATCCCATGTGCTCTTGCTCTCTTGACACCCTGGAACTCCAGTCTGGCCCCTTCTATCATCTGGGATCTTGATGGGATCTTTGGGCTTACTATTCTTCCCCCAGAATGTGAATTCACACCAGTGTGTGTTCCAGATCTCAACACTAAAGTTTCTTTTTAAAATTCCAGGTTAGGGAGGGGGTGCTTTTCTCTCTGCTCTCCGTTGGCTTGGCCACCCTCTTACTGGTCTTGGGGAGTTGGTTCTCATCTGGGGGTTGAGGGCAGAGTGAGCACTCTCCATCAACCATCTCTTGGGCCTTGGGAGCAGGTGCCTGGAACCTGGGTGGCCTGGCAGACAGGATGGGAGATGAGTGGAGCCGGTCCCAAGAGCAGGAGGGGCAGGTGGTGCAAGCCAGCGTGGAGCTGCTTCCTGACCTGCGGCCCATGGAGAGCAGAAGATGGATGCTCCATGACTAGATGCCATGCTCCTCCATCACTCATGAGAGATCAGAAGGAGCCTGCAAGATGACCTCTTCCTCTCCTGGCTCCCATCTGCTCCCACAGCCTGCTAGGTGACCACCTGGAATGACAAGCCAATCACACTGCTCCTTTGCTTATGGGGCCCAAGGCTCTGCGACACCTGGGCTTGGCCCACCTGTGCAGCCTCACCCCATGCCCGCCTCTGGCCTTATGGCTCTTGACTGCGGCCATATGGCTCTTGGCAGCCATGGCCTCCCAGGCTTTGGGCCCAGACTGCCACTCTGTCTTCCTAGAATGCCTTTCCTTCTCTCTTCTGACTGTGGTCACCTATGTGACTTTCAGGCTTTGCTCAAATTCCCCCTCTGACCTCCACTGGACTTAGATGAAGCACCTGTGAGGCAGGGACCAGTGTCATCCATGTGTGTTCCAGAGCCCAGCATGGTGCCTCAGCCATGGCCCAGCTGCATAGAAGCTTCCTTCACCTGCAGAACTGGTGCCTGGGAGTCACCGGTGGCTGGATCAAGGTGCCTTGCTCAGCTGTGAGCATCCCAAGGGAACAGCCCTGTTGGGTTCCTCATAGTACCTCTTGACCCAGCTTGGGGACTGATCAGAGTAGGTGCTGAACAGATGAACACTGAAAATACGACCCGACAGTGAGGAGAGATGCCTGCCTGAAATGGGGAGTTAGGCAGGAAAAACAAGAGCTTCCAGATGTGGATACTATGAGAAGGGCAGAGCCAGAGAACATGCCTGTGAATTGATTATCTAGTATGTTCCAGAAGATTCCCTTGGCCCTACTGGCAATCCATGTTGGATTCATAGGTCAATTTTGGGAGATGTTGGTATTTGGGCTCCATAAGGGCATTGCTGGTTCTGAGATGGCTGCATCTGTATGCATTTGAATCACTGTGAGTGTGGAACCAGGACTGTCGGTGTCCCTTGGCTTTCTGAGACCTTAGTGTTCTCTTCTCTCTACCTTCAACACCCCTTTCTCTGGGACCCATTGGCCAGTCCCAGTGATGCCTGGATCCTTAATCGCCTCCCTTCTCTCATCTGTCTCCCTCCAAGGCTTCCCTTTCCCTTTGATTAGCAACCAACTTGCTCTGGAAAGTGTTCTGTATGAAGTGACACACTCTATAAAAGAGACAGGATGGCACCAAGTTGGTGTGGGTGCCTTGGGATCAGTCTGTGTTAGGACATAGGAGTTTCAGCTCAGATCTACATCACGGTCAGTGTGCTGGATTCTAGGGTATAGGTGCGGCATGTATTGGTCAAAATGAAAGCGTGAAGCTTGGGAACAGCGCATGAGCTGCTCTGAGGAGGGAATGGGGGGAGGTTCTCAGCGCTGGTACAGGGAAAAATGAATTGGATGTGTCTTAACGTCACAGTCAGCTCCCATGATGGGCATTAATGTTTGTGGCCAGAGGCATGGATAATCCAAATCTGGTATATAATTGAAAATATCATTTGCATTTGACTTTGGAATGCAGCATGCATACATGCACATGAGTGCTTGGGAAGAGGAGAAGCAAGGCAGCTTCACTTTCTGAGTGTTTATTTTAGACTCCCATTAGTGTTAATTTGCATTCACTAGACATGGGCGGCCAGGAGAGAGGTGAGCAGGGATATCTCTGTTGAAAGCATTCATCAGCCTGGTGCTGTCCATGAGGCTGGTCATTGCAAATACTCTCCAGGCCTGTATTCCTCGGGTGCTCAGAATTCCCACAGGCTGAGCAACTACCTCTGAGAACGTGCCCTTGGACCTAGGATGCAATGCTCCATTTGCTGCCAGAACTGGGATGGAAGCCTGGCCTCCTCTGTCACCAGCTCTGTGACTCTGGATAAGTTGATTAGCTCTCCAAGCCTTCATGAAACAAGAAGGATAATCCAACTTAGTGGGAAGTGCCAGGCACGGTGGTGCACTGTAATCTCAGAGGCTGGGGAGGCTGAGGCAGGAGGATCGTGAGTTCAAAGGCAGCCTCAGCAACTCAGAGAGGCCCTAAGCAACTCAGTGAGACCTTGTCTCTAAATAAAATATAAAAAGGGCCGGGGATGTGGCTCAGTGGTTAAGCACCCCTGGGGTCAATCCCTGGTACAAACAAAACAAAACAAACCACAACTAAAAACAAAAATGGGAAGCATTGTGAGATGGCTCTGTGAGATGGCGTAGGTCAAATTCAGGGTCCAGGGCTCAGCTAATCCTCATTTCCTTTCTTCTGTCTCCTCCTTCCTCATCTCCCAAAGTGTGGTTCTACCTCTGACATCTCCTCCACATGGTGTTCTGAGGCTCCAAGCAAAGCTAACAACAGTTCTTGGGGCCAGAGAAGAAGAGACCCCAGCTTTCTGCTGGAGCCCAAGTTTGGGCAGAAGCGATAATTTTTCTTAAAGAAACTGTGGGTGGATAAATGCTGAAGAATCCACAGGCCACCTGCCCAGAGAGGGATTAGCAGGTGGAGGAGAGCCTTGGGTCCCCTTGGAGAGTGGAGGTTGGGCTGTTTGAATTTCATGTCCATGTAGTGGTGGAAAGGGGTCCTGAGTGGAGAGAGGGAGGGCTTCAGATGTTCCTGAATGTGGATTCCACAGTTGGGACCCGAGGCTCAGGGCCACCAATTTCTAGCTGTGTGAACTTGGACAGGTTTCCCTTCTCTGAGTCTCAGCGTCTGCATCTGTAAAGTGGGCATAACAGTAAATACTGTCAGAGGGTCATGAAGACCGCCAGGCTGGTGACCACGGAGCTTTGCACTGGTGTCAGGATGACAGGTGAAGGCTCTGCATGGGTCTGGCTTCTGTGTGGATGAGTAGGTGCCTTCTCACTTCTCTTCCCGCCTGGCTGGCTGAGAATTAACTCAGGGCCACCAGACTCTGGCTAATGCCTGTTCATGGTTCCTTGTGCTCCTGTATTCTGTGCCCCCTAGTCAAGGTGTGTGGCAGGTAAGGAGGCCACATCAGGGGCACCTGCCCACATGTGTCCCAGAGAGAAGATGCAAGTATTTCAGCTTGGACCAGACCCAGGCTGTTGGCATGGGAAGCCCTTGCAGCTGATCCAACCTCATATACCTTCCCTGCTTGATGGATAAGACACCTGGCCCAGAGAAGTTAAGTGAAATGTCCAAAGCAACGCAGCAAATTGTCATCTCTCTGGGGTTCCCACAGATCTGAGATACTGAAAAGGTGATTTCAGAATCCAGACTTTTATTTTCTTTACTGACTTCTAAGTGACCCTATCTTTGGTTACCTTGTTTCTTCAGGGCTTATAAAGTGCAAGGGTAACTTATAGATGGACACTCAGTGATTGAGTGATCTTTGAGAGGATGCTCTCTCTCTCTCTCTCTCTCTCTCTCTCTCTCTCTCTCTCTCTATATATATATATATATATATATATATATATATATATATATATATACACACACACACATATATTTTTTTTTCTTTTAATCTGAAAGGGGGAGCATGGGCTCAAGATGCAGCATGAGGGAGTGATGTTAGACATCAGGTTGAACTGTTGTTGGAGATACAGCTGAGGGGAGAGGGCCAGGCTTCTTTAAAGAAGCCCGTTTCTATTTTTACTTTTTTTTTTTTCCTTTTCAGAAATGAGTTGGAGGTGATGTGATGACATGCCTCTGAGGCAGGGGGATGGACTTGATGGTTTCTCGGAGTCCCTCTCAGCTCATGTCCACTTATCCACTTGCTCATTAGTTTTCCTGAAGTTACTTTCCTGCTCCCAATTAGCCTCTGCCTGTCCAGTTTTCTGAAAGTTGTTTCTATTTGCAGAAAAGGAAGGGAGAAGACGGTAGCGGCTGAGGTGGTCAGGAGGGATGGGGTTGCAGTGGGGAGAAAGGAGGTCGTGAAGATGGCTGCTAATTGCCCCTGTCAGGCAGCCGGCCTCTGCTCACCCACTCAGCTGTTGCAGGGAAAGACAGACCAGGCATTTTTTTATGGCTTCCTATCAAACTTTGATAAATTGATTCTGAAAAGGCTTTAGCAGCCGCTTATGCCTCAATAACTGTTAATGGTGAGCTCTCAAGATGCTGATGGGGTTTGGGGTGGGCTGGACAGAGGGAGGCTGGCTGCTTACCTGGTCTGAGCCCTCCCATCTTCCCCACACTTGGGAATCTTGCTCGAGAGTAACAGGGGGGGACTGAACTGAACCCTCCAAGCCAGACAGCAGAGCTGGCGTTCCAGAAAAGGCGGATCAGAGAATGAGGGTGCAAGACTGAAATGAGACACACAGCAGAACTTCCTGAGGCTGGCCTGAGTGACCAGACTTGTAGTATAGCCTCGGTGCTGTGGCTAACCAGTGAGGGGTGGGCATTTGAACTGCATGCTGCAGACGGGCTTCTGTTCAGTTATGTACTTATGAGAACCAGGAACTTGCCCAACACCCACAGCAAGAATCTGAGCTGAAACCTCAACTGTAGTCCACAGTGGTGTCCCCTCCAACCCCTATACACCATAGCCACCTACATTCACCCTCTTCAGCTGGCCCTGCCTGGACAAATGCATGGTGACCTGTCAGTCATGGACTCAGAGTTGGTTTGTCCCCAGCATCCCCTCCTGATTCAGGCCGAGGGCGGGAGTCCAACACCTTTGCTCCTTCTCAGGGCCAGGAATGGGCGAGGCAAGTGAGGCAGTTATCTTAGGTACATATTTACAGATGTTCCCAGACTTCCATAAGGAGATAAATAATACCTCAACGCAGACTTAAAAAAGACTGAAAATGCAAAATGCTACGATTTAAAGGAAGAAACTTCAGTTAGTGAGATGCTATTTAAAATGGCCACTTGGTCAAGGGAAATGCTCCAACACAGCCACTCTCTCAATAGGAAATGAGATAAGTCCAGAGGTGGAGAATCATAGACACCAACGAGTTCACTGCCATGAAAACCAGGGTAGTGAAATTAAGTATACCCAGTTTCTGCTGTAAACAAAATATTTAAGCTTAAAATAATGTTATGCATTTTAAAATACCTACTTTTAAATGTTTCAATATTTTCCCGACTACTTTAATGTCCTAGAAAAAAATTAACCATTAAAAAAGTACATAAAAATACACATACGGGGAACACATTTTCCCTCTTGCCTTGGGCTTGCTTATGGCTTGGCTCAGTGCTGTTACGGATCCTCTTTAATAGTTTGATATTTTGTTCATCATTTTTTTTTTGCATTCATTTTGATTTTTAAAGAACTGGCATTAAGGCATGAGGATGTAGCTCTATGGTAGATGGCATGTGTGAGGACCTGGGTTCCATCCCCAGCCCCCCTCCCCCCCACAAAGATATTGCATTAAAATATTATTACCTAACTTACTGAGTTCTTGATATCCCTGAAATTTTGTGACCAAGAAAGCGTGCCTCAACCCAAACTTGTTTTTTTTTTTTTTTTTTTTTGTCCCTATCTCCTGTCCTTGGTGAGGACAAAGCACAAGAGAAACCCTTGGATGCTTGGACCCACCTGAGGCATGTTCAGGCTTGGGGTTGCCCCAGGGGAGGTGAGCTCCCGGGCTGGCATGGGCTGCCAAAGGAAGATGGATGGGCTCCCAACGCCCTCCAGATAGAAACAGGCAGCCTTTACTGAGCTCATCCATCAAGTCCCCCGTGGGATGACACTCACCTTAATCAGGCCAGGAAGGATGGGGGATGTGGAGAAGCTAGTTGAGCAGAAGCTCCAGCAGGGTCCGAGCTGTTGCCTAGAGAGGCATGAGGTTTAGCCAGGCAGCCAGGCTGTGCACTGATCAATTCCAGGGGACACTGTGTACTTAGCTGGCCCCTCTGAGCCCCTGTCTTCCGGACAGACCCCAAACCCTGCTGCCACACCCCAGGTCAGACTCGGGGTTGGAAGAGACTAGCTAGAGAGGGTACCAAGTGGAAACAAATGGAAGAGGACTGCTTAGGGAAGGATCTGAAAACTTGCTCTTCTATGCTTTCCAGAAACTTCAAGTGACTTCCTCTTGTCCACAGTATGGAGTCTGAACCCTTTGCATGACCAACAGGATTTCTTTTCTTTTTCTTTTTTTTTTTGGGGGGGGGCAGTTACTGGGGATTGAACTCATGGGTACTCCACCACTGAGCCACATCCCCAGCCCTTTTTAGAGACAGGGTCTTACTAAGTTGCTTAGCATCTCGCTTTTGCTGAGGCTGGCTTTGAACTCCTGATTCTCCTGTCTCAGCCTCCCGAGCCACTGAAATTACAGGTGTGTGCCACTGTGCCCAGGGACCACCAGGACTTCTGCCATCTGACCCCAGCCTCTCTGGTCCTGTGCCCACCTAAGGTCTCCCCATGAACCCTCCTCCCTGCTCCCATGCCCAGGGCCCTCTGCTCTCCCTGCTGACCCCAGAGTGGTTCATCCTTGAGACCTGGGTTCTGTTTCTTCTAGAAGCTTCCTCTGACTATCCACATTCCTGACTCTCCCACTTGTTCTTTCAGGGCAAGTTTCCACACGTGGCCCTGCATGGTGGTGAGCAGGCCCTGAGTTCTTGGGGCGCCTGGATTGCTGCCTGCCCTTGGACACCTCCTCAGAACTTTGACCCCAGGGGCAGCAAGTGCCTTTGGGATGAAGTGACCCTGTTTGGTCCTCTCAGACTGTGACTGCCTGGGGACAGGGCTCCGTTGGTGTCACAGTTGGAACCTGGAGCAGGAGGGAACTCAGATCACCCCTGCCCTCTCTGAGTTCTTGGGGATGCTTCCTGAGCTTCTCTCTGCTCTCCTCACAGAAGACAGAGCTGGGAGCCAGCCTGAGCGCAGGACACGACGCTGGGGCTCTTGTTCCTGCGTCTCAGTAAGTGGCAGCTCCCTGCTTCCAGCAGCTCAGGCCACATCCCTTGGGGGCCGTCCTGGACTTTGCTGGTTCTCTGATTGCGATGAGCACCACTTTTGAAATACACACAGATCTCAAGCCCTGCGCAAACCTGTATTCCTCACTACTCAGGAGGCTGAGGCAGGAGGATCACTTACATCCAGGGGTTTGAGGCCAGCCTGGGCAGCATCACCAGACCCTCCCCAAAAAAGAAAGAAAGGGAAAGAAAAAAGAAATATAGACATATGGGCACACACAGGTTTCTTTGCCTCTCCATACCTGCTCCTGCCCCAGTTCAAATCACGCCATACTCCTCCAGGGCTTCTGGCTTTCCTGCATTCACCCTTACCTTGTGCGGACTCCTTAAAAGAACAGGCAGGCCAGTTCTGTTCATGTTGTTACTTCTCGGTTCAAAGCTGCTTGTAGTGTCCTATCTCATGCAGAGTTAACTCCAAAGTTGCTATTGGGGCTATGAGATTCTGCAAGATCTGGCCCTGCTCTCTTTGGTCTCATTTCTGTTACTTTTTCTGTTATTCACTCTGTGTCAGCCACACAGGTGTCCTTGCTGACACGGAAAATGACAAGCCACTCCTGCCTCAGGACTTTTGCACTTCCTGTAGCCCCTATCTGGAATGCTCTTAGTCCAAATGTTTGCTTGGCCTACTCCCTTGTTTTTATCAGGTCTTTGGTTATTATTATTATTATTATTTTTCACTCAAAGACACCTTCCCTAACCATGTTAAATGGCTCCTCTGTATCTTCCCATACCTCCTCCTTGTCCTACTTTCTGGGTACTCATGACACTGTAGTTGGCTTATGGCCTAACTCTTTTCTTGGTAGACGCTCCTTGAGAACAGGACTTTATTCTGTTTTCTGTTGTATTTCTGGTGCCTTGAATAGTGATGGTTTATAGTAGTGCTTAATAAGAAGAGCTTAGTTACTGCCAGTTTCTCTAACTTGGTTTGGTTCTCCCATCTGCACATGAATGATGGGTCTTATCTCACGCTCTAGTAGAAATCCCCCTCTGCACCCCACGGATTCCACTGTGTATTAAGTTAGCTTTTGTTTTTAGTTTATGCTTTTCCGATAGCTTTGCTGCCCAGGATCCTATTTCATCTTCTTGGCAATCCCTGGAGGCTCACAGTGGTAAAGTAAGATGCCCAGTGCCACACTCAAGTTAGAGGCAGATCCTGGCTAGAGCCCAGGGCTCCTGGAGCCCAGCTGGGTGGCCCTATAGCCTGAATGGTGCCTGCTCTGCTAGGGCCCAAGCCCAGGCTGGCCTCTGGGGACACAGCTGGCAAATCCCCGTTGTCTCTGGTCTGCGCCGGGTTTCTGTTGTCAGTCACTTCCAGTTTCTGCTCTTGCTTATTTAATGATGTAGGATGATTATAATAAAGAGCCTTAATTGGGGGGAATGATGGTCTCCTCCCTGGCCCTGTTAAAGAGCCCTGGGGTACTTTCATACACTCCAAATAACCTCGGTGTGTTAATGGAGACAGGCAGGAATACTTTATACTTAGGAAACTGGAGACTCAGAAAGGTACAGAGACCTGTCTAAGGTCTTAGATTGAGTCAGGGGAGGTGCTCGAGCAGTGTCGTGCTGGTAAACTGGTTCTCCAGACAAAGTAAACAAAATTCTGACTTGTAGTGTTGCCAATTTCTTTTTTTTAAATTTTTAATTAATTAATTAATTATTATTATTATTTTTTTTGAGATCAGAGTTCTGGCTTCGTGATTGGTATCACTATTATTATTTTTTAAAGATTTTTTTCACAATACATTTATTCTATTTATTTATTTTTATGTGGTGCTGAGGATCTAACCCAGGGCCTCACACATGCTAGGCAAGTGCTCTACCACCGAGCTACAGCCCCAGTCCTCTCAGTGTTGCCAATTTCTATGCTGTAAATGCTCCTATCAAGGCCACTTTCAAGCCACCAACATGTTGTCACCAATGCTGAGTTGGGAAGAGAATGTATCACCTGATCTAATGGACCCGAACAAGTCAGCTCAAGCATCCCACGGAAGGGTGACAGTCCCTACCTTCCCTTCAGAACTTTATAAAGCACTTTTACGTTCAGCACACACCTGATCTCCGTGGCAACCCTTTTGTACAGGCAACTATTATTATGTTCATTTTTCAGATGGGAAAACTGAGGCTTAGAAAGATGGACTGACTTGTTGAGGGCAGGCAGGGAGAATTGGGGATACTGCAACCTGGATTCAGAATTCCTAGGGTGTAGTACCGGCCCTTGTACTTGCCAGCCCTGGGCTCTTGTCCAATTCACTTAGCTTCTCTGACCCTCAGTTTCTCCATCTATAAAATGAGAATTAAGTATACCTGCCCCAGCGGCGTTCAGCGTCATAGTAAAGAGTAAGATGAATATGTGTAGGAAGGTACCTTCCAAACTGCACAGTGCCTCTCCATGTTCTGAGCACAGGTACATTTGAGGATTGATTAGCCATTTCTGTAATATCTGTCTGGTTGCCTATTGCTGCATAACAGATTACCCCTGAACTCAGTGGTTTAAAACAACAGGAATCAATTTTTTAGCTCTCAGAGTTTCTGCAGGTCAAGAAGCTGAGACAACTCAGCTAGAAAGTTCTGGCTGAGGAAATCTCTTTGCAATCAGATGTAGGAGGGACCGGGCCATCTCCAACCCTCTGTATTTTCCTGCTTGGTGCCTGGCTGCGAAGATTGCAAACAGCTGCGGATGGTGTGCTGGATCTCGCCCACCGCTGTGTGGTTGAGATGGACAGATGACTTCAGGGTAGCTAGACTCCTATGGTTACTTAGCACTCCAAAGTGCATGTGCGGTCTCCCCTAGGGTGCTTAAGCCAGTGTGCGTTTTGTTTTCTCTCAAACATGCAGACAAAAATTTCAGTGAAGCTGCTGTCCTCCAAAGCAGGATGGAGCCTGGCCTCTGCCCATTTGCCCCACCCCCATCGGCACCTGAGTGTGGGAGCCCCTGCCTGCCCTCGGGTGCACAGCCTGTCTTGGTAGGCCCCACCAGCCACAGTATCTTGTGCCAGAATCCAGGCCTACCCTGCGCCTCACTCCTGCCCTCTGTGTGAAGTGACTCCGAGGGGATTTGGGAGCAGATTCTTTTTTTGTCCCCATTGGGCCCTGGGGATCCAGGGATTAAATACTGGCTCCTAGACCAGGATCTCAAATCCAAATGTGGCTTTAACTGGTCAGACTGCTATTGGTCCAAGATGGGAGTTCAGTGTAGTTCCTCCTTCAAATTTTCAACCACTTGTCTGTGTTCAGCCTGAGACCTGATCCCAGGGATTCCAAGATGCCTAAGCTGTGGTCTCTGGTCCCCAGCAACTTGTGGGCCCCTGTTGTGCAAACACGGTCCCTTCCTAATATTCCCAGAGCTTCTGGACTGGGCTGATTGAACTGAAGGGGGCAGAATCGGAGTGGTCAATATTGCCTGAAAGCCGGAGTTGGGGAACACAAAGGGGGAATTCAGCTTCTTTCCCTAAGTGATGTCATCCGGTTAAACAAAAAGGAAAAAAAAATGCCCATTTCCTTACTCCAAGTTTCCCCCTCATTAATTTAATCTAATTTGCTCACAACAATCCTCGGTAAACAGTGGGCCCCCTTTAATAAGCCAGGCTCTTCCTTCGACCCCGCAATTGTGTTTCTAATCAGCCAGTGTATCGGGAAAGATTCACCGCTAATTGTTGCAAGGCATTGGCGCTACCCTGGGTGTCAGGTAAGGGATGGCAATGAGAGATAATTATAATCAGATCTAATTAGTAATTATAACAGATCCTGACTAGAAATTGTTTTCAGTTAAATATTCCCAGAGAGGTGCTAATGGTCTCCGGGGCATGCTGAGTGCCACAGAGGCAAGCAAAGGGGCCTGTAAGGAACAGGTGACCTCACGTCCCTGCCCTGTCCATGAGCAAAGGAGACTCAGGGCCTGCAGTGTGTGGCTTGGGGACCCAGAGGTGTCCGGCCCTCGGGGACAGAGCTGCTCTGGCATTGTGGTGTGCCTGCTCCCATCAGGAGTGCTTTCCTTACGTGGACCTGAGGTTGAGGTCTCTCGTACCATACAGACATCTGCGGAGCCCTCAACAAATGCCAATTATTCCATGGCTCAGGGCCCAGAGGCATGGAAACTTCTGGATCATTAAAGAAACTGAATTGCTTAGGAAGACTGGGATATTTACTGCTGGAATCGTTGCTGAATTCAGTGGCACTAGAGGTATGACATAGGACTCCTCTAGTGAGTAACTCTCCAACCCCACATGATGTCCCCTGGTCTAGGACTGTCCACTTTTTTCTGTCTTTACCAAGGACTTCTGCAAACTCTGGGCTGCCCTACTTTCTGTTAACCCAGTTCTAATGAACTTTTCAGACCCACACTTTGTACCGTCCAGAGTTCTTTTGCTGCGACCTTCAGATCAGGTGGTCACAGCAGCCGTACTGGGTATTGGATGGTGCTACTCATCTGCGAGCCCTGGGAGAGTCCATTCTGGTGGGCCTAGACCTTTTTGGGGCCAGATGAATCTGGCCACAAGTTATTACGGTGACTCATATTAACTTACTTTTGAAAACAAAAAACAGGATGTTTTGTACTGCATCTGAATTATTTTTCATTGCTGATGTGAGCATGTGGATCTGACAGCTATTAACCAGAACCCCAGACTAATGGGAAATGCTACTCCCTGACCAAGCCAGGAGAGAAAGTATCATTTTAGTTATTTACAACCCTCTTCCCCATGATGGCTGCTGGTTTCTTGCACTTGTAAACCTATTTGCATCTGCATACAGACCCCAACTGTCATCTTGTTTTCTTCTGGCACCTGCTACCTGCTGTAGAGACCTCCCTTCCCAGCTCTCCAGATCTGCCTTTTTTTAGCCTCCTCTGGATTTCATTTCCTTGGGAACAGCCTCATGCCCCGGGACAGGGTATTTTGAACACAAGGGTGCTACTGGCGGACAGCAGGGCCCAGCCACTCTTCTCTCTCTGGTCTGAGGACTCTGAGAGAAGTGGTTGGTTAGTCAAACCTGCCCGGCTCTGGCCGCAGGTTGGATTACCAGTAATGGTCTCCGAGACTGTTTCTCCATCAGTCTTAGGGGCTGAGAAGGCTCATTTGGGGAATAAGGGTGCCAGGGAGAGGAAGGCAGGGCCACACGTGGAACAGACTGCACTATCACCTGTTGCCACAGATGGAAGGGAGCATCTTCATACCATACTTAGTGGCCAGCTAGGGTGCAAACCCAGACTCCAAATTTTGGGCTCTTTAAACTTGGACAGCGGTTAGTAGAGAAGTAACATGCTGCCCACTCATCTGTGACAAGTCGATTCATCTGTCCAAATTCCACTCATGCCTCTCATCTGGCCCACACCCTCCTTAAAGCTGCCTCCCCTGGCACAACGGGGCGCTGCTTGCCTCTGCTGGCCTTCCTCTCCTGCTTCTATTTCTACTGTAACCCTCCTCCAACTGTGAGTCCCCTGAAGGGAGGTCTCCCTCTGGGATGGGTGAGGTTGGCAGCTGCAATTTAAATGCTGGTGACATGGTGACTTGTATACACGAAGTAGCTAAGGTGAGACATGGCAAGTTGGGGACTGGAGGACCACATCCTCCCACAAGGAGCAGCCACTACACAATTGGTGCCAAGCAGGCAAATGAGCCATGTTGCCCAATCTTTGCAAGAGAAGTCAGAAATTTTAAAAAACAAAACCAAAAAAAATTTTTTTGGTGCCTAGGAAAAACCCGGAATCTTGCACATACTAGGCAAGCACTCTACTATTGGATTACATCCTGAGCCCTTAATAATATTAGAAATCTTTTTTGAGAAAGGATCTTTCTAGGTTTCCCAGTCTGGTCTCAAACTTGTGATCCTCCTCCCTCAACCTCCTGAGTAGCTGGGAATACAAGTGTGTGCCACTTCAATGATCAGAAATCTGAATTTTAATCAAAAACCCTGTAGCATCTTAAATGCTGACAACAATTGTAGAACACTCTGGAGACACCCAGGGAACTGGTCGGACCTGTCTGTGAGCTAGCTTCGGCTTGCCAGTTGCCAGATACTTTTGGAAATCTAGGTTTGGCCATTCACATGGTCTCTGCTCACTCTAAAAGTGGGGGTGCTGGCAGGTGGCTCGTTGAGCAAACCCTTACTGCTCAGCACAGAGTATCATTGACTCACCTCGTTGGACCAGCACGTCTCTAAGGAAGAACAGAGTTCTAGACCCCTCATGGGTGTGAGCCTAGGGGTTGTCCTGGGTGTGTTGCCCACCAACCCTCCACTCCCCCTGGTAAGATGAGATGGGGCAGATCCCTCTGTTGACACAGTCAGAAGAAGCTGTCCCACCTCCGAGGGAAAGCGATTCAATTAAGTTCTGGCTCCTAGTGAGTGCTAAAAACCTCCCTCCAGAGAACCATTTTCTGCTATGGATTTTTGAGACCAGTGGTTGGAGAATCACTCTCCTTTTCTTTCTTCCTTTTTTTGGTGCGGTGTCTCTAGTCAATAAATAAGTGGGAAAGAAAGGATTTGTGAGAAAATAGAACACAGTCAAAAAGTAACTTGTGGACTTAAAAGTCCCTATGAGACTGGCACAGACTTGGAAATGTTCCGTGGTTTGTGGCTGTTTTCTTCTCTGGGCCCAGATTCTAGGAGCTCTGGTTTGCATCTCTGAAAGGTAATCTTTAAAACTGATTTCCCTCGGTTGCATTTCATTGGTGTAGAAACTAAACAGGCCATTGTATTACAGTAATAACATCAACATTTCACCTCCCTTTGCCTTAATTATTTTTCTGTCTTGCCAATGAAACCTGTTCAATAAGATTTATAGGTGGTAGGCAGGTGGCGTGAGGTAGCGTGCGGCTCAGATAATCAGCCACGCTGATTTCCCCTTCATTGGGTGTCACTGGTGTAAAAACATGAACCGAAAGCTCTGCAGCACTTAAGTAATAATAATGTCAAGGTTTCACCTACCTCCCCTTTAATTATTTTTCTCCCTCACTCTTTCCACCTAACCTGTTTAGATAAGATTGCTGCACTGATAAAAAACAAGGGCTCTCATTCTCTGGGCAGATAAGCTGCTGCTTTTCTGAGGTTCAGTGTGTGAAGGGAGCTGAGTCGGCAGAAAGACTTTCCCTTAGATCTTCCCAGGGTGGGGCTGCTGATATAGTTCAGGGCCTGTGGATCCCAAATGGAGTAGAGGTGACAGGAAAGGAGGTAGGGCAGCTGTCCAGGCATTGTAAGCCTGGAGGAGGGCATCCTGGCCTGTGAGGAAGGTGGGCACTGGAAGCTGGAAGGGGCAGAGGAGCCACCTCTGTCCAACTTCTCTCTTCCCTGGGTGCTCCTAGGAGTGGGTAAATGGTTTCATTGGTCTGAGTGGAGGGGCTCTGATTATGCATCCCACTAGGCTAGCTCTGGTACAGTAGAAAAGCACTCAGGTAGCCTTAGATTCATAGCTAGCTAGCTGGTCATGTGAAAGTCACTCGATCCTTCTGAGCCTTAGTTTCTCAAAATTGAAGAGGTGAGTTGCTGTGGACTGAATGTTTGTGTCTTCTCCATTAATATATTGCAAACTCACCCTCAATGTGATGATATTTGGAGTGAAGCCTTTGGTAGGTAATCAGGGTTAGATTAAGTCATGAGTGTGGGACCTCCTGATGGCATTAGTACCTTATTAACAGAGGAAGAGACAGGAGATTCTTCTCTGTATGCATGCACCAGGAAAGGATATGTGAGGACATCACCTGGAAGTAGGCCCTCACTAGAACATGGCCATGCTGGCACCCTGATTTCAGACTTCCAGCCTTCAGAACTGTGTGAAATAAATGTTTGTTACTTAAGTCATCCAGTCTCTGGTATTTGTTATAGCAACCTGTGCTGACCTAGACATTGGTCTATATTAGTCATTCTTAAACGTTTTAGAGCTGACCAACTCCTTTGAGAATATAGAACCTTTTCCTAGAAATGCACACATAGATTCAAAATTTCGCATCTAATTTGTAGAAGTAAAAGATCCCACATAAAAACAACTTGGCACCATCCTGGATCCCTCTCTCTCCTATCAGATGTCTTCTACCTCCACTGCTGCTATGCTGATGAGTCCTCTCCTCCCTCATATGTATTCTGCAAGATCCTCTTTATTGTCTTCTTCCCTTCCCTCTTATGGAATGTTCTCAACAGCAGCCAGGGTGATTCTTTTAAAATACAAGTCAGATCCTGTCATCCCTCTCCTTAGAAACCTTCAATGACTGCTTTTTCACTTCAAGTAGAAATTTGGCTTCAAGTTCCACAGCTAACTCCCTCACCTATATAAGTCTTTGTTCAAAAGTCACCTTATCAAAATCTGAATAGACCTGTGTCAAGTAGAACATTAAATTAATAAAAATAAATCTTCCCATAAACACAACCAGTTCCAGATGACTTCACTGATTAATTCTATCAAATAATATGATCTTTCATAAAATCTTTCAGAAAATGGAGGAATAAGGAACACTTTGCAATTAATTCTACAATACTAGTGTTACCCTTATACCTCATCACAGGAAGAGGATTACAGTCCATTAGTCATCATGAATGTAAATGAAAAACTGACTCCAGCAACATATAAAAAAGATTATACCTATGATCAAATAGTTTTTTTTAAATCCTGGGAATTCAAGGTTGGTTTGATATCTGAAAATCAATTAATACAATATACTGTATTAGAGGAATAAAGAACAAAACCCACATGATTATCTTTAGGGAAACAGAAAAATCATGTCACAATATCTGACACTATTCATGATAAAAACTCTCAACAGAGTAGTCAATGAGTACAAAGTTACAATTAAAAAGAATGTGTTGTGATATTTTATTACACAGTAAGCTCATCATAGTTAACAATAATGTAATGTATATTTCAAAATAGTTAGAAGAGGGGACTTCGAATGGTCTCACCATAAAGAAATGTTGAATGTTTGAGATAATGGATATGCTAATTATCCTGATTTGATTTCTGCACAATGTATACATGTATTGAAATGCTACATAATACCCCATAAATATAAATTATGTGTCAACTAAAAAAAATAAAATTTAAAAGGAATCTCAACAAAATAGGAACAATTGGAAACTTCCTCAACCTTATAGAGGGCACCTATGGAAAACTTTCCACTGACATTACACTTGGGATGAAAGACTAGATTCTTCCCCCTAAGCCTGGGAACAAAGGTCATAAGTCTGTCCTCACCTTTTCTGTTCAGCATTGCAATACTGAAAGTTCTGTCCAGTACAGTAAGGACAAAAAGGCATCAGATTGAAAAAGAAGTAAAAAACAATCTTTGTTTACTGACAACATGATCCTATATGCAGAAAATCTTAAGGAAATCACACCTATATACACACATGCATACACACACACACACACAGCCTAAAAAATTAGTTCAGCAAGGTTATGAATTCAAGGTCGATATACAGACAGTCCCTGATGTAAAATAGTTCCAACTATTTTTTTTCATTTCATGATATAATGAAAGCAATATGCATTCTTTGAATTTTCTTTGAATTTTTAGTTTTTTGTTTTCACCTGGCAATACATGGTATCATACTTTCTCATGATGCTGTCTAGTCACCAGCATTGAGTCATAGTTCCCCATCAACCACTGGATCTCAAGGGTAAAAAACTGACAGTCTGCAGTGTTCAGCAAGGATGTGAGTAGATTAGGTGTATTCAATGCATTTTCAATTTACAAAGGGGTTTATCAGGACATAACCCCATAGTAAGTTTGAGAAGCACCTGTATAAAAATCAATTGTACTTCTATATGGTAGCAAGAACAATCTGAAAATGCAATTAAGGAAACAATTCCATTCACCTGGAAATAGGTGTATTGCATTTTTCACTTCAAGTAGAAATTGAAGAAAGAACAAAATAATTATAACCAGACCTGACAAAAGAAGTATAAGATGTACAAACCACAGCTGAGAAAAAGTAAAGATCTAAACAAATGGAAAGGCATTCCATGATTATGGATGGGAAGATTCAATATTATTAAGATGGCAATTTTCACCAAATTGGTTTATAGCTTCCATACAATTCCTACTAACATTCTAGTAGAATTTTTGCAGAGATTAAGCTTATCCTAAAATTTAAGTGGAAATGCAAGGGACCCAAAATAGATGAAACTATTTTGGAAAAAAAAGTTGGAGGCCTTTCCTTTCCTGATTTCAAAACTAACCATAAAGCTATACTAATTATGACAGCATGGTTCTGGTTTAAGAACAGACATATAAGTTGGGTGCAGTGGTGCACACCTGTGATCCCAGCAGCTCTGGAGGCTGAGGCAGGAGGATATTGAATTCAAAGCCAACCTCAGCAATGGTGAGGTACTAAGCAACTCAGTGAGACCCTGTCTCTAAATAAAATTCAAAATAGGGCTGGGGATGTGGCTCAGTGCTATAATGCCCCGAGATTAATCCCTGGTACCCCCCGACAAAAAAGAATAGACATATAGATCAATATATCACTATTGAGAACCCTTACGGTTTTGGTCAGTTGAATTTTGACAAAGATGTGAAAACAATTAAGTTGGGTAAAATATTTTATTTATAAAAATAGTGCTGTGACAACTAGATATTTATCTGTAGAAATGATGAATTTAAGCCCTTACTTCACAAATTACACAGAAATTAACTTAAAATGAATTATAGACTCCATGAAGAGCTAAAACTATAAATTTTCTAGAAGAAAATATAGGAGTAAATTTTTGTGACTTTTAGTTTGGTAGATACAGCATCGCAAGAATAATTCATACAAGAAAAAAGCTAGTAAATTGGACTTGATTAAAATTAAAAGCTTTTGTGTTTCAAAAATCATCATTAAGAAAACAAAAACACAAGTCACAAACCAAGAGAAAATATTTGTGCGTCATGTATCTGGTGAAGGATTTGTATGCAGAATACATAAAGAACTCTTACAACACAATAACAAGACAAGAGATCCAATTTTAAAAATGGGCAAAAGATGTTAATAGACACACAGATAGATATCACCTTGTTTATCACATTAAAGGTGCTCAACACCATTAGTCATTAGAGGAATGCAAATTAAAGTCATGATAGATTGCTATTTCAAAAATACTAGAATGGACATAATAGAAAGATAAACAGCAAGTGCTGGCAGGGATGTAAAGAAACTGAAATGCTTATTTATTGCTGGTGGAAATGAATTAAAATGATACAACCACTTTGGAAAACAAGTTTGGCAGTCATAAGTAGCTAAGCATAAACTTTCCACGTGACCTAGCTATCCCTCTCCTAGAAATATAACCATGAAAAATGAGATGGGTCTCCACACATAGACTTGTTTGTGAATGTTCATAGCAACTGTACTCACAATAGCACCAAACTGGAGACCTTCCAGATGTTTACCAACTGGTGAGTGAAGAAACAGAAGGTGATATATCCATGCAATGGCATAGGATTCAGCAATGAAAAGAAATCCCTGATATGTGCCTCAATATAGATGAATCTCAAAAAACATTATGTTAAGTGAAAGGAATCAGATACAAAAAGCCACATATGCTCTGATTCTATTATATGACAGGGCTGTAGCTGTAGCTCCGTGTTTAAGTGCTTGCGTAGCATGTGCAAAGCCCTAGGTTTGATCTCCAGCAGCACAAAAGACAAACCAAACATACAAAACAAAACAGAAAAACCCCCAAAACAACAACAACAACAAAACTGAAAACTATTTATATGATAGATCCAGAAAAGGCAAATCCATAGAGAGTAAACCAGACGGGCAGATGCCTGGAGTGAGAGGGGAATTAATGAGGGGCTGTTTAGATTTATGGAAATGTTCTAATACTGGATTGTAATGATTATACAACTCTCTACTTTTACTACAAATCATTGTGTTGTATGCTTAAAATGGGTTAATCGAATGTTGCATTTTTACCCCAGGAAAGCTGTTAAAATATAAAGGGAAGAAAAAAAAAAAAAAGGCCACATTCTCTATGAGGCCTGCCCTTCCCCTAGGAAACCCTAATGCTCATACTGTGCTGTGCGTTTTTGAATAACATTTATCTCCTTCTAATAAACTATGTAATTTTCTTGTTATGATTATTGTCCGGCTCCCTCTGCTAGAGTACCAGTTTCATTCAAGCGGGAGTTTTTTGTTTGTTGGTTTGTTTGTTTGGATCACTGATGGGCATTCCCAGTGCCAGGACTGGGTGTGTGGGAGGTATATGAATACATATTGAACACAGAGTGAATGGAGAGCCATTAATGGGAGCATATCCATTCCCATCTGTCAAATTCTCTAATAAAGCTCTAATCAAAGTTAGATTCTGGAGGCTTCTGGTGGTCTTTAGTTAGAAGTATTGCCCAGGTCAAGTTGATATTTGGGGCTGGTCCTGGAGGTGAGATAGGGAATCCCCAGTGACATTGGCTCAGGGCTCAGCTTCATCTGGAAGAGTCAGAGGACTTGTTATCCCTTGTCCACGCCTTGTGAAGCCTCAAGCCTGCAGTCAACCCGGGTATCTATGAGGCATTCTCTTAAGGACCCCTGGAGATACCCAAATCCACGGTGCTAAAGTCCCTTATATAAAATGGCATGGCATTTGCATATAACGGATCCACATCCTCCTGCATACTTTAAATCATCTCTAGATTCCTTGTAATACCCAATACAATGTAAATGCTATGTTGATAGTTGTTTAGGGAAATCATGACAAGAAAAAAACGAAGGTCTGATTATGTTCAGTACAGAAGCGATTTTGCCATTTGTCTTCAAGGCTGCGGAACTCTCAGATAAGGAAAGCTGACGGCATTTCCTTTCCTTGTTCACCTCAGCACCCTATCTGTGAAATGGGTTCTCTTGAGCACCCTAGTGACTCCACGTGGGGAGGAGTGATCAGAGGTGGGAGGAGGGTGTGTTTGCGGGTAGAGCAGAGCCAGTCCTTGTAGGGGACCACTGCGTGCCCATCAGCCTTCTCTTCCCTTTCTTGCCTCCACCCTGAAGGTGCCACCTGGGTGATTTCCCAGCTGTTCACACTGTTCCTGACATATTTACACAGGAAAAGTTCTTCCCTTAGATAAACATTTACAAACACCTTGATCAACTTGTGAAAATGTGACACTTTCTTGGAAGCCAGCCTTCTCAGGTTGCGGGGCTCAGCTAATTATTTTTGTGAGATGGAGGCAACTAGGGGTTTCTGGGGGCCTGTGAACCTCCCTTTCAGAAGAGCCCCCTCCACACAGACAGAGTCATGTAGGTCCAGAGTGATGGGGCAAGAAGTGGCAGAGTCCCCAGGAAAGTGGGTGCTGTACGTCTCGGGGTCCTGGATCCTAAGGCACACCTGGGGAACAGAGACTGTCAGAAAGGGTGTTTGAAAGGCTTGGGTTCACTATTCAGGCCACTCCCTGACTCCGTGGGCCCTAAGCACGGGGCTCCTGGAGATCCCATTACTGGAAAGAGCTCTCGATCATTGTTCATTACCTTGAGGGGGGAAGCAGGCAGCTGAGAGATAGAGCAGAACGTGGAAAAGAAAGAATTTAGGACAGAAAAACCCAAGTTCGGAATCTTTACCTTTGTTGTGTGAAAACCTTGGGCAAGCTAATGAGTCTAAGTGTGTGTCAGTTTCTTCATCCAAAAAATGGGCTTGGGACCTGCCGGGCAGAGTTGGCAAGGAGGTGAGTGAAGGCACATGCATGGATTCCCCAGGGTGGTGGCTGGGGTACAGTGGGAGTTCACTGCTGTTTCCTTCTCTTTTCTCTCTATTTGAGTCCACCTGTTTTGCTGCCCTTTCTGTGGTTAGAGGACATGCTCAGTGGCACACACCCAGGGAGCTGCAGGCTGAGGTCTAGAAAGACCAGCACCCCTGAGCCAGGGTTCTGAAGCTGTGTCCCATCCCTGCCATTATTAGTACCCTGTTCAACTGGTCAGATCTTCCTGTGAATGAAGGCAGTCTTCTGAAGAAGACCTGGCCATTGCTCTGCCATCTTGCCATCATTTCTCACTCATACCTTTTGCTCCTGTGGGAACTCCGACTCAGTCGCCCTGTTCCTACTGGATTGATTCTTGCTCTTTCCTAGAGGTAAATTCCCAGGCTGGGAATTCTCTCACCCCTTCTTCATTCTAAACCACGTCTCTGATGCTCTCCAAGCTTGGCTTCACATGGAATTCCTCCAGGAAGGAGGCTCTGTTTAACTGCTATTGACCTTGAGCTTTCCTTTCCTTTTCCAGACTCTGAGACATTATTGTAGCTGGTGTGCATGTCGTAAGAAAGGACATATGGGGGTCTCCACCTCTTTTCTCCCAGCCATTATGCTCAGGCTCATATCTGTAACAATCCCATGGCATACCCAGATCTTACTTGGAGGTTTGCAGTATAGCAGGGCTGAATGATATTCAGTGACTTAACTACCTGTTACTTTTCCTTTATGCCAGTTCTACCAAGTTTCAGTGCTCTTGATGAAAACGTTTGATCTGGGTTAATAACCCACTTGAAGCTGGAACTCTCTCTGCAGAATCCATGACAAATGTGTGGCAAGGACATCTGGAATGGTTCTGCTTTTCTCTCTGCATCATCCCCTTTTTTGGGCCAGCCCACCCGACTCCTGCTCAGCTCCAGAACTGGGATTGTTGCTGCCATCATCTCACCTCTGGGAATAAATTGATTTCCTCCCTCTAACGTCAGGCATATGGGAAAACTCAGCTTCTGCTTGAATACTCTCAGAGACAGAGAGCTTATTACTTTACCACGCTCTGACTGTTAGTTTTAATTGTCAAGATTAAAAGAATTTCCTCCCTGGCCCTGGTTCTGCCCTCTGGAGCGCCACAGAATAAATCTATTTTTCTTCTTTAAATATTTGAGAAGGACCATATTCTCCCAAGTCTTCTCTCTAGCAAGCTGAGCCTCCCCACTTCTTTTACTGTGTACACAGTACACATCTCATATCTTTTCCAGGTGCCAAGTTCTCCGGCAGATTTCAGGGATGTTGCGCTGTCTATGGTGCCAATTGAGCTCAGGTGAACTGGGCCAAGGATTGGGTCTGGTGCCGCCAGGGTGTGCTGACCCCTTAGCTCTCTCCGCTCTTGTTCCTCTCTGTCTATTCCCAAGGTCTGAGCCAAATTATGACAACCCTCTCCCTCCCAGAGCCAGTACACATAGGGAGGGTAAATGGCTGAGAGCTGGGGATTTGGGACACATGAGGGCCAACTGGGCTCACTGAAGATGGTCAGTGTTGGGAAAGTGTATGTGAGTGGCACACATACACATAATAGAGAATTCTTAATTGTGTCCCTTATCTCTAGAGCCTGCAGGGATGTCACCCTGGTATGGAATGACAAGGAAGACAGTTTCAGGAGCTCCACTGGTCCCTGGGATGATTGGAAAGGCAGTGGGTCATGGTTCCCACATCCTCCAGGGGGATCTACGGCAAGTGTCATCACAGCACAGGAGTCACACTCTCAGTTCTGAAGTGCGGCATGTTTGCAGAAAACTGACCACAACCAGGTCCTGGCTCCTGGCTAGTGGCCACCACATACCCTTCCTCTGTAGTGTTCTGCTCTATCTGGGGCAGAGGAGTGTCCCTTAGACCTGAGCCCTGCCCACTCTCCTTGGTCCCTTCTCTCCTTGATCTTGGCTTCTTCCAGCGTAATGTGGGTTGTGTGACTTTGTCTCCAAACTCTCTGAAAACTGCGCCCTCCCTTACCCCACTGGCTGCCGGGGGAAGGCTTCCATTTAGTGGCATTTTCCTTTCTCATTTCATGCTGTAATGGAGATTCATTGCCAGTTTTAAATCCATAATTTGCCATGAAAGCTTCGTCCCAGGCTCGGGCTGAGGTCAGAGTGGGGAAGTAGGGAGCTATTTTTAATCCTGAGGGCTCCCTGTGCAGCTCCAACCTCCCTGGGTCTACCCTGGGGCTGGCTTCAGACAGTCCTGAGGGTTCAGGCATGGGTGGCCTGGTGGACCTGTCCTCCCTCTCATCTGCAGTGACTCTTTTCTCTTGCATTTCATTTGTCGTTAGGGGAAATCGATAGAGAAGCGGGGCTCATGCCGATGATATACCATGCTCCAACTACCCCATTCTTTTCTGGGCTTGACAGGGTGAGAGTCGATACTTTTGTCAAGTCACCAAGAACTTGCCCATTTCCCAACAGCGACTGATTCCCTTGACTGAGCATTCTTGTGTCTTTCTGCCATGAGGATACTGATGATTTAGCCATGCTTGCAGTGTGTGTGTGTGTGTGTGTGTGTGTGTGTGTGTGTGTGTGTGTATACACATTTTCCCTGAAGCTAAAGTGTCTGTGTGGGTAGGACCATGAATGATGCATAATCAAACTTTGTAAATGGACAGTGGCCAGCTGGACTTCCTGATTGAGAACCCCTGTAGGGTACCAGGTCAGAGGTAGGCCCTTGTCTGTGCTTTTTGAGGCTTGCAGGGGTATTGGAGCCAGGCCCACGAAGGGTAGACAGGGCTTCCTCAAGGAGCTGCTCTCTAAAGATTGCAGAAAAGGGAGTTGGATTTCTCAGGCAACACTGGAGCTTCTGCTTTTATGCCAAAGACAGACACCAGAGGATCAAGGTCCTGCTTTTTGCAAATCTCCGTGGTCTGAGCTCACGCTCTTCTTTTTTGAGTAGCTGAGCCTGCTCAGCATCTCCCAGGGTCATGCTTGGTTAAAGCAGCTGAAGGACATATTATCCTTGCTCTCAGGAGCAAAAGAAGAGGGGCTCAGGGAACAATGCACCTCATGCTGGACCCCCAAACCACCACGAGCAATTGTGGGAGAATCATTGTCAAACTGTGGAGTGGATTTCCACTTCATCTTTCCAGGTTCCGATTTTACCAGGGAGAAAGAGGGCTTGAGAGGTTAAGCATCATTATCCTATGGCTCACAGCTGGACAGTGGCAGGACCGGGACAGCAAAGCAAATCTCCCAGGGCCCGGATGAGGGCCCTCTGTCCGGCTTGGATCTGGAGAATTGCTAATGCTTGGGTATGGTGGTGTCACACTTCAGGACTGCACGGCACTGCCCTGGAGAGCCTAAGTCATCTGGTGATGGGGATGGGGGACACTCAGAGATGGGCAGAACTAGGACCACTTGGGAAGGGAGCAGGAAGCTGAGCACCTGTGTCCTGCAGACCCTGAGCAGACTCCTAAGAACCCCCCTGCCTCGTCCGGAGGAGCTGCTTCTCAGGTGGTCTTTTGGGGTGCTGCTTTCAGCTTTAAATGGCGAGTGGCCCTGGGACAGCAGTGTTGGACTTCAAGGCCACTCTAGAAGGCTGATGAGTCAATCAGCCTAGTCTGTTTCAATCACCCTTGGTGATGCTGGGTGGGCTAGAAGTAGGGGACGTGTATCCCTGGCATCTGGTCTCCCCTTCTTGTGCAGTAACCTGCCTGTGACTGCCACCACATGTAGGCAGGAAAAGGAAGTCCCAGGTTCACTTTCATCCCTGATGGCTGTGGAGCCTTGGGAGGAGTTTAGCATCTGTGCTCCCCGCCTCATTTCTCAGCCATCTAATGGATGTTCCCAGCTAGGGAGGGGACTCACATTCCAGAGAGGCTGAGATGAAGAATGGTGAGAAAGGTAGGGAGAAGAAGGCAGAGGCCCTTCCTTTCTGGGGCCACATGCAAACCAGTGGGGTAGGGCCATGGTCACGGGGGTGATCTTATAGTGCAGTAGGAGGGAGGGTCCAGGGAGACCAAGCTCTGGAGGACAGCTCGCCACAACCCAACATCTACAGAGAGCCCCAGGGAGGCCCTCAATTGTCCCTGACCCTCACCACCAGCTGCTGTGGGCAGCCACTCAGGGTGGCACATGGCCTGGAATCCTCTGTGTTGACCTCAGAGATCATCAGCCCTCCCACAAAGGAATTCTAATTTAGAAGGGAGACTTTATTAGTCCCGTTGAGGAAGCTCCTCGGTTCTATGCTATGTTCCCCTTGTTACTGGCCAGGGCAGGTAATTAAGAGTTAAACTCAGAGGGAAATGAGGTGTACAGTGGCTAAAGGGAGGGAGAAGAGGGGAGGGGACTCCGGGGTTGGCCAGGGCCATCAAGAAGGGCAGAGAAGCCAGGAGGGAGAGGGAAGGAGCTGGTGGTAGGGTGGGGTATGTGGGAATGGGGTGCACAATAGCTCAGACTGGCTTCCATATGGACCTTCAGGAGATAAGGATGTTTTCTTGCACTTTTCTCCCATCTGTGCCTTGTTTGCTGCCCCTGTTTGGGGGTGATTGCAGGGTAATGAATGTGGCAGGAAACAGCACACAGCACAAATGAGATAGAGCACCTAAGACCAGGCCGGGGCCCAGGCAAAACACGCTTAATAAGAAGATAAGGAAATCAATTCTGCTTGTCTTCCCAGACATGCGCCTGGGAGGGGCCTGCAGGAACCAGGTCTTTCTGCCTTGCTGGCTGCTTGGGAAAGCTGCTGTTGTAGGACATGGAGTCTGATGCCCTGGAAGGAGGGCTCCCTCCATGGTGTCTCTTGACATTGCACAATAAAAAGAATAGTTAATAAAACAATAACAGCCATGGGCTTATTTGTCTTGCTGGACATCAGGCACTATTCTGAGATGTGCTTTGCATTATGTTGTTTCATTAAATCTTTTCAGTAACCCTATGAAAGCAGTTAGGATCTTATCTCCCATTTTATACACAAAAAAATAGGCACAGAGGAGTTAAGTAACTTGACCAAGTTGGCACCACTGGTAAAATGACAGAGCTAGGTTCCAAGCACAGGCAATCTGGCTCCTGGAGCTGGGCTCCAAACCATCAAGCTGTATTGCCTCTCTGCTGTAGTTTGGATCAGAAATGTTCCCCAGAGACCCATGTGTTAAAGGCTTGGTCACCAGCCTGTGGGGCTGTTGGGAGGGAGTGAAACTCTTAGGAGGTGAGGCTACTGAGTAGAAGCTGGATCAATGGAGAGATGTGCTTGAAGGAGGTATTGGGACCCCCAGGGCCTTCCTCTTCCCCTCTCTTTCTGCTTTTGGGCCACAATAGTTGAGCAACTTTGCTCCACCATGTGCTCCTGCCATGATGGTTTGCTTTGCCACAGGCCCAAAGGAAATAGGGCCAAAGGACAATGGGCTGAAAACCCATTATAAGTTGCTTTATCTCAACTATTTTGTCACAGTGGCAGAAAGATCTCCCTAAACACAAGACAACCCACCCCAACCCAACCCAACCTAACACTCACGAGTCTTTGGGCTTACTATCTGCCAGGCACTGTTCTTTATGCGAGATTCAGTATAAATTACTCGTGATTTCCCCCTAAGCTCTTTTTGCTTCAATTAAATGACAGAAATTTGCTGATCAACAAATTTGTGTTCACAGACTGTGCTGGGCATGAAGAATGCCAGATGCCCCCAACAGACCCAGCGGGAGAAACAGACATGAGCACAGTTATTCTCATGAGAACGTGTTGAGTGCTGTGATCAAGGGGGGACAGTCAGGCTGTGTGGACTTCAGGGAGGGCTTCCTGGAGGAGATGTCTAAAGTGAATCCCTGACAGGTAGATGCAAGTTAGCCAAAAAAGGTGGGAAGAGCATCTAACTGGAGGCGTGGTCAGTGAAGGGAGCTAGCTACAAGCTGGTTGTGATCTGAGTGAGTGGGTGGTAGAGCTGGGGCTGGAGAGAGGGCAGATGGTAGGCTGGGAGGGCCCCATGTGCCATGGCAGGCTTTGTGCTTCAGAGACACTTTCTCACCCCCAAAAAACTGCTCCCACTATTCCCTACTGACTTGCCTTTTTATGTAGAGATGCCTGTGGGTGGGTTTCTCGGAAACAGTTTCTGGAAAGACCGATTAGAAGCCCACGTTCTCAGGCTCTGTTTCAACTCTGCATTCCCTGGCTGGAAGTGCCTGCGTTATTCTCGGCTCCTCTCTGGACCCATCTGCCCAGAGGATTTGGGCATCGGGAACTGGGAGATGCTGCCCATGCTGAGGGCCCAGGAGAGCAAGTCAAGGACACAGCACATACCGGACCTCATCTCGGCCCCTCTGCCTCCTGGGCTTGGTGTTCTTGTAAAAGACACCCTCTTCATTTGAATCGACTTGGTTTCCAACTTTAATAATTCATGTTGATTTGAAAGCTTTATTCTTACCAGGAGTCACAAGACAGCAGAGTTAATATTGGAACAGCCCAAGAAGAAGAGGGAAGTCGGGAGAAAGATTGGGAAAAATGCCCTTTAAAAAATAATTTATCAGACATCCGACACCCCCACTTCCAATCCCCTCACCCTGCTGCACTCTTTCTTCTCTATAGCGATTTCCTTATTTAATCTGTTTATTATTTTATTGATTGTCTCACTCCGTCCTAGAATGCAAGCTCTACCAGGGCAAGGGTGGTCTTGATTTTCATTTACTAATGAGTCCTAGATCAGGGCTGGGTGCATAATAGGTGCTCAGTAAATATTTGTGGATCAAATTCCTAGTACCCATTTTCTCCTTATCCTGGATCCCCCAATTTTTACTTCCCATCTTCAAGCAGTTTGAAAGAGCAAGTGCAAAGGCATCCTTATAGTTCTGACCTGTAACAAGAACCCTGGGGTTCCTACACTTGGGAAAATTGTGGATGTGTGTGAGTGTGGGTATAGCTTTAGAGTAGATGACATTTTATTTTTTATAGAGCATGTGTATTTGAAGTTCATAAAGACTCTGTGAGGGTGATATTTTTATTTTCCTCATTTATAGATGAAGTACCAGAAATTTCATTCAGTCATTCATTCATATTCACTTAAAAATTAAACCAAACAAATATTATTGAATACCTGCTCTGTAGTAAGTGCTGGTTATAAAGAACACGCCAGGCTCAGCTCTGGCCCCAAGGACATTGTACAAGGTCACACAGTCAGCTGCGAACAGTATTCTACTTCCCAGCCTGGGGCTCCTCTTCCTATACCACAGCTCTGCACATGTGCATGGGCCCCTGTGATACTCACCTAAGCTGAGTCTCTGCACAGGAGGTTGGGTAAACATGGAAGACCATACAGAGGGAAGCCTGGCAGTTAAGATACCTAGCCACGCCCAGAATCCCAGGGCTGGATGGGACTCTGAGAGATCCATCTTCTAGCCTTAAGGTGCTATGCTATCTAAACCATCCTAATCAGTTACTTTCTAGGCCTCAGGCACCATAGGAATCTTGGTTCCAGTGGGGGATGGCCCATTTTCCTAAAATAGTTGGTGTAGCATGTTGGACTCCTGACTCTGGAAGTATAGCCTTTTTGGGAGCTGGACAGTTCTTAGACATTTTTTTTTTTAATCATCATCTCTTATTTTACAGGTGAAGAAAGAGACCAGAGAGGTTGAATAATAGCACCAGAATCACATAGCTGGCCAAGAGTAGGATCAAGATCATTGCCTCTAAATCCGAGTCTCTTTATGATACCAAGATTCCCGAGTTGTTCTGCATGCAGAACGAAGACTGTTTTTATATGGACTGAGTAAAGGCTTGGTCCCTGGCAGCTGGGTGTATCACAGAGGGAATGGAGCCTGACCACTGACCTGGACTGTGGCTCCCCAGTCTAAACTTTTCTCAGGTTAGCAAACTCAATTCCTTCCCCCATGTTTTCCCCTCATTTTCTAGTTCCCTCCCTCTGCCTCTCGGGGTAGCAAATGTTCAGCTCAAAGTTGCTCCTTGCCTGATTGCATCTGAGAGCTGGAAACACAATGCTAATTAATGTGTCTGTGACTCTAGGCTTGCCTGCCGGGCCCAGTCCCCATCCCTTCCCTGGAGCCCGGAGGCTCTGCGAACTGGCCCTCTGGCTTCTTCCAGCACGCTGCTGCGGGCAGATGCATATTTTAACAATGCACATCTGTTGGCCATATAATCTCTCGTATTTGCCCTCCTCACTTGGTGCTTTGATGGAAGACCCCCGGGGGCCTCTCTCTGTTCCAGCCAAAGTGTTTGCTTTGCAATTTTGCAGGAATACCATCTGATTCTGCTCTCACGTCTTCTGCAGGTTCTAATCAGGCTCTTACTTTATTTAATTAAAAATCTATCTCAGGCAAATACAGACTAAATTAGGAAGCTCTCTCATTCCTGGAACACAGGGAAGGTAGCCCCCCTCGGGGGACGGGCTGGGACATTTTCCCAGGCTAAGATGTCACAGCAAAGCAGATGGGGTCTTGGGTGGAAGGAAGGCGGCTGGGCCAGGGGGCACCAACACCTTTCTCCCTTCCATGGAACAGCCGAGTGTCCACCCACCCTTCCCAGATCAGGGCTCCCTTCTTGCCAGCAAACTGAGTCAGCTTCTGCTTGTGGGGCCTCCCTTCAGGGCAGCAGGTGAAGCCCTCCACCTGGAGAAACAGCCAGGCAGAGCTGGTGGCTGGGGGACCTCTAGGACCAGCTAGGGCAGGGAAGGGGGGACCTATTAGGAACAGCTGAGGGGTGGGGGCATGGGGGAGACTCTAAGGAATAAGGAAGGACTCCAGGCAGAGCTCAAGGTAGCTTTTTCTTACCCAGGGCTTAATTTGCGTTGGATGAATGGTTTTTACAGAGCATGAAAGGCTGATGGACAAGATGCCTGTCCGGGTTCCCTTTGTGACTCTCAGAAATTGTACTGAGGGGACCCTGCTGGGGCCCTTTATGACTACTCTTCCTTTGGCTGATTTCCAGACTTGAATAGACACCTCCCCTGCACAAGCCCAGCTCTGTGCCCAGAAAACAATGTCAGGTCAGGTCACTGGAAAGTGGGGAGCAAATGCCTTTTAGATGTGATTCAAGACAAAATCAGGTATCTAGATTGGATCCCAAGGCCCTGCTCTGAGAAGTCTGGCTCTTAACCAGCCGGACAGATGAAGTCTGCTGGCATTTGAAATGAGGAGACTGGGCAAAGAGCATTGTTTAGAAGTTGGAAAGCATGGAGTTGATTTTAGATGTTAATTAAGCTCTGTGACCTCCTGTGAGTGCCTGTGCCTCTCTGAGTCTCTCCATTTCCTTATCTGTAAAACACAGGAATAATTTAGATTTAGAATGTTGGTCTTTGTGGTTTACTGAGATGGTAGAGGATAGGAAGCATGAATGACCAGGGTTGGTTGGTGAGGCTCGTATGCCTCAAGGACTGGGTATGTCTCCATCTAATTTAGGTCTTGCATGAAATCGGAGGAGTGAACAATGCTTACTTAGGTTCTGCTCTTTGTGGCACTCACCCCCTCCCACCCTGCCCCCCAAGACAAGAGAGGTTCTTTGCAGGTTCTTTGCAGGATGGAGCCTGGATCATCTATGAAGATAGAGATCCTACCACATCACTTAGCCAATCCATTTTGGTATTTAGCAGCCTTCAAATCAGAATGACCATTAGGCACTAAGTCTGGGGATGCTCTGTAGCCTCCCTGGCTGCCCCTCTCAACCCCCTCCTCCTGGTCCACTATCCAGCCTATTTACCCTGCAGAACAGTTTGTTTCACATCCTTTCCTCACCGGCCAGAAGGAGATTGGAGGAAGTTGGGAGGTTGGCCTCAACTCCCTCTCCCCATCCCAATAAGCCCAGCTCCCGGTTGTAAGTGATCCCCCGGGGCCTGTCTGCTGCCGTGCTTGGAATCATCTGCTCCAGTGTGTTTGGCCGTGTAGATTTGAAGATAACCTGACACGCTCTTAAATATTTCATCTCTGAGCAGCCGTGCTCCTTATCTTCCAGACATCGAGGCTGCATCCCAGCTGCTGACCCTGCGGTCACTGCTCCGTGGCAGCTGCCAAGAAGTGGCTTGGGCAGACTGGGGCAGACCGGGGCTTCCCTCTTCTGCCCGTTGGTGCTCCATCCCCCATGTGCTTGGCAAAGACTCAACCACAAGGAGCCAGGGAGGTGGTGCAAGGAGCCCTGGCCAGCAGAACCTGGGCCAGGCCCTCTGCTTCTCTGAGCCTCAGTTTCTTAGCTGGGGTAACAATCCCTGACCTTACGAGTGGCTCAGGAATGGAAGAGGTGATGTGTCAAGGGTTTTGAAAGCTACTGTGCACTGCTCTGCAAATGTGAGCTGTTATTACTTAGGAGCAAAACCTGTTTCCCTGCAACACTGATTCTCAGAACATCCGGCCAGAGGAGGGAGACTCCTGGGGACTGGGCTCTCAATCAGAAGTGGTTTAAGGGGTTAACAAGTGAGCCCATCCCTGTCTTCATGCAAGTCTGCCAGAATGAAGGAGTGGAGACCTCTTTAGGAGAGCTGTCCCAGAGACATGTGAAGAAAGATCAAGGGGGAGAGGTATGATTTGGAATAAGGGCCTTAAATAAATTTTTCTAGGAATAACCTGAGAACCAAGATTCTTGGGGAACTGTGTGGTGTGGGGAAAGAACAGGGGTCACTGGCCATCCCTATGAACACCGAATTTATGGGGGAATAGAGATTAAGACTAATTTCGCAGTCGAGGTGGGCAGGTAGGGCTTTGTTGGCACCCTGGCAGAGGACAACTCAGAAGGAAGGGACTGAGATTGTGCACTGCCTGCCCTATGGCCTGGTCTTGTTCACATGTACAGAGCACCCAGGAGCCTTCATTAGCTCCTAAGGTGTGGTCAAACACAGCAGAGTTAGTTGACATTGGCCTTCTGACATTTTAAGGCAGGAGCCTTTACTTGTCCCCTGTGGTGGAGGGACAGGGGAGGGGGGTCACAGACACCATGGGGGCAGCTGGGGTCCTGTGATGATGCAGTGGGGGGTCCCCCACCTGCCCAGAAGGCCCCTCCTGGAGCTGAGCCTGGTGGTGGCCAGAGAATCCTTGCCCCCTCACGTGGATGGCTCTTACCTAGGACGGTGAGGCGTGCGGGGCGGGACCGGATGGCAGCCTGGATGGCCTGGCATTCGTACACAGCATCATCTTGCAGTTCTGCCCGTAGGATCTTCAGGTGGTGTTCCCCTGACAGGTGGTTCCCCACCACCAGGTACTGGGGGTAACCTGTGGAGACAGTGGGCAGATGAGGGAGATCAAAACATCCCACCCCAGTAGACTTCTTTAGCCTGTTTCCTGATGGCTATTTGGAGGCGATACAGGCACCAGAGAGATCGACTCTGAAAAGTTGTCCACTTACAAACAGAAAGGCACTTAGTGGGCAGCGGAAGCAGATAGAAGCTCTTCCATCTGATCTCCACTATCTGCTGAGGAAGGATCTTTTCACAGGGAGAAGGGATTGTGGAGCTGCTCCCTGGCCCAGAAAGAGATGGCCTTGTGGTGACTGGGACTGACAGGCTTTATCTGCAGGGTAAGGCCACCTTTGCTCCCTGCATTTCCCTCCCTTCTCCCTTCCAGAACTTTCATCGCCCCCTCCCCCCAGCAGCCTCAACAATCTGTTTCTTTCAGGAGCTCAAAATGTTATTTCAGCTTCAACTATCTGGCCCTTTCTTTGAGTCTCCTACTTTGAGCATGGCGCCCATGTTTCGGTACATTAATAAGCTTGTCTACTCCCCCTGTTAATCTGTCTATTGTCAGTTTATGTCACAGGCTAAAATTATCAGACCCTCAGGAAAAAGAAGACTTTTCTATTAGCTCAGGGGAGCTGGGTGGGGAGGGAGGAATGTTGGTTATTGCTCAGGGACCCGATCTCCTGTAAGGAGCAAAAAAAGTCAGAGTTTCCCAGGGTGTCGGGGCAGGGTGTGCATGAGCGTGTGTATGTGTGTGCGCATGCGTGCGGGCAAAGATGTTGTGGGTTTTATGTTTAATTGGAGCAAAGCACTACGAGGAAAGGATAGAGAAGAAATGGAAACGCTAAGTGCGGTCAGATACAGCTGGGTTATTGCTCTAGAAAGTGAAATGCTCAGCACTGTGGTCTACTGAGAAGACAGTGTTTTGATAAGGAGACACGGGGGCGGAGGGGCTGGTGTACAAGAGAGAAAGAAGCAAGCCAGACTCACAGAGAAAAGACGGAGTGAGAGAGTGAAGGGAGGAAAAACAAAAGAGAGAGAAATATTTAGAAAAGGATCAAAGGTGAATTTTGGGGAAAACTTTTGTTCCAGGATGGACAGGAGCAGAAATCTACCGGGACCTGGGAACCTCAGGGCACTTTGAACCCTAAGTGGCCCTTTTCCAGTCTTTCCTACTACCCACCTCCAGAGCCCAAGGGCCTGATTAAGCACTTGAGGCGCTCAGGACACTTAGGAATTTGGGGCCCCTTCTACCACTGGCAATGAATAATAGATAAATAAAAGTTTGAGGATGATAAATCATTGATCAGCTTTCCTGCTGCTGTGTAGGGCTGAATACAAATGCTAACTTAGTAATAGGTGGCCAGGCTGGACCATTCCCCTCTCTCCCGGAGCTGGGGCCCCCAACCTCCTTAGTCTATCCCAGCAGGATCCATCTTCCAGGCATCCCCTCACCAGAACTCTACCTTCCCCAGGAAACCTGTGTATCCTGGTCTTCACACAGACACCCGCACCCCCTCCTGGTTCTTGCCTGCCTCCACCCACCCTCCAGCCGCCCCACATGGCTGTTCTTTCTGTAGCACCTTTCCCAGGATGGGGCATTCTCAGAACATCTCAGGATTGGACACATTTGGCCTTTTAAAGAAGAGACAAGGGCTAGAGAGAGAGGGGGAGAGAGAAAGAGAATGGATAGAGAGAGACATGCAGACACTTTTTTCAAATATTCCCAAATCCCGTGGTGTGGGTCAGATGTGTTCTTTTGCTCTTCAGGACAGCAGTGACACTCACAGGCAGCACATCAAGATATCTGAGGAGTCTAACAAGGGTTCAGTCCAGGCTGCCAAGAAGGGAAGTGAGTCCCTATCCCCAGCTATAGTCAAGCCACGGTTGGAGGCTCACCTCTCCAGGATGCTGCTGGGGTGATGTCTACACTGGATGAAAGACTGGACTAGGTGAGCTTTAAGACCCATCCCCTTCCATAAGTTAAGGATAGTCCGGAGGTGGGGCAGGGTTCCCTGGGCCAACAATGCCCATTGCTAGTCAGTGGGGTGAGTATCTGTGACTCTCCACCAGGCCTGGGAGCATGCTCTGGGGGGCCCTTTATAGCCACCATCATGCTACTAAGGGGCTCTGCTCTCCACAGCTGTGCAGTCCTGGCCAGAGATGCTCAGGAGGCAATCAGCTGCACCCCCGAGGGCACCCTCTCTCCTCCTGCCCACTCACCTGCCCTTGACAGGCAAAGGAGCCCAGGTAAGGGCAGCTGGCTCAGCCCCTGGGGCCTGGGCAGGGGGCTTCGAGTGGGGCCGGGCTGGAAGCTGTCCAGACAGATCCTCTCGCAGCTGCCTGCCCTCAGTGCAGCTGGCTCACCGCCCCCAGCCCCTGCAGCCCAGCCTCTGGATCCCGCTGTCCTGTGATTAGTCCCTGGTCCCCTGCCGGTGTCTTGGCTGGAGCTGGTGTTTTTGTTGTCTCGTAAGCTATCACCAGCAGGATTTCACTCTCATGAGCTGCTGAAAACATCAGTGATGGGTTTGTTTGTATTTGCCTAATTAGGCGGCGAGCTGCGATGCTATCCCAAGGACTGGCAGCATCTTCGGAAAACAGACTCAGAAGCATAGATTCTGAGGATGTTCTAGCTCCTTCCACAGCATCGTTACTCTCTGTCTACTCCTAAAGGAGGCAGAATTATTTAGAGTCTAAAGTCAAACTGCCTGTATTTAAATGCTGGCCTCACTGTTGTCTTGGGCAAGCTTCCTTCTTCCTTTTTTTGGGGGTGGGGTGGGGTGGGGCATTGGGGATTGAACCCAGGGATGCTTAACCACTGAGCCACATTCCCAGCCCTTTTTTATTTTTTATTTTGAGATGGTCTTGATAAGTTGCTTGGGGCCTTGCTAAATTGATGAGGCTGGCCTTGAACTTGTGATCCTCCTGTCTCAGCCTCCCGTGCTGCTGGGATTATAGGCCTGTGCCACTGTGCAGGGCTTGGGTGAGTTTCTTTAACTTATTTGTGATTTTGTTTCCTTATTTATCAGTGAAATGAAGACAATGCAAGGACGAGACAGGCGAAGATGAAGCAGAATAGTGTCAAGTGCCTGGTGTATTAAAGGTTAATTTAAATAAAAGACCACAGTGAGTTAGAGGTGAGGTCTCCCCCTTTGGGGCTAGCAGACAGGGTCCTGTGCATTGGCATTGGTTATATAAATGACACAATTTCTCTCTCTTCTGTGACTCTGTTTATCTATTAAATAAAGGGGAAAATCCTCTTGTCCCTCTGGACAACTGTAGATTTTGAGATTATATCTGAGAAGTACTTGAATTTCTTAGAAGAAAAATGTTCTATCCATACGAGGAAGTGTGGTGAGCCGCCTCTGCCGTTTATGCAGACTATGGTCGCCATTACAAGATGGCGCTGACTCCGCTGTGGTATGTGACAAACAACTCCTTATTTGGGAGAGTTGGTGCATGGCTTTTCAGCACCCTATGAGAAAGTTCCACGTGGCAGCTTCGCATTGGGGCTTGAGATGCTTTATTAAGGCTGGGAGGGGCATCCGAGGGATTATTAGAAGAAATATCAAGGGCCTGAATAAACCGCTGAAAGAAGATTCCCGAGTTGCGTCTTCCTTGCGGGCAAGGGGTCGCGACAAGGAAGTATATTTATAAGTCATTTTCTTTGACTGGTGTTTCCAGCCCTGGTGACCAGAAAGACACTGAGGTCTTCGGTGAGGGTCTCATGCCTGGTACACAAAGGGGGGGCAACATGGTTCATGTAAAAGTGGGCAGACCCCCAGCAGGAAGGGCCCAACTCCGGGCCTCAGTTTCCCTCCAGGAAAACTTTCAAGGTGTTCAGTGTTCTTCAAGTGCTTGCTGAAAGGGAGTGGGTTCTGCCATGCTCCTTTCCTCATTGGGCAGGCTAGGAGCGTTTATTGAGACGGATAAGTATCGATCATTATTATCAGGATGCAGTTTTGGGGACAAGTGATCAAATACAGAACAGGTATTTATCAGGAGCTTGAACTTGGGCTATGTAAGAAGAGGGTCCAGCTTCTTCCTATAACTGGAGACAAGTTGGAGAGGAAGCCGACCCCAGTTCCTCAGACCCATTGTCCTTCAGCACCAAGCAGGCCTGGAGCCTGACCCCAGAAAGCCATTTGTGGAACTGGATCATAGAGGAGCAATCATCATGCTGTGAGGACCATTCTATGAACCGTTCCTGGTCACTGGGACCTTTTCTTGGCCACTGACCTAGCAAAACCCATGCCCCTGACCAAAGGCTGAAAAACCACTGACCAGGAACCCAGACGGCCTCTGTGGGCCAAGCTCAGAGCCTCCCAGAACACGAGCCGTTCTTGTTTGGGAAGGTTGTATCATTCTCCCAGTTTCTCTAGGGTAAGGGAATTCAGAGTCTCTGAAATTGGCTGGTTCCCATACTACTTAAACTTTATGGCAGCACAGTATATTTTGGAGATATTATTGTGTTATTTTATCCATGCTCAGCTGGGCTGCAGCATTCAAACCCTGTGACTGCTATTGACCATTGCTATAATGTTTCAATATACATTTTTGGCAAGACATAACTCACATTTTAAAATATTAATTTCCCAGCCATCAGGTTCCTGAGTGCACTTCGATTTTTTATTTTCCTGCAGCTGTATACCATGAACAAGGCAAAAGCTACTTCTCAGTTGAATACAGATTTTTCACTCATCGCCCACCCTCAGCCATTCCCAAATCACAGGGGAATGACACCCAGATCTGTCCTTGTGAATTTTACTGTTTATGTCAAGCTCAGCAAGCAACCATGTGTCTATCCACCCTGGGGCGGAATAACAATGGCTAAGGAGGGAGTGAGCGGGAGGATGACTCCATTCTTTCTCTGCTGGGGAGAGGTGGGTTGGAAAGGGGTTTGGATGGGTTTACAGGTAGCCACTCACAATAGTCAGCAAATGACACAGCACAGACATCGATGGGGGAGTTCATGGGCCAGCAGTTGCAGGAACCCTGGAGCTCAGCATGGGGGCACCAGCCTGCAGGGCCCAACAAGGTTTAGCATTCATTGTAAAACCTTCCTGTCTTAAGTTGGGTGTGGTGGTGCAGTGTTCTTAATCCCAGTGATTTAGGAGGCTGAGATAACAAATTTAACAAATTTAAGGCCAGCCTGGGCAACTTGACCCTGTCTCAAAATCAAACATAAAAAGGGCTGGAGGTGTGGCTCAGTGGTACTCAGGTCTGCCACCTGAGTTGAATGCCCAGTACCAAGACAACAACAAAAACCTTCCTGTTTTCTGTCCCCATCGTAAGATGATCTCTAAGACCAACTTAGGTTTCTTTATGACTTTTTAGTTCACTTGGCTTCCTTTCACTGGGTGGGAAGCCAGGTTATGCTTTGAAAAATGGGGACTGTATCTCGGGCCAAGAAACTAGAGCACTTAATTTCTGGAAATCAGACTTCATGTGCTTGACTTGGGAATAGATTCTCCAGGGCAACAGTGGGCTAGGCTCAGGAGGAGCCTGAGGATGGAGGGTGGTTCATCACTGGCAGCCAGAGACCCTGGAACTCCTAGGGAGTCTAGACTCCGGCCTTACCTAGCCTGGCTCTGCCCAGGAGTACAGTGGCCGTGGGAGGTTTGACGCCGCCATGCCTGTGATGAATATTCCTTAGGGGATTGGACGGTGGGCGGGGAAGTGGCCCGGCTGGGCCTGCCTAGAGGTCTGAAGGTACTCACTTGAGAGGTCTCTGCCTACACCCAGGGCCAAGCCGTCTTTGATCCACAGAACGAAGCCATCGTATTCTGGGATGGCGCACAGCAGCGTCACTGGCTGTCCGGATACCACCACCTGGTCCTGGGGTTGCTGGCTGAAGGAGTAGACTTGGCCTAGGAAGGAGACAAGCACTGTGGTCAGACCTGGAGGGTTCCCCTACAGCGCTGGAAGCAGAGCTGAGGCTGGCCCCGGAGACCAGGCCTCCCCAGGTGCCTCCCTTCCTACCCTTAGCTTTGTCCCCTTCTTTCAGGAACTGGCTCCAAACTCGAGCCCTTCTGCTCATCAATGCCTATCCCTGGCATTGGGGTCTGCCACACTCCAGCTCCCCAAGAGGCCACCCACTCCCACATGCTGGGGCTGGCCACTCCCCCTTTTTCTTGTTTGAATTCCTACCTGTCCCCACTTTAACTTGGCGAATGATGTGGTTTTAGTTCAACCCGAGGGTCCAATAAATCAGGTTGTGGTTCTGATTCTCTTACTCTGGTTCTAGTGAACCAGAGGGGCAGGTGGTGGTGTGGTGTGGGCAGAGGTGAACTGGAGGGAGCTGGTGGCCAGGGCTCACCACATTCTCTTGCCCCTTCCTGTGCTGCAGGGACCTGCCCAGCCTTCCTCCCGCTCAGGGAAAAATCACCAGAGGAGCCGGTGTCTCCCATCCACACCTCAAAACAAGGGGGCCAAAGCCAACACAGCTCTCAGTTCATATTTTACTAAACAAACACACGGCCACGCGTACAAGATGCAGGCTCTGTTCTGAGGTTTTCAGATATTAGCTCACTAATATTTTCATTCTTACAACAATGAAACAGTAAATACTAAAAATAGTAGGCACTATTTTTATGCCCATTTTCCAGATGCGAAAGCTAGAGAGAGGGAGGTGAGAAGTAACAGAAGCTGTGCTGCTCGATCACTCATCATCAACACTGGTCCCTGCCCTGCCTGCCACACTCATCTGAGCACCACCCACCCGACTCTGCAGGGAGTGGGCAGAGGAGGGCTTTGGGGTTAACTGGAGTGCCTAGGAATCATCTAGTTGCAGGTGAAGGTTGTGAATGCAAGTCTTCTGACCCTAGAGACCTCGTTCTTTTCTACTGAGCTATGCTGATGCAGCTCCCTAAGCCTGGTCCTAGAATGAGTTGTTAAAGAAGGGAGTTTACATGGTTTGTGTTCCCTGGGCACTTACAATTGACCACAACATGAAACCAAGTCATTGAACATCTGGCACACAGTGTGATCTATGTTTACACACCCCCTTCTCCTTCTCCTGTGGTTCATTTCATATATTTCAGGGCAGAAATATCCCCAATTTATGACAAAGAAACTGGGATCAGAGAGGCATGGCAGACTGCCCAAGGTCACACAGCTAACGAATGGTGGTTGGGCTAGGGTCCATCTGAGTTCTGAGCCCTCACTTTTCCTCTACCCGCTACCCTGCAGATATAAATGACCAAGAGGAACCGAAGCCGGTGCAGCCTCTCCTCTCCCACCTGGCACCACAGGGGTCTTGGACACTAGCTGCTGCTCTTGGAAGGGCCTAGCCCCAGGCCCAGACCACACATAGGGCTCAGCTCTCAGCAGCAGGTGGCCTCAGGGAGGCTGGTGGTGGCAGCAGAGGGTGTGGTGGAGGCCCCTGCCCCAGAGCAGAGGTGCAGCTACACACCAGAGAGCGTGTGGCAGGCAGGCAGGTAGTGGGGTTCACAGCCTGATGAGATCCTGGCACGTCTCTGAGGAGTCTCATTAAAAATCAAATTGGCCTTGAATTGTGGGAGTAACACTTCTTATCCTGATTTGAGCTTTACAAATTAGATTTCATAGGACATTTTAATCAGCTGTGTGGTGGATTTCTCTCTCTGTCTCTTCAAGTTTTCTGTTGTAATTAGACTGTTTTTGGCACCAAAACAGAAAAGGAGGGAAGAGATGAGAGAGGAGAAAGGGGAAGAGGAGGGAGTGTTTGGAGAAGGAGCTGAGGAGGGGAGTGAGGGGCAGGAGGAGAGTGAGGGGCAGGAGAGGGAGGAGGGAGGGAAGATGGAGGAGGAGGGAGGGAAGATGGAGGAGGAGGGAGGGGAAGAGGGGGGAGAGGAGGAGCAGGAGGGAGGGGAGGAGGGGGAGGAGGAGGGAGGAGGGGAAGAAGGAGGGGAGGAGGGGGAGCAGGAGGGAGGGGAGGAGGGGCAGGAGAGGGGGGAGAACGCCTTCCCCCAGGCCCTTTTCTCCCTGCTGTAATGGTGATTTCACAGCTCATTCTTTTATCTCAAAATCTTTCCTGGAAGAAGGACAATGTCAAGGCAGCGGAGGTAGCCGCCAAATATTGTGCTATCAGAGAGAATTATCAGGTTGTCAGCCTGGAGCTGAAGGGGCTGTAATGAGAAGTCCCTAAATGAAGTGGTGCCTGAGTCCTCCCAAATGTCTCTTATTAGACATGGATAATTGTCCCATTCGCCCTCCGCCCCTCCAGCCTGCTTCTGTTTGGAGGGAGCAGGAGGTGTTGGGTGAGGACATCTGGGGAGTTGGGGGTGCAGGAGGGATCCCCAGAGCAAGGGTGAGTCCTGGACTGTCACCATGGAGACCGGGCTCTGGAGCTCAGCACAGGGCTGTCTTCAATGCCTTCTAGCTCAATGGACGCGGTGGGGGTGGGGGCGGGTGGTGGACTCTGCATGGTCAAAGTCCCCTGGAGGTGTCTCAGGACCAGGATTTGAGGGCAGGCACAAGATGCTTCTGAAGAACTCCCCAGGGTTGTGCAGAGTATAGAGAGGGTCCTGAATGGCTCACCAGAGGGTCCGAGAGGGCTCTAGGGCACCGAGCCCCAAAGTCCCCTGAAGGCTTCAGTGCTCACACTTTGTCTCTTTGGACCTGTTGGAATTTTCTATGGAAAGAATGTTCCTGGGGGAGATGGAGACACAGGATCATCTCAGAAAACACGGAGGAAACATGTAAAGTTCTTTATTATCTTAGGGGGGTTAGTGATGAGTACTGTAATTGATAGTCTTCCTTTTCAGTCCAATTTTAATTTTTGTGCAGTATGTTAAGCCACTAAAAATACCTTTGTTTTCTCTGAAACCCGAGATGCTTTTTCAGATTTTGGGGGGTTGTTTTTACAGTATTGCCACCAAACCCAGGGCCGTGCCCAGGCTAGGCAAGCACCCTGCCATGAGCCACACCCACAGCCCCTCATGAATCTTATGTTGCTGTTGATTATGTGGAGTAGATGAGAGTTGGGGTGCTGTGGAGGAGAGGAGTGGAGGGATGGGCCCACTCTCTTCACCTGTGTGACAGATCTTGAGGTCTTCCTTGCTGAGGGCTCCTGGGAGCATAGTCTCAAGCCATGGATGGGTGTCATTGCCCAAAGAATGCCTTTTCCCTGTCCCTTGCTCCCTGCTTTCTTTTTCCCATAGGATCTTCTACTCCAATGCAGTGAAATGTGATGGGCCTGGAATCATTTTCTCTAACCTCCTGGAAATGATCTTGAGTGGACGGCCACTCCTCCAGCACATGTGTATTCTGCGCACCTTGACTGACACCCGCTGCGAGGCAGGAGCCCTGTCCTCTCGTGGGAAATAGGTGATGGGCCTGGAGCCTTGTCATGGGACCTGGGCCATCCGAGTGAGTGAGCGCGGAGCAGGCGCTGAGCCACGGAGCTCCTGCCCTCGGTGTAGCCTCAACACGCCCAGCACCTCCACCCCAGGTTGCCCCCTCAGGGTCCCATTCTGCCCGATGACAATGATGAGAAGCCTGGCAGTCAGTGCCGCCTCCGTTGTCCTGCCTCTCTCTTTTTAATTCCGTGATCTGGGGAAGGGACCAGGGCCTTGCGAGCTAGTCAGTTCTCCGCCCCTGAGCTGCATCGCCAGCCTTCCGGCACCATTTTCCATCTGTCACCATTTCAGAGTCTGGCCCAGATGTCCTCCGCAGCTCTCTCGGGCTCATCCTTTCGTCTCCATTTCCTCTGCTACAACCCAAGGCCCGTGCCCTCTTTGCCACCACCTGGATTCTTTCCACACACCTCGAGGCTTCCTCACCCCCACCCCCTATTGCACGTGTCACCCTGGATCTTCCTTCTTAAGTCAACTCTCTCTGCCACCTCTCATGGCTGTCATGACTGTCTCTGGGACAACAGGTCACCTCCCGTCCTGGGTCACATGCTTCTCCACAGACTGACTCCCCTTCCCTCTGTGTGGGCCACAGCACCCTATGCGGTTGCTCACTTATGCGACCTGCTCATGTCCTTTCTGTTCCATCATCCTGGGATGTACCTCCTCCTCACCTGGCCCTTCCTAAGCAGCCCTGCCCATCATCCAAGGCCCTGTTCTGTTCCCAGGAAACTGCTGTTACCCAGAGGGATCGCTGTCTCTTTTCTCCCTTCCTTCCCACTTCCCCCTTTCCCCTCCCCTTCATCTCCTTCAATTTCTCCAGACATTTGTTGAGCACTTATTATATCCGATGCTGAAGAAACAAAATGAAGGAACAGTGTTTTTCACTTGAGGGCAGAGGTCATAGCTATCTTTCCACCTCTGTCTCCAGAGCCTGGCCCCGCGTGAGAACATGGCATGCCTATCTGTTGAACATGCCTGTGTGCTTGCGGCTTACCGGCCCTAGTCTGTCGCTGAGATCGGTCATCACTGTGGGAAAATTGGTTTTGCATTATCAACTACTGACCAAGCATATATTGTGCTGAGCACACCACACAGAGTGAGAAAAGTGAAAGATAAAGGGGAAGGGCCAGAGTCTCGAGGAGTTAGGTTTTACAGCAAAACAAAACCAAAACCAAAACCAAAAAAACCACTGAGTTATTTATGTGTGACCCACTGGCGGCCAGGTCCAGGGTTCGCATGCACACACTACACCTGCAAAGTGTGGTGGCCATTGTCACCCACATTTTACAGATGAACTGAGCGCTGGAGTTTGGACCTTAAGTGTTTCCCAAAAGCCTAGGTGTTAAAGGCCCAGGTGTTGGGTGGTAGTGGGAATTTTAAGAGGTAGGACTGGGAGAAGGTTTTTAGGTCATTGATGGTGCATCCTTGAAAGGAATGTGGGACCCTGATCTCTTCCCATGTCTTGGTTTCACAGCTAGGGGGTGAGCGGCTTTGCTCTGCCATATGCGCTCTGCTATATGCTCTCTGCCATTGTCATCCAGTGCCCCTCCAGCAGCCTAAAACTACTGGATCTTCTGGATCATGCCCTGGAACCTCCCCAAATTGTGTGCCAAAATAAATTTTAAAAAATGAATTTGTGTGCCAAAATATCTTCTTTTTATAAAATTTTTCTTTTTGTAAATTGATCATCTCAGCTAGTTGTCATAGTGATGAAAAACTGATTGACACATGAGGCTCATGGAAATGAAGGACCTGCCCAAGGTCATATGAGTAACCTGGGTGTAACTCAATCCCAAGAGTCCATATCCACTATCCCAAACTATCCACTGTCCCATATCCATACCCACTGGATATTGAATTAATGACCCGAAACCTGGATTTTGATTCTCAAGCTAGTATTCACCCCACCAACCAGGCAGCCTCCCAGACCATCTAAGGGAGGTGGAGGATCTCTCGAGTGAAGATATTTTTCTGGTTCTTATGTGGTCTGCCTCCCAGCTGGGGGTCAATAAGACCGAGCTGGGGTTGAGGGTGAATTAAAGAACTGGTCACCACCAGGAGGTATAAAAGAAAGGATGTGTAATGGGTGTTACTTATTATTGTACAAATAACTACTACTTATATAATGATCATAAAACATAATTCTATACATAATATACATATTCTATAATTATGTACAGACAGTTCACAAGTTATAACTTCATGAGGGTGTGGAAGTGAAAGTACACAGCAAATTTGGGATTTGATCTTTTCCTAGGCGAGCAATACAGGGTACTCTTGTCTCTTGCGATGGTAGGCAGAGCAGCCAGCAGCAGCCTCCTGTCACTCACACGAGTGTGGGTTGAGGGAGAGACCACCCTCTGCAGCCTTCCGCGATGCAGGATATGATTGTTGGTGTGTTAGGTCTATTATTACGTGCATTTTCAACTTGTGATATTTTTAACTTATGAAGGGTTTATTGAGACACAATCCCATCACAAGTCAGGAAATATTATAAGTCATATTTCCATTGTTATAAAATTTATAATAGCTAACTTTTATTGAAGGTCAAGCACATAATAAGAGCTTTTCATGATTATTTTATTGAATTCTCTCAAGTCCTCTGATGTGAGTACTGAATTAGACTCATGTGAAGATGAGGTTGTCTGGGGCCCACCTTCTGGCAGAATGGCAAATTCACACAATTTGTTCTTAGAAAGGACATCAGCCCCAGAAGTCTTGTTTCAGAGCCGTGTCCTAAGGTCCTTATTTGGATCTTATACACTTTACTACGCAGTCCCGGACCTCCAGGAACTCACAGAACCACCTTAAGCCCTAGGCCAGTGCTAGAGGAGGATGTGGACTGACTTCCCTGGGCATAATGTCCCATGGGCATGATTCTCTGGGTGGGTGAGAGCTGACCGCCTAGCCAGGGAAGCTTCACCCGAGAGTGTGAATGTGGGCCTCTGGGTGCTCTGATCACCCTGTCCCTCACAACCACATCAGCCCAAAGAATCCTTCTGTCCCTTCACCCTGTGGACTGGGCAGCCTTTTGGGATGGAGGAGGAGTGTCATGGTAATGAGTGGGGCCAGGGATTCCAGAATGATCTGGGGTTGACACCTGGAATGTCCACTGATTTCACAAGCCTCAGTTTTCCTATCCATAATGGGGACAATACCACCCATCTCAGAAAGTCACTATGGAGATTAAGAAAGAGTGCCCATCTGGGCCATTGGGCTCAGGGCCTGGCTCACAATAAGTGCTCAGTGGAAATGGCCCTTTTTCATCAGGAATGCTCTTCTTCTTCTCAGAAAGCTGACCTCCATCTTGAACACCAGGCCAGGGCTGCTGACTTCCACGGGAGAGTGGGTGTGGGTGGGAGGCGTGACCAGACAATAGATGACTCCCTTTTGACATGAGAGGGGACTTTTAATTAGTATCAATGGCTCTTTGAGGAGCCGATGTTTCACTCAGGCAAACAGCTGCTCCTGTTTGCAGGCAGACCATGGTTTAGTTCTCAGGTGTTTTCAGGTGGCTCTCAAGGCTGGCATTTGGGGTGGACAAGCACAGATGTCGAGGCATGTGGGCAGCTGTGAGCCAAACTTTGTTGGTGGGAGGGGAGGGGTGGGCAACAGGCCCACGTAGCTGCTAGAGGGCTGCTAGCCTTGGCAGAGTTGGGGGTATCCCCTGGGCCATGGAGGGCCAGCTTGGTTCCTGGTCTGGCCAGTGTTGCGTTGGCTTCCATTTGTCGAGAGAGGCTGTGTGTGAGTGTGTCCTGTGCAGGGGTGGAGGGGCCTGGATGGGAACGCACTTGAACCCTTCCACATTTGGTGGGTTTAGTCTTTGCAGAAAAATGTTCTGCTCACTGCAAGGAGGGGTCCTGTTCCTACAAGGGAGTGGCCCTGCCAAACAGGGGACCCAGGGACTCTGAGATGAAGCCATGTCAGAACCCCGAGGTGACTGCCTCACCCTGTGTGCATCCCCTGCATGCTCAGGCTGCTGTGGCCTGGGCAGGCCGAGGGAGCCTTTTACCAAGGAGGCCCCTGGACTTTTCTATTTTCTTTTTTTTAAAAATATTTATTCTTTAAGTTTTAGATGGACACAATGTCTTTATTTTACATTTATGTGGGGCTGAGGATCGAACCCAGTGCCTCGTGTATGCTAGGCGAGCACTCTACCACTGAGCCACAACCCTAGGCCTCCCCCTGGACTTTTCTAACACCATGGTAAGGAGGGGAGGGCTGCCGGGCTTGAGAGGAGAGGTGGAGGGGTGGGAGAGTTGGGAATCTGAGTCTGAGGGCCCCTCCTGTGCAGTTCTTTCTAACCCAGGTTAGCAGGAACCAGGAGCAGGAGGAGGTGGCCGGACTAACAGGTGTGACTAAGAAGGCTTAAAAGTAGGGTGCGCTCAGTCAGGAGCATCTCGATGGGGGAGCACCCATGCAGAGGTGCTGAGTTGGTGGGTGCTAGTGGCAGGGGGTGCTAGTGAGTAGCCAGTGGGAGGAAGTGGGGCAGCAGTGGCGACAGGTGGTATTGGAAGAGACAGGTGCAGACTGGCCCAGGGAGAGGGACAGGGGAGCTGGGCATCAGGTGGTCCTCAGGGGGCTCTGGTCTTGGGGCAGGGTTGGGGGCAGGCTGTCGGTGTCCTTGCTGCCTCTCTCTCAGCACAGCTTGTTGCCCTTCTCCCCCACCCCCATCCCCCTCGTCCTGCAGATGTTCCCCAGCCCTCTGTCCTCTGCTCAGGGCAGAGCAGAAGCAGGACATCACAGCTTCTCCCTCCTCAGGACTCCTCCAGATGCTTTTCTCCATGTCCCCGTAGATCTCCCTCCTCACTGCTTCCTTCATCTCCATCAGCCCCCAAAGCTTCGGGCCTAGACTGCACCCCCCCCCGGCCTCTTTGGGGGACTGACAGCTCAAGACAGCATGGAAAAACCACCACTCTGGCTCCGGCGGTCTCTGATGTCTTGCAGCAGAACACTTAAAAAGCTGAAGACCTCATGAAGAGCTCACATACCTCTGCCCCCAGCCCCTGAGATCCCCAATTATTTCCTGGGGAGGGAGGAGCTGTGTTGACATGGGAGGCTGAGGTTATGAAGGCCGGCTCAGGCAGAGAGATGGATTCCCAGCCCACACTGGGGCCCGGCTGCCCTGGTGCCTGCGCACCCAGGTGTGTTTGAGAGACTGATGGAACGGGCTTCTGGGCTCCACTCCTTTCCCAGCCAGACTTTTTCTTATAGAATGTAGGAAAGCCTCTGGTTTAGAATTTCTGGGAGAATTTTTTTTTTTTTTTTTTCCTGGAGCAGAAATGCTAGCTGAGGAAGCAAGGTGACTGTGCCCAAGCCTTTGTGGATCTTGGCTCTTCCCTCCCCACTTCCTCTTGTTCTCCTGGCCTCACTCCCAGCTCTATTGAACCTTTCTACCTCCCTGAAACCCTCTCTCTCTGCACAGGCTAGGCCTCACTGTGCCAAGAGGGCCACCTGGGAGCTCTGAAGGGACAGTGGTCTGTGTGGTCTTTAAGACCCTAGAGTTCATGGTGCTATGGTCTCTGTGTGTGCAGAGCATGTAGGAAAACAGCCAGCATCACTAAGTCCGTGGTGATTGGGGTCTTCTCGATCTGGACTCCTGGTACTCACTCATCCCTGCCACCCACAACTGTCAGTCCCCAGGTTTCTGAGGGTGTGTTCTGGTCCTCCAGTGTTCCAAGTCTGTTGTCACTCCATAGGCAAACGTCTTTGTATTATGGCTGCACAGTGGTGGGGCAAGCTCAGTACAGATGAGTGTAAAAGCATGGGGTGGTTTGTGTGACAGAGGAGCTAGAGCCTTGGAACACGCTCTGCACTGAGTCTGATGGGGGAGGAGGGGTGCTGCATGCCCCTCTGTTCCATTACAATCTCCCTCTTTTGATCCATGCTTGGAGGTCAGCTTGGAGGCCATGGGGGCTGGTGCAAGGGTGTATCCACTCTACCCCTTCTCAGACTGGCCACTTAGGCCTGGACTTTGTCTCAGAAGCAGGGAGATGATCGATGTCCTTAGTTAGACGTGGACAGAATGTCTGAGTCACAGGATGTGTGCCTTTGCTTCTAAGGAGCCTGTCTTTTGCCAGCACATGTGCATGCCCACCCTCCTGGCTATGAGCTGGGGCAGCCCAGCTGAAATCCTGCTACTCTGGTCTCAACTCTCAGGACATCCAGTGAAACTTAGAGTCTTTGGATGGTCACACTTGATCCCAGGTCACTGGACTAAAAGGGATCAAATGATCAGTTTGATGAAGATATCATATCAAGATATTTTGGTGTTTAAGAGGGGCTTACTTCAAGTGTGGAAATTTGGGAAGGGGGTGGCAGAGAAGCTCTGTGGAGGAGGAATCATGATATGGGGAAGGGGATGGAGGAGTAATGTCACTGTGGTGCAGGTAGAAGTATGAGTGATGAATACCCACCCTTAGCTGCCCACTTGGAGTACCTGACCAATGGGTCACCTGCCAGGGTCTGAGTCCTGGAGAGTAGGAAAAAACACAGGGCCAGTCTTGCCTGGGAAGAAACTCTGACCCTGTCACTAGCAGTGTGAACTGGGGAAAGCTCTTTACCCTCTCTAAGCCTTAAGTTTCCTCATCTGCAAAATAAGGATGGCACACCTACTTGGCAAATCTGCTGTGAGGTTGACAGGCTTTGTGTGTAATTGATCCTGGCAGGTGGAATGAGCCTAGTGAAGGGTTGTTCTTGCATAATAATCCATGAGTTTCTTCTGAGCCTGGGAATGTTAAAACTGGGACCAGAGCAGCACCTGTCATGAGGGGTCCTGGATCCAGCTGAGAATGGAGTCTTTGCAAATCAGAAATAGGACCAATCAGACATCTACTTCTTCCTATCCAGTGGTGCAGGTGAGAGATCTGAGTGTGGGGCCTCTGTGGCTCCACCGTAGCCTGTCCCAGTTGGCCTCTGTCTCCTGCAGAGGCAGATCAGCCATGCAGAAAGGGCTAAGATATCACTGTCTGCTCTCTTATTAGTGACCAATTGGGGAAGGCTTATACTCATACTGGGGATATTTATCACCAGCTTTCTCCCAGCCTGAGCATGCAGCAAATTGCCTCTTATGAGCTTAAAGAAAACCATCTTTGTCCAGAGGAGCAGGCAAATGGAAGGAAGGGTAAAAGAAAGAGCCAGCTCAGCAGCCCTGAGGATATCAGAATGCTGCTAGGTGGGGCAGGGAGGGACTCGGCAGGATGGCTCAGATCCTTCCTGTTAGCCCAAGTCTTGACTTTTGCTTTTTTTCTGCTGCTCAGCACTGGGCCAGCTCTTGATGTAGGGAAGTGAGCTTTAGATTTCCAGAATGCCGTTGTAACACAGGGGCACAGGATTGGTAGTGATGGGAATGCACTAGCCCACTGATTGACATATAATTAATAAATCTGATTTTTATGGATGGTCTAAGGGATTCCAGGGATTGTGCCAACTCTAGGCATGCTCTAGTGGCCTCAGGCAGGAGTGGGGGCCAACTCTGAGACCCTGGCCTGGGTACAGGGTGCAGAAGAGAGATAGCTATGTTTTCTGCTGATCAGGGCTTAGAACCTGGAAAAAGCAGATATAAGCACAACGAGCTGGGATCAAAGGCAAAAGCAAGGTAAACACAGTCCTCAGGGAGGAGTCACAGTGGGCTGGCTTCTTAAGTGGGCTGCAGGGTAAGCAGGATGGAGGAGGCAAGGAATGTTCGCCGGAATGGAGAGCAACTTAAGCAAAGTGTGGGGGTCAGAGTGTGTTGAAGGAGTGAAATCACCCATGCTACACTGTCTCAGGTTGACCTCTGGTACTGTCATTATAGCTGTCCACCCCTGGGAAAGCTGCTTAGTCCCTCTAAGCTTCAATTTCCCCACTGGGGTGGCAGACACTATTTGTTGGGTTGTTTGTTAAAATGGAATAGGACATTTGTTGTAAAGAGCACAAAGCCCTTACTGCCTTCCATGCAACTGTCACTATTATTACAAACGTGGTGTGACTGGTGCATGGGCTGTGTGTGGGGACGTATTTAATAGGGTGTAATCTAGGTGGGCATGGGGGATTTGACTGCATGGTCCCTCACGTGCATGCTAAGAAGCTTGAATTTAATGAGAAGTCATCAAAGGTTTTGGACCAACATGCTCAGACCTGAATTTTCAGAAGATCAGAATAGTGACAGTGAGGAGGATGGACGGCGGGTAGGTCTGAAGACAGGAAGACTGATCAGCAGCTTTAGCCTGTCATAAGGGCACATCAGTGGAAAGAAGAAAATGGGCTTAGGACCATTTGGAGCCATTTGGAGACAGAATTGATAATACTCTATAGGGGATGAGGGAGACAGACACTTATGGGTTTCTAGGTCCTGGCTTTCAGTGTGGGATGATGGGGGAGCCATGTGCTCTTAGAAGGAAAGTTGGCTTCACTTGGGCACGGTGGCACACACCTGTAATCCCAGCAACTCAGGAGGCTGAGGCAGGAGGATTGGAATTTTAAGATTAAGTGAGACCCTGTCTCAAAATAAAATTATAAAAAGGGCTGGAGATGTAACTGAATGGTAGAGCACCCCTGGATTCAATCCCTGCTTACCCCCTGCCTTGCCCATCACACAGAAAAGGAAAGCTGGTTTCAGGTGAGACAGTGAGCTCAGTTCTTGGTGTGTCATTGGAGGGGAGCTTGGAGTCACTTAAGTGACTGGTTGTAGCTGGGAACACCCTGGATGTAGCTGGGGCTCTGGGTCTGCAGCCGGGAAAAGGTGTGAATACCTCCCACTTACTGAGTACTCACCCAGGACCAGGCATAGGAGAAGTGTTTCTACGGCTTCTCATCTGGTATTTATCTGAAACTTCATTTCAAAACACCAAAGTTATAGACATTTATGTGACTATCTAAGAGGGCCACATTTATTACATTAGGCTTGGGTTGTTAGAATCAGCTGCCTGTGGTGGAACATCTAACTCTTGTCAAAATTGGCACTGGGTTTGAACTCTGTTGGGATGTTAGGAGGTCATCTAGCTTAATCCTTAGGTCTGGGATGGGAATTATAAATAGAACAGCCAGAAGAACCAAGCAAGAGTAGAAAATGGAACCTTCTCACCATAGTCTTCTTAGCCCTTTGTTGACTTGGGAATACCTTCAACCCTACTGGTGACTTGATTGATGCCCAAGTGAGGAGAAGCTTGCCAATATCACAAATGTTCCAAAAATGACTAAAATTTTGTTTGGGCTTATATAGGAGAGTTGGACCCCTCTTCCCAGGTCTGGACGAGGGGCAGAATGTGCAAGGGGCCCATTCTTTTACCCTTCTTCCTTGCCTGAGCTGGGACAGCCCAGGTAGCTTGTGATTCTTCCAGTCTCACTCTTCTCTCAGCATATACAATCCACCAAGGTCATCCTGGACAGCCTGGGTCTTTAATGAAGAGCAATCGGGCTGGCTAAGGCAGGGTGAGTCCAAAGTCACTATAAATCCTTTGCCTACTGATTATCAGCCTTGCAGCCCCAGCCAGTGCCTGCCCTGTGCTCATTAGTGGCATGGAGAGGGGCTCCTCTATCGATCCAGCCAAGGTCTGGATGCCAAGAAGACACTGATAAGTGCTGCTGGAAATACCGACTCTTTGGTGCTTGTAAGGGAGCCCATCCATCCATCCTTGCCTGAGGTCACCCAGCGGTGGACAGGGACAGGTAGAGCAGTAAGTATACACGGTGGGGGCAGGAGGGTGCAGAAGGGAGACACTCTGCAGCCCACGAAGCAGGGGCCCTGGTTGTATCTCAGGCCTGTTGCTGCGTGGTCAAGGGACTCAGGCCATGTTCCTGTCTTTGCATCTCAGGTCCTTGTGATTTCTGGTTTGGAATATGCACTTATGGGAACCATCCCCAGAGGAAGGCTAGGGAGAAGCAGGGGAGGAAGTGGGACTAAGGATCAGTGATAGAACTGTGTGTCATTCATCCCAGAGGGCAGTGAAGGCTTGACTGTGCGCAGAAAGCACGCCCACAGTAGCCTCTTGGAGGACATAAGCTTGGGCACCACGGAGACAGGCTGGAGACTGGGTTGTGGATTGGCTGATCCCATGATGCCTCTCTTGCTCCCTTTTCTAAAGGCTACAGTACAGATATGCAAAACCAGGTCCTTGCCATGAGTACCCAGACCCAGAAGGCACCAGTGTGATGCAGCCTCTGCTGTCACTTAGTTGTGTGTCCTTGGGCCTGATTCTACCCCTCCCTGAGGCACAGATTCCATTTTCATAAAATTTAGGGTCTAGACTATTAGTTAATCTGTCAGACCCCTTCCTCCCAACCTGAATGCTCTGCATTCTAACTTACCCAAAGTCTTATTGGAGGGAAAAATAATAAAAGCAAAAAAAAAAAAAGAAAGAAAAAAAAAAAAGAAAAAGTCTCAAGGACTCTTGGCTTTTTAGGGTAAAATTCATTTCCTAAATATTATTTTTTAAAAGCAAATATTTTAAAATAATCATTTTGTGCTGTTGTCAGTCAGAGTGGTTCTAAAACTTCCCCATATGTAAAATCACTGATAGAAATGGCTAAAAATACACCTTCCTGGACTCCAGCTCAGAGGTTCTGAGATAGTGGGTCTGTGCTGGGTTGAGGAATCTATTTAACAGCTTCCTTCTGAAATCACACTGCAGATGGTTTCTGAATCACATCTGAGAAGCATCCTTGTATGCAAACAGCATGGGACTCAGGAGCTGGGTTCTTTCTTGCTTTGGTTCTTGACCTTGAGAACCTTGTGGCCTTGATCAAGCTGCTCTCTCTTCCTGAGTGTGCTTGGTTTTTCCATCTGCTCAGTGAAGGCTCTGGACCAAAGTTAGCAGTTTTCACCTTCTTTTAAGTTTATGCAACTCTTTTGTCATGGAAATCCCACGTGGAACCCCAATGTATAAAATGGGTAAAGGCAGAGCTGAGGTAGACCCCAGGGACTGATCCTGCCCCTGGCCCCCTGCAGTGTATACCAAGGTCTCTCTGTGCAGTGCTCAGAGGTTCAGAAGGTGCAGTGTGGTTTTGAGGGTCTGAAGGTGCTCCATGAAGGGCAAGATGGTTATGTCTTATCAACATGAATGAATGTAAGCCCAGCACCCTGTGACACTGTGTGGCTGAGGCAGGCTGGACTTAAGAACAAGGTATTTTGGTCCCCCTCACTAAACCTAAATTGAGAATCACAGCTTAAATCTGGTGCTCAGAGAGGAGTCTTCTTGTGGCTGTAGGAATTATTCCCAATTGGAAGTAAATAATCTCTGTGCAATGTCCTGAATCTCTCCCCTCTTGGAGACTAAATACAATCAACTCTTAATTATCTTTGCTAATGGAGAGGAGCAAGGGTGTGAATAATCCAAATGATGGACAACCCCAAATAATGAATAATCCTAAGTAACATTTATTTTTGACTTTAAAAAGCATTTTGCTATTCATGTTTGAATATGGATGTGTTTGATGTTCTGGGAAATTTTAATACTTAAAACACACACACACACACACACACACACACACACACACACACACACCCCAATGATGGAGCTCCCTCCCTGTCTCCGACTCAGCTGGTGAAGAACATCACCTTTGATACTGGTCCAGAGCTCTGCAGGCTTATGCCTTTCTGGCTCACACCTTTCCTAGGAAGGGATGGGGATCTTAACTGATTTTTTCCTTTAAAGGACTTTCATTCCCTTTGGGCCTCATGCAAATAAGAGCAAAATAAGAAGCTGTGAAATGTTAACAGAGGACTTCATTAAGCAATCTTGGTGATAGCATTTGCCAGGAATGGGGACAATTTGCCAACAGATAATTGAGAGCTGACTATATATGTGTCCTAATTAAAAAAGTGATTCTTCTTCTCGCTGCCCTGGGATCCTGGGCCCAGTCTTCTGGTTGGTTTGGGATATTAACCACAACTAACTCTTGTATTCACTTTATACCTCACAAAGCACTTCACATACATTCTTTTACTTAATCCACCCTCACAGCACCCTGTGGAGAGTTTCGATCATCAACCCGATGTGGAGTCTTGAAAAGCTTAGGCTCAAAGCCTAATGTCCCACCATAAGTCTACCCTCCTGATTCAGCCCTCTTCCATCTCCCTCTGCCTCTTTTATCACTACCTAGTAGGGGCCCTGGAAAAGGCTCAGTTATTTGTAGCAACCTGAAAATGCAGCAGCAAAGAGAACAAAGCTCACTTGCAATGACCGTCCACTCTCCTGAGCATTTGAAGTGGAAATGTTGATGAAGGAGAGATTTTGGGCTGGAAGCAGTTGAGAAAAGGAAGAGGAGGTATGCAGTCTCCAGGGGAATGCCTAGGAGGTGAGGTTTTCTTCCTTTCTAGGAGGCTCAGCTTGGGTCTCTGAGCCCAGGCATCTCAGAAGATAGATTGGCCATAGGGAGGATGAAATTGGCAGGGATAGAGCTTTTTGGAGGGAGGGGTAGCCCCAACTTCAGCTAGCCATTTTTAGCACAATCCTTAAAAACAGGACCATTTCTATTTAATGTATAAGAAAATGGAAGCTCAAAGATGTTAAGTAACCTAATCAAGGTCATAGTGTGTACTGGATCTAGGATTTCAACCACTGGATTCCAGTTCTGGCCTTTATTTATACAAGAGTACTCAGCAGAGGGTGTTTGATCAGTGTGCTTCCTCTTCAGAAAGAAGAAGACTGACTTCTGTGCCCCTAACAGAAGTTATAGGAAGTTGCCCAAGGCTACCCCACTGTGCTCCAGAAACGGATATGAAGCTGATGGGACGTCTCTTTCATGACCTCCATGTACGGCCCCTGTCCTACCTGTAGACCATAGAAATCTTCAATACTCCTGAGGTGCCCTTTGGGGCTGAGATCAGCTCTGTGAATAATAATTTAGGGCAAAAATCATCTGCACTCAGGCTGATGGATTACCATTTTTAACCCTACCCTGTGCAACCTGAAAGAATTCCCCACACAAAGACACTTTGCCAGGAGAATTCCAATTTTTTTGCAAAAGGCTGTGTGCTTATATAGAACTAAGGGGGAGATGGTAGGGCTTAGATAAATGGCAGGCCACCCGTTTATTGGCAAGTTCTTCCAGATATCAGCTCCGGAGCCCAGGAATTAGTTCTTATTGGGGCTAAGGTTCCCCGCCAGCGAGATTTGAAATTGGCGCTGGCAGGAGAGTTCACACGGGCGGGAACTTTTCGCGACACTGCAGAAAAGAGGAAGGTAGGAAGAAGAGGTCCTTAGGCGCCATGTTGGGGTTTTTCTCTGGGGTGCAGCTGCCGTTTATACTTTTCCCAACACAACCCCATATAGAAGTGGATCCTGCAATAGCTTTCTTAGCTCCATCCTGGGCTTAGTGAATAATGACTTCCATTCCCTGCACTGCTGGAGCCTTGGGCCTTTGCAACAGTCATTGTGGTGCTGAGCCACTTATTTGTTGTTAGACGACCCAAAGAGGACCAGCTGGTGCCTGGCTAGGTCCTTCTGCTAGGGCATGGGATCCGGGGCAGTGAATGGCCGCCATCTTGCAAGATGTGGCTCCATCCCTGCCTGTCTCCCAAGACATCTCTATTTTGTAGCTGGAGTGCCCCTGGAGATGTCGACAGCTTCTCTAATAGGAGAGTTACTCATGGCTTCACTGGAGAAAACAGAACAGCTTTCAAACCTCCTCCCCTAAACGCAGCAATATTTGGTAACACTTGGTGTCTTGGGGAGAGAATTCATGTCCGTAATTAGTTACTGTATATCACCGTTAGTACTCTGCTCAGGATTTACTGGGCAAATACCATTTAACTGCACAATAACTACAGGTCCTTGCTGCTTATTGGGTAATTTACTAAGGCTGGGAGAATGGGGCAGGAGGGACGCTGAATAGAAGGTATTGTAACCCCTTGAATCAAACTTTATGAGTTTGGGTTTGGCAGGGAGGCGGCTGCTTGTAGCCAGCTCTCATTGCTTTGTTTTGCAGAGTTGGCTGGTGGATTGCTTCCTTCCTTTTATTGGTTGCAGGAGGACAGGTCTGGGATTGGGGTCTGGGGCTGCCTAGGGCTACCTGGCATTATGGAGGGGCCTGTTGATAGAAAGGGTCTTTGGCTGAGAGTCTGCAACAGAAATCCAGGTTGGGGACTTAATCCAGCCTCTGCTATTTATTTCCTCCACGGGGTCCCTTCTTTGTATCTGGGCCAGTGGGTGGGGAGTTCAGGGAACCATTCTTGGAGGGCAGCATCAATATAATCACTGAAGTCCTCTCTTCTCTCCCAAGCACGGGTGTTGCTTGGGAAGCAGCCATTCCTGGACAGTTGGCCGACATTCCCGGCCCTAATCTGCTTGAGCAAAGTCTGTCTTTGTTTGGCCATGCACTGTCTAAACTCCTCTAACCTATTTAGGCCACGGAGAGGGGAAAAGACACAATAATGAAAAACTCAACGTGCAACATTGCCTTACGCAATCTAATAAATTACTCGGTAGCCGGCTGCCAGCTCAGACTAAGCCCAATATTGCCTGCAGTAATTATTTGGATCAAATGCAGTTTATCTGCTTCATATTTGTGCTTCTGTGCTCAGTGGTAACTTATAAATGTCATTGTGGTGTTTATTTGTTATAATGAAACTTAATGGCATTGGAAGCTAGGAGCAGAACTGGTGGGGCGGCAGGTTTAAAACAATCTCCTCATCTCTGGAGAAGAAATGAGGCAAGATAACATGAAACTGCCCTATAGGGAAGAGATTTGCAGAGATGGTTGTGTCTTCATGCTGTGTGGTGGACGAGAGAGAGCCAGGAGCATCAAGTTGGCACCAAGGGGAGGCTCCAGGGCCATCCATCAGGAGCAGGGGAGATTTGGCTGTATTTAACCTGGCACTGCCCTATCTGTCCTTGCTCCATCTTCTAAGGGCTTTTTAGGGGTGGGAGGTGCTCAATCTTTGCACCACCTGATGGCTGGCCCAGATAAGTGATATGCATTGCCCAGGGTCTTGGGAGGCTGAGTCCTTGATGAATGGAGATGGAAATTAGAATCTTAGGACGACTATGTTATGAGGACAGATAGCCAGGAGGAGGCTTAGAAGAGGGGGGAGGCAGAGATGGAAAACAAATAGAGGGATGGGGGCAGGGCTAAAGAGGGGATGCTAGGACTAGCTCATTTGGCTTGGGAGGATGTTCTGGTGATAGGAAGTGTGAGGCACTTACAAATCAAGGAAGAGCAGGCAAGGTGGGCTCTGGGCTCTGCAATTTAGAAGCCGTATGGCTTTGGGAAAGTTATTTCTTTTCCGAGTTCTATTTTCTTATTTGGAAAATGGGAGTAATAGAAGATACCACTCAGGATTGTGGGTGTGGTTAAACCAGGTGCAATGATAAATGATAAATCAGTGTCTGTGGTGGCAATGATTTGCCTATAGTAGATGCTCAATAAGTGTCTTTTGAGCAGATAAATGAAAAATAACATGTCCCACTTATATATATATATATATTACAAACCCTCTTCCAAACAGTTGAGTGTAGATTGGAATCTCACAATGTCTGGGCTGATTTTTCTCGTATCCATTATAGGATAGAAATGCAGGCCCAAAATGGTTATAGGAAGTTGCCCAAGGCTACTCAGCCAGTACCTGGAGCTGGCATTAGTTCTCCTATCCCCTGGGGGCAGCATTCCTTTTACCTGTCCTCCCTGGACAGATCCTCCTCTGCACTGGGAGGCTGAGCTCATCCCTTCTGACTAGCAGCCCCAACTCTCTGGAGACCAGGCCCAGAGCCTGTACTGACCTCTCCAGCACAGCCTGGAGGCACAGGGAAGTGGAGCTTTTAACTGACCATTTCATTTTAATATGCATTTAGCCATTTATTCATGAAATATTCATGTTTCTCCCCTCGGTGACATGCTCATACAAGTCTCCTAACACTATAAATATGGATGAAGGTTATTAGTCATTGTTATTTCTCTCACTATCCCACCCCCTCCCTCAACACACCTTCTGTTTTGATCTCAGCAAAAATGGGACTGAATTGAGGGTATTAACCTGCAACACTAATAACAATGTCTTGCGTTTGATGGCACTTTATACTTTCCCAAAGCACCTTGCACAGCCATTATGCAAATTTTATCCTTACAGAGAATACATGCAGGAAAGAGGGCTAGCATCTAGAGTACACCCATTTTGTAGATGAGAAAATACAGGCTAAAAGAGATTAAGGTCAAGGTCACATACCTACTCAGGAACAGAACTAATGTTCAAAAACATATTTTATTTGTTTGTTTTGAATCTTAATGAACTGTTCTCTGCAATGGAGTGGATTAGCTCCATGCAAAGCAATAATAATGTAATTTTTTGAGTAGTATTTTATAAAGAGTGCTCATCCATGTTACTTTACTGTCCCCACAAGGCAGGCAAAATTTATTCTCATTTGACCAAGCTCTCACACTAGCTAGTGGCAGATTCAGGCCTTAAACCGTTATTCCCCAAAGTGGATTCTAAGGAACACCAGGCCTACTGCATGCTATAGGCAAAATGATTCTGTAGGCAAGTGAGTTTGGGAAACTCTGTGAACCGTCTCCTGCTTCTGATGCTTCATCATGCCTCTTGGTGTATTCAAGTCTCCGAGACGTTCCTTAGGAGAGAGACTTGTTTAATTAGGTCTCGCCTAGACTTTCCCTGCCTTATCTGACCGAGGAGGCTGTGTTTCACAGAAAACCTATTAACGTGCCATAGAAATGCTGCTCCAGGGAAGTGTGTGCACACTGTCCCTCCTCCCCTGTGCTTCTGGAGACAAGGCTGGGGGAGATGAGCACAGGGGTCAGGGATGGAGAGAAGGCCTGCTTTAGCGGACCACAGGGCTGAAGGGCTCCCTCCCCAGATTGCTTCCTTTTCTCCCTGTACCCCCTGGGCAGTGAAGCCAAGACGATGCATTTAATATTAGGCACAGTTAGCCACACCTACGTCTGGATCAGAGGGACAACCTGACTGTCCTGGCAGGGTCTGTGGGCAGTGCACCAGGGGAGGTAGTCCTGGGCCAAGAAGAAGTGAACAGGGACACACAGCGTGTCTCAGTCATGTCTGTCCTGATGGCAGTGGGGGATGTTACCCTACTCTCATCAGCCAAACAAAAGCTTCTGGAAGCAGGGTGGAGGTAAGAAGACCAGGGTTTGCCTCTTTGCTTTATGTTGTAACAGCTGCATGTCGATAGATAAATGACCCAGTCTCTCTAGATCTCAGTTTCTCCATCCATAAAATGGGATTAAACCCCTACCTTGGGATATGATGGGGATTAAATGATATACGTGTGTGAAGTTCCTCCCTTGTCCCATGTCTTCATGGGTTAGCTCCTTTCTCTGAGCTCTCAGAAGTCCCCCACTGTCTCTCCATTCAGAACAAATGGCTTTCTTCACCTCTGTGTCCCAAGAGTGTGACATCTGTACACTGTACATCTCTTTGGCTCTTGTACCATCCTGCCTTCAGTTTTCATTGTATGCTCTCTCCCCATTGGACTCAGAGGGCTATTGCAGCCCTGCCAGGATCCTGTAGGCTGGACCTCCTCAGAACCTGCAGGCTAGCTTCCAACGGCCACATGGAGCAGGCCAGCGGTACCTGGAGCTAACAGCCCTTGACCCATTCCCTACAGGAGCTGCTGTTAAATACCTCACTCCTCGTGTGTCCTAACTTTGAGGTATGTACTCTATAGCACTTGTCAGAGTTCCCACTGAGATCAGGCTTCAGCCACCCACAGTGGTAGCAAGCTGGACGACACCCCTGTGTTGGCCTTCCACTTCCTGAAGCAATTCCCTACAGCCTTTCTGGTCCCCTTTGCACCTCCAGATGAATGATCACATTTAATTCCTTGCTTAGGGTCCGCTTCTAGGGGACCATCTTCCACCACTGATTAGCCCCCGCCCCCCGCCCCCAGGCACATAGTTGGCAACCTGAGAAATCCTAAGTCAAACAGAAATGAGACGTAAGAACAGACACAAGAGTGGCCTCTCAATCAGTGCAATGAGGACAGTAGGCTGGCCAAAGTGATGGCTGGACAAAATGCCTGCTCCCTTCCACATCAGGGATCATCCACAGACACACTCTCCCCTCTGTACCTGTCCAGCCTGATTCTTGGTCAAACCTTAGTAAGTGCAGAGGAGCCATGGTCCAGTGTCCATCTTGGATGAGAGGAGAATGGCTTGGTGTAGGGTTCTAAGATCCTTTCATGAATAATGGTTGAGAAGTGCTTCTCTTTACTACTAAGAATGGTGGTTGTTCCTAGTCCATTTGACTCAGAGTTGGGGACTATTACATTGCTCTATTTATCCCACCCTCGGTATGCAGTTACTGAAACTGTCACCGTGTCCTATATTCCATAGGCCATTATGTGTATTTCAAACCATTATATAAATGGACTAGATTGGGTACTTCTGAATGTCATTAAACTCCTCCCATACAAGTAACAACACCGTTTCCATAGAAACGAATACATTTCAGAAGGGAAGGCACCGGGAAGAAGCAGGTGGCGTGGGTGGGGGGAAACAAGGCCTTGGGATTGCTGCCTCCGGGGCCCTGGCCTGGCGCTGTGACATGACCGCTCTGTGCAGGTGGGGCGAGCTCCTTCGGGTTTTTATTGACTTTCCTTTGATGAAAGCCCTGGATAATTCATCTCAGCCCGAACCTGCTCATTCCAGCACACAGCTCTAAAAACTTTATGGCACTGCAGGCCATTAAGCACCCTCATTTTTTTTCCCACTCCTCTGTGACTTCCTGCAGACCCTGGGGAGGGTCAGCATTCAATCAATTCATAGATGAAGTTTCTAGACTAGATGAGGATGAAGCAGAGAGGAAAAAGGAGACCTCATCAGGACACGGTCGGTTTGGGGGAAACCACGGGCTCTTGCCAGTGGCTGCTGCTCAAGTCACTCGGTCCCTTTGTCAACAGTGCATTTGGAATGTTAAAATGAAGACTCTTTGGATGGAAGGAACACTGTATGTGGAATTTCTTTACGAGAGCCTGGCTGAGGGTTTCCCGTGACTTGGTTAGAAGTGAGTTTCCTGCCTCTGGAGGGATTCAAGCATAAATTGCAATGGCCTCTTTTTATTTATTTCCCTCATAGTTTTATTGTTATATTATAATTGTACATAATGGTGCAATTCGTTGTTACATATTCATACATGCACACAATATGGCAATATTAGCCAATATCATTCCCCAATATTTTCCCTTTTCCCTCTCTTCCTGTACTCTACTGATCTCCCTTTGATTTCATGAGATTCCCCACCTTTCTTTTCCTTTTCTTTCTCTCTAGCTTATGTATGAGAGAAAGCATCCAACCCTTGACTTTTATGACCTTGGCTTATTTAACATAATGCTCTCAAGTTTCATCCATTTTCCTGCAAATGACATAATTTCATTCATCTTTACAGCTGAATGAAAAGTCCATTGCAATGACCTCTTATAACTAAAAACGGCTAGATATCACTTTCTCCAGGAAGCCATCCTGGGTGCTCCTCACCTACAGTTTGATGAGACTCCTCTTCTCCCATAGCTCTTTATTCATCCTCAATTACTGTAGTTGGGACATTATATTGTAATTGCTTATATACTTGACATCCGTGGGGGCAGAGACTGTGCCTTTACATTCCAGGGTCTAGCCCGTGACTAGGCACTGAGAAGGACTGGGTATATGGTTAGTGAATAGGTGAGCACCCAGTATCACAGTGTTCATCGAGTCTTTACTATACTGGTGCCTGGTGGGGAGGGAGATTGAACCAGCAGAAGAACTGTTCATTAGATGGCATTTTATCTCTCCTGGCCTCAAGAATCTCTAGTTATATGGTGCTAAGCCAGCTCTGACTATATCTGGGATGGAACCTAGAATCTCTCCGACTCCTAAGCCATAATGCTTGATCATTAAGTGTGCGAGTCACAATGCAAAAATGAAAAGCTAAAACCAAAATCAAGCACAAAACAACTGGTGGGAAGTGTGTCCCATGTCTCCAAGTGGAGGGCAACAATTTCTGAGGACAGAGATCATGTCCATGATCTTGGGAGCTTCTGTACCTGGCTCAGTGCTGGGCCACAGGAGGGGATGACTTTACTCTGTGTATTTGCCCATGTCAATATTCAAGGGACCTATTTCCCTTCCATTCCCACAGGACCTGTGCTGCTTGTCTCAAAATATGGCTCGAAACTTGTGGCAGGCAGGTGTCCCTGATTGATCCACTTAACCATGTCATCCTCAGACTTTAAGAATAGCATAGTGAAGTAGAGAAAGAACTAGATAGGTCAGAAGATTAGGTTCTAGTCCTGGCTTGACTGTCCCCTGGCTGTGTTATGCTGAGCAAGTCACATGCCTTTCCTGAGTTGCAATTTTCTCTTCTCCAGGTGGATTTATTAAGTTTTTTTTTTCCTAAGAGTTTGTGATTCTCAAATTGTCCAGCTCTAGCATCTTGGAGATACGGACCAGGGGCAGAAAAGGTCACTATCCTCACTTTGCTGTTACTGATCATTCTGTGCAAACTCTGCTAGGCTCTGGGGGCATAAAAGAGACAAAACAGAACTGACTTACTGACAAGGGAGATGGCTATCAATTAAACAATTGCAATATGAACTCATGTGCAAACCGAGTTTAGATGGAAGGGATGGGGCTCTATTTGTGTACATAGTACAGTTGCTTGACCTAGACTGGGGAGGCTGGGTCAGAGGAGGCTTCAGTGGGGCAGATATTTGAACTGAGATTTCTAGGATGAGCAAGAATTAACATGTCAGGGGTTAGGGATAGGGTATGTCCAGTGTGACATGTATCCCAAGAGGAGGAACTAGGAAAACCAAGGCCCCATGTAGGCAGGAGCATGCTGTCCTTGAAGAGCAGGAAGAAGGACCATGTGATGGGGTACAGAATATTAAGGGAGTAGAATGAGGCCCTGGAGGTAGGCAAGAACCAGATCACGCAGAGACTTACAAATCATGCAAAGGATTTGGGCATTTTCCAAAAAGCAATGGAAAACCACTGAAATAATTTCCAGAGGAACATGACATCAGATTTGTATTGGAAACATGGCTCTGGATAAAGTGTGGAAAATGAACTGACTAGGGACGGAGATGGGTATTGGACATATGGATGGGGATGGAGAGAGGCGGGGTGGATTCTAGAGACACTCAGGAGACCAATGTCCTAGGACCTGGTGAGGACTGGATATGGGCATGAGAGAAAAAGAAATTTGAAAAGGATCTTGGTGGACTCTGCAGCCTAGGTGACACCCCTGCCTTAGACAAACATTTCTCCAGTAGGAGAGATGTCTGGTGACCAGAGGAATGAGCCTGGGACACAGTTCTAGAATCCTCCATTGGATCATGGCAAGAGAATGGAAATTGTGGGTCTCTTGTTCCAAGATGCTGAGTGAATTAAATAACAATCATAAAGTGCCCTGGAAATCTGAGTCTTGCTATAAATAATAAACAGGGACGTTATACAAATAACCAGCTTTGCAGCCCCAGTGGAAGAAAACACATCAGTAAGAAAAATGAAATAAGAAAAAATGCACCCAAAAGCCCCAAATAACAAAATGACAATATTAGCTAACATCCCGGGGGCTCTGGCAGGCAGTGGAGAAACGGTCTCAGGAAAATGATTGTGCACCCTTAGCATGAGCCGGAGTGTGGCTGCCACAGTTCGGGGGAGAAGCGCTGCACCAGCGAGGCTCATTCTTCCTGGGGTCAGGTCCCCCAGGCTACCTTACTCCTGCTTCCCCTATGCCCTGAGACAAATGCAGCTCATCTGCAGGCTTTCTAAACTGCCTTTATGCCACCAAGAGTGGAGATGACAGTGGTCTGATCTGGCCTTGTGAGAATAGACAGAAGAAAGAAACAAATCTTTCTTAGGAGGTTGCCAAGAAAAAATTAGTTGACTCCCTCTTACTGGTTCCTTTGGTGACCAAGGCATTTTAAAAATCATGAGATGGGAGCTGGAGATGTAGCTCAGTGGTAGAGTTGAATCCCCAGTACCACACAGACAAAAAAAAAATTATGTGATGGGAGATGAGAACAAGGTGCAGACAGGGCATTGAGAGCCAAATAAGAGTTTTGCATAATGACATTTAGAACCGTACAGGTGATCTTATCTGACATTATTCAATCTCTTGGAGGAGAATATTGAAATCCAGATGTCCAGAGACTTGCCAGGGGTAAGTATTCACAGTTGGCACTTACTCCCTGACTTGTGGGGCATCTCTACTCGCCCCCATGAATTCTGGGGAATTCTAATTCTTCTGTGGAAGTTTTAAGCTCAGTTTTATGGATTAGGGATGGGATGTAGAAAGAAATAACAGACTCTCACACCATCACAGATAAGTTCAGGGCTGTTGGAGATGCCAGATTTTCATCCCTCCAGGGCTCAGCATCCCTCCTAGGGCTGACAGGTGGAGATGGACACCACAGTCGAGGGGCGTTTGCACACAGAGCCTGGACTAGGACCATGACATCATCTAAGAGTTGTGGCCCAAGCAAGAGCCAGTAGGGGGCCAGCTGTCTGTGGAGCCTGCTTTCTCCTTCCGAGGTGCTCTAGCCCCTCCCCAGGAAGCCCTGTGTGTGCAGTGAGCACAGCTTCCTTTACTAATCACTCACGAGGGATGAATGGGACAGTGCTGGGAGGCATTTCGGCTTTCCCTTCACTGAGCTGGGAGAAGCAGCTGGTCACTAAATGAATGTCCTAGAAATCGGCTGCCTGCCCCCTCTGCAACTGGGGATGGCACCCACATGAAGAAGGAGAGCCCTCCTGTGTAGTCCCACCTTGGCCTCAGGGGCTGGTGGGAAGGGGAGGTCAAAGCTTCATGCTTCCTCACCCCTTAAGCATCCTCTTCCTCATTACCTCTTCTCAGCAGTTCTATCATGGAATTTTCTGGTTCCTTAGGAATTAATTGTCTTTCCTGTTTCCTTGCTCTAAGTCTCTCTTGCGTTCTGCCCTTTCTTTCTCCTTGCCACCACCACTTTCTCTGCCTTTCTAGCCACCCTGAAAAACCAAGCCAAGTTAAGGAGTTAGGGGGCTTCTGCTCTGTTCATTATCTCAGCCTCATCTTTAAGAATTCCCAGAGCCCTGAGAGTCCAGAGACCAGGACTAGAGACCACTTCCTGATCCTAGTATGTGGCTCAATGTTCCCGAGTTGGCAGGCTGCACTGTCAATTCTGAGGTTGTCCATGGTTCCAACATGCAGGGCCACTGAGCTTTCTGAGGCAGGCAGAGCTCCTCACCTGATAACCTTGTGACAACCTTCTTCTCTGCCTGGGAAGAAGACCAGCTCTGTGTGAGCCACGTTCAGTAAGAAGGAGGCTTCAGGCAGAAGGAGTCATCAGGGGGAGATCTGAGAAAGGGAGGTGAAGGGTGTGTGTGTGTGTGTGTGTGTGTGTGTGTGTGTGTGTGTGTGTTGGAATGAGGGGTGAGAGAACAGTGAGAACAGAGATGATGGGTAATATCTGCCTAGAGACACCCAAGAACGCCCAGCAGGAGGTGGGGCGAGGCAGGAATGTGTGTGGAGAGTAGGAAGATCACCCCGAGGAAGGCCTGGCCCTTCTGCTCTGCTCACCTGCCTCTGCTCTGGCTTCCCAGGAAGGGGCTCTAGTCCTGGGATTGAAGTGAGAGTCTGGGAGTTGCTGAATACGTGGAGACTCATTTGGTGGAACTCTCGACCTCTGTCTGCTCTGCTGGATGAGCTTCTTCTCAAGACACACCTGATACCTACAGGTGATTTGGTACATTCCTTTATGGTCACTCATTCAAATAAAATGAATGCTTAAATAAACTTTGAGTGTGCAAGACACAAAACCTGGGATGGGAGAAGAAGAAGAAAGTAAAGATTTTTCCCTCCTGCTACTAGTTCTGGGTCCAACATGTAATTGCAAATTGTATTAAACACAACAAAATGAATAGACTGGTTGCCATGATGGAGCGTATGGTGGGGAAAAGGGGTGCTCAGCTTGGGTAAGGCATATGGCAGGGTCTCTGTGGAGGTGACATTTACACTGCGATGTGCCCCAGTGTTTTTATTGTGAGCTCCTTGAGGGCAGGGATAATGTCTTATTTATTTTTATATCTCCAGTGCTTACAAGAATGCCTGGCACTTATTTTTTTTTAAATTGGCATAATTTTTATAATACTCAATGAATGTTTGATGAATAAAGAAATGATCTCCTCTCTGCAATTGCTTTAAAGTGTGCTGCTTTTAATCACAGGAAGACAGTGATGGCAAACAAATTTGATATTCTTATGGCCAGCCTGTCTTTATTCCCTCCTTTCTTGTCTGCCACTCATTGATTTTTGTTCATATCGCCATTGGATGCCTCAGATGTGTTGAGTCCAAACAGGAAAGAAAACACACACACACACACACACACACACACACACACACACACACACACACCCTGCATTACCAACCACATCCATCCCTGTGAATGTTGCAGATTCTCTCTGTGAAGCTATTAAGCACTTCCAAATAGAGCAAACCTCTCATTGACTATCACATGCCTCCTTAAATGATCTTTGAATTGCGTTTTCTTTTTTATTGCTTTGTGTAGTTTAACAGCACCAATTGTGATTACTCTAACTTATGATAAATCCCAGATCTATAAAGCTCATGTTCATTCATTATTTTCCTTTTGCTCCTTTTCAAGCTGTTATTTTTTTTGGAATATAGTGAGGAGGGGGAAGTGGAATGAGAAGAAAATAAAAAGATACCAAATTAACAGGGAAACAAGTGAAATAGGGGACCACTTGTCCCTGGGTGACAGACGCCCTATTAAGATACTGTTAGACAAAACAAATATGCTTTCGTACAGCACAAGCAGGTCTTTTGTATTTCTTCTGAATTGGAAGTATAATGATCACCACCTTATCTTTAATAGAAGAAGCAGCTAATTGTTCCGGTATCTTACTAATTCCAGCAACTGGAAGAAAAATAATTATTTTTTACTATTTTGCCAATTGTTCAATTTATACCAAGGTATGTTGTGTGACATGAACAGAGATTTCTGTTTCTTGATTAATATCATGACTGCTATCCCAGTTCAATTATTAATATGTGTGAATTATAATTATTTTTGGATATTAGCATGAGATAATTATAAACCATAAAACAGCTCCCCATGCTTGTGGATGCCTTTTCTTATCTGAAGATGTGTTGGAGGTTGGGCACGTGAGCTTTAGAGAGAAACATGTATAATGTAGCACTGGGGGTAGCAAGGATATCCGGAGTAGAGGAAGTCCTCCCTCTTCCTCACCTCCATGTTTTCCACCTCTCCAGAGTCCAAGCTGACCTACCTACTGTGCCTCTCCTACTCCACTCACACCCTCCTTTCACCCTGTCTCCGTTTTATTGGTTGAGACTTGTAACTCATCACACATGTTGGCTCAGCTTGCTCACCACCCCTCATCTCCATGGTCACCTAGAAGCGGGGGTCAGAACCCTGGAGCTTGGAGTTTCAAATCCAACCCGTCTCCTGACTTTTTGGCTTCCCCAATCCCTAGGAACCTTGGTGCTGCTTTTCTAGCGAGTACGAACAGCAAGAGAACATGTCTGTTCAGCACCACGGACAGGGGCACACTACCCATTCCTGCAAATGAGAAATTACAGCCTAGCACTCTTGTCAAGGTGGCAGTGTTGGGAGGGGTCCGTTGAGAAAGAAAGGAAGAGAGAAAGAAAGTCAGTGAAAGAGATTGATGGGCAGGACATAGAATATTTAGACCCCATACTAACTGTGCTCAGCCATGGGACTCCCCTAACTGAGAAGTGGCTTCCAGAGCCTTCTTACATAGAGAGGTGGCAAATGGGGGAGGTGAACGCTTCCTGGGCTTAACTGTGCTGACTTAATTCCTATCAGACTGTCACCATGATGGGTGCTTGTGGCAGAACCATAGCTGGTAAGTGCTCAGGTCTGGAGCACATGGGGTCGTTGGTGTTATAAATGGTGGGCTGGAAGCAGAGTCAGATGAAAGTCATAGGAAGAGGACACTAGAACTCTGCTGTGGTTGGCCTCTGGGGGACATAGGGGATGGAGGTGAGCTTCCTCCTCCTTTCCTGGAGTGGGGATGAGGCTACGGAGGCTCTGAGCCTTGGGAGGAAGGGGCCCAGCTCGTGGCAAATGGGGTTGATGGGAAGCCAAGGCTTCATTTGTCTGACTTTAATGAATAAATGGCATCCCTGGCCATTGTTTATCTACTTTTGAATCCTGACAAACAGTCTGTGGCATCTGATGAAGAGGGTTATTAGCTGCACGAAGACAGATGGCTGGGGATAGAGAGGATTGGTTCTTTATTACAGCAGGCCCATAAGTGACGGCACTTCTCTTCCATCCAAGCCTCTGCGTCAATGTTAATACTTTCTCCAAGTCTTCTGTGACTCAGGCAAGCCTCAGAGGAAAGACCGGGTACAAGAGGAAAGCAGAATGGCTTGTGAGTAGGAGGGAGAGGCAGGTCAGTGGAGTTGGAAAAGGACAGATTTCCAAGTGCAAGCTCTTTGAGAATAAAACACTCACATAGCACTTACTATAGTCCAGGCACTGCCTTATTCTTTAGGATTCTCCTAAGTGCTCTGCAAGGTGCTATTTATTCAACAGGCATTCAAGAAATGTGAATGATTGAAGAGAAGGACAGAGATGTTTGGATTAGAAAGATGAGAAAAGCAGATTTAAATGGCTGGGTAGGTGGATGAGGGACAAAGCTAGGGAAGAGATAGGAAGAGAAGTAGAGGACCCAAAGGGAAGAGGGTTGATAGCAAAAAGAAAAGGTTATGGGTCAGCATCCTGTGTCTCTGGCATTAGCTGCTCTTCCCCATGTTACTATGCAGACAGGTTCCTGATAATCCATCCACTCTCTGAGATGTCTCAGGTTCCTCTGTATCATAGCCATAAGACATAGTTCCTTCCCTCACATCACCCCTGAGACAGAGAGGTTCTCACTGACCTTCATTCATTCTCCGAAACTTGTCCTTGGCCATATAGCCCAGCACTAGACAGCATCCTCTCTTCTGGAGGCCCAGCTCTGGAAGGAAAGCATAGGTGGGTGAGTTGAGAATGAGTCTGATATCAGGGGAAGCCCCTCTGTAAGAGGCTGTGAAGTTTGTTGCTCTTATAAACAGGGTTTCTTATTTATTTAACAAACATTTATATAGCATTTACTATATTCCAGGCATAATTTCAAGTCAGTAGTTCTTATTCGTGTCTCACAACATCATGCAAGATCATTTCCCATTTGATATCATCCCATTTACGAATATATGAAGTAAGTAACCTTAGATGAATGAGCTAGCAGATGGCAGAGACAGAATTTTGAACCTACACCGTGTGGCTCTGGAATCCATGATCATAACCATTACTCTGGGCTCTTGAGGACCTTTATTACCCAAGCTTAGGGAAAGTGACAAGATCACCTTGGAATTGTGGTCAGACCTGCTAGAGGAGAGGCAGGACTAGTTTCTGGTATCTTAGATGAGAGTACAATCAGACATAGTGGGTACCCCAGGGTGAAGATGATTGGGTGAGTTCAAAGGAAGATGTAGGGGTTGAAGTATAGGCAGAAGGACTCTCTATTTTTTGGAATGGGTGAGTTTCTGGGACTTCCCTATTTTGAGACACCAATTTAGCACTGTTGTCCAGCATTTAAGAAGTGTAGACTAAGAGTTCAGGGGTTGGAGAGCTGAGAGACACAAGAACCCACAGAGCTTTGACCCAGGTAACAAATGCAAGAGACATTTATTTATTTGTTTCACAGTATTTTGTAAATCAGTGCCTATTGTGTGGAGCATTAGAGTAGAGTACATCTGCCTCATGAGATGAGACAGCAAGCTTTCCTCTCTGGTATTTATCCTTTGATCCTGATTTGTCTTAAGCAAATCAGGGTTCTTAAGCAATTCCATACCCAATTTCCCATTTAATGCTCACAACAGCCCCTGGAGGTAAGCAGATGGGCTAATGCTATTCATGTGACACAGATGGGAAAATTGAGTTTCAACAACGTTAAATGACTACCCTTGATTATTTTAGACTCCTCATCTCCACCTCTTTGTGTACATATCATACAAATGTGACAGCTGCCATAAACTGGGAAAATGGGGAGTGTGATTTCTGGAAGAGGGAAAGTGACTCCTGTTTCCCCGAGTTCTTGCCAGGATTCCCAGGCACCTAGCTGCTTCCTCCCTTCTCAGAGGACAGTGAGTGGGGTGTCATGCAAATTCTCCAGGAGACTCTGCATGTGTCTGAGCTCCAGCCAGTCCTTGCCTGGGCTGTTAGGGACAGACAGAGTGGATTCATTCCTCCTCCTGCCTCTCCATCCACTTTCTGCTGTTCAGGTCCCCCCTCCAAGGTAGCAAGATAAAAGGGAGTGTAGGGCCCATGAGAGACAGATAAGTCAAGCTTGGGGGCTCCTGCCCTAGAGAAAAACAAAGTGTGGCAGGCGGTGGCAGAATGCCACGGCCCAGGGAGGTCGCCTGCTTTGATCTCCTGATTCTTTAAAGGGGTTTATTGACTATCAGTAAAGAGCAGAGAGGCAGATCTGAGGGTGCTGTTTCCAAAGGCACTCACTTCTCTTCCTTCCCCTGCACACTCGCTCACTGATCTGAAGGCGCAGCCAAACCGCCCTCACTTCAAACAGCATCACATCTCAGGCACCCAAATTGACGATGTTAAGTTCTTCCATCCAAGGCCTTGGCCCTTTCTTCAGGGGCTCCTGCTCTGTCGAGGGCCGTGTGGATCAAAGCCCCTTTGATGTTTACTTACTATATTTGTGGATTCTTTCTAACAACCACCTCCAAGAGGCAGGAATGCAGCAGGCCAGGAGGGGGCCAGCGGAAATACAAGCTGTGAGGAGGAGGCGCTGAGCTTCATCCAACAATAGCTTCTTGCTGGAGATGGTATTGAAACCTCAGCAAGCCGAAGACAGGCATTAGAATTCTAGGCGTTGCCCATCATTGGAAGGATACAATTGCTGACGATTCCTATTATATTTGCCATTGACTTCTTATACCCATTTAAAGCAAATAGGAACCTTGGCAGTGGTTGCTAATGAGAAAGAGAGTCTGAGATCCTGGACTGAGCCCAGGGGAGTTGTGAGGAAGGAGGGCAGAGGTGCTGGATGGACTTGGCCAGTGCTCCAACTGGTCTTCGGAATAGTCTCCTGAACGTACAGGAAAGTGGAAGGGGGAATAATCCTCCTAAAAACTTAAAGTCTAAGCAACTTGTTCTATTTGATTATCTATGTTGGCTGTCTCTCCCAGTCCAACTCAACTTTTCCTTTGTCACATGCTAAAATGTCCCCTCGGGGTTATTGCCTAAGGAGATGTTTCATGTGCATAGTTATTATGAGCAAGAGTCTCCCTAACCATGTTTGATTTTTGTAAATGAGCAGGAAAAGAAGTTTTAAAAAAGCCCTGATTAATAAAAGAAATTGAGGACGAGGTAATTTCTCAATGTATTTGGCTCATTTAATTTGACACGTGTGGGTTAGTCTTAATTATTTAGGAGGCTACATTACACGACGCTAATAAGCACACTGCAGATATTTATGAAGTGAGAGGGCTCTCTGATAGAGTCTTTGCTGAGAAGTGGGAAAAAAACCACTGGAATCTCTGCAAGAACAAGCAGGTTGGAGGATTCGTCAGGCGAGAATTAGCTAGTTTTCTGTACAGGGAAATTTGAGATGCTCCTTGGAGAGGAATGTGGAGCTAAATTAGAGGTCACTGAGTCCACATGTGGAGGCATGATGCAGCGACAGAAGGCTCGGAGGGGAGGAGAATCTGGAAACAAGTTGGGGAATTGGGCCATTGTTAAAGACAGACTGCAGAGAGAAGTGGGAAGGAACAGGAAGTAACCACTTTGACTTGGGGGTAATTCCACAAAGTCAATATAACTAGGGTATTGACTTCTGTAAATGAACAGAACTGAATAGAGAGATGAAGAATATGGCAGAAAGAACAGGAATCTCTCACTTTGTGAGGTAGATCAGCCACCAGATGGTCACCTTCCTTGCCATATGGCACTGAGATGGTTGAGTCAGATCACAGATGCCCATTTTGGAACAGCAAGATGATGGGGTCTTCTCCAAGAAGGCTCTGGGCTGACATCTTTGGCTCAATCAGTAGCAGAACCACCCAGATACACTGAAGGCATTCATGGAAAGTGATTGAATGAAGTCCTAACTTAAAAGGGAAATTTATAGCAAAGAAGTTTAGGGTCATCTGCAAATAGGGTGTGGAGGGCAGTATTTGGGAGAACAAAGTTTAGGCAATATTGCCTATTCAAGGAAACAGTTATCAGGACAAGGTATGCTTTTTTAGGGAGAAAGGAAGCTTGCACCTCTGGGAACTCTTGGCTTATAGATTGTGAGCAAAAGAAGGGTCAGGATTGTGCCTTTTTGAGCTCTCAGTCTCAGTACCGAGCTCAATGTTCCTTACATGGCAAATGTTTGGGGAAAATCTGCTGGCTTAAAGAAAGGGCTGACTAAAAATATCGAGGAGTGATCATTACTCCCCAGTCCAGGTCACAATGAAAACAGGTGGGCTTAGATGTAGCACAATGCATTTAGGGAGGTGAGGATGGTCGTAGAGTGAATGAAACTTGTAATTCATTGGGACACAGAAGAGTTCCGCAACCGGGGAACATTGTGGGATTTCCTCTTGGGAAGAATAAAAAGGGACGGCTTTATAAATGCAATGGGTTTCTTCAGTTTCAGAGGGTGTAGATGGGGCTTTTTCTAGCTATAGAATTCCTTTAATCTTAGTAATAATAATGATGCAGTGATACTACTTCACATTTGTGAGATACTTATTTTTTTCACCGTATTGTCACATTCACTGTCTCATTAGATGCTCTCAGCAGCTCTGTGAAGCAGGCTAGGCAGAAATTATTTCCTCCATTTTGGTTTTAGAAACCAAGACTCAGAGAAGTGAAATGACAATTCAAGGCCAAAGCTCTCGCTCATCCCACAATTCAGGGCTGATTTCTGGCTTAATTCTTAGAGAAAGATGTGGGATCATAGGGCTGCAGTTGCTACAAATCAAGACAGACCAAAGAATAGACATCAGTGGTCTGGGAAAGGGCAGTATTAAAGGTCAAATGGGACCCTCACATTCATGTGTTAAAATCCTAATACCAATACTTCGGAATGGGATCTCATTTGTAGATAGGGACTTGACAGAGCACCCATTGGCAGCCCAGGGTGTCTCTGGAATTCCTGCTTCCTCTGTGAGGACCATGCTGGGCAGCACAGTGCTTGCTTATCACCCCATCCAGAGGTTAATGAGCTGTCAAGTAACTGTGGCTAAGACAGGAGCCAGCCCCTGCTCCTTCCCCATCTCTGAAGCTGACCAGTGCATTGGGATGTCTGCTTGTAGGAAGACTTCCTATCCTGTCCCCAGATTGTCCACTTACAATAGTTCAGATATTATGGAAATTTCACAGTTGTGTGGGCTATTTATTTATTTATTTATTTATTTTTGGGAAGCCATCAAATTCACAATCTCATTCAGTTGCTGAAAACTCATCTTTTCCACTTGGAGCTATTTGAGTTGAGCATGTCTCTAGAGATCCACCAAACAAGAAATCGAATATTATTGGTGTGCAGTTTGGTGTGATTATGGCCGAGAATTGGGGAGGAAAGGAAAAGAGATGAAAGAAACATAGGCAGAGACCAGATCCTGGAGCAGCTGAGAGCCTCCTTAGAAGTCTCAACTTTCTCCTACAGGGGGTGGGAAGCCTAGAGGAAGGCTGAGCCGGGGATGGAGAGGCTAGCCTTGCATTGAATAAAGATCACGTTAGCACGAGTGCAGATGATGAAGGAGAACAGCCCAAGGAGGGAGCCAGCTGGGAGACTATTGCCATACTCCAGGTGAAAGATGATGGCTTTCCAGCTGCTCCCCCTTCCTGCTCTCTGAAGACAGAGATCAGAAAGCAAGTGAAAGGACTCTGAGTTTTCTCAGGGGGACACTCAGAGCCTCCAGATCCCCGCCACCTCAACACAGAGAGCAGCAGAGGGGCTGAAAATAGCTTCAATTCCCCAGATGGTGCCTGAGGCCATATGGAGAAGATGCCAGCTGGACCTGGTTGGAGTCACCGGGAGGCCACGGATGCTGCTGAACTAATAGAGCTTTCTGATGCCGTGCTGCGCACTTAACAGTGAGCAGTCCCCAGTGCTTCCCTGAACTTTAGTTTTCTCATCTATAAATTGCAGATACTGAGACCCTGCCTGCACGATGACTATGGAGATCAAATGAGCCAACATGTAGTGGAAAGTGCTGGGCATGAAGTACCTAAGAAGGTTGAGTTCAGTAACCAGAAACAAAATATCAGAGTGGGGTCTAGAGATCAGCAAGGACCATCCTCACATCTTTTTTTTTTTTCCTAAACAAATGTGAAAGTAGAGACACAGAGACTTAGAATGACTTTGCCAAGGTCATGCAATGAACTATTAGGTGGTCTTTGTTCAGTAGCTTTAAGTCAGATGGACTGAAAAAATGAAGGGTGTCAGGAAGATAAGCTAATGGGCAGAAGCAGAGGAGGCTAAGGGACTAGAGGTGCTGGAACAGAGAAGAAATGGTGAGTCTGAGAGACAGTCTAAGGAGAGATTTTGAGGCTAAGTGCCTGAGTGGGTCAATCAGAGAAAGTGGGGAAAGATGACCAACGTCTTTCACAGGAAAGATCAGCACAAAATCAAAGCAGGGTGCTGACAAAGGAAACTTCCTGTGTTTGAGATGATGAGGTCCCCAACGAAGAGGACTCAGCTGATAATGTGAGAAGAATTTTCAGTCTGAGGGAATACATATTTAACCAGCTGCCTTGAACTCAGAGCATGAATGGCTTGTTCTGGAGAAACAACAGTGGGGCACTATGGGTAGCCTTTGCTGTAAGCATTCATGCACCCTCCACAATCAGCACTTAATGATAAAATTGAGTGGGATAAAATCCACCCCACAAACACTCATTGACAGGCTGCTATGCATGTGTTAGTAAGTTTTCCATTGCTATGACAAAAACCAGAGAGAATCAACTTAAAGGAGAAAAGGTTAATTTTGGCTCACAATTTCAGAGGTTTCAGTCCATAGTTACTTAGCCCTAGCACTGTGAGGAGCACATGATAACACAGATCTGCTCACCTAACAATGGCCAGCAAGTGAGGGTAGGGGGTGGGGAGAGAGAAAGAAAGGGAGGGGTTGATTGACTGTGTGATACATCAATCAAGAACATGCCCCCAGTGACTTACTGACTTCAACTAGTCCATCAACTACTACCTCCTAAAATTTCTACCATCTCACCACATAAGGCCATATTCCTGTCCCAAAGGCACAGACAGGTTGAGTAGCCCTTATCCAAATGCTTGGGACTAGAAGTGTTTCAATTTTGGAGTTTTTGACTTTTGAATATTTACATAGATTTTACTCTTTGAACATCCCTCATACAAAAGTCCAAAATCCAAAATGCTCTGAAATTCAAAACTTTTGGGGTACAAAATTTCAGCTTTGGAAACCTTTTGGAGTTTGGATTTTTGGATTATGAGTGCTCAACCTGCACTTGTGAGAAGGTAAATGAAAGTCAAGACAAGTAACAGTTCAGCAGAGAAAGCGTCATGAGCAGCACACAAGTTATTTCCACTCGAGTAGTGGTCATCCTTGCTGCTGGAGCCCTGACGGGGAAGCAGAGCCACAGGCTGCTGAGGGGTGCCCCACACAGGGCCGCAGGGCTGGAGATTGTCCTGGGTTGGTCTTTGTTGGGTGCCCGTCACCTGTCTCTCATAGGCGATCGTCTATCAATAGCCATCAGTAGCCATTCTGCCCTGCAATTTCTTCCTGATTGCAGGACACTGGAGTATTGTGTTGGGGAAGCTTCCACCTTGATTCTGCTAAACTCCTGTTTTCTGCCTCCATTCTGCCTACTTCTATTTTCAGCATAATTACTCACATCCCAGGCAATAATGATGTCCATAAATCATGCAAAGATCACCGTTTTCTGATCAACTTCTATAGTAAAGAGACCTAAGGAAGAGGATTAGGTAGTTTATTAATTTTGACTAGTGCCTGGATGTGGCCCTCTAGGACAAATAATAAGTGTTTGATAGCCCAATAATACCTGTTTCATAATTTTTGAGTCTCACTGCTTGCTAATCTAAGTTTATTAAAGAACTATAAACTTTACATTGTTGTAAAGACATAATTGCTATTTCATAGCTTACTTAATATGAGTTAATTATATTAGAACTAAGTTTCCCCCCATTCATATTAAGTATCAATTAGTTGTTTTAAACTATTGATTTGTATTTAATTAACTATGCTATTACATACCAATTAAATTCTTATAAGAGAAACTTGAAACAGCTGTAGTCTTAAATTAAGTTTTTAAAATAATGAATTACACAGAAAGCTCATATTGAGATATTGTTTTTTAAGGAAGAGTTGACAATCATTTGTGGTCATTCCAAAAAGGCTCTGTGACCACCAGCCCATCCTTCCTTACTCTGGTGGGGACAACGCTCCTTCAGGCACCTGCTTGTGGCTTTGTGCAGCAGGAGCAATGACTGACACTGGGGCAGCTGATTGCCAGCCCTGCCCTCCTCGGCCTGCCTCAGCTGTGCCATTTTCTGGCTGGCACAGCCCTAATCACTGTCTGGCCAAGGCAGGAGCATTATTAGCAACTCTTCACCACCAGCTGTGGGGTCTAGAATGGTCTGTGTTGCCATTGGCTCCAGATCCCAAGTGCCTGCAGGAAATCTGGGTGCCCATGTGGTCATGAATCCTTTGGTTTCTCCACATCTCTGCTCTGCTGGCCTGAGTCTGTACATCCTGGGGTGGGAGGAATGACCACATTGACCGAGTGGCACTGAACATTCTTCTCTTGTTTCACCTGCACAACAACCTCTTGAAAATAGATACTATTTTCCCCATTTATTTATAAAGAAACTGAGTTTCGATTTTTTTTTCCTGTGCTAGGGATTGAACACAGGGCCTCGCACCTGCTAGTCATGTACTCTTCCACTGAGCTACATCTGCAGCCCAGAAACTGACATTTTAGAGGGGCCAGGAGTTTGCCCAGTGCCCACAGCTGTCAAGTGGTGAAGCTTGGAATAGCCCCATCTGTCGGCCGGCCCACTGCTCGGTACATCCTACCACGCTCTGACTCCATTCTCTGCGAGACACAACCCCTCACCCATTCTGAGTCTCAATCCCTTGGCTGACTCTTGTCACCTTTCTTTCCTGGAGGGCTGGGCTTCTCCCCTCCCCTCAGACACTGCCTGGGCTCTTTCCCTCAACTGATGAACTGCCTAGAATTCCAACTGGCCACCAGCCGATGCACAATGTGGCCTTCCTCAGGATGCTTAGCCATCAGGAAGGGCCCCCAGGTTGGCAGAGTCCACTACTTCCCTCTGCATACTGGAATTGGGGCACTGGCTATCCCTCTTGGGGGCTGAACACAGCCAAGCCTTGTCCCTTTCCATGGTTAGCAGTCACTAAGGGCTTACCCACCTGGGGCAAAGCCTACTTCATTTACTTGTGAATAATCATTCTCTGAGCTAAGAATTTTGCATGTATTATCTTTGTTAATCCTCAGAAAAACTACAAGGTATTCCCATTGGACAGAAGAGGAAACTGAGGCTCCAAAAGGTTAAGTAATGTTCTTAGGGCCCTATAGCTAGTACGTACGTGTTGAGCACAGTAAAATTAATTCAATGAAATCTCTTTGTGAGGAGGATTGGTGGAGGAGGGTGGTGGTAATAATGTTGATTAAAGAAATCTATGAGAAATTGGACAGGAATAGCTCAGGCCATCTCTATTTAAGATGTCTAACCCCAGTGGGTCAATTGCTCAGTGGGGAAACATAGGATCATGAAGGTCATTCTGGCCTCCTGGCCTGTCATCAGACTATGTACCCTGTGAGGAGCAGGAGCTGCTGAGGGCCATATGCCTGGAAGCCTTTAAGACTTCTTGTTAGAGGAAGTTGGAAGGCAGTGAGTGATGTTTGAATGGGGCCAGATGCACAGCAGCTGTGTGCCCTGCCCCTGGGGAGCTCCACCTGGGACGTTCAGTCAATCATGGCTAGCAGGTCAGGCAGAGAGAGGGCAGCTCTTATTTTTCTTTTTTTCTTATAAGACCAACAGAGTCCCCAAAAGACTCAGCACAAGGACAATGAGGGGTCCCACTCTGCTGCCAAGTGCTCCCGTACTGTCCATGGCCATTTTCTTGAGGTCCAGATCTTTGCAAAGGCAGAGGCCCAATAAGAACCTGTGAATATAAACTTGACTTGAGGATTCAGTCTTCACACAGATTAATGAAGACATAGAATTTCTGCCTCACTGCGCTTGCACAATGGGGAAGTAAAGGATCCAGGATAAAAACCCAGGCCTGCTTGGTTCCAGAGAACAGCCCCAGTCCCTGGATTCTCCCAGGATTCAGCATTGCTCAGGGACCAGGAGAGTCCCAGGAAGAGAGGACCATTAGAAGGTGCTGGCCAATGGTCATGGGCATTGTGGCCCAGTGGTCAGGAGCACTGGAAACCCTCCTGGGATCCCAGGGGATGGGTCAGGGTGAACTACCTCCTGGGGAGACGTTGGGAAGCATGATAGGCGCCTGCCTGCTCAGGGTGGGCTGGCAGTAGGGCAAGACTGATGTTGAGTGATGTGCTTACAAATCACCTCGCCACCACTTAAGGCCTAAATAAAATTGGGAATGTGGGGGATTGACTGAGAGTCCCTAAGAGTTCACCATTGGAGTCATCAGGAGTGGCCAACCTTTGCTCTTGAGACCCCTGGGTGGGGGTGGAGGGAGATGTCTGCTTTCACATGGTACAGGGAGGACGACAGACAGAAGGAAAAATTCTCTTGAGAATGGGAGAGTGTAGGGTGTTTAGAGACCTTGGGTGGAAGAGGGTAAGCTGGGTTCCAGTGGGCTGGGAATGCCCATTGCACTTTCTGGGCAGAAAAGCAGCACAGGAGGGAGGTCAAGTGTTGATGGTAGGCTCTTGTCCCTAGCCACCACACAGCCAGAGTTGCCTCCATTTGCCTTCTAATGGCCAGGACTGACCTTGTGGGTGAGCCCTGTCCATCCACACTGTGCACCTCCACTGGCGTGGAAGGAGGGTGGGGTCTAAATATGCAGTGCTCATGCCCTGAGCTGTGACAGTTCTCTAGGGTGTCCTAATCCAGGCTACCTTGGGAGCTGAGGCCACCAAGGATCATAGAGCCTGGGTTTGGTGAGACCTTATTCACCTGGAAGAGCAAGGCCCAGGCAGTTGCTGCTCCTGCAACCAGCCCCAGCCCCCAGCAAGGGGTGAGGGGTAGACCCAGTGGAACAGGCAGGAACCCTGCTGCCCTCTATTACGGAGATCCTCCTCGAGCGCCACACGCTCCATTACAACTCTGTATCTTATAATTAAATGGAATCTGCCAGTTACCTCTCAGCACGGCAGCAATTCAGGCTCATTGGAGGCTTTCTTTGTTTATTTCCACTTATTTATTTATTTAACAATTATTTATCCAGCTATCTATATAGCTAGATGGAGGCCCTAGACCAATATTTCTTTTGCCTTCAAAAACAAGAAAGCTCAAATAGAGTCTCTCCCGTGTCACTTTCAGGGAGAGGAGGGAGGAGATGGGGATAGCTGGGTAGCCGCCAGTCTGAAGTGCAAATCTGTCCCTGAAATGGTTTAGGTGAAGGTTACAGGCCAGGAGCTCTGCTGCCAGCTACAACTCGGATCCTGCTTTTGATTCTACCACCCCTTTTCTTGCTCTGGACTTCTTATGCATCCTGAGAAAGTTCTCTGGCCAGAGAGGCCAATGAAGTCCACTATTTCTAGAAAGTTCTTTGGAAGGCTTTTGGAGCCAAGAGCCTGAGGGACTAGAACACAGGTCAGAGAAGGTGGAAACCAGGCTGTGAATAGGGATTATTAGCAACAAACACACCTGTAGGGCTTGGCAGTTGAATAAGCAGTCACCAAACATATATTTTCCTTCAACCCTCACAGCACCTGGGAACATTCACTGAGGATCAGAGAGGCCCCGCAACTTGCCCAAAGTCACCCAGCTGCTAATGGCAGAGCTAGGATTTGAACACAAGGTTTGTGGGTAAAACCAAGCTCCCCTACTTCTCTCAGAGTCCCACATCCAAGCAAGGCAGCCCAATCACAGAAACCAAAGTTCCTTTCTTCCCTTTAATGATAACCTTTCAGTGATGAGGGGGCGAAGGGAGAGCCTGCTAGCTTTGATTAAGGACTCAGCTTCAAACAGATCCAGGGGAGTGATTCTGAACCACCAGCCATCACTTAATTCGAACATGAAAGTTTACTTTCCAAGAGGCTGGCCCAGTGGGAGGCTGATTGCTAATAGGCATACCAGGGATTGCACAAACCTTGCACATCAATAGCTGGGCCCCAGAGAGGTGACCCGATTTGGGGCCATCCCACCTAGCAGCCCTGTCAGAGCAGAGGATGAGGGTGGCTGGGAAGGTGTGAGAGCACACACATACGTGCCCGCTCACATGCCATAGTGGGAGAATGGGAAGGAATTCCAGACGAGAGCTGAGACTTTAGACTTAACTCCTTCTGAAGATAAATAGTATTTATTCACCACTTTTACCCTTGCTTAACTACTCCCACCAACCTATTCACTGGGCCACTCAGGAGCTGTTTCATACTAGGAATAGGAATGAGTAGTACCGGAAAAGCCCTGGGCACACTAGCCATTTCCTGTTTGTTCAGAAATAATTGAGTTTACAAGGTTTTAGGAGGGATGGGAGGTGGGCATCAGTGTGTTCTGGTGATGTGATTGACCATGGAAAACCATCAGGGACATTGTTTGAGGCTCTCGTTGATCCACAGAGGGGTCATAGCAATGAAAAGGAGTTTGGTGGTCCAGACCCAGAACTTCAGGAAGATTCATAGTTCTTATTCATCCTGAGAAAGTTCTCTGGCCAGAGAGGCCAACGAGGGAGGCTGGTCTGAGAGAAAGGGTCATTGAAAGGGAGGGTCGTTTAAAGCCCCTCCTTCTTACAGGTTAGGTCTTCTCCTAGCTCCTGAGTCCACAAAAAGCCAGCTCAGGATGCTTGTGCCATTGATCCCCTGTGTTATCTTGTCAGCTTTTTATCACAAGACAAGAACAACTTAGAGGAGGAAGAATTTATTTTGGTTCACAGTTTCAGAGGTATCAGTCCACGGTCAGTCAAGTCCATTCCTCTGGGCCTGAAGTAAGGCAGAACATCATGTTGGAAGGGTGTGGAGGAGGGAAGATGCTCAGCTCATGGCAGCTGAGAAGGGGGGGGGAGTGGGAGGGGGGAGAGAGAAAGAGGAGAGGGAGGAGAGGGAGAAGAAGGAGGAGGAGGAGGAGGAGAGGAGACTAGAGGAGAGAAGGGAAGGGAGGAGTGGGGGGCGGGGGCGCAGAAAAGGGAATGGAAGGGAAAGAAGAGGAGAGAGGGAAAGGGTCAGGGCTGGATATCGTCCCCAAGGCTGCAGTGACCTACATCCTCCAGCCATGCCTGCCTGCCTACAGTTACCACCCAGAATTCTATTCAGATCATTAATCCAACAAATGGATTAATCTTCTCCTGAGCCCTCAAGAGCCAATCTTTTCACCTCTGCATTTTGCATCATTGTCTGACACATGAACTTTTTGGACATTCCAGATCTAAACCGTAACCCCTCCCCCTGCAAGCCCTTGAGACATCCCACACAGCAGAGCAGTCCCTCCAACTGACGCTTGGCTCCTGATCTCAGGTGTCCACCTTCGGTGTCCTCAAAAATGCAGAATGGAGAGTTCCTGAGATAATGCATGTCAAATACTAGGAGGTAAAGGTGAGGAGAGGGGCATTCTTGTCATCTGTCCAAAGGTACAGAACCAAGTCTGGACACATTGTAAGTGCAGTGTAAGTGGCAGATAGTTGTAAGAATAACTATATCATATGTACTTATGAAGAAAGGGATGTGCTAAAAGTCAGGACAAACAGTATGTACTCGAAGGTGGGCCTCAGAGCTCTACTTCTGTAGTTTGAGGAGAGGCTCCTTTCCATCCTATTGAAGTTGACCTAACTCACACTGTCACTCTCTAGGAGAGACTGGCACTGGGTGTCCTGCTGGTCCTGCCACCCCTGGCTTGCATGGTCATGTGGGTCCCAGGCTGGTGTTCTGCAGGAGCCGAGGAGCAACAGATTATTGGAAATGGTTATTGTCAACCTCACCAGAAGCTATTGAGTAACCGCACAGTGAACCCAAGTCACGTCTGGGCACTACAAACAGGCAGAAAGACCTAAAAAAACCTCTCTCATGACATATCCAGTCCAAGCAGTTGCTGAAAGTTTCTATGGGGCACAGTTCAGATCATGAGGTAGGTACTGCTAGCTCTGTCAGCCAGGCTTTAAGAAGCACATGGATAAAGCTGGGGACACAAAGCCTGGCCATGAGAGCCACAAGTGAGGGAACTGCAGGAAGGAGAGAGAGACCATGTCCTTAGGGAAAGTGTCAGGACCAGATGGTGGGGATGGAAGTTCCCTGTCCTGTCCTGCTGGGCTTGGAGGTTACCATCAGTGCAGTGGCCACCTAGGACCAGCTTGGAAGAGCCGATGGTGTGCATCTCTTCCCAACTCTGCTTTCAGCAATGGCACAGTGGTATCTCCAAATCCAGCAAGGCAGGAGTGTTTACACTAAGAGAATTGGCAGAGCTAGAGTCAGGATTCTCTCCCTTCCTTTCCTCACCCCTCCCTTCTCTCCCATTCTCTTCCCTTTCCTTCCCTTGCCTTCCCTTCTGGAGCTTGTCTATTAGCACAGCATTGGCTGAGCTTCAATATTTGAAGAGAGAATGCCAAGCCCTGGATTCTAGGTAAGTGTGACTGAGGACCTCACCTATGGTTTCTGCCTCCTTTCAGGTGAGTGCCTGCCCTTTTTGCCTCATCCTGTGTTTTCTGAGGTGAAGCTCCTGCTATATAAACTTGTAGGTGGGTGGCCATGAGAGCTCATGTGACTAGTTCCCTTGTTTCCTTGTTGGATTACTATTTAACTATTCCATAAAGGTGACAACTTGCCTTTAAAGTGTCCAGAAGAGCAAACTTATAACATCTCAAGGGCAGCAGCTGATAATGGCATCAAGCTCTTCCAAGTCTTCTCTGGAGTCTTTTGTACTCTGCAAATTTTAGAAAGTATGGAAGATGTCTTCCTTTTACTCCATTGTTTAGAGAGACAATACGTAGCTAGATTTGGGATCCTGAAGAGGATCTACTCTGCTGGGAACCACTGGGCAGCATGATAAAACAGCTACAATATATTGCCAGGCATGGTGCTAAGCATTTTAGATACATTATCTCATTTAATCCTGACACCAACTCTATGAAGCGATACTAGGATGGTCCTGATTGTTTAGATGGAAAAACAGAGGCTTGTAAAGGTTAAATGTCAGCTCATTTACAAAGTAGCTGAGTCAATATTTGAATCTGAGCCTGTCTGACTTCAGAGCTTGAGTTCTATTAAATCCTACTCCTCATCCCAGGTGTAGACTTTGCCCTGCACAGATCCTAATCTGCTCACATTATGAGGACAAGAATGTGGGAAGCCAGAAGAACTCCAGTGAGGAGAGCTGGTCCTCTGGTTTTCCTTAAGAGGAGTGTTCTATGTGGTGAGTGGGATGGATCCCAGGGGCTGTTCAGAGGGTGCTAAGTCAGGGAACCATTATCCAAGTCCCTTCTGGCTGGGGCCATGGGAAAGGTCAGCTGTCACAAAGAGTGAATGAAGCAGCAGAGAGAAACTTGGGGATGGCTGATGATCAAGGCTGAGCACCTGGCAGTCCAGCTTGGTTGTCCCCTCGCCCTGTCTGTGCCCCCTGCCAGAGCTGAGTCACGCCATCTGCCAGAGGCCTAGCTCTGGGTCAGACACAGTGGTGGTACCTCCCAGGACTCTCCCTGCTCAGGGCTGATGCTGGCCTGATTTTCTGAGACCTGGCTCTGTTCTAATTAGCTGTGTGACACTGGAGAAGTCACTTAATCCTTCTCAGCTTCAATTTCCTCATTGAGCTAAATAGATTAAACTAGGGCAGGAGAACCTTAAACCCTGAACCCCATGTCTGAGGACCTCTATGTTCTGCAAAGGGGGTTTTGACACTTCTGAACTTGTATACAAACCAAATATGTTTGTGTCTTTCTACAGAAAGCTCAGGTGACCTTTATGATTCTCAAAAGGATGAAGTCTTAATCCATTTGGATTGTTAGAATACCATAGCCTGAACGGCTTACAAACAATGGAACTATATTTCTCACAGTTCTGTAGGCTGGAGAGACTAAGATCAAGGCAGATTTGACATCTGGTGAAGCCAATTCCCTGACTCTAAGTGTCTTTTCACTGTGTCCCTCTATGGTACAAGGGACAGGCTTCCTTGGAGCTTTTTTATAAGACACAAGTCCCATTCATGAGGGCTCTACTCTGTGGAAGCAAACATCTCATCTTAATGCCATCACCTGGGGCAGTATATGAATGGAGGCGACATGAACATTCATACCACAGCAGCCCTCAAACTAAGAACCTTCCTAAAATCCTTCCAGTTTTAGGATTTGTTGGGTTCTAAGTCCTCCCCTTCCTTGATGAGTGCAGGTTGACAATAAAGTCATTCTTAGGAACTGAGGGCCATGGGGGAGGATTCCTAGGACTTTTTACCAAAGTACCTTTTCCCTGAGCGCTGGGATCTGGGGAGTGAAGTGAATTTCTGCTTGAGCCCTTGGACCAGCACTGAGGCAAGAAGGCAGCCCTCCTGTCTGCTGCTTCCTGTAATTCCTGCTAGGGGCACTGAGATCTTGCAGGGAGAGACTGCTGCAGGTGACAACTGGGATCCCTCCTTCCTTGAGGGCTGAGGGAGGAACTATGGGGTTCTGGAAGCCAGGGGATGACTCTGCAGATATTTCTGAGACTTACCAGTATAGCTAGTCCTTACAGGTCTTCCACAGTTTGCACTAGATTAACCCATGTTTCTTTGTGTGTTTTCTTATGCCTCTGGTCTTGTGTACATATTTGATTTTGGGCATTAGTCTGAAATGTCATGCAATGTTAGAAGCTGAAAGGAACCTCAGCAGTCATCTTATCCAATCTTGCACAGAGGAGCAACCGAAAGCTCAGAGAAGGGAATGGATTGTCCAGAGTCACCCAGGGCAGAGCTCTGTCTTTTCTAGCCTGCGAGCACCCTGAATGGTAAGAATGAGCACCCCTGCCTGTCTACCTCCCCAGTCTCGCTCCTGACCCTCCCTTTTCTCCCCCCACCCCACAGGGCTAGTTGCATGAGTTGTTCGAGAACATGTCCCAACAATTCCAGTTCTGTGCCTTTGACATGTTCCTTCCACCAGAGATACTGTAGTCTTCTCATCCCACCCATATTTCAAGACCTAACAAGATACGTGGTGTGGTCTCTCTCATCCATCCAGATGGGTGGACACTCTCTCCTCTGGCAACACCTTCCTACCCCTCCACCTTGCACCATCATCCCTTGGCATCATTGGGAGAATGGGTTCCAGGACTCCTCCTGCAAGCCCACATCCTCAAATGCTCAAGTCCCTTAAAATGGTGTAATATTTGCATATCCATCATATCCATGATACTTTAAATCATCCTAGATGACTTGTAATGCCTAACACAAGGTAAGCGCAATGTATACAGTTGTTATACTGTACCATTGGGAGAATAATGATAATAAAAAGGACTGTACATGTTCAGTACAGACACAATTGTTTTGATCTGCAGTTGGTTGTCGATGCAGAACCCAAAGATACAGAGGACTAACTGGATAAACCTTTGCTATGAGACTCCACAGATGTGGCTAAGGCCTCCCTCCCTCCCTCCCTCCCTCTGTCCCTCTGTCCCTCCTTCCCTCCATTCCTATACTGGGAATTAAACACAAGAGCATTCTACCTGTCGGCTGCACCTCTATCTCTTACTTCTTTGTTTGTTTTATTTTGATACAGGGTCTTCCTAAGTTGCCTGGGCTGATCTTGAACTTGCAATCCTCCCACCTCAGCCTCCTGAGTGGCTGGGATTACAGGTATCACTACTGTGCCCCACTGGTTTCTTACCTTTTGCTCCATCCTTCTGACTGAGAGGTGGGGCCATCTTGATTAGCCCTTGCATCTCTGATACCTAGCACAGAGCCTGGCACCTAGTGGACTGTGAATACTCATATGGGGTGGGTGACTCAAGAGACAATCTGCCTTGATATTCATCAGGTGACCATTTGATTTGGTATCTCATGTCCCTTCAAAATCATGGGAATCAGGGCAAGAGCTCAGATCTGGCAGCTTCTCTGGTAGTTTGAGAACAGGATTCTGAGCAGGGTTCTTTGACCTTGCACCTTCTCTATCATTACTTGCCTTTTCATAGAAATATGCCACAAGTCAGCCGCAGGCATGGGTTGGCCTTAACCTTCCAGGCAATTCTGGTTTTGGTCCTTGAGCTTTTCCCATCCATCCCTATGTTCACCATTTGTTGAGAGCTCACTGTGTCAGTGGCTATGGATATGGGTGGCAAACAGGATGGGCAACAATTTTTGCTTTCCTGAGCTTCCCTTTTAGACAGCATCTATCCTCATGCATATAACTTTCTGGTGAGAAGTTTCCTGTGAGCTTGGACAAGTTTCTAATGTGCTCGGGCTGCAGTATCTCCATCTGCAAAATGCTCTCATTAATGCTTGCTTCAAATGATGGTGTGTGTCACTCTCCATGCCTTGGCCTGTGACTGGGACTTGGTAATGTCAGTTGGTTTGGATGTAAAACATGTGAGAGCTAATTCATTTGTTTCTTGTCTTCCTGGTGCTTTGTTTTTGGAGGTATATTGAAAAGACCCTTTTTAATCTTCTGAGGAACAAAGGATTCCTGAGCAGCAGTGAAGTTCTCTGTGCTGGAATGCAGAAGGGACAGGGGACCAGCATCACTGGGCAGCTGCCAAGTGCTTGGGGCCATTACACACTTTTGGTGGTGCCTTACACTACCCTGTAACTGGAGAGGCAGGCAAGTCATCTCCCTACTTCTCCGATGAGAAAGTGAAGGTGCAGAGAAGCTGAGTTTTACGAGGTGTGCAAGTCCCACAGTTAGTAAGCAAAGGAGTGGTGGCCAGCCAGTCTCTGTGGGACACTTTTCCACATGTCAGTGGGGGCTCCCAATCGCATGGAAAGAAGAGAGAAACAGAATGTCACCAGCCCTCTTTCAATAAAGGTCTCAGCAACATGTTTGTCTTGGCAGTGTTTCATATCGACCTGGTGTGTGGCACATGGATTAAGTATGCAGTTGGGTGGTCTTTAAAGGATGAACATTTTCTCTGGGATCAATAAGCCGAGTGAGTTTGGATCTAAATTCATCAAAATGTCACCTGAAGCAAATTTAGTCTCTGGGCTTCTGCACGTAGGTCAGGTCGATGGCCGAGGATGCAGGCAGAACCTGGGGAATGCCTACTTGGGAAGTAGGTCGGGGACACCTGTTGGACCTGTGAGAGTCCATTAACCTGGTGGGATCCGGGTCCTAGCTGGCAACTGGTATCCAAGAAATTGTTCTGGCAATCCTTGTCAGGGGGCATTTCAGGGAGAGGGATTGAGTGACAACTTTCTAGTTCTAAGTTCTTCACACATAAGGGGGCCTCAAGGTCACTCAGTCCTACCCTCACACCCAGTGCAGGAGTCCCTCTATGGCAGCTATGAGATATAGTCATGTGTTTTCCCTGGGATCCTTCTAAAGACAGGGAGCTCATTACCTTCCAATATGTGCTTTTCATTCTTGGAGAGCTAAAATAATTTTAAATTTATTCTATATTGAGCTTAAATAGATCCTCTCTTGGCCCACAAATTGAACTAATTAGTCCCAAATCTGCACTGCAGGGCCATGCAGAAAGAGACCAATCCTTCCATTCAGCTACCCAGAAGTTTAGCATATGTCTTCTTTTCTCCAAGAGAAACATTCCTGGGATATTTGGGGCTTGGGATTTTTGCAGCCCAGGAGGAGACCCTGGATCTTCTGCTCATCTGAGGCCTCAGCTTCCTTTACTGGTCTTTTTTTCAGAATCTCATGAAGAACAAGGAGGGAAAAATGGGAATTTGCTGTCAGAAATGGGAATTTGTTGACTTAAGGGTCTAGGAACAGAAAGGGGATGATCCTGATCTTGGTGTGGACTGTCACATGGGTGGTGTGTCACACATTAGTCCAAGTGGTAGTGTATATGGGCTCACATATGAAGATAAAGTGAGAATAAGAGTATGACATGTCCCTGTCTGTGGACACGTTAGAGCATGTGGGGTGTGTGGGTAAGCACATGTGTGTGTACACACTGCCGGCACAGGCCTTGGAATGTGTGTGGCCAACAGCACCTGGACCTCCACCTAAGCACAAATCCCACTCATTTTTTCTCAAGGGCCAGGTGTGTCCTTGGAGATGGAAAAACTCCAGCCTCCCATGTTGTACCCATCTGAGTTTGCCAACTCTGAGATGGAAAGGGACCTCCGTGTATTGAGGACAGTCTGTGAGGTGTCTACACGGCAGGATGCTTTTCATTTTATCCTCAGCACTCCCAAAGATGGGAATTTATCTCTGTTGAACCGAAAAAGACCCCGAGGGTCAGAGAGGTGGCATAATTGTCTGAGGCACACAGTTAGAGAGAGGTAGGACTGGATCTAGATCAAACTCAAAGCCCATGCACTGTCTACCAACATGTGCCACATCCACAAAGCAGTGACCAAGGGAGTCTCTGTGCCAGAGCTTGCCAGGGTCTCTGTAAGGTTCTCCCTTCCTGCCAGTCATCCATGACCCTGAGGTTTGAGCAGACACTTCAAACCCCATGATGGCAGTGCAGGTTCCAGGGGCTTCCACCAAGAGCTTTAAGACTCAGCACTTGGGAGGGTAGTTCCACCCCAAACACAGGTGAGTATAAAATCCAATTTCTTAAATTCCATTCAGGGCCAGAGGAGCTCAAGCTGCTCTGTCAATTTTGACTTGCTCAGGTACCTGGGACTACAGCTCCTCATTTCCCCAAATCCTCCTGCTTGTTGTTTGAGCTTTTATCCCTCTGATTTACTTATTAGATTTCTACTAGGCCTTTCCTCAGCTGAACACTCAGTGTCTCCAGAAACCACTCTCTAATTTAACCAATAACTTCTTTCATGAACAAGACGGGGCCCGGGATCAAGCAGGAATCCCGTGGAACAGGAGAACTGGGAGACAGAGAATGAGAAAGGAGGGGAGGAACGCACAGGACAGGCTCACGGGAGGTGGAAGCAGCTCTGGACCAAAGGGGCAGCTTGCTGAGTGGGGTGGCATTTATGTCATTCTCCACATTCAGATTTGTACCTGGAATCTGGACAGTTCTTACAAGTTACCACTGCTGGTCACCATTGTCCTCAAACCTCCTCACTGCCCCCTTAATCACCCTGCCTCTCTCCAGTACTGTGCTACATTTATCTGTTTGTGTGTCTGTCTCCTTGGGTTGTAACATATTTAAGAGCAGAAGCCAAGTTGTCTTTCTATACTTGTCACAGTGCCTGGTTCACAATAGGAGTTTAATATCTATTTGCTGAAACGGGCCAGTTGCAGAGAAAAACTGAAAGAATAAAAATGCGCTGGATTCCATCTCAGCCTCTCCAGAGTCCCCCACCCTAGTTGGGGAGACATGATGCATATTCAAGGGGCAACCCAAACCACCAGAGATGGTCTGGCCAGGAAGTCTTCATGGAGAAGGTGGGAATAGACTGGGCCACCTAGAATGTCAGCTACAGAGGAGGTGGCACTGCAGCCAGGAGGAATGGATTGAGCTAGGGTTTGCGTAGAAATGGGCAAAGGGAGGTACTGCATGTGGCAGGAAGGCAGGCACTTTGTCTCTAGGGAAAAAAAAGGCAGGTTCAGGCACACTGTGGAGGACTTTGTTGCAGAGGGTAGAGCCTGGAATTTCTCCTCCTTCATGATGGAGAGTCTCCAGCTTACCTAGGCCAAACCCCGTGTCAGGGACATTCCTTCATTGCCCTCCCCATGAGTATCCTGTGGTAGGTGGCATGATTTTTGTGTACCCAGGACAAACTTGGTCATGTGTGGCCCAGGACTGTTCTTCCCTTCTGAGCCCAAGAAGGGAGTACCAGGTGTGGACTCTTCTGAGGGAACCTCTGCCTGCCCCTGTCTATACCAGGAGAATCAATCCTTTCTTCCTTCCTCTTCCTTCCTCCCTCCTTCTTTTCCTCCCTCCCTCCTTCTTTTCCTCTCTCCCTCCCTTCCTTCTTCCTTATAGTTACTTAGTTTCACTTATCCTTCAGTGGTCTCTCCTATCAATCTTTGCATGTTCCTAATAAATAAATCTGGGAAGATCTGCTTCCTTTTTTTAGGTAGATATTAATATATACACCATACTAGCTCCTGAATAGGTCTGAGAGTCTTTCTCAGACTGTGACTCCAATGAGAGTTTACAGTTTGCACAGGAAGGACAATGACCTTAGAGACAAGGCTCAGTGATAATGCTGGGTCATCCACTCACTAATTAGGTTATCAAAATAATTTTGCTATGGTTTGAGGGTTTAGAGCTGGTCATGTTATATTTGTTTTTGAAGGCTTTCATTTATTTTTTAAAATTATTAGCCAGAAGTTGTATATATTTAAAAGATGTATACATTGAGGGACAACTAAATCAATGTCTCCATTACCTCACATACTCACATATACATTTTTTGGGGGGGATGTGGAGAACAAATCTACTCTCCTAGCAATTTTCAATGATATAATCCATGGTTATTACTTATCTACAATCAGGCTGTTGTACAGTAGGCACGAGACTCCTCTTGAGCAAGGATCAGGTATAAGCAGAGAGTGGGAGACTAAGTTCCTGGCACGGAGAGCCTTGGGGTCCCAGTGACTGAGAGAAAAGAACCTCAGGGGCCGAGAGGAGGGTGCTGGAAAGGAATTGTCCACCTGCTGAGTCCCCATAAGAGACCAGATCTGGCCTTATGCATCCCTGTTCCTATGAGGCAGGTATTTATAGTTCCACTTCACAGAGGATAAACAGAGACTCCTGGGACTTAAGCAGACTGCCCAAGGTCACACAGTTAAATGACCAAGGGGTTGGAAACCAGGCCCACCAACCCCAATCAGGCTCCTCCCCTTGACTTAACCCTGATTCTGCCTGTGGGAATGGTCTGGCTTTACTCAGTGATCTTGAGCAAATCCTTGAACCTCTCTGGGCGTCTCTTTGCTGTCTCATTGGGTCCTGCATAGGGCCAGTCCTCCTGGCTGGCCAGGGTCAGAGCAGAGCCGGCTCCCTCGCTCCCTGCCTGCAGCTGCCGGCTGCCAGGACGTGCTATTTGCTAGGCAGCCCTCGTTTCGCATTTTGCCAGCGGCAGCCTGGTGGTGCGGCAGCCGCCTCGCTAAGCCCGGGTTTGTGCTGTTGCCTTTGGTGTTTTGCCTCTGCGAGTTGGTATCAGAACGCACTCCCCTGATGCTGCCGGAAGCAATAATCCAGACACGGTTCGGGGGTTTAGTGGAAATCCTCCGCTATAGCGGAAGAAAGCGAAACCCAGCGAAGCAAGGATTTCAGCAGATGCAAAATCTGCCCATTTACCTTCGAAATCCAGGCGCGTGGCAGGGAAGGCAGCTCCGGGTCAGGTGGGGAAGGGGCGAGAGCTGAGTGCAGAGGACTGGGGTCTCTGCAGGTCTAAAGCCCCAGTAAGAAGAAAGAGGAAGGTCGCGCAGTCTTCACAAAAGATTGGAAGACGGCGATTTGACTTTAATGGAAAGTGGATTGCGCAGCAAACCAGCGCTTGTCGCAGCTCTGCACGTTTTCCTATTGAGTCCTCACACCATGGACACAAGAAGGAGGATCATCCTTAATTTTGGTGTGAGGCTCAGCCTAAACGACTTGCCCAAAGTCACACAATCAGTCAATGGCAGAGCAGAACAGAGCTGCTTAAGGCTGACAGGGGACACCACTATCTATCCTTGACAGCCAGGCTCTCCTCTGTGTCCCCTAGCTCATACTAGTTACCTGGCATCGTGGAAAATTACCCGGATGTGGTCAGCCTGCTGCCGGGGGCCCACACTCTTGTGTGCTTCTGGAGCCTCCTCCATCTGATACACCCGATCTGTGGTCCCTCCTGCTGTCCTCAGTGGACTGTTTGGTCTCCTTCCCAACTGAAGAGATCAGACAGTTACCAGGAAAAAGGTGCCCTGGCTCTAGGCTTGCCTGCAGCTCTAGGGCAATAAGCTATCTTTCTAAAATGAGGTTTTCCATTTTAGAGACTCTGGAAACTCCATGTCTGCCAAACTGCAGTCCTTCCTGGTTCAGGATGCCTGGGATTATACCCAAGGTTGAACTGCTTAGATTCCCCTCTTGGCTAACTCCACCAAACCAGAGATGACAACCCATCCCGGACCCCAGCACCACATACACAGTGTAGCTCATAGAGCTTCTCTTCCTCTTCATCTATTTACATATTTAGATAGAAACTGAATACACAAAGGTGTCTAGCATGATGATTACAGTATTGTATGTGCTCTGGAGTTAGACAGACCTAAGTTTATCCCAGCTCCAGGACTTACTAATTGTGTCACCCTGGGCAAGACATCTGAGTCCTCACTAAGCCTACTTCCTTCTTTGTGAAATGGAAACAGTAATGCCACTCACCTCAAGACGTTGCTATGGGACCAAACTGAACAAGCACAGTGCCTGGCACGCAGAGAGGGCTCCATCAACAGAGGCTCCTGTGGCCTGTGGAATCACCACCTGTCTTCTCAATTTGGAGAGTGACAGCTGACGGCAGGCCTCAGGCTGCCAGGTAGAGAGGCTGCCTGTCTGGAGCCGCCATGAAGCCGCTGGTGGCTGCCGCCTTTCACAAGGCATTACAGGACATTGTTTTAATCAATACTATATTATTTCCTCCACAGCATCTATCCCCATGTTTATTATGTGTAAATAGGGTTTTTCAAGGATGTGAATGTGTTAGCTTAATGTAGCTGACATTCAGCGTGTACAATCTGGTGGCTGCCCCTCAGGACCTCCAAGAAAATGAGATGATGTATCTGCCACAAAGCCGTCCTCGTGAGTGAAATTTAAGAAATTCAACACGGTGGCGGCGGTCAGGGTACCGGTGCATGCTTGCAGGCTTGGGCTGTGTGCTTGAGCAAGGAAAACAGACAATAAACATGAACCTGGTAGCACAATTCAGCTATTAGGAGGGTGTGTGGAGGTTGGGGTTCTGGAAGTAAGGGATTGGGGCTCTCGTCTCTTTGCTGCCAGATCTAGATTCTGCACAGCTCTACACGGTGTGGCCAATTCCTATCTTTCTTTTCTTGCCTGTCCCTGGAATTTGTCAAAGTTCACTCTTTCTGAGAGCTGCTCCTCTTTTTTTTCTGGATTCTCAGATAATCACCTTCCTCTTTTTTGGATATGTGACCCTGGTGGTCTCAAAACTCATCTTGTGTATGTTTCTGTGGCTCAGCCCAATTCTATGGGTGGTACCCAACCTGGCTGTCAAGGTAGGTGGTGTGTGGCATAGCTGGCCTTTCCAAACTTTCCACATGGGCTCATCTCTACTCCTCCTATGCCAGGGTGCTCAGGATAAGAGATGTTGGTGCTCTCCATCCCTCTCCCTCAGACCCATAGGGCTGCAGTGAAGCAGGAGGAGAGTTTTATTTAGATTTTGGGGAGAGATTCTCCACCATGACACCCTTCAAAGTTGCAGGTCAGACATCTCTACCACACATGGATCACGATCAATAGCTAGAGTCCCAGTAATGGGCATTTAACACAATCTAATAAAATATCAGACAACTAGGAATTCATTGGTAGAGCTTGCTAGGGTGTATCATAAAGGAATTAACCATTTCCAAGATGGTTTATGGAATTTTACCAGCAGGATGTGTTTCCATCCGCTATTTTCTTAACTGTGTTTGGAAGCAGAGGACTGGATAGGAAAATTGCCTGATTTCCATCTTTATACCAAACATCAAAGAGGGCCCAAGGGAGGCCCCGTCTAAGAACTGTGGGAGGAAGGGATCGGTGCCTAGCCCTTCATGCCTGTCTGTTCATCTGTCCAGAATGTTTGGCAAACTCTGGGGGTCCATCTCACTAAAAGGTACTCTATAAACATAAATGACCGTTGTTATCATTAAACTCCGTCTGTGTGCCTTAAACCCACCGAACAGAACGTGATTGGCGTTGGGTTTCTGCTCCCTTCCCTGCCTGAGTGATATGAGGGAGGTGTTTTTCTTGGCAAATAAATATGATATCATAAGCTCTGGCAGGATTCCAACCTGAGTAATGGCCGTCTGCCTTCCTAATTCCCTCAGCAGCTCGGAACAGGAACATTATTCTTTACTTCCTCTCTTTAAAAACAAACTCTCTATTGGAGAGCATTACTCAGCTGCAGGATCCCTCCCAAGACGTGGCTGCTTTCTGACGACGGGATGTGAGCGATGAGCTCAGATTACAGTGCACATTTGGGAAAACACAGTGAGACATTTGGCCTGGAAAAGGCACCTGAGGACCTCGGATGACAGCGGCTGCTCTTCACGTGTCCTTGTTCATGAGGGAGGCAGAGCCAAAGTCAATAAGAATCACATTGCTTAGTGCAGCCATTTCCCCTGTCTGCATCATTATGGAGTAACTGGGTAACTAGGTAATCGACTTGAGCTAGACATTCACCAGGAGGTATTGCTGAGCCGTCTCTCCATGCCTGGCTGTGGGGGCAGGGTGCTGGAGAATGATTCTTCTCTGCTCACCTGGCCACTGCCACCTTGAGGTATATAACCTGCTGCCATCTTTGGTTGTCATCAGTTCCTTATTACAACACTTTGATAGAGGTAGCAGGTATTATTACCATTATGCTTTGGATCTTAAATACCCACTACAGGCCATGTGTTAAAGGCTTGGTGCTACTAGGAAGTGGTGGAACCATTGGGAGGTGGAGCCTAGTGGGAGGAAGTTAGGTCTTTGGGGGTGTGTTCTTGGAGGGGATATTAGGACACTGGCTTCTTCCTCCTCTGCTTTCTGGCAACCATAAATTGAGCAAGTTTGCTCCACAATAAGCTCCTCACCATGATGATCTGTTTCACCCCAGTCCCCACAATGACGGAGCCAATTGACCATGGACTGAAACCTCTGAGACTCTGAGCCAAAATAGACCTTTCCTCTTTTAAGTTGTTTATCTCAGGTATTTTGTCACAGTGACAGAAAGCTAATACAGTTACCCTCTCTCTTAGAAACCTGAAAACAGGCTCAAAGAGATTCATCAGAGAACTTTTTCAAAACAACAAAATACACAGAGCAGAAGTAGAAGCCCATTGAGTCTTTTGACTTCAAATCCTATTTTTATGACATTACATCAGGTCTCGTTATGATTTCTGGGCTGTGAGGACTTTGACATGCCATTTGCTCATGTTGAAGCAGCTATTACAGGGTGGCAGAGTGAAGGTACTAGGTTGGGAGCAAGGACACAGCTTTTCCTCTGTTGGTCTCAGATCTGCTGAGGACTCACTGGCAGCCACTCAGACTGATGAGGACAATACTGGCTGGGCTTACAGGGAGGCCTTGAAGCTGGTATGCCTCCAGGAATCCTGGGAGAAGGGCAGAGCAGTGTGCAGTGGGCCAAGTCTCAGCATTATTGATTCAGTCAGTCAACATTTATTGGGCACCTACTATGGCCAAGCTCAGGGACACAATTGTAAACAAGAGAGTTCCTGATAGAAGTTCATAGTCTGGTGAAAGAGGCAAGTCAACAGACCATTATAATTCAGCTTGAGCATCTCTAATCTAAAAATCCAAAATCTGAAAATTTCTGAATGCCTATTTGATGCCACAAGTGGAAAATTCTACACCTGGCCTCATGTGACCTGTCACAGTCAAAACGTAGGCACACTAAAAATATTGTATAAAATTACCTTCTGGCTAAATGTAAAGGGGAACATGAAACATAAGTGAATATTGTGTTTATAGAGAAACCATCCATTAGATATCTCATTATGTACATGCAAATACCTCAAATCCAAAGAGATGAAGAATTTGTAACACTTTCTGGTCCCAAGCATTTTGGATAAGGGATGTGCAACCTGTACAATAAGATGAATGCTCTCACAAGAGAGAGCCAGGGCACCGTGGCCATGCCCAGGGGAGCCCTTCATCAGACATGGCAGTTCTTAGAAAATACTCATGGGGGACATGACATCTCTGCTGAAGCCAGAAGGACAGATGGGAGATGGGCAGATAACGATGGGGCTTCAGATATTCCACGCTGAAGATGCAGCACTTGCAAAGGCCCGTGGTCAGATGGCAGAAGCAGTTAGCAGACCTGGTTGGGCATCTTTCCAATCAGTAGCAGAGAGTCATGGAGCCAGCATGTCCCCCAAGCCCTTAGTGCTTCCCTGCCTCAACCCCATAGCCTGGAAAGTTTCCATTTTGCTCTGAATGTCGTTAGCCTTCAGTTGTGCAGGAAAGAAGAGCTGGAAATGCACCCTAACCAGAGCAGGCAGCACCAAGTCCAGAATCAAAAGGATCCGGCTGTGCTTTATCTAACTGAAGGACTGTAATCTGCGAGATGTTCATTTAACATATTTCTGCCTTCTGAATGGCTTTTACTTTTCACTAAATTGAAACCGCAGCACAATATATGTGAATGATTAGGTTGTGTAATACATTCCAGCAAATTTAGATTAGGAATGATTATGACTTAAGTAAAATAGTTGAACACAATTCTTATTGCCATCTATCTTTTCTCTTCCTTTTAGTGTTCCTGGGAGTGATTGAATACAAGGAATGAATGACTCCTAGGAGAGCTGGGGCTGGGGCAGGGAGGGTTTGAGGTCTGTCTTGGGAGGGCTTTCAGGGGAAGGGAGAGGCTGACAGGAAGCCTCAGGTTCTGGTATGCAGGGAGAAGCCCTGGGCAGTTGGGAGGCAAGTCCCAATGGATCTGCCATTTGCTAGCTGTGTGACCTTAGGCAAGTTACATAAATTCTCTGAGTCTTAGTTTCCCCTTAGCAAAATGGGTTATTAAAATTTCTGGTTCATGGGATTGTTGCAGGGATGGAATGAAGTCAGATATGTTAGAGCAATATTGTAGATGGACCAAAGGCTTGGGTGGGGAGGTGAAAGTCCCTGTCCAGTTCTGGGTCTACCACTTACTGGAGCTGTGTGACCTTGACCTTTGTTACTCAGCCTCTCAGAGCTCAAGTTGCCTAATCCACAAAATGGGAATAAGTGCAGGTGACCATGGGTATCCTTGGAAAGAAGCTTAAATCGGATTTTTCCATGTTAAAAGTGCTTTGCATCATGTAAGCCACCTGGGAGGGCTATGTGGCTGATAAGGGTAGGAACAGGAGTCTGGGGGCATCTCCTTCCTGGGAACAGCAACCAGGCATGGTGAGGTAGAGCTTTGCTGGGGGCCCTGGGAGTGGGGAGGGAAGAGAGGAGCCCCAAGAGAAAGTCCCCTTTGGAGTTCCAAGCCTTGCATCTGCCCCGGGCACTCCCAATCTTCCTTCTCCTGCTCGGTATTTCCTAAGTAGTATTGAACTCATTGTAACAGTGGGTATGAAGTATTTATGTATTATGTTCATGTTTAAAGTCAGCCTGCCTGGTTCAAAGGGCAGGGAGCTGTTTCTTAGTGTGATGTTTCTCAAACACCCAGAGCACAGCCTGGCCAGTTAGGAGGAGCCCAGGAAAGATATGTCAAGTGAATGGATTTATGAGTGAGGCTGAACCTCCATCTCCTGGGAATGACGAGCGGAGGCTGGGGAACCAGGGTAAACGGAGCGCATCCGTCACTCTGGTAAGGATCTTGCTGCAGGGAGAAAGAGCTGCAGTTTGGAGCATGGAACCTGGCACCCGCTCTTCAAGGGAGCCACAAGTCCCTGGAATTTTCTCTGAGCCCTGGAAGCACCCACAACCTTGATGATCTCCCTGTCCCCTCCTAGCAACCTGACAAAATGCCTTCCCATCAGAGTAACTATTGCTGTCCTGGAGCTGCTGACTCTTGAGGTGGCTGCCTCCTGTAGTACCTGCTGGAGACTATATTTCTTTTCTGTTCATCATGTCAACAGGGACAACAAAAGACAGTACAGCAGATGAAGGCCCCTCCAAACCCTCCAGAGCTGGGGGAGCCTGGGCTTGTGGCAGTATTGGCATGTGGGGGGACAGCGTTATGGCTCTTGGACTTGGGGCTGGCTGTGCCAGTGACTTGTGCTGCTCCTGGCCAAGGCAGGCAGGGCTGTGGCCACTGAGCCCACTCTCCCACCTGCAGGCAGGTGCTTAGAGTCCCTGATGCTCTTGGGAAAGTGCAAGGCACCACCCTGCAGGAGCTGGCATGCCATCAGGGGCCACCTGCCTCAGGTGTCTTGCTAAGCGCTTTTCCCTCCACTTGAAAACCCTGTAAAATAGCTGCTGTGTTTAAATGAGGAAAGGGAAACTCAGAGAAGTTAAAAACAGTCAGCTCTCCATATCCGCAGATTCCACATGCATGGGTTGAACCAATCACAGATCGAAACCATAAAAAAAAAAAAAAATAGTGGCATCAGACCTGAAGATGAACAGACTTTTTTTCTTGTCATATCCCTTCAACCATATAGCATAATAAGTATTTATGTTGATTTTATATTGACTTGGGTGGTATAAGTAATCCAGAGATGATCGAAAGTTTGTGGGAGGTGTTACACAGGTTCTATGCAAATACTACACCATTTTATATACGGGACTTGAACATCCATGGATTTTGGTGTCCTCGGAGGATCTGAAACTAATCTCTTCAGACACTGGCACGGGGGGCAGGATGTGTGTGTGTGTGTGTGTGTGTGTGTGTGTGTGTGTGTGTGTGTGTACTGTAATGCAACTTGTTAATTGGTATTGTTGGGGCAAGAACTTCCATGTTTCCAAACCCCAAGTGCCTCCACTCTCCATTCCACCCAGGATCCTCTGTGGGGTAGACATTCCCTGTAGGGGTTAAGTGCATCCCCTTACTCCCCAACCTCAGTTTCCCCACTGTTGTACCAGCTATTGATGCCTAGGTGATGAGCCCTTAACTTCAACCTCACCTTATCCTGCCACCTTGCCTAACCTTGCCTTCCACCTCACCTTGCTTAACCTTGCCTAACCTTGGGCAGGACCTGTCCTGGGACCTGAGCTGCTGGCTGAGGCCCTGTTTCACTTGCCAGGTGTTGGCCCCATCCTTAGGAGCGGGGCTCCCTCTTGAATACCAGTCAAGGCCAATAGCAGAAGCGCACTGAAATCCCTGGGACACTGAGTTTAGAACGCCAGTTAATAGCAACCTGGCTTAGAATGTTGAACATTTCTTCTTTAAAAATTTTTTATTAATTGTTGATGAAATTTTAAAATTTTATTTATTTAGTTGTATGTGGTGCTGAGGATTGAACCCAGTGCCTCATACATGCTAGGCATGTGCTCTACCACTGAGCCACACTCCCACCCCTGTTGAACACTTTTTTGAACCCAGGAACTGGAGGTCTGAGGTTGTGTTCTTCGTCATCATACTGTCCTGTCTTTTCCTCATTTGACATGGTCTTTCACCTTAACCACCTCAAGGAGTCTGTTTCATTAGTATCCCCCTTCAAATCTAGAAAAAGATGCAGACGTGGTCTGACCAAACAAAGCCCAATTGCTTTGCGATTGATTCTGTCTCAGGTGGCACTCCCTTTCCTGGGTTCTTCGTCCCAGGTGGGCTCCTCTTCCAATGCTCAGTTAGCCCTCTGTCTATGGGGCTCTGCCTGACTCCCCAGGGCTTCCAGAAGTGGGCCCCCGTGGGAAAGCCACTGGGTGGCTGAGGTCTGAGGCCCCCAACCATGCTCCCCCCGGCAGGTCGTGTCTTCGTGTGGCTCCACCGTGGCTCACAGCAGACACAGCAGAGGAAAGAACCTCATCTTGGGCCAGTCGGGGGCTGGGTAGAGGCAAAACAGTCTGTGAAGGTCACTGCCGTTTCTCAGTGAGCGATCTGTCCCCATTTCAGCCTCAGTGGGAAAGTGATGGAGGGTGTAATTAGGGCCTGAGCAGCGCCTGTAGGGCTGCTGGGCTGGCTCAAGGAGGCTGGGGACACAGGCAGTAGTCTCTGTCCTCGGAGATACCTTGGGATCGGGAGCCCAGGCTGCTGGGGACAGCTGCCTCAAGGGCCCTGGGACCCAGGCCTTCCTTCACTCTTCTCCCCACTTCTTCTCTCATCAGAATTTATTTGTCCTGTGTGTCTCATTTCACCCCATTCCCTTGAGGACTTGTCTTATTAGCGAGTGATCTAAGGCACTAATGTGGCATTAAGATGTGAAAGTCTAACAATTGGTTTTGATGTTTGTAGTCAGCCGTATCCCAAGGGTGCAGATCTTGAACAGGAGGATTCCTTCACCTAAAGGCATGTATCCCTCAGGATGAAATTCCACACGTTCTGGAAGAAAGGCAGTCTGTGTAGTGTCAGCCCCAAGTGGTTATCACGTGGGAGGGCATTACCGTGCACTGCACGAAGACGAGAAATGGAAGCTCCCCGGGATGTGTGTCTTTCCCAGGGTCCCATTGCTAGTGGGTGGCAGGGCAGGGATGGGAGCCCAGCTGGGTTACTTTGAGTGATGAGCTCTTCCTGTGTCTCCTAAGGCATCCAAACCACATCCTGCGTTTCACTCGAACCTAAGGCTAACTTTGGGGTCCTGCTGTAGTTTAGATCTTGAATGTCACCTGAAGACATGTGCTCAAGGCTTGGTGGCCAGCCTGTGGTGCTATTGGGAAGTGGTGGAGCTTTTCAGAGGTGGGGCCTAGTGGAAGGAAGTTAGGTCACTGGAGGTGTGCCCTTGAAGGCAATCTTGGGACCTGGTCCCTTCCTGTCTCTTTCACTCCCTGGCTACTGTCCTCCACCACATGCTCCTGCCATGACACACTGAGTCATCACAGGCCCAAAGCAACAGGGCCAAGTGCCAATGGACTGAAACCTCTGAAACTGGGAGCCAAAATAAACTTTTCCTCTTTTTAAGTTGATTATCTCAGTATTTTGTCACAGCAGTGGAAAGTTGATTAACACAGGTCCCATCAGGTGTGTAGTGCTATTAGAAGGATCCGATATGGTCAGAGAAAACTCTGTCCTCCAGGAGAGAGGGGCAGGAGAACTATAACTATCACTACAATTTCTTGATCCCTTGCTATGCCTTAACACTATTTCAGGATCTTCAAATACGCAGATCAATTTGTAAGTTATAGTACCATGTTCTCTTTGGCCAGTAAGGAAACGGAAGATCAGAAAGGTCACGTCACTTCTACATAGCCCTCAAAGTCAGCATCTGGCCTACTCACTGTTCCTGGAGTCCTAACAGTCCCAGCCCCAGCCCCAAGCCTCTTGCAGGGTCAATAGTCCCACCCTATTCCATCTCTTTGGGGCACTGACTGCTGTGTAGGGGTCTGCAAGGGTAGGTAGGGCGCTGCTCGCCTGTGGTCTCTCCAGAGAGGAGTCCATGAGGGAGCTGAGGGCTTGCTCACTGCCCTGGGTGGACCATGAAATCAGATTCTAGAACCTATAGTGCCCCTTGGCTGGGGACCTCCATGTATTGGGTGCCTCTGATGTCCCAGGCCCTGTTCTAGATATTTTCCAAACAGTTTTTATTTTAATCATAACAACAACGCAGTGAAGTAGGTATCATCCTTCCCCTTACATGGATGAGAAATCAAGGCAAGAGGAAGCACAAAGTCACAGAGCTAAGAAGTGGGGGAGTCAAGATTGGGTGGTTTCAAGTGATTCCAAACTCATGCTCTTCCTCTTGTACCATGTAACATTCTAAGGGAGGCTGGGGAGGGAGGAGGCACAATCCTCCTGGAGCTGCTGACTGGGTTGGGGAAACAGAATGCACAGGATGGGAAGGACCATGGCAGCCTCTCTGGGTCCAGGGTGGACAGTGGTCACCTACTTGGCCCTGCCCCTGCTGTCAGTAGCTCGGGGCACCAGGCAGTGTACCTGGTGCCAACGAGCCCTTTAGTTTGGGTAGAGGCCGGGAGTGCCAGGGTGGTAGGTCCAGGAGGCCCCTCCAGGAGGTCGTGGGGTGGATGTGAGTTTGGCAGCAGTCAGAGGTGAGGCTCTGTTCTAAGTGCTCTGGGATATAAAAGCTGCCGCACGGAGGTGGGCATGGCCAGAGCAGGAAGGAGCCTGGAGCAAAAGACTCTCAGCTTAGCTGCAAACAGGCCGCAGCCCACAACAGAGGGACGGGCACCTCATGCCTTTTCTGTGAGGGGACTGGGAGCAGGCTGGGACCCAGGGGGCAGAGGGGAGGAGGCACAGGGTCTCATCACATCAGGAAGCTTGCATAAAGGGCTTCTTGGCTTGCCAAAGCCTCAGAGCCAACCTCTTTTGCAGACGAGTGTCTTGTCTGATTTGTCCTCCAATAGGAAAAATGCCAGGGCTTTGGAGGAACAAATGTTGTGGGCCTGGCTTCTTCCTATGGAGCCAAGGGCACTGTCTCCTGCAGGTCACCCTTGTGTGGATGCGGACCAAGGGCCAGGCCGCTCTTCACAGTCGTTTCCCCACAGCTCGCCCCATAATTGACTGACTCATCGGTCACCGCTTGCGTGCTCAGCCATTGTTAACTGGTGACTTGAAAATTACCTTTATTTAGCACCGTTATCGGGAGGCTGCAGGGGTGCCGGCATTTCCACTCCACTAGTTCTCTCTGGTGACGGCAGCAAGCGGACTTGTCGCACACTCCATAGTTCCAAGCTGCCGCCCTCCCTGCTCCCTGTGGGGATGGGGCAGCGTGCTATGTGGGCGCGGCAGGAAGGCCAGCACGTGCCTGGCTGCAGCAGCCCCTCTGGGTACTGGGCGGGCGGGATTATCCACCTGGCCCTGCTCCCTGCTGCCTGTCCAGCACGACCTGCCTGCCTCCCAATCATCTCCCGGTGGCTGCATCACCTTATCTGCAGGAGCCAATCTAGAACAGGGTCCTCAACGGGAGTCTTGGGTACACAAAGTAGGGTGACTTGCAGAACTTGTTCAATTCCTTAATTTTGAGTGAATGTGACTATAAGCTTTTAGGGAGGGAGCACTTTTATAGCTCCCATAGCTTTCAGTAGACTCTCAAGAGGGGCTGTGACCTCCAGAGAGCTGGGAAGCCCAGTTCTGAGTCATGGGTTTCAGATCACTTCTCCACGAAGAACTGGGTCCACAGTCTGCTCGTCTGGGGGTGCAAGTGGCTGCTTGCTGATTGACAAATCACAGAGGGACAGAAGGGACTGGGCGTCTGCAGGAGTCCTGCCTTATTGGGGCAAAGAAATGTCCCATGAGCAGAATACAACAATTACTAATTGGGCATTATGTAAAATTGTGGATGTGTAACCGACGTGATTCTGCAATCTGCATTTGGGGTAAAATTGGGAGTTCATAACCCACTTCAATCTAATGTATGAAATATGATATGTCAAGAGCTTTGTAATGTTGTGAACAACCAATAAAAAAAAAAAAAAAAGAAATGTCCCATGGCTCCCTTTCCTCTGCACGTTGGCCAAGTGCATCTGCTTCCCGTCCCTGCGTGTCCCCACTGGTCACAGGCCCTGTGTTGTGGGAGGTAGGATGTGGGACTGGTTTAGTGAGAGAAGAATGGGGGCAGAAGAGGTGGGCGGGGAAAGATGGAGAGGTGGGTGCAAACTAAGGAGCAAGGTTGAGTTAGCTTCTTGCTGCTGTGATCAAAATACCTGACAAGAACAACTTAGAGGAGGAAAAAAAGTTTATTTTGGGGGTCAAAGTTTCGGAGATTCAGTCCATGTTGGGTGCCTCTGTCACTCTGGGCCTGAGGTGAGGTAGAGCATCAGGGAAGAAGGTCAAGGTGGAGGAGAGCTGCTCAGTTCATGGCAGTGTGGGGTGGGGTGGGGGGCGGATGAGGAGCACGGGACAGGTTACAATCCTCAGTGACATTCTCCCAATGACCTACTTCCTCTAGCCCCGCCCCGCCTGCCTATAGTTACTACTCAGTAGTTCATTCAAATTGTTAATCCACCAAATGGACAAATCTACTCATGAGGTTACAGTTCTCAGAAGCCAGTCTCTCACCTAACACAGGCGCTCTGCTGCCTGACACAGGCGCTCTTGTGACACTTTCAGAGCCAAACCATAACAAAGCTGAAGGGCAGGCATGGCTCTAGGGTGAGGACAGTCCTTCCTCCCCACACACCACAGCCTTCTCCTGCTGGAGCGGCTGTACCTGTCCTTTTCCCTCTCACGGGTGCTACCTTTGAAAGTGCAATGAGGCCCTGCCGGAGCTGTCTCTAGGGTCAGCTCTGCAGTTCCTTAATGTCTACTCCTGGCTGTCTCTGGTCCTCACAGACAGCCAGAGACTGGAACAGAAAATAGAGGAAGTCATTGTCCTAAAGATCACCCAAATTCGGGAGCCTCAGAGAAGGAATCCGTGCGCAGGAGTGGCTTGCTGTTCTCTGCCACGTCCCCCTTGCGTTTCTCAGCCCTCGGCGCCAGTAGCCCAGCCTCTGGGAGGAGGGGCAGTGTTTCCTGGCAAAGCCACCCTGCAGCTGGCCTGGCCCTCAGACCCATAGGGGCCTTTCTGGTGGCAACTTGCGCAGCATCTCTTCCTAAGCATGCCCTGAATATGGATGCAGAGTCCCTCAGCTGCCCGTGGCACTGTTTCCATGCAGCTGTGGGGACAGGGACAAGGTCTGTGGGCTGTCAGCCCGGCTGGAGAGCACTCGAGAGCCACTTCATCGACCTTCTCTTCTCTTTCCAAGCCTCTTAACCCACTGGAGTGTGGGAGGGTCTGAAGGGGGTGTGCGCTCATTTGGGCCGACAAGGGAGCACCAGTCAGCCTCCTCTTCAGCCTGGCTCTGCAGATCCAGAGGCGGGGACAGGGTCGGGGACAGGGGGCAGAGCACCTCTGGCAAGGCTGGTGGTCCCAGCGGGGAGGCAGGGTGAGAATAAGCCATTTTGGGGAGGGGAGGCCTTGGGAGGCCCTGTTCTGTTGATGACTTGTGATTTGGCTTCTTTCCTCCCAAATCAGAAACCTGGGCTTTAATTTGAGCCTCTTTAATTTACAAAGTATATCTGGAAGATGATGTTACTGTGACTCGGAGAGACTGAGTGCTTTGCCCAAGGCCACATAGCAGGTCAGTGGCAAAGACAGGACCAAAATGAGGTCTCCTTTCCCAAGGGGGGTCCAGTCAATTGTCCACCCTCTAGGGCCTTCATCCCTTTGGAGTAAGAGGGACTGCTAGAATTGATGAGCTCTGATGGCACATAGAGCCTCCAAAGTACCACCAGGGACCGAAGCCAGCCAGGACACCCTTCCCTGGGGCCTCCTCCAGCTTTGCTGGCATGGGCATGGTCTGCTTTTCAAGGGTCTTCTTTGGAATAAATTGTGACTTAAGGGCTGGAGTCACAGGCTGGCACTCTTTCTACCTTTAGGAGAGCTCTTGGCTCCTGGGGGGAAAGACTCCAGGATGAACCCCAGGGAAAGCCAGAGAAGCCAAGGTTGAGAATCCTGGCTGTGTGAGCCGCTTTCTTCAGAGTCTGTTCACCAGTCTCCAGAAGCACCTGTCATGAAGTCCCAGTGTCCATGCCCATGAAGCCACCTAGCAAGACTGCTCTACTCACTGCTTTAGACTCAGACATATGTAGTACCCAGCACATAGTAGATGCTCAGTAAATTGTCAAATGAATTAATTAAGTGAAAGGAAACCCAGAAGGCCATCATCTGCAGATAAACCATATTTTATAGGAGGGACATTTGAGGCCCAGAGAGGTCAAGTAACATGCCCAAAGTGATAAAGCCAGTTAGTGGTGAGGGAAGTGCCAGAATTTAGGTCTCATTTCACTTTCCTCTCTTCCTTCTGAAAGGAGAAGGTAGGAATGTGATGCCTCTTGACCTCTGGTCAAGCAGCTGATTCCACTTCTGACAAGTTCTGTCCTCGTTTGTTAGCTGCATTGAGTCTATGATTAGCGGATGAGGCTTGGTAAAAAGAGATGGTTCATCAGTGCCTTGGGAACATGGGAGCAGGGAGGAGGTGTGTCTCTTCAGTGCCTCGGCTCCCTTATCCACTTGGAGCCCAGATTTCCCCTCCCAGAAAGAAGCCATGAAGCCACTATAGCCAAGCACTTCAAGAGGACGTTTTGGTCAATGATGAGCCACATGCCCTGAAACGTAGGATTATGATGGAGCTAAAATGTTCCCACAGCCTAGTGACGTCATCACCGCTATAACATCATAGTATAAGCCTCGCTCAGACGTTTGGGGTGATGTTGGCATGCACCACACTGCGGGACAGAAGCAGGGCTCAGTTGTAACTGGACAGTAAATAATGCTTGATGATGACACTAAATGATATTCTAACTTTTTAATAGTTATTTCACCATGTGTTCCTTCTACGTATAAAAGAAAAATTTACTGAAGGACAGTTGTTGCCCCAGGCACCAGTCTTGTAGCCCACGTGTTCACCAGGTCTCTGGAGCACCATTTTTTCCTCGTGCGTGGCTGAACCACATGTGGTTGATGGCAGCCTGGGAGCAGGCCGTTCTCGGTACACCACCTAGTCTAGGTGTGATGTAGGCTGTACCTTCCAGGGCTGAGTAGTGTACTCAGTGCTGCTCACACAGTGAGGAAAGCACCTCGTGATGCATTTCCCAGACCTCGCGCCTATCCAGAAACTGCCCGCCTGGCTGTACTCGTCAAGTTAGAAGTTCCCAAGGTCCCTCTGCTGCTAGGGCTCTGGGAGACACAGCTTGAGCCCAGGTTCCCAAGCCCTGTCCTATAATCTCTTCAAAGCAGGGAGAGGGAGCAGGATGGAGCATCGTGTGTATTCTAGACCCTCCAGTAAATTATTCAGGAAAGCCAGGGTGTGGGAGGATTTGGGGAGTGGCATCTGGTCCCACCTCTGAGGAACCCTGCTTTAGACCAGACATCGCTAGGAGCCCGCGTGGCCCTCTGTTCCTCAGAGGGCCGTTCCCAGCACGCATGATCCGGGAACTGCCCTACTATCAGAGCCTGGCAATTTTCAGTGGCCAGTGCCCTCTCTTATGGAGTGCTCTCCTTGGTGCCTAGACCCGAGCCTGTCTGTCACCCTGGGGCTCCTCAATGTGGGGACACTAAAGGGCAGTGCCAGCTGCTGACAAGGCTGAGCGCGCACACATCAGTGCTGAGGCGTCGACAGGACTGTCTGAATTAAGTGGCTAAGTTTAGTTTTTAATTAAGCCCCCGTGGTCCTTTAAAAAGGTCACTGATGACACCATGTTCTTTAAGGCCAATATGAAAAGACATTCAAAGTCAAAGTTCTGAGATGGGAGCCTTGTAACTCGAAATGTCACAGGAAGAAATTTGGAAATGGGGGAAGAGGAAGCTGGTGGGAAGGACAACGCTGTCACATTGTCCTGCCATCGGCTTTACGGTTTCCACTTGGAGCTCCAGACTATTTTGGTCTCAAAGGGAAAAGGGCCCCACTCTGCTCTCTGGGACGCCTCCCCCACAGCTGCCTGTGGGGCTCCTTGTTTGCTTTGCCAGTGAAAAACAGGGCCCTGGTGTTCCCGGTGTGGAATAAAAGTTGGTGTCAATGGCAGAATATGGCAGCTTGCCCCATCCCAGGAATTAATTCAAATATATGCAATTGGCATCCTCCTCCTGCGCCCGTTCCTTCCAGACTTCTCTACAGACCTGGACGGATACTCTACCTCTAAAGTAAGCACACAGCCACGGAATCAACTCCCCTATCCCATAATGATCCCACAGTGAACATAAAGACCTGTGCCTGGTCCTAGGGGGGCCCAAGAGCCATAGACATGAGTGAGCCTGAGCAGAGTGGACAGCGCCCCCTAGGGGAGGGATGTGGCCTGGCCACTAGCTGGAAGCTCAAGGTTTGGTCACATGGATGTATTTTCCTGGAGCCCCTTGGCTGGCACCAATGTGGGGGACAGCAGGACATTCTTGATGGTGAATAGTTCAGTGTAGTCAGGGAAGTCTGGGTTACTTTGTTTTCCATGGTCACCAGGCAGAATAGAAAGTGGAAAGGAAGGACTTCAGATTTACACTCAGGAAATTTGGGTCTTGCGTCAAAGAATGTTGTTTGCCTATTTAATATACATTCTCCCAGTTATTCACCATCAGAATACTTACATTGTTGACATGACAATGTGCTTCAATTAATGAAATATGAATTTCATAGCCTCCCTTGAGAAGTTAGGGCTGCTTAATGAGATATATATAAAAAAAAAATCACTGGGAGGATTTTTTTTTAAAGACAGCTGATTCACCTGGAAGGTACACTTCTTACTTTCTTCTCCCTGCGTGAAATGTGGAGTTGATGGCTGGAGTTTCAGCAGCTATTATATGACCTGAGATTATGCCCTGAGAATGGAAACCAGTGCTAAGGATGAGCTGGCTACCTTCCCTTAAAGATTTCATGTAAAGTGAGATAAAGTTAACCCTTGGTTTTCTTATGCCACTAAATATTACTTTGAATATCTGTTTCAAAAAGTTGCATATCAAAGTGACACAGATGGATTGCCAATGCTGTCATTTACTCCTGAGGGATTTGGGTAGGTCATTAATGACTTTGAGCTTCAGGTTCCCAGCTCCTCTAGTGGGAACAGTACTCTCATTTTGCCTTGTAAATGTTACTCCTGACTTGCAAGGCCCTCTCTCAGGCTCCCCAGAAGGTTCTGGACGTGTTCTGAAGATCACATGGCTTTCCTAGGCTGGCAGTGCTGCCTCCCTCCCATTGTTGAGCCAGATAATTGTTCCTGATGCAGGGAATGTGCCTGCCTTCCAGCTTCAATCGCCAGCTCAGGCTGTTATCAAGCCCCCTCGTGGGTTCCCATTTTCCAGAGACACAATAGCTTTTCCCGCCTCGCCTAGGCCTCACCCTCCCAGCTGGGCCAAGACAGTCTGCTGTTTCAAGCTGCTAAAAAGGAGGCTTCAAAGAGCCCCACGTTGGCCCCGTCAGGCTCTGACTCATAGAGACGTTTCTGGAGATGCTCAAAAGCCTTATTAATCTGCTGAGATGTCCCAGGAGCCGGCAGCTCGCACCCTATTCCAGGCTTTTCAGCGGCCTCCATTGTCTTGGCCGCATTGTCCTCCTCGGTGTCGTGGCCCCTAATGGACTCTCTCTGAGGCAGGCTGGCTTTTGGCTGTGCCCGCGATTTCATTTCCTGGCTCCTTTCTTCTTCTTCTTCTCTGTTCCCTTTAACTCTTAAAATGAAAAGGTGACCGGTTCTTCTTGGGCTGTTTGTTCCCGTAACTCCCTGTGTGTCTTCTTCACCTCTTTCCTCTCTTGGCATTTGGCTGGATCCGGGTGGGGCACGGGTCTGCATGGGAAATTGGCACCCCACTGCCTTTGCTTGCAACGCACACCTCTTCCTGGGATCCCCACGGGCTGCTGCAGCGTACAGCCACTGGACAGAGAAGCTGGCTTCCCCAGGGAACACCTGACTCCAGTCCACCTATCAACCACCCTCAGCTGTGGAAGCTTCTCTGCAAAGGAGAGCGAGCCAGACACCGAGGGCTCTAGTCCTGTCTCCACCCACTGCTGGTGACCATTTTTTTAGTCTAAAATCAGGGGCTTGACTTTCTGGATAAGTCCTGTCTGTGGGTCTTCAAGCCCTTGCAAGCTTGGGTGTTAGTTTTCCAGCACTATAACAAATACCTGTGACAATCGACTTGCACAAAGAAGAGGTTGATTTTTACTCAGAGTTTTAAAGCTTTTCGTCCATAATTGCTTAACCCTGTTGCTTTGGGCCCGTGGGGGCACATCATAGCTGGAGTGCATGGTGGAGCAAAAGTACTCATGTTATGGCCAGGAAGTGACAGAGAGAGAAAGAGGAGGAGATTGGGGGTCCTCTAGTCCCTTTGGAGCGCACATCTCCAATGGCCTGAAGACCTCCCCATCGACCCTTAAGTTTCTGCCACCTCTCAACCCTTGCAGCCTCTAACACACACGTGGACCTCGACTCATAGACGTGACTCATGTTCCAGATTCAAACTCTCTGGGTGTGCGCTGGACCTAGAGTGACTTGCCTCTCACCAGGAAATACAGTGGGAGTGGAGGGATCACTTCTGCAACTGGGATGTAAAGGACTGACCTGTGTGCTCTGCCTTGTTGATTTACTCCCCTTTGTTGTCCATCTGTCTTTCCCACCTGGGGAGGACAGCTGCTCCCCAGGAGAAGCCCAGAGGCAGGAACGAAGGGTGGGCCTTGGCCTGTATCTCGTGAGCTATGGAGCCCTCAACCCTCCAGCCCAAGAAGCTGAATCCAGCCCACAACCCTGTGAGCCTGGAAGCAAACCCTGCTCCAGGGAAGCCTTGAGATGGCCACAGGCCTGGCCAACGCCTTGGTTCCAGCCTGAGGAGAGGCCAAAGCAGGGAACCCAGAAGCCATGTCCAGATTTTCGACCCACATAAATTTGGAGATAATGAAAATGCATTCTATTAGGCGGTTAATGTTAATACGGCAATAGATGAATAATACAGGTCCTCACTAGCAAAAGAGAAAAGGTTTCTTTGTTTCTCTATATTTGGACTCAAGGTTCTATTTTTTTGGGGGGGTGGGTGGGTATCGGGGACTGAATTCAGGGGCACTCGACCACTGAGCCACATCCCCAGCCCTATTTTGTATTTTATTTAGAGACAGAGTCTCACGGAGTTGCTTAGCTCTTTGCTGTTGCTGAGGCTGGCTTTGAACGCGTGATCCTCTTGCCTCAGCTTCCTGAGCCACTGGGATTACAGGCTTGTGCCACCACACCAGGCTACACTCAAGGTTCTTATGCCATGCATATCCACTAGTAGGTTACTAGGGGGTGCAGGTGCCCCCTCCCCCTCACATGTGCCCCCTCCTCCCACATGCTCTGAAATCAATGGGTTGCTGAGTCCCTTTGCCCCTATTACAATAATGCATGATCAAATATATATATATATATATGAAAGAATGAAAGAAAAGAAAAAGGAAGAAATCACAAAACCAAAGCCTCACTGAGTTGATTCCTGCTTCCTATTAGGATCATATATAAAATTTGAGTTTTTGCCAGAATCTGAAGTGCTCGAAGGGGCTTGATTGATAAGGCTTGGGGGTCCTTATGGACTTCTGATAATTCAGGCACAGGGCTCGCCTTTCAGAGTGTGGTGCACACTGTCTGTTTTCATGATTTGCCGGACCTCTCCTCCCCCTGCTCACCACCCGTCCACCCACCGTTACATATCCCCAATCTCAAGAAGCTCAGCATGCAGTGACATCTACAGGAAATCACCCCTTCACAACTTTAGTTAGAAGCAAAATTTCCAACCCTTAGTCTCTCCTCCCTCCCCAGCTCCCCGATGTTCCAGGAAGCCAGAGTGGAGCCATCTCTCCAATCTAGGAAGCAATAAAGAAATGTATTTACGAACCAGCCTCTATCTAAGGGAGGGAATTTATGTCTCTTCATGCTCTTGTTGACAATAATAACTGATTGCTGCATCAATGTGATGCAATATAATTTTAAAACCCTCTAGAACAAGGATCAGAAAACAACTGGCAGGGAGACGGAGCTGCGGTGGGCACCTCTGGTGTTGCAGCGGAGGCCGGGCCGCTAATGCCCCGAGGCGGTGGGAACCCAGCCCTGGGAGCACCTGCAATCTCATTTTGTTTCTTTCCAAGCGCTAGGGAAGAAAAGCAATTTGTTTGCTCTCATACTCTAAAGATGAACTTCCCGTGCTCAATCAAACGTTATTATACCAATGTAAGTCAATTTACCTTTGAATTTGAAGGCTATTTTCTTCCTAAATGGCTAATTATGGGAGATAGATGGCTGTAAACAGAAGACTTCTCCTTCAATCCTCAGCCAGCCTTCTCCCCAGGCACCTAACAGAACCAGAGAAAGGAGGCCCAGGCCAGGGCTGCCTTCTGCACCTGGTCTGCGCTGCCCCCTGTCCGTCTTCCCATCTGTGTTCCTAGATGCTTGTTCTTTGGAGTTTGGCCCCTTGAATTCTGTCTCCTGCTAACCCCCAAACCATAACCTCTGGCTGTGCTCATTTTCCAGAATGACATCCCCAGGTACCATCTCCCAGGGACTCCGTACTAAAAGAGGCCATCGCATCCCTGGGGCTGCGTAAGCAGGATGTGGGACAGCATGAGTTTTAGGGGACAAGGGATCCTGTGAGCCGCTGAGATGAAACAAGGTTACTGGAGGCTGCCTCTTTGATTCAACCCCTTTGCGGTGAAAGGGGACCCATGCTTGGTGAGGGCTGCAGCCTTTTCACATGGAGTGATCAACACCAACACCTCGCAGGAGCTAATTGAATGGCTGAGTTTGTTTACCGAGAGGGGAACAGCAGCTCCCCTCCTTCCTTGCAAAACAAAGGCTTTCCCTGGGAGCCGTGGCAAGGAGGTCAAGCCCACAGCATTTTTGTTTGCCTTTTGATGGCGGCTGGATCTGGTGACTCTGAGGAAGAGCTTATTGTGTGTGCGCTGTCAGAGGTGGCGCCAGCAGGGAGACCTTGGCTTTGGGAGCTTTCCAGATCTGGAGGTCACTGAGCCCGTGGCGAGGGGCTTGATCTGGAGGAACCTGGCTTTCCAACTCCTTTCTCACAGGCCTGGCCTCTGGCCTTCTGCACTTCTGACCTGGGCGGGAGAAGTCCTAATAATAGTAACTCAAAAGCGCCTCCTGGCTTACAAGCTCCTATAGGCGTTAACTTATTTGATCCTCACAACCATTCTACAGTATCATCCTCACTTGACAGATGAGGGAGAGGCCCAGAGAGGTCAAGCTTTTTAAAATCTTTTTTAAAAGTTGTAGATACCTTTATTTTATTCATTTATTTTTATGTGGTGCTGAGGATCGAACCCAGTGCCTCACATGTGCTAGGCGCGCGCTGTACCATGGAGCCACAACCTCAGCCCGAGGTCAAGCTTTTTGTCTGAGGTCACACAGCCAGTAAGTGGCAGAACTAGGACCTGCATCTGAACACTTGAACTTCAAAGCCTCCAATCTCGTCATTTTGTCATAGCTCCATTACAGAAAGGATGGCATGTGGCTCTGAGGTCAACACGGAAGCCTGACTCTCTCTTTGGACCCGGGTCACTTGGGCGAGGCTTCTAATCCGTAATTCTTACTTTGACCTTGAAACCATGGCCTTGATAAACTTGCTTGCCTTGAACTCGCTGTTCTGGCTGGCTGGAGGGACCAGTGAGAGGGGTGAGCTTTCTAAGAACTGCCTTGGCAAAGTCTAGGGCCATGGTCAGGGTCAGCCCAAGGGGCCAAGCAAGGGCAGGCCTCTCCTCCTCAGCCACACTTACGGGGGTCTCAAGAAACCATCATTGAAGTCTGGCTTTCTAAGGCATAGAGGACATTATGAGTCGTTTTCTGTACTAGCTTAGACTCTGAGGGACCTTAGGACAGGCATCCTTGTGCCCACCTGGCCACCCTGCAGGGGAGGGGCTTGCACACCCTAGAAGGGAATTCATTTTGCAGTGGTGGACTGTCATTTTGAAAACCCCCTATGCACGCTCTGAACTGCTGTGCCTTGTGCCAGGGTGAGGAGACTGGGGCCCCTGTTTAGCTCAGTGCTTTGATTAAAACAATAAATTCACATTGAACACGGATGGGCAGGCAGGGGGGCATGCCAGCTCTGGCTCCTCCTGGCATCATGTCACAGCAGCTGGTTTGAAAAGAGGTATCTCCCTCTCTCCCTTCCTGTGAGAGCCCTGGCTCCTGATAGATACAGGAGCCACGCCATCCTGGAGCCTGAGGAAGGAGGGCAACGTGGCTGGGGGCTAGTGCTCCTGGGCACTGAGGATGTGGGGCCTTGACCAGCCTGGGAGGAACAGGGCGGCAGAGAAGAACAGCAGGGAGATCTTAGTGAGCGGCTCCCATGTGCTCCCCGCCTCTGACCTGCCACAGACCTGCTGGCCTGGCAGAAACATGGATGGCTGTCAGCCTTCTGAGCAGCTATCAGAGCCATGTGGCAGGTCCCTAACACTGGTGGCATTTGCATGACTCTCTGGGTTGCAGAGCCAAACGCCTAGCAGCCACCTGGCTAGCGGGTGTGCTGGGGCTGTCACCTTTCTTGGCCCTGAGGGATGGGCAGCTCTGCTTGTCCAGGCTGCTGATGGGAAGAGACATAAGGCAGAGGCCAGGGAGGAGAGAGGACCTACACCTCCCTGCTACAGGGGCTTTACCTGTGTTCTGTAGGACAGATCCCTCCTTCCACTAGCCCCAAGACTGAGGATCAACTCCAGAGTCTTTAAGAGGAAACCAAGTCTGTTTTGGATGGAGCAGTCCACCAAAGGATGTCATTATTTTTATCATACAGCTAATTTTTTTTTTTTGGTACCAGGAATTGAACTCAGGGGCACTCGACCACCGAGCCACACCCTCAGCCCTATTTTGTATTTTATTTAGAGACAGGGTCTCCTGAGTTGCTTAGTGTCTCACTTTTGCTGAAGCTAGCTTTGCACTTGCGATCCTCCTGCCTCAGCCTCCTGAACCACTGGGATTATAGGTGTGCGCCACTTTTCCCAGCTGTCATGAAACTATTTTTAATTTGACTTCTTCCTTTCTTCCTCTGCCCCTTCTTTCCCCTCTCACTTCTATCTATCCATTAGTATTTATTGATGCTCCTTCTTAGAAGGGACGAAGCCAAACTGTGGAAATGAATAGGTGAATAAGCAACGGCCCCTGTCCCTGTGCTCTCTCCTCAGCATCATGACCACTGTATTTCTGAGCCCATGGTAAGGACACCCAGCTGACAAGAGTGAATGAGTGCCCACATAGGGACAGGTATGGAGACCATTTTGAAGATCTGAGACCTTCTGTCCCAGGAAGAAGCCAGTCTAGTCAATCCACCCTGGCTGCGCTACATTCTTGGCTGGCAACTTTGTTCTATTCTTTAATAAGGACAAGAAGAGCCATCATTAATTGAACAGGTACTATGTGCCAGGGTAGCACGTATAGTATCTCATTGAGTCTCTACCATAGCCCATTGTACAGATAAGGAAGTGGAGGATCGGGTGGTACACAGTGAGTTGGTAGTGCAGTCTTTGTTGGCCAGCCCTAACACCTGTGTTACGTCCATGGCAAGAGGTTTCATGTCCACTGCACAGACATGCTGGGCCACAAGAGGAAGATGGACGCACACAGCACCCTGTCCAAAACCACAGTGCCCATGATGGTGTGTCTGGGCTGTGTGACACAGCATCCTTCTAACCTGGACCATCAGGACTCTGCCAGCCACTGCCATTTGGAACGTAGAAAAGCAAGAAGTCTTGGCGACGAGGTGAAGTGGAGAAGCAATGCTGGGCTTGTCCTGCAGCTGCAACTTGCTCCCTTGGCAGCCTCAATTCTGCACTGAACCCCCTGAGCCTCCTCCCAACATTGGTGCAAAAGGGAATCAGGCCCAGGTGATGACCCTCGCAGCAGGACTCGGGAGGAGCCAGCGGCAGGGCATGTATGAAAGCGTGTTACAAATTGTGAAGCGGCAGATGTGATTGTTATTACTGCTTCTTGCACCTTGGCAAAGACCCATGGCCACAGACAATGCATGACCAAGTGGCCCCAGCCCTGCCAGCCCTTCTCGGTCCTGCTCCTTCTTTTTGGTTCCTCCCCTCCTCTTGCCGTTTATTCTGCATTCTGTGTTCTCCTGCGGCCCTGGCTGGGGTCCCTGGAGATAACTCTCTCTAGTAATTGACTCTGGTGGGCTGAAAGCTGGAATCCCACCAAGCCACGTGTGCAGTTGGCACCTCCTCCATCACTGCCAGGATTCTGGTGGGGGGTTCGTGGGCTGCATTTAATGTTTTCAATCAGGGCCCCACCAGGCAGCTCCGTCTCCAGGTGGATGCCTGGGGATAATGGAGCACCCTTGGTCTCCAGGCCTTGGACCACCTGGGTTGAGATTCATGACTCACAGGGATGTAATCACTGCTGTAAGGAGAATGGTGTAGGGGCTCAAATGGGGCCTATTTCATGGAGAATGATGGATGGGAGGCAGGATGCTGGGACAGAGGCCCCACCCACACTGAGTAGCTTGGCGCATGCAGGCAGGTCTCTGCTCATAGACTGCGCTAGACACTTCATTTTCCAGAGACAACCAGTGTGTTTTAATAATGTCTACTTGGGTTAATGAAAGTTGTCGGTTTCACTTAATAAATACATCGCCATTCTTGGCTATGCATATCTGTCACACTGGGCCTGGAGCTGTGCATCCCGGCCTGATGAGCAGGGGAAGGGGGGAACACGTGGCCCATCACTGGAGAGCTGAGGTCTGGGAGGACCGGGAACCTGGTCCCTGGAGTGAAGCAGGGAGGCTCCTTGCATTGCACCTTTTCTCTGGGGTCAAATCAGGGCAGAAGGGAAGGGAGGGCACTGAGATTTTACCCTGTGTTTTTTGTGGTACTGGGGTCGAACCCAGGGGCACTTTACCCCTAAACTACATAGCCAGTCCATTTAAATTTTGAGACAGGGCCTCACTAGATTGCCCAGTCTGGCCATGAACTTGTTGATCCTCCTGCCTCAGCCTCCCAAGTTGCTGGGGTTGTAGGTGTGCACCACTGAGCCAGGTGAGATAGTAGCTTTTGGAGGAAAGCTGTGAGTAGTATTGCTGCCCAGAGGACTCAGGCTATGGATTCAGCCCAACTTGGGAAGGAATTCCCGTTGGCTACTAGCTGTGTGACTTTGGACGAGTTATTTCATCTCTCTGAGTCTCCACTCTTTCATTTATAAAATGGAGATAATAATGGCATTCGCCTCGTGAGCCTTCTATGCTATAAGGCATGCACAGCTCTTACGCAGCGCTGAGGAAACAAAGCACTCAGATTGGAGCCAGTGGTCTTAAAATACTGTTTTTATTAAGAAGTCGTTTCGTGAGTGTTTATGAACAGGGGCTCCGGAGCCACGTTGCCTGGGTTTGGATTTTCCGTCTATCACTAGCTGTGTGATACTGGACAAATTGTTTAATTTTTTTTGTGTCTCAGTTTCCTAATCTGTAAAATATGGGAGAGTAATGGCACTTATAGGGTACTTATAGGGTTGTCATGGGGGGGGGGGTTGAACAAATTAAGATGTGCAAATCCTTTAGAAAGGGACATAGTAATGACTCAATGAACATTGGGGGTATTAGTATCATTGATGACTTCACAGGGCCATGGGGAAGGGAGCCCAGACTCTGTGGGAACTGCCTTCTCCATTTCACCACAGTCAGGTAGTCACTGGGCCGCATCCGGGGTGGCCCTGCACACCCCAGGGACTGATGGGAGGCAGAGACCCTGGACCTGGGGTGTGCTGCAGCAGAGCAGGGGAAGGACTCCAGTCCAAGTTTCCAAACCGAGCAACTTAGTTCAAGGTTGGCGGTGAGGGGAGGGGTGGTGGAGCATGTTTAACATTCTGGGGACATTCCCCCTGAACTCTGCGGAGGCCTTCAAACTTCCTGAACTGCTGCTCGCATCGACACGCTTGCTTTCCTCTGCGCTCCTACCCTCGTCCACTTTTTCTAAAAGCTTAGGCTGATCAAACACGGGAATGGATCTGTGGGGTGGGGGAAGGCCCTGGATGTGGGGAGGCAGAAGCTCAGAGGATAATGGGGAGGGGCCAAGGCAGCCAGCAGGCAATTTCTAGCTGAAGTAAGCAGCTTTGGAACCTGCCTGCCTGCAGCCTGCTGGTCCAGGGTTTTATAATCTGCACGTTTACTTCATTAAGCAGCCACTCACTTCTGAGGGGGCTCCCTCTGGCAGCATGTTTTGTTGTGGGATTTTGAGTAGCCAGGGCTCCCCCAGGAGGGCCATACAGTGGGTGGGAGTGCTCAGCGGTGGGGATGGTGGGGCCTCCCATTCCCTAAACCCAGGGACACGGAAGGAGCAGCAGGGCTGGGATGGCCCACCTCTAGCTTTTATAGGAAAATAAACTGAGCCGGGTGTAATGGTGCACACCTGTAATCCTCGGGAGGCCGAAGGAGGAGGATCACAGATTCAAGGCCAGCCTGAACAACTCAGTGAGACCCTGTCTCAAAATAAAATTCTAAAAGGCTATGGGTGGAATTCAGTGGCAAAATGCCCCTGGGTTCAATTCCCAGAATCTACCCCCTCCACCCCCCCAAAAAAAGAAAAAATAACTGAGGCCCAAGTGGCAATATGAAGAGTTTGCTGACACATTGGTGTGGTTCTGGACAGACCAGTCCCGTTTGATGTGGCTGGGACTGTTTTCCGGTGTGGACTTGCAATCTAGCTGGGAGAGGAAGGACCTTTGGAACAAGCAGGCAGGAAGAGCAGGATTCCCTGCCTGGCTCTCGCCGGCCATGACCACCTCCTTCCACTGGGGGGAGCAGCCTCTCCACAGGTGGGGCTGTCCCTCGGGAGCAGGAGCTCAGCTCCCTTGCCCATGATAAGCAGCTCTCCGTGTTCAAAGAACTATTATTGCCATTATTAATTGCTGGCGGTTACTATCGTGTAGGCGTTAAGTGGCTGCCCCTGCCCTTAGAGTCTTAACCCTGAGAGCCGTTTCTAGCAAGGTCAAAATGAGGCTTCACTTCTGCAAGGGTTTGCTCTGTGACCCTCCTATGTTAGCCTTCTGCAATTGGTCATTTTACAGATGGAGAAACGGAGTCCTCAATGACTTTATAAGGACAGACTCCATCTCCTTCCCCTTCAGGGTCTTAGCCCTGCAGTGTGCATAGATGAACAGAGAGGGTCGCTGAGAGCTTGCAACCAACAGGGTGATAAGACAGAATCCTCACTCTCCCCAGGGACAAACACCACTCCTGGGTAAGCTCCACAGCGGCAAGGCTGGGAGAAAGGGATCACCCAGGCACCAGGGCCACTGTCGAGCCCATTGTAGCAGCCAGGGCCATGCTGAGTCCACTGTGGCTCTCTGGCCAACCCTTGTTGTGCTGAGGAGGGAAGTGTGGTCCCAGTGGAGTCTGAGTTAGGTGCCAATTTCCGGGACACTGGGGGGGGGAAGGGGTTGGGGTAAGGGGTGGGGCTGGGTCCGATCAAGTGGGAGAAAAAGGCAGGAGGTAGTTGAAGGGGACAGTTCCAGAAGCCCCTTGGAGGAGCTCCTCTGAGGAGCCTCCCGTCTACCTGGTAGGCTGGAGAACAAGGTGCTGAATAACGAAGGCGATTGTGCAATCTAATTAGTGCAGACCTAACTTCTGACTTCCTACACAGGGCTCCTCTTCTAGCCCCAGGCTATCGAGCTGAATTAAGCTGCCTAAGATCACCTCATTAAATTCACTAACCTTGCTTTTCCGCTACATTTAGCCTCTGGTGCCCTTCCTCTTGTCTGTGGGAGGCGCCTGCCTGGCGCTACTCCAGTGTTCCCAAGCAGGTGTTTTTAGGATCCTTCTCCTCTCCTTCCGGAATGGCTCCCTTAATCACTAAGTTCCTTTCTTCTGAGCTCAGTAATCACCCTGAACTAATCCATCCACAAAGCTCTGTGGCTGCAGTAGAAGCCACCCCTCCTCACCCTCCCTGGTTAAGGGGATGGTGGTCCCTGGGTGCTAGGAATTCAATGAGGAGTGAGGCAGGGGCCATCAGAGCACTGGGCCCACTCCCAAACTGAGAACTAGCACACATGACTGGCATTTCCTGGGGCTTACTTGCCAGCAGTGTGCTTCTGGTACAGAGATGGGCAATAAGGAGGCCCAGGAGAAAAGCATGCCCTGGCAGGAGGAGCAGGGACACAGAGGAGCCCTGGAGTCCAGCTGAAGAAGCACACAGTTCAGGCAGTTCATTCTGAGCCCTGATAAACAAATGAATCACTGTGGGTCAGGGGAGGTAGCAGAAACATTCAGGCCAGAGGGGTATTTGTTTCGAAAAAGAAATGTAATGCAATTAGTATTATAGGAGAATGGGGGGAAAACCTAGCTTGGAGATAACTCCATGCAAAATTGTGCTAAACTGTGGAGCGCTTCAGGGAGAGCTGGCCATCCATGTGACTTGGGTTTGTGTCACTCCTGCTGGCGGGAAGGGGCAGCTTGTGGAAGACTGGGCAGGCTTGAGAGCACAACTGTGTGGCCTTAAGCAGCTCCCTTAATGTCTCCGCTTAGCCTCTTGCCAGGAGAACTAATGCATGCCTTCCTCCAGGGGCTGGTGGCTGGGTTAATTGGACATTGTTTATGTGGCATTTATTATTTATGATTTCCTTTTGTCTATCCTGAGTGTGACAATGGTGGATAACTGACCAGAGTTATTCCTGCCTTGGGACATGTGTAAGGAAGGTCTCTTTCTCAACCTGTCTTTGAGGCCACGAGTGACTTCAGGAAAGGCAAGTGCAGAGGCATGCAAATGTGTTTGAAGCCAGAATTAGGCGACAGCTTTGCTCTTGCTCCTTGCTGGGGGACCTGAGATGCATGCTTACTTGTGGGAAATTGAGCTGGGAGGACTTTTGAAAGAACTGGGATCTTGGTTCATCTGGTTCCAATGGTTCTCCATTTTGGCTGCAGTTTGGATCCACCCGAGAAAGCTTTAAAAAGTACAACTAGTTCTTTACCAGAAATGCTGATTTAATAGTTACAGGGGAGGAACTCTGAGGTTTTAATTTTCCCTGTGATTCTAATATGCAACAAAAGCTGAGAATCACTCATACCTCCAACTCATTCTTATTGTGAATATTTTCTTGTTAATTATTAACAAACTAGCAGCTAATATTAATTGAACTCTTACTATGTGATAGGCATAGAGATAAGACTCATGTACGTAGCTTCAACAAATCCTCAGAACAACCCAATGTTGTTGGATGATACTATTATTATTTCTACTTTACAGATGAAGAAACTGAGGCTCAAGGAGGTTAAAGAAACTAGTCCAAGGTCTCATATTAGTTCAGTCGCAATGTTAGACCTGACCTGACTCTAAAACCTGTGCTGTTAATCATTGTACTTCATTGAGCTTCAAAATATGAGAACAATGCCAAGAGAGTGGGGGAATTTTGAACTGTCATCTGCAAGAGGATTTTATTGAACAGCTTCCCAAGCAATAAAACTTATCAATAAATGAGCATGTTGGGCATGAGGACTAAGAGGACATACCTTGGATGACAGGCTAACCTGGCCTGGCCTGTGACCTTATGGTACTGGGGGATAATGACTTCCATCTACTCACTATGAGAGAGGATTCAGGAAGGAGGCCTATGGGCTGCAGAGCAATCTACAAATATGAGGCTCTGCTACTATCATGAAAGGGAGCCAACAGTGAGAGTCTGCAGGGGTCATTCTCTTCCCCTCAGGAGCCAGGACTATAGGGTTAGGAACAGTGGGAACTTGCTGAAGAGATCCATCCTTCCCTTTGTCCCTTAGAAGGCTGGCCATCTCCCTTAGGGCAGTTTCCTGCCTGGACTTTTGAAGCAGTCTCAGAAGCCTCCCCAGGTCTGTGCAGATCTGGACAGAAGCATCCTGCTCACAGAGCTGAGAATATCTGTTCCTTGCAGATGGCTAAGGTAGAACTTAGCCCAAGATGCTCTGGGCCTCCTCAGCTTGACACAGCCAGGGCTTTGGAGGCTGCAGGTTTTAGAAACACACCTCCTGGATGCAGGAGGAAACGAGATGTATCTGGAGGCCTCTGGACAACCTGTGATGGAGGCTTTTGCAGAAAGAGGCAGGGTATCTTAGGGGCTAGGAAAACAGATATAGGAAGTGACTGCCAAGTTAAAATCTACCTCCACTGCTTCTTAGTTGTGTGACCTTGGGAAAGTTCTTAATGGAAGCTGAAAGGTCTGAGAGGTAAGGAAAATAATGGCACCTGCCTTGCCTGGGCATGGAGGTGCACGCCTGTTATATCAGGGAATCAGGAGTCCTAGGCAGGAATATTGCAAGTTTGAGATCAGCCTCAGCAAATAAAAGACCCTCAGCAATCTAGGGAGACCCTGTCTCAATAAACAAATTTTATATATATATATAATCTATGGACTAGGGATGTAGCTCAGTGGTAAATGCCTCTGGGTTCAATCCCTAGCACCACCACCACCATCAAAAAAAAAAATGGGAGAGAAGAAGAAGAAGAAGGAGAAGGAGAAGGAGAAGGAGAAGGAGAAGGAGAAGGAGAAGGAGAAGAAGAAGAAGCACCTCACCGTATGAAAGGGAAAAAGGGAAAATTAAGAGATAACGGTTGTAATGAACTTAGCCCAGTTCTTGGCTCACAATGCTCTGTGCTGTCATTACTGTTATGGTTACCACCACTGTCTACCCTCTCATTATTTTCCTTTTATATCTTATTTGCATTTTTAGCTTTTAATACCTTTAGGGTGCTATGGTTTCAACATTCACCTGTTGAAAACCTAATTTCTGAATTCACATATCAATTGGTATTTGAAGGGGGGCTTTGGGCAGGTTATTAGGATTGGGCGAGCTCATGAGTGTGGAGTCACCATAATGGGATTAGTTGCTTTATAAGAAGAGGAAAAGGGACCTGAGCTGCACATTTGCTCTGTCCTGCCATGTGACGATGCATGGACTAGGCCCTCCCCAGATGCTTCTTAGATGCAGGTGCTATGCTCTTAGACCTCCTAGCTTCCAGAACCGTGAGTCAAATAAACTTCTGTCCTTCATAAATAGGCTGGTCTGTGGTATTCAGTTACAGTAGCAGAAAGCAGACTATTATGGAGGGACAACGCCTTTTATAAAATTAGGCTTCTTTCAAACTTTAGGGTTCCCTTTAACAGTCTTTATCCACCTTGCTCACATCCTTGGTTTAAGCTATAAGATGGTCTTTGACTTACAATCCTCCAAGTTAAGGTACTTTAGCTCTGCAAAAGTGGATGCACATTCAGTGCAAACTCTTCTTCAGATTTTGAATCTTGATCATTTCCTGGGTCAGTGATCTGCAGGATGATCCTCTCACCATGCTGGACAGAGCAGTGAATCTCAGCTCTCCATCGCTTCTGCCATCAACAAAGGGAAACCCCAACACTACGGTGCCTTGTGTTGCTAAGGCAGAGTGTGCGGCAGGGTAGATGTGTCCAGTGCATCTTGGACTGGGGATATTTCAGCTCAGGAGGGGATTATTGGGAGGTCATCCACGTCCATTGAGGAGAATCTATGCTCCGTTCTGCCTAGGCGTCCCCTTGGGTTTTGAGGACCCCTTTCCCATCTCCTGGCCTTCCTTTTCACTTGGTTTCTCTTTCTGGAGGTGTGGCAGGCAGAGTCCAGATGCAGTTGTAACATAATTTGTCCAGCTTTACTTTCCGTGCCCTTCCCATAAGCATCCTACCGTTGGCAGCTCTCCAGGCCATACATGGCCAAGTTCTGACCCCAGTACCAGCTGAGACCATGGAAGTCTCCACACCCTCTGGATGTCCAAGCGGCCTCTCTTTCCATCATTTCTCCAGTGGCTGAGCAGATCACGTCTCAGCTTGGTCAAGCTTAGGCTGAACATCTAGCACTTCACCTGACCTGCAGGACCCTGCTGTCCTTCTAGAACCCTCGTCACCCCTGCCCTTGCCACTTGGATCTTCTTCAGTTTCTTAAAGCTGCTCTTGGTTCCCCGAAGAGACCACCTCCTCTAGGAAGCCTCCTGACCCAGGCCTGGCAGGCCCGTTACACATCCTCGCTCTTCCCACGTCCCCTGGGCCCCTCCTTCACTGGTCTCACCACGGCTGCACCTGCATAGTTAGGTGTGTGTGGTGCACTGTCTCCCCCAACCAGAGTAACAACTCCGAGAGCCAGGAGCACGTCCCCTTGTTCACTGGGGCACCTCAGGGCCTGAGCACCCCGGCTTACAATAGCGCTCTATCAGCACTGGAGCAAATAAGTTCAGGTGACATCCATTGGGATTAATTTTCTCCGTCTCATACCTGTGGTTATTATGTTTCTGTTATCTGGCTGTGCTACTAACTGGTGAAGCTGTAAGTTACCAGGGACAGTATTTTCTTTATCACACTCATTTAAAAAAGAGATATTGTTCAGGAAACATAAAATTTGCCCTTTTAAAGTATATAGTTTAGTAGTTTTAAAGCATATTTATAACATGTACAAGTAAGACCTCTATCTGATTTCAGAACAATTTCATCACCCCGAAAATAAACCCCATCCTCATTAGCAACCAATCTCCATTCCTCTCCACTTGCTACCAACCATTAATCTGCTCTCTGTCTCTATGGTTTTGTTTATTTTGGACATTTTATTTAAATGGAATAATACAATATGTGGCCTCTTGTGGCTGTCTTCTTTCACTAAGTAAGCATAATGTTTTTAAGCTCTATATATGTTATAGCAAGCTTTAGTACTTAATTATTTTTTATAGACAAATAGTATTCCACTGTGTGGCCACATCACATTTAAAAAATCCACTCATCAGTTGATGGACATTTGGATTATTTCTACTTTTTGGCTCTTTTGACTAGTGCTGCTAGGAACACAGGTGTAAGTTTTTGTGTGAATGTTTTTGCTCTCTTGGTTATTCATCTCTATATATGTATATATAAATACAATGGCTGGGTTCTGTGATAGATAACTCTGTGTGTTTTAATCAGCTTTTTTGCTGCTGTGACTAAAGGACTCGACCAGAATAATTACAGAAGAAGAAATTTTTATTTGAGGGCTCATGAATTCAGAGGTCTTAGTTCATAGAAGACCAGCTCCATTCCTCAGGGCTCGAGGTAAGGCTGAACATCATGGCGGGAGAGTGTGGCAGAGGGAAGCAGCTCAAAGAAGCAGAGAGAGAAACTCCACTTTCCAGCTACAAATATATCCCTCAAGCCACGCCCTAATTCCCCACTTCAATTAATCCCACCAGGGATTAATTCACTGATTGGGTTAAGACTCTCACAACCCAATCATTCTCCTCTGAACCTTCTTGCAGTGTCTCACATGCGAGCTTTTGGGGGACACCTCACATCCAAACCATAACGCTATGTTTAACTTTTTTGTGAACTCCCAAACTGCTTTCTAAAGACAGTTTTCCTTTTAATTAATTAATTAATTAGTTTTTATTTTTTGCGGTCCTGGGTATAGAACCCATGTGTGCTAGGCAAGTGCACTAATACTGAGTACCACCTGCAGCCCTTATTTCTACATGAAGGGGTGGGCTGGTTTAGCGGTTCTTAATTTTTTATTTTTATTAAATTTTGATAAAGAACCCCTTTAGAAACACACTAAAACCCAGGGAACCTCTTGCCATATAAAAGCATGTTTGTGAATATGCATGATTTCAGGGGTTCAAGAACCATCTGAAATTGATGATGGGTTCCCATCTTCTGTGATTACAGCCTCACACATGGATGCATTTTAAAGTTAGATTATTTTCCTAAACATAAAACTCCATTTGCATTTTTTTTGGCTTTTGTACATGGATATGGGAAATGGATAATTTGGTTAATGAGTTCTGATCCATGTTCTGATTTTCATTTGGGATCGGAACATTCAGCAACCAATCAGTCGCTTTAATTTTTTCCACCCACTCTGTAATCACCTGATTGATGTGCAATTACCTCCCCCTGATCTGACACACACTTCCCCTTCTCATGTTTCCCATCTGACGCCAGATAACCTTCATTTTTTCCCATTTATTTTGTGTGTGTTGGCCATTGCTTGATATAATTATTTTTGCAATCATCTTCTATTAGGTGAAAGAATATTGCAGTAGAGAAAGAAGGAAAAAGAAAATAAATGCCTTCCTGACAAGTTCTAATATTTTATGTTCACAAATAATCTCCCAATATCAGAGCAATAATATTATTTTCTCAATGTGCATTTATTAAAATGTAAAGTAGCTCCGTCACATTGGGAACTAAAACCCTTGCATTACCTTGGCCAGAAAAATATCACTTATTTATTTCAGATTACATTTCTGGAATTTTAATATTGTTGCTTTTTCTCCCCCTCCTGTAGCCTTTATCTAGCAGGGGGTGAACCTGACGGGTTGATTTCTAAAGAGGCATCGCGGCGCTGAATGCTCAGGGCCTTAATTTGGTTTTAAGAATTGCTTTTGGCTCTTGATTTACGATGAGGTTCCTTTCTGTGTAATTCTCTTGGCTGAAAACCGAATAGAGGTCTCCCTTATGTGGATGGCATTTTGACACCACATTTTAAGACAGAATATAGCTGGTGAGAGGGAAACAGAGAAGACTAGAAGGAGGGTTACAGGGCTGGGAGTGTAACTCTGTGGTAGAGCATGTGCTGAAAGGGCCTCAGTTTTGATCCCCAACACCAATTAAAGGAATAAACTAAATTCAATTTAGGAGAATTAGCATGGTGAGTTTTAGGGTTTGGAAGAATTATCTCTATTATCTACTTCTCTGTGACGTCTAGTGACGCATGCTTAAGATTTCAATTCCAAGTCAGAATGTTAATTTCCAGGTAGTGCCAAAGACACTAGATTGAAAACCAGAAGCCAGGAGTCCTAATCCTGTTCTCTACTCTAAGTAACTTTGTGACCTTGGACAAATCACTTCCATTTTGGGGGCTGTTTTCTCAAGTGCAAAAGGAAATACTAAGTGAGGATAGATGGGTTTTCATCCTGGCTGCATTATCAGAACGCCCCAGAGAGCTGTGAAAACTATACTGAGGCTCAGGCCCTTAGATCTTTTAAATCAGAATTTCTTTGGGGGTGGGTGTTGGTGTCTTGATCTGAGACACCTCGATGATTCTCTTGAATCCAGGGCTGAGCACCTGGTCCAGATAATCTCATCCGTTCCTCCAGATTTCTGTTTGTCTGGAGGGTGTCTCACCAGCTGAGGTTGGTGAGATATGTCTGCAGACAAGTGAAGCCACAGTCACAGGGTTGCGATCTGTGCTGGGGGTTGAGGTGCCCCCATGGGGGACTTTAGGGATAACCTGGATGGAATTGAATTTCTCTTGGTCCCAGACCTGGGTTGGATCAGGTAAATCTTCCTTTCTTTGTGGCCCCATGGTGCTGAGAAGATGGATGAGCTGGGGCTGGTAAAATAGCTTTTGTTCCTTGGAGAAAGGCAGGTGGAGAGATAAGGCAGCCTTATTATTTTCAGACTGGAATGAGGGATGTTTAGCCTAGAAACCAGGGGACTTAGGGGGACGTGATTTGTGGTCTTCAAGAGGCAGAAGGACTGTCAAGAGGTAGAGGGATCAGAGTGATTTCAGATGCTCTAGGGATGAACGAACCCAGGCCAGTGGGTAAAGTCAGGGGAGCAGATTTTAGTGCATTATAAGGAAGAATTGGAATGTTGAACTGTGCTCCTGTATTCCCTGTGCATACCTCTGTCTTAGGGTCTGCTTTTATGACCGTCTTTTCTACATTGAGACTGTATTGTTCTCATCTCTGTATTCTCAGCACCTAATCCAGTTCCTGACACAGTCTTTAATAAATGTTTATTATAATTTCTGTGATTCTTAATTGCTCTCATTAATGCCCACTATGCAAATCACTTTCCTTGCTTCATCTCTTAACCCTTCTAAAGCTTTCTAAGGTCTGTACATTTGTTAACCCTCTATGGTGAAGGAAACTGGAGCTTAGGGAGGTTGCAAAAAAAGAGTAAAAGTCAAAGCCAGTAGGCAGCAGAGGTTGGATGTGAGCTCAGGCCTGCCTGGCTGAAAACCCATGCTCCTGACCATTGTGCTACCTTGCCCGCCAGGACCTGGGTGGGCTGTCTGGGGAGACAGAGAGCTCTCCAGCTTCACAGGAAATCCAGTTGAAGCATATTTGGTGATTTGCTTGTGCCACGGCAGTGAGTGTGGACTGAGTTAGAACAGTCCCTCATGATGATAAAGCCAGAGGCTGAGCAGATTTTTAAAGCCAGGTCACCTGGTTACTGTTTCTATCAGCCCTGTACCCCAGGCTCCACCAGCAAGGGCCTGGCTTGTGGCTGCACAGCTCTGGGATGACATTGCTTTCTTGACAGGGACGGTCATCTGTAGGTAATAGGTATGTGGCCTTCTTGGCCACCTGCCTGCATTTCTCATTAAGTCCCATGGTGACATGTCTGGGGAGCGCACTCTTTTGTATGCCCCTGGCGACAGGATAGGATGGAGAGAGACGTGCTGGGTGTCTGTTTGTGTGGGGTGGGCAGATGCATGACTGCTCTGGCCATGAAACATCGTGTTAGCATCTCCCTTCATTTCACACAGACAGTGATTGCATTACCGCACAGCTCAGAGTGCATGGCAGAGGGCCGGGAGTGGGCACTCCAAGGAAATCTTTCATCAAAGTGCTGGCATAGCTGCAGGCACCAAAGTCGTATTACTGAGATGGCATTGCCAGTTAGTGGGTGGCTGCAAGGGGACCTGTGAAAGGGAGGTTTGGGAGAATGGATGGGAGAGGGGCTGGACTGGCCATGGAGCCACAGGACAAGGAAATGCGGGATGGGGAGCAAACAGGGATGGGAATGGTGAGGTGGTGAGTCCTTTAAAGTGGCACATCTCCTAAATACAGTCTACATCAAGGCTTACCTAGAAAGAGGGCATTAAGTCAGAGTCCAAGGTAAGCCTTCTGGTTGACATAGATGTGTTGTAGAAAACTCTGGAGTGGCCGGGTGGTGGGAGTGAGGAAGAGGGAGCAACAGTGGAGAGATGGGCTCTGGAAATACTGTGCCTCATCCCATTTGTGGCTCATAAACAATACAGACAGGAGGTGATTGGATTCTTGTTTTACAGATGAGGAAACTGAGACTCACAGGTGCTTCCAAGACTCAATTTCGAAACTAGAATGAGCAAGGCTTACCTAAATATGACTCAAAGACTTGTACTCATTTCACTCTCTCAAGCCATCTTCAGGTCTTCCACGAGGGCAGGTTGCGCTGAAGTTGGGGGTTTAGGAAGGATGCTGTCACCAGCAGACAGAGCTCAGTGAGTTTTGAGGGGAAGGCCACAGGTCCTAGTGTCCTGCTAGACTGAAGCTGCAGACTCAACCCACAGAGCTCGAGATGCTCCTACTTGCAAAGAGGAAGGGAGTTGTCAACACAGATGTGGACAGAGGGCCTCCCCATAGAACTAAATGGCAGGCTATGAAGAAGGATGATCACTCTCCAAGGTAACTCTGAGAGGAGGGAAGAGGGGATCACTAAAAATCTGGGGCTTTATCTAGGGAATAGGATATGCAGTACAGAACTTCGAGGCTGGATATTCATTTTTATTTCTGTTTTTCAAAATTTACACTTATCTACTCACAAAACGAATTTGAAGAGGCAAACTATTTTCTCAGGAAAATAAAAGACACCCTCTTAATAGCTATTCTTGCTTGAATATTACCAGCAAATCATCCTTCTTATCAATCATTGATGGGTTGTAGAACAAATTATGAATACATAACTGCAACTGCCATTCATTAAATCCCTAGTAGATATTTAACATCGTGTTAGGCACACTGCACATATTGTCTTCATAAATATTTCCCACAACTCAGCAAGATAGGCATTTCTATTCTCATTTTTTTCAGATGTAAAAATTGAGGTTGAAGGAGATTAACTGACTTTCCTAGAGTTCTGCCATATATACATAGTGAAACTAAGATTTGAAACCAGGTGTGTCTGACTTCAAAGGTAGCTGTATTAGTCCATTTTCTATTACTGACAATGAAATACCTGAGTCTGGGTGACGTTACAAAGAAAAGAGATTTATTTAGGTTATAGTTTTGGAGGCTGAAAGTCTAAGATCTGGCAGTCCCATGGATGTGGCCTCTGGTGAGGACCTAAGAGTGAGTGGTCATGACTGGAACATATGTGGGAATGAGAGATCACATCATGTGACAGGAAACCAACCCAGTTCACTCTTATAATAATTGGTTCTAACAAGAACTGACTCAGAATCCTACTGAGAACTAAAAACCTTCAACCAGGCCCCACTTCCAAAGATTTTACTCCCTCTCAAAATCTCTACACTAAGAACCAAGCTCCCATGTGGGAGCTTGGGGAGTAAGCTCTAACCATACCCATCCATAGCAGCAGGTGCTCTTTCCTCTCTGTGAACATGGGGCTATGAACATGTGACTATGAAGCTGGAGTGCGTCTCAACTTACCTATTTAATGCAAGGAAACTTTCCCAGCCTCCCTGATAGGGCTGTGCCTTGATTAACCCACCTCTGCTAATGAAAAAGTCAGTGATTACTCTACAAGGCAGCAGTTCCACTGTTGGATCCTCTGTTTGTTCATCCAAGGAATATTTAATAAATTTCCACTCTCTGTCAGGCACTATTCTAGAATCTGGCAAGCCAGACAAAGGCCTGGTTCTCTTGGATCTTGATTTCTGTTTGGGGAAGCAAGCACTAGAAAGCATAGCAACAAATCAACAAGGGTTTCAGGTGGAGATAAATGCAATGGAGACAAGAAACCAGAGTGGTCTAGTGAGCCTGGGCATGGGGACCACTTTGGATTGAATACTTAGGAAAGATTCTGCTCAAGAGCTGACAACTTGGCCCAGACCTGAATGACAGGAAGGAGACACCATCCAAAGATCTGGGAGGGAGGTCATTTGAGGCAAAGGAAATAGGAGATACCAAAGCTTTGAGGCAAGGCTGAGTTTGGCACATTAAACAAGGCCAACAGCCCAGAGAATGCAACTGGGGGAGGACGGGAGAAGATGAGCTCAGGGAGGGAGGTGGAAGCCAGATGGTGCACAGCCCACCTGCTATTGTGAGGGCTTTGGATTTCATCCTAAGTGTGGTGAGATGCCATCAGATGGGTCTGAATGGAAAAGTGACATAATGTGATTCTGATCTTAAAAAAGATTCTGGGTAGAGATTGAATTGTAGGAGGTAATTCAGATTGTTGGCAAGACTGCTCTCTTTCCTGCCGGTCAAATGTGGTTCTTTTAGTGATGGGTCTTACAGCCCAAACCAACCAAACCAAAGGCTACTTACTTCCCTCTTCCATTTTGTTTTCCCCCTAACCAACCATCATATTTCCCTGTAGTTCTTTCTAAATGTCCTTTGTTCTTCAGTTGGTCCTGGGATTCCACACCTACCATCTTGGTCATTCTTCATTGGCTTATCTCTTATTTGCCCATGTTAAAATGTGGCACCCACTTTGGACTAGCCCAGAATTCTGAAGGACTCTTCGAGGATGCCCAGTAATGAAGAGTATCAGACTGTCTTTAGAGGGGAGGCTTCTTAATCTGGGTCTTCTGGCCCATGGACGGGTCCATCCACACACCCTGTATACAGTGGTATATGTGTAGGTTGTGTCTGCACAGCCCTCACGGAAGTCTCAAACAGACCCTCACCCTTGAGATTCACTGCCCTAGGAAGTTAAATTAAGGGATTTCTATACTAAGCAAAAGCTACAAATTAGTCTCTCTCTGGTCCCACATTTACTCTTTTCCTGTCTGCTTCAAATGCCTTTACAGATCTTTTGATCTCCTCTTCCTGCCTCATACCCCACTTTAAATTCCTTCCCTAGCTCCTTAAACATTCTCCAAACCCAAAGAAGTCAGCTTCTGCTTTCTTAGAGCAGGCGCTGGTGAGGAAGGCTGTACCCAACTAGCAGGATGAGAACATTTAGAGAAATGAGTCCAGGGCCAGAGGGTTTTTTTTTTTTTTGGTTAGTTTCTTTTGTTTTTCTTTTTCTTTTCTGGACTCAGCTCTTCAGAACTGACCTGTATTCCTCACTTGCAGACTCCCAAAGAGCAGGACACAGAACCTGGTAAAGACCTTGAATGTAAGCTAATGCAAAGGGCAAAGTCATCTTACAAGATTTATTATTCATTTCCCATTGCAGTTAATTTTGGCACCTTCATCAGGGTTTAAATTCTAGTACCATATCATATCAAAGGAAAAAAGTATTTGATGTACGTGTTAATTACTGCTAAGATGTAGCTACTTAAATCAAGAGTTTAATCTTCATTTGACTATTCAGAACAGCTCTGAGCGGGGGGATGGGGAGAGCCCCTTTTGATTTGGGTTATTTAAATAGGTGATGAGAACTTCAAACAAAATGGCTTCCTATTTTCTAAACCAGCGTCTGGATGCCTTGCAATTAGTACCCAGCTGAAGGAAAAATAGTTAGGAAAACCAAGTTCCTCTAGGAATTTCCAAGTCTTTGCCTTTTCTATGAAGTTGGGAGTTTTTTTAAAAAAAATTTTTAGTGCATTATAGTTATACAAAATTGTGGGTTTATTTTGACATATTTATAAATGCACATAACATAATTTGCTCTATTTCACTCCTCAATACTACCTGCTTCCCTCCCCACCTCCTGAATCCTGATCTCCTTCCTTGACTCCATTGGCCTTCCTTTTATTAATTAATTTTTTACTTGGTACATTATAGTTATACGTAAAAGTGGAGTTCACTGTGACGTATCCACACATGTACATAAGCATAGTTTAAGAAGATTCTGAATAACAATTTCATGTGCTCAAAAGACTTGAGATTGTATGATAGTCTAATAGTCAGTGATATCTTAAAAGCATGCCAGAGGCTTAAAAACTAGATCCATGGAGAAAATAATTTGCTATTATTTAAAAGCACAAATTGTCAAAATGATACTAGTCTTGAATATGCTTTTTGTAAGACACGTCTTGGATGAATCCCTAATGTGCCTTTTTTTTAATACTATGAAACTATAAAACCCATTGAAACACCAAGTTATTTACCAAGTGATTAAATCATAGTCATTTGTTATAGTTTTACAAGAACATTGTTTTCTTGGATTTCCAAAGCTTTATTGCTTCAGATATAACACTTTGCTCCTAATAATCCCTATTGATTTTATTATATTACCTTATATTTTTAGATTTGTTTTACTGCCTTGCATTAAACTTGAGCCTTAATGTGCTATATAAAATGAGATATATCATCATGTTTCTCAAACCTTCTGAAGATAATGATCTTGTCCAACATGGATGAAAAATGCTCATTTCTGGATGCTGACAGAGGTGGGGATCTGAGGTTGAGACGGTACACTGTGGTCTCTGGGACTGATGGTTGTTTATTTCTGTGCTGTTAAGGTGCTGTCCATGTGCTGTGTGGATGCTGATGGGTGTGGTCATTGTTTTCTTCCCAGATTAGAGGAGGAATTTGGGATTGCATTTGCCTCACGATTTTGCCACTCTCCCTTGGGGTTTGTGACTCACACTGCATCTACAAGATACTTTGCATACAGTAATTGCTCATTTGCTAAACCAGCCTGCGGAAAACTTGATGTTCTTAAAAAAGTTATCTGGAATCTTTGAGTACTGTTTTAGTACCTTTTTCCAAGGTGTCACCTAAACATTGTTAAAAATGGTGACACATCTCATCTCAGGTGGAACCTGGCATCCCCATTCTTAAAATAAAAGTGTTGGGGTCTGCAGGAAGAGATTCAGGGTGCAGGTGGGGGAAGAGGAGCCAGTTCTGTCTCAAGTCTCTCAACCCGCTGGAGGAAAGGCATTTTTATGTAACTGAGGGACTGAGGGACACCTGAGACCACAGTGAGATCCCACACACTCTCATTAGGTCTTGGCACAAGTGACTTGGCACTTTCATTATACTTTAGAGGGGACTAGATTCTTGGCTATTCAGAAGGCTCAGATTCCTAAAGGGGAAAATAATCACACAGCTATACTTTCTGTAGTGCTCACCACTCTGCTCCAAGTGCTTCACCCATCCTTTCTTTCCATCCTTCCACTGGATTTCCTAAGGCAGATACTATTATGTGCTCCAACTGATGATGAAGAAACTGAATCACCAATATGGGAAGTCTTTTGCCCAAGGTCACACAGCTGTAGTGAGGATTGGTCCCAGAATATGCATCCAGCCAATCTGACTTAGAGTCTAGCTGCTTAATTAATGAACAGACATATCATATTGGTAATTAACAGAGAATCACACACTGTCTAGTTTGATTTTCCCAACAACCTTTGGTCCCATTTTAGAGATTACAGAAAAAACTCATCATATGTCGAAGGTGATACAGCTGAAACTCACCAATGGGATGGTTTCTTCCTCTCTTCTACACACCTATGTGGGTGGAAGATCTAGCAACATGCCCCAAGGAAGGGAAGTCAAAGGCATCTCTGCATAAAGACTGGCTGTTTGCACAGATAATCTGTCCCCTCTCTGATGGTGTGGAGACAAGCCCCTGGGGTCAATGTTCAGAGCAGCAAATACTCTGTCTGGATTAAGTGCAAATGCACGTAGGGAACTTCTTGATCCTCTGACATCTCTGGGCATCATGTCCAACATGCCTTCTCTGCTCGATGCCCCTTCACTATCATTCCAAGTCTTTTGAAGGAAGAGCTATGTCAGTGTGTCAGTATTCTACCATGCTCACTGCTTGATGTGCTGATGAGGTTTTTAGCCACTGGAACAATCAGCAAAGCATCTCTATGACTCCTGAATGGCAGAGGAGGAAGCCAGATCAGAGCGAGCAAGTGGGAAAGCACAAGGGGCCATAGTTTATGGGCCTGCGAGGAAGGAGAAAGGGTCTCTGTGGTCATGGCCAGGCGGTGTGCAGGGCATGCCCTCTTGCTTTCTTAAACTTAAACAACAGGCCAGTCAACAGAGGTGAAGAGAAAGCCACTGGATAAACATTAAGATAGAAAACACAGACATACATTGAAGGTCCTCAAAAAGGTGAACAAATCAAACATAGTAGTCCCTTTCTACTATGTAGAAAGTAGTAGTCTATTCTCCCAATGGGAGATGTTGAACCTTCCATTGAACCCAGCAATAGATAGATATGTTAGCCCATTGAGAAATTTATTGTGATCAGTTCCTGAATTCATTAGGTAGTACTTGTCCTGGTTAGAGTGGGAGACAGAGCAACTCAGACAAGGAGAGTGGAGAAGCGTGTCTCTTCATCAGCCACAGCTGCTTCTCTGTCTGTGTTCTGGGAGGGACCATCCTCACTGGTGATGGATGCAGATTTAGTGCTTTGAGATCCCAGGAGGACAGATCAAGCAACCAGTGAGGCAAATGGTATTTTGGGTCAAATCAATAGGAATGAAGAAGTAGGACACGAAGGAGGGGAAGCCAGAGTGAACGATGGTTGGGTCGGAGAGTGGTGGGAAGTTTACTGCTGGGGTCATCTGTTATTCTCCCTAAACAGATTATTCTCTTCTCTTCTCTCCTGATTTCCACTAGGAGGAAAACAAAACCCAAGGTCTCTACCAGAATAAGAAGCATGAATCACTTACACCAGGAAGATGAGGAAAGCTTAAAACGCAATGCTAATTGAATGAGCAAGAATTAGTGGTTCATTTCTAGCAGATAAACACACGCATGTTTGGGTGTAAAAACCTTAGTCTCCCTTTCCCATTCTGGGTGCCTTCAGAGTGGGTTCAGAACACTCTCTAGTGCTATTCACCTGACAGATTAAGCTCAGCAGAGACAGGCTGCCTGGGCATGTCGTGTAATTCAGCATTAAGTATCCTATTGATTCACTGAAGTGCTGCCATGGATGTTAATGGAGACAAATATTGTGGCTGTGATTTTTCAAAGGGCTGAGTAATTCCCAAGCATCAATAACATCTGTCATGATGTAATGCAGGGCGACCTCAAGATGTTTGACTTGAAGCCACCCATGGAGGGTGAGGCTGTGGGAAGGGTCTCGGGGCATTGACCCAGGGTTTGGGGAAGGAGCCCGCACTTTCTCAAGGCCTACCAAGGTCAGGATGGTGAAGACTGGTGCTGGAAGTAGAGGTGATCCGTGGACAGCCTTTTCTATTCACTTATCACAAAGGTCACTGATCACTGGAAGGCATGGGCATCCCTAACTTTCAACATGATCTCCCGGTACCCATGGGAGGGGACAGATTCTCTGGTGAAACAGCCAGTCTTTATGCAGAGATGCCTCTGACTTTCCTTCCTCGGGACATGTTGCTGGATCTTCCACCCATGTAGGTGTGTTGAAGAGAGGAAGAAACCATCCCATTGGTGAGTTTCAGCTGTATCATCTTAGACACATGATTAATTCTTTCTGTAATTTCTGTAATCCCATGGGTACTGGGAGGTCAGACTCTTCCCTGATTCAGAATACAGAGTGCGTTTCCTCTCCTATTTAGCCAGAAGTTAAATATCCCTGGTATTTATTCCTGATAATAATGCAGCAGAACTACTGTAATTCTAACAGCTTCTACCCTGTGTCCAGCTTGACTAGAGCAGGTGACCACTTCAGTGCATGATTCTAGTTACTGTCTTCAGAGAATTTAAGTGACTTGCTCAAGGTCACATAGCAAGTTGGTCACAGACTAGGCTAGAATCCAGGTCTCAGGATTTCTTACCCAGGTCTATTTTTAAAAAAATTTTTATTGGGGTTTGAACTCAGGGTGCTTTACTATTGAGTCACATCCCCAGCCCTTTAAATTTTTTTTTTTGATTTTTATTTTGAGACAGAGTCTCATTAAGTTTCTTAAGGCCTCCTTAAGTTGTTGAGGTTGGCTTTGAACTTTCGATCCTCCTGCCTCAGCCTCTCTAACTGCTGGGATTACAGGTGTGCATCACTGCGCCCAGCTACTCAGTTCCATTCCTAATGACCTTTTGGTAAGATTTCTGGAAACCATTTGAATTTATGGCTAGAAATAAGTGATATTTCCTTCCAAAAAAAAGAGTCTCTGTGAGAATCTCAGGGTTGGTAATTGTCAGGAATCAATTACTCTCAAACAAATCCCATTTCAGTCAAATTCTGCAGGCTGCCCCATCTTTCCTACACTCCAGTTCATTCTCTATAATGCTGCTCACATTATCTTGCTACAAGACAAATCTGATCTTGTCACTTCTTAGCATGAAGACCTCCATCAGCCTCTCTCTGCTGGCAGGATAAACTCCTCGACCGGTACATTCTCTGCCCCCACTCTGCAGTCCTGTTTCCAGCACTCTGAATACTGCTGACCGCTTTATGCCCTTTCATCCTCTTGACACTTCATACATGGAATTCTGTGTCTGGAATATTTCTTCATTACCTACTGTCCAGGAATTTCCTATCCATCCTTCAAGAGCCAGTTCTCTTCTGCCCTGTCTTTGGGAACCGCCCCTGCCTCTTCTGGGAAGTTATGAACAGTTTCTCTGCTGAGATCCCATAGAACATCACTATCTCTGTATTGCATCTTATCCTGACAACTTTCCTATGATGCTGTATTTGTTTTCTTGTCTTTTTCCTTTGGAATTTGAATTTCTGTGGTCAAGGAATGTGCCTCATATAGATATAGATAAAATACATACACACATATATATGTACATATATATATATGTGTACATATATATCTTATATTATCTTGTATATTCCTCTTTTTGTCACACAGTAGGTGCCTATATTGCTTATTCACTGAATGGATAAATGGGTTCTGTAACAAAAAACCTAAAAAATTGGTGTTTCTGTCGTTCAAGGTGTAGGAGCTACCCCAGGTGACTGAGACCCGTGGGAAGAAAGACAGTGTCTTAACTCAGAAGCATGTTGGGGCCTTTGGAGAGGTTTGGTGGGGCTAAGTGGGCTCTTTGACCATTATGTCCCTCGAAAATAGAGACCCTGAACAACAACCTGCCTCCTGTGGAACAGAATCTGACACTCTAACAGAGGAAGGAGCATGCTAACTTTGACAAGCGTCAGGCTGGTGAGCAACATGGATTTTCTGGTTTTCAATAACTGTTAGGCTATATGACCAGTCAGAATGGGCACAGGCTGTAGGGTTACAGCAGAGTTATGGAAGTGCCCCTTGTGCCAGGTGTTAACTCTCCAGTTGCTGGACAGTAGAGGGTATCTTGGAAGAGGGTCTGGGAGGAGGAAAAGAAGCAGTTCGGGTGAGGGGGCTTAGAAGAGTGGTTACTGATTAGCCAATGTGAAAATATTTCAGGGTTTTTCCAACCAGCCCTGGTACTGCTGTACTGGTACATGCCAGTCATTAAGGGGCAGCCACAGTTTTTAACCCATAGAGGAAGTTGTGTGTGTGTGTGTGTGTGGAGGGAGGGGGAGGAATGAGGCAAAACTTTTCTAAGAAGACAGAGCTTTTCATTTTTAGTCGTATTTCAATATTAAGAGAAGGAGGTAGAGGCGAGGGAATCTCAGGCGAGGAACTGAAGGAACCCAGAGGTATGCATGGCCCTGTGTGGGAGAGGTGATGGTACGGTGCTTTGGGATTCCTGGGAGAGATGAAGAAGGAGAAGTAGCCAAAGTCCAGTTATGAAGAGCTCTGGAAGCTGCGTGGTGGTGTTGTCATCTTGTCTGTGATGCCACAGGCAGCCCTCTAGGCAAAACTTATTGCTTGGGCAAGCTTCAGGGTGGCCCTTGCTTGGACAACCAGTGACTCTGTCTTCACCAAATCTGAGGCTGTCACTAGGAGATGGGAACAAGCTTCTCCTTAATTAAGAATGTCATGGTGGCTCCCTGGCTCCTGATGACTGACGTTGCCCATCCAGCTGCCACGTGGCCCATGTGCCCTACCATGGTACATCATCTCCTAATTAACATGTCTTGTCAGGTCCAGCGGTCGGCTTCAGTAAACATGCTCTGAGCAGCTGTCACTGGGACCCTGCATGGGGCCTGCTGCCTCATTAGCTCGAGAGAAGGGAGATGGCATTGGTGGCAGGGGGAGGGAGAGGAATGCTCTATGGGGGGTGTTGGCAGGATATCAGATGCACAGAGAGAACACACAGGGTCCAGTGGAGGTTTGGGCCTTGTTGGGTTTTTTTTCTCCTTGAAGATAGGGTGGATGGCAGTGTGGTCAGAAAGACAGTCCAGAAACTGGAAGCCTGCCTCCTCATTCTGTCTTTCCCATCATCTAACAAGGTTCAGCGGCCTCACTTGAGGAATGGGAATGATCCTGGCTCAACCGACCTCTGAGGTTTGTGGAGTGGGTCTAATGAAACAATGGCCTAAATTATTCTTAGGAATAAAACTCATAAAAACAACAGAAATAAGGCCAGGGCATGTCTGCTTTGGGGTGTCAGGGAGCATTCTTTGCTCAGGCAGGACTGGTCTTGTGAACACGCCTCCCTACCCTTCCAGATCTTCCTACCTGCTTCCTACCCATGTTGTCTGCTCACTCATCAAGCATCCTGCAATATGGCCCCAACTCACTCCCTCCTTGGAGGCCCAGCCCAGCCTCACTTACTCCACAAGAAGGAAAATGAGAACATCCAGCAGGAAATGCTCTCCTTCCTCTGGCTGCTGGAGAATCACCCTGGCAGGAAGGACGAGCAGTGCCTCATCTCACAGATGGTGTAGACCTGCCTTAGTCCACTGTCCCATGGGGTTTTGAGCACATATTTCAACTTGGAATCCACAGAGCACAAAGAAGGCAGTGGATAAATGTCTGCTGAGCAGTGCAATGCGACCTCTTCTCGCAGCTTCATGATAGTGGTGGGTGAACTCACGGTTTCTTTCAAGGATTATTGCATTGCCAATCTTTCTATGGTCTTCTGGGAACTAACTCATGCCTTCCTTGGGACAGGGCAGATTTGTTACCTCTTTGTCTCAAGAAGAGACCAGAAACTTGTTGGTCTTTCCACCTATATTGCAAGGTGATATACTGAGCCTCTCTATCTCATCTTTTCCTGTATTTCTTTAATAATCAGATTTCTTGGACACCAGCCTGCTTCCTGGAGCCAAAACCTCATCTCTATTGCCCTCTCCAGAAGTGCTGCCCCTGTACTGGGTCTGTCCTGAGTGAAGTCTGAGCAACTGAGATGTTGTGAAAGCATCTGGCAGCAGCAGGGAGGCCGACTTTCCGGGCCCAGCAGAAGCACCAAACCCACACAGTTTGTAAATCTTTGATAATGAATGTTTAAAGGGCACATTCTAATGAAGGGAACCAGAATGACTGTCCATGAAATGCAGGCTGAAGATTTTAATTAAAATGCTTCTGTGTTTTTAGTTCTCCTCTGCCTACTCCCCTCCACCCCCTAAGATGCACATGTCTTACTTCTGGACCAGGCCTGTGCAAAAAGTGGGCGTCTCATATTTCTACTTCTCTTGAGTGTGGGGGGATTTGGTGCTCTTCTTTGGCATGGGTACATGGTGAAGGCTTGGTTTCACAGTGAATGTACACACATGGGTGGAGGCGGATCAGGACTCTGTTGCTCAAGCCAAGCAGATGTCCATACCCCAGGAAGCACAGCAGGGATCCAAGAGTGCTCATGAATGAGTGGCAGCTGCCAGCCTCACGAGCTTCCTGTGGTGAAACTCTGGGGTGAGGGATGAGGAACCAGCTGAGGGACTTCTGGGCCAAAGGGGTGTTTCTTGGGCCTTTCATGATACTTCTCTTTCCAAATGGCTAAATGGAGTGGAGAGCCAAAGCAGCTGTGAGAGGGCTTTGCACTATTGTCCCTGGGGTGGGGTGACTACTCACTGGATGCCTTCCATTTGCTTCTCCAGATCCATGTCCACCCTGCCCTGCATCCTGGAGTCTGAGCCATGTGATGTCATCAGGGGATGTCCTTACCACAGGCTTCTGATTGGGTCTGACCAATGAGGAGGCCATGGCAGGACATGGGAGGAAGTAGGAAGATGAGGTTGTACTATCTTCACCTGGCTCTTTGTCTGAGGGACATCTCAGGATTGGCTGTGTCTTTTGTTGGAAGCACATAGTACCTTGTTGGTGTGGCTTCTGCACAAGATGTTCTCCTTTCTGGTTGTGTTCACTACTCTTGCCCCTCACCACTGGGGGTGGGGTGGAAGCTGCCATTCTTTTGAGCACTAGGATGCTGCTCTATTCCATGTGTTATCCTCCCCCGACCCCCTGGGCACTACCTAGTAAATAGTCCCTCTATTACTCTCTCCAGATGACCCAGTTCAAGAGTGACTTCTGTTTTCTGCCAGGATCCTTATCATCATCATCTTCAGGCTACTCCTTTGCACCAGACACAAGGTCAGAGGAGGCATCTTGTAGACTTCAGATTATTCCCAGGATCCCAGCTTTGATGCAGAACAGTCTTATGAGTGATGAAACTTCCTTTTCCCATATAGATGAGTTGGGTTTGCAAAAGTGCTAGTGAGTTTGCTTCCCAGGAACCAATGATAATACTTATCTAGAGATTTGTGCTGGGTGGAATAGAAGTCTTCTAAGTGAGTAGAGTAGGGGTGAGGTGGGAGTGGGGTTCATTGTTTCTTCAAATGTTTTCAGTGTGTCTATGATGCTATTTTTATTTTATGAATAAGGCCACTATAGTTGAGTGATTTGACCAGGATTTAATGAGGCATGCTTTCTCCAACTAATATTCAGCAAAGAATTAAAGTGGATATTCTAGAACAAGTGATGGGAATCTCCCTCTATTGTTCATTGTTCCTTTTGTTATTGGCCCTATTTGCTATGAGATCCTGAATTTCAGGTATATGGGTGGGGAAGTGAGTAGGTCCTTGACTTTGAGCTGGGAAGGACTCCACTGAGGTACAGCCTGCCTGTCAAGCTCTCAGACTTTCTTTTCCAATGGTGGTATATTTTCCTGCCTCTACCTGGTGTGGACCCTTGAGCCAATTAGCTTGACTTAGCAGATTAGTTGTCTCCTGTTTTTGCTTCATTCCAAGGAGCTAAGCTTTTAGAAGAATGCTCCCTTCCAGCCAAAGAACTTGTCTTTTAACTCCTCATTGGCCTTCTTGTCTGATATTTTTACTTGCTGCTCCAGACCCCACATAGTAACAGATTTCAGTGAGCACTACCACCCACAGTGACTCCACAAGGTGAGCTGTGCTCTCTTGAGTGACACTGTGGCCAGCTGCTCTGTATTTGTATTGCTCCACTATGTCCTCTTCCTTTCCACACTACCCCAAACTGAGAAAGATACTTTCTCCTAATACATTTTGCCTAAAGTGTCAGGTTTCACCCTTGCCCAGGATTCCCCACACCAAAATATTAACTGAAGTTTATCTCATAATGATCCAGTCGTTTCTTTGTTTTCACTCTCCATTCACTTGTCTGTTGCAATCAGTCAATTTTCATTCATTTGCTCATTCATTCATTCCGCTATTTACTTAGTAACCCTTAGGTGCCAGAATTTGCAAATATCAACTCCTTTCATTCTTACAAAATTGTGGATGTGTAACCGACGTGATTCTGCAATCTGCATTTGGAGTAAAATTGGGGAGTTCATAACCCACTTCAATCTAATGTATGAAATATGATATGTCAAGAGCTTTGTAATGTTGTGAACAACCAATAAAACAACAACAACAACAACAAAAAAACAATGTGTTTCATGATTTTGGCCATGTTACATGCAAAGAAACTGAGTCAAAGTGACTAAGTGGCTTGCTGAGAGTCACAGTTCAGGCAGCTGGTAAATGTTGGATCCAGGGATTGAAGCATTAGCATGTGAACACTCAAACTCCAACTCAGTGCTAGTCACAATTTGAAATTTTTCATATGTAGGATTAGAAGGTCCTGAGCAGATTCTGTCTCTCCTCCCTGCAAACCACGTGTCTATTGGCTCTGCTCAGAACAGGTACAACTATGTGTGTAGGAAATAGAGAAATGGGAAGAGACAAGGGGAGAAAACTCCAAGAGAGAAGAGTGGGGTGGATGTAGGTGGAACCAGTTCACCCTGAGATGATTTGCATCTGTAGCAGAAGGGAGTGCATGTCACTGTTGTCACAGCCTTTCCCTGTACTGACATAATAACAATCCCTTACTTTTGTTAGCACTTTGTAGTTTTCAAAGCACTTTCAAATCCATTAGCTCGTTTTATCCCCACAACAATCTTGCAAAGAGGCAGCAATTGTTACCCTTGTTTTGCAGATGAACAGGCTTGGAGGCTATGTGATTTGTCCCAAGTCATGGAGCCTGGATGAGAACCTGGATTCCTGACTCTTGCTCTATGGTATGTGTGCTGTGTCCCACTTTTTCTTGCACCACATTCTAATTTCAAGCCATTTGAAGGGAAAAAATGGCTTTCTAAACTCCCTCAAATCAATTACTCTTGGATTCCAGGTCACTAAGATTATATAGAGCAGTGATTCTCAAATTTAATTTGGTACCAGAATCAGCTGGAAGACTATCACAAAAGATTTCTGGGTCCCACTCCTACAGTTTCTGATTCAGGAGTTCTAAGTGGAGCCATGAATCTGCATTTTTACTAAGTTCCCAGATGATGTTGGTGCTGTTGGTCCAGGGACACACATTTTGAGAACCCCGGATGTAGAATAATGCCTTATGGATATTTAGCTGGATTTTTTTCTTACTCAGGCTTATATTCTGGGCTAGAGAAACTCCAGACATAGAGAGAATTGCTCTTTGTGTGTGTCTCCCTGAGGTGAGCAATTTGTGTGTGCCTTACTTCACTGACTGAGGGATGTGTGGCCCAGAGAACGTTAAGAAAACCTCAGGCTTTTTGGTTCATACATACAAAAAGAAAATGTCCACACATGTGATTATTAATTCGTTGTTCAATTAAGTTATGATCTCTAAAATTATCACAATATTTGACTCGGAGGAAGGCAGCATTGAATAGCTTGTTCCACGTAATGTGTGAATAATGTAACTTTATTACTTTTCTTGCTAGTGAGTAATTGTGACTGACACATTGGCAATAACACAGATTACCTTCCTACCCTCCCTTCTCCCTACTCTCGGCACTGAGCATATACTTTCTTGTCTCTGCTTTTTTCTTGCTCACCCTTCTCCCTGCCACCAACCCCCTTTCCTTGTGCAGTTTCTTTTCTGTCCTGCCTCAGAGCAGCCCTGAGGAGGGGCAGTGGAGTGAGGGACTGTGAGTAGCATGGCCAGAACTTGGTGGGAACCCTTCTCATTCATATCCCATTTATTCCAAGTCCCTGATATGCCCCGTCAGGAGCAGGGAACCTACCACTCAGCTCTCCATTTCATGAGTTGACCTTGGAGTTGCTGTTTCTGTGTGTGGCAGGGTCCATGCATTCTGCTCCTAGGTAGGAATTTCCTTATTTTCTAATCCCTTTTCAATCCTGAACCCATCTTCTGCCTCCAGCTATTCAATTCTGGGGAAGTCTTACTCATTTGAGCCCCTGGTTTCTGTCCCTAGGCATTCTGGGCAGTGAGGCTGAAAAGGGCTGCCGTCAGCACCGGACAGCTCCACAGCTATTTATTTTCCCATGAGCATCCTCAGTCTCATGTTGGCTGCAGGGGTGAGGAATATGCTGACGACGCCCCATCAGTACTTATCTCCCTATGCCCAGCCACTTGGAGTCTAAATTTTTTAAATCACCCTTTAGCTGCTAAAATCCAGTTTAAATATTATCTTGTCTTCCTTTCCATCATCCATCAGTGTATATTTTTGTACCAGCATATATGTTTAGTTAGGCAGAACCTGGGTGCTGACAACTTAGCTACCACATAGACATAAAAAAGATAGGAAGGATGTATCCAGCAGGGATTTCATTTCACATGGTTTAGTCATATTTCTGCTGCAAAGTCCCTGTTCAGACACCATTTCTTGCCTTCTTCCACCTCCTTGGAAAGTACTGTCTACTTCACATGAATCAGAACTGCGCTTTGGGGGAATTTTTCCCTCTTCTTCTGAGCTCTGGCCTGGGGATGTGGTTTAACTCCTTCCAAAGCTCCAGCTTGAAGGGAAAAAAATTCTCTTTTTTTGGAGGCAATACAGCATTAAAGGTCAATTTGCATGTGGACGGAGTGTGTTGTCCATCTTGCTCTGTTTACTTAAGGCTCTGGGTAGGGTGGAACCAGATCATACTTTAGCTTCCCTGAGTGGTGAGAGCAGCAGGAGCTACCAGTTGAGCATCTGCTTTGTACCAGATTCTGTGATGTGCCTTTTATGTGGATTATTTCATGCAGTCTTTCATAATAACTGAGTACAGGAGGTGCCATTGTTTCCTGCCTTATACAGCTGACCAGTGACAGAGCCAGAAGTCTTCACTGTAAATCCAGTACCATCACAATATCATAGTTTCCAGTGCCCCTGGGTGCACCTCTACCTTCTCATCTGGGTACCTCATTAAGCTAATGTGCTTAGAAGATAGAGCCCAAACTGGGGAGGGGGCAGATTAAGTCTCTGTGGCATCTAGAGGAAGACCATCTGAGCTTGAGAGGCTACCAGGACTTTGTGGAGGAAATGAGGTTTGACTAGTGTTCTCCAAGTTGGAGGTTTGCCTTTTCTTTCTCAAAAAACATTAAAGGGATTCAAGTATTTTGGTAGCATTGCCCTGGGTACACTGCAAAGAGTATATTGGGTAGAACACAGTCCACCCCCTCATCAAGCCTTCCTCACACCCAATTTCCATCCTGCCTGCACAGTTTGCACCTTGTTCATAAAATATCATATTTTCGAAAAAACAACACTTCTGGCCCTAGACTATGGGTCTGGGCCCTCTTGGCAGCCTTTGCTGGTGCTCTCCCCACTATGCATTGCCACCTTCCTGGTCTCCAACAGGGCTTGTTTCACAAGGGTGAGCCAGGAGAAGCTTAGGGGAAAAAGTCCATTTATTACCTCATTTGCCCTCAGCCATAGCTAGCCCACTCAGAATTGTTCTAACTTCTAACTTAACCCTAACTTTCTCCTAGATCAGGAATCATGCTTGTTTGAGTGGATGAGCACAAAGAACACTTTTAAAGACCTGACCTTTTGCATCTCTGCTCAGCAAGCAGGATTGAATCTTAAACTTCGTTCCCAACAAGAGGGTCTGTAGGAGGCCAGGCAGAACATCTCTGCCTCTAGGCAGGTATAGCAAATGCATATGTCATCTGCTGCAGAAGGGCTTCTGCTCTAAAGCCCTTCATTGGATAGTTCAGTGCCTCCCTCAAAGGCAGAGAGGCATAGCCCTACTGGGTCCAGAGCAAATCATTGTCTTTAGTTTTTTCCTCCCTTGTCACATGTAAGTGAATGGGGATTTCATTTTGGCTTAGGGGGAGCAGAGATGCTTCCTCATTAAAAAGGCTGGGCTGATTAGGTGTCTCTCTGGCTCCTGAGATATGGGAAGCTGGGAGGCTGAACAGTGGCTGATGGCCTGGAGAGGGTACTGGAGGGGTGGGAAATGGTCAAGGTTGGGTATATACCCACAGAGATGAGCAATTCAGATTGGAGTGACCAGAGATCTTGGGTCAGTTGCTGGACAGATCTAGGTCCAAAATGTGGCTTTGTCACAAATAGGATATTTGGTTAAGTCTCCAGATATCTTATCTGTAAAATGGGGATGAAATTCCTGCTCTACCTACCCCAGGGGGTGGTTTTATCTGAAGAGGTGGTGGGTATGAAAATACCTGGTAAAGAGCAGAGTGGGGGCTAGGTGGGTGCCTCATCCTTCTCCTCCAAGGTGTCCACCTTTGTTTCTCATTCCCAAGATGAAAACAATAAGGAATAACTGGTTATTTGTAAATCACAGAAGGCCTTCAGGTGGTGGGCGGGATCAGGGAAGGAAGCAATAGAATTCCTCTAAGACTCCAATGTCCCCAGGTCAAAGACTGCTCCCCAAAGCAGGCCCTGTTAGTGTGACAGACATGGGGACATGTCTCAACTCTGTCAATTATTATTTTTAGAATTTTGAAAAAAAAAACCACATAAAACTCTGAATTTCAGTTTGTGAAACACAGAAGTAGTAACAGCATAGCACTGTTTTTAGATGCTCAGGATATTCCCAGGGCATCTACCCAATAAAGTGGGCCAGTGTTGTTATTATTTGTATTTTTGGATTAATTATCTTTGTTTCCTATGACAAAATGCCCATTTCAAAGAATTAGGGGGATAAAATGAGGAGACAGGTAAGCAGCATCTGGCAGATAAATAATGCCCTATAAGTACTCGTCTTTCTTTTTCTACCTTTTGGAGCTTGTTCTTTTGAGAGCTCAGTGATGCCCAGATATTGGAATTAACCCCATGAGAAAAGGGCATAAAGCCACAGGCTATGTGGGAGCTCTGCCTTCACAGTACAAAACTCATCTTGCCTCCTAGATCTTACTTACTGTCTTTGTTCTGCTATCGTAGCACACTGTCTGCTCTTCTCCCAGCACCAGTTACCTGGCTGGGCCTTCCTTGGTATCTGTCTGGGCCCTTGATTTGCTGCTCATGGCCTTAGTCTGATGGGCTGAACTAATCCCTTTGTGCCTCCTCAGATCTGTGGAGGGTACAAAAATAACACCAATTGGGAGTCCAGATGACCTAGCCTTGAACTTGAATTCTGGTTTACCTGCTTGTTGTATAACTTTAGGCAAGAGGTTTAATGTCATTGGGTCTCACTGATACATCAATAAATGACATTGGCACCTACATCATGGTATTACTGAGAGATAAAAGAGAAACACGTGAAAGTACCTAGGAAGGCAAGGACTTACACAGCACTAGGATATTTTTCTTCTCCTTCCCCTGGTCTTCAACACTACTTAGAAACAGGGCAGGGCAGGGTGGTGAGTTGCTCCTTCTTCAAATGACAGAGCCCCTATTCCCCATTCACCCTTATCTCTTCATTATACTCTGGAAAACCCACACTAAAGTAGATTTCTTAGCTGGACCTATTTTGAAGGGCAAGGAACAGACTATCCTTGCTGGTATGCTGAGTTTTGATTTCCATCTGGACTGATTTCAGAGTAACTGGGAAAATTTAGTGATTTAGCTGCATTAGTGAATTCACGTTGCAATCACTCTCTTTTCTCTTCTCCGTCTGCATGCTCTAAACACCATTGTTAGCACTGCCTGACCCTCCCCTGGCCCTTGGCTTCATGCTCCCACTCTTCCTGCTGTAGATGTCATACTTCCTCCACAGCACTATGGGTCAGCCTCTGGATACTCTCCTATCTCCTATCCAAGCCTCTTCCCATTTGATTATCCATAACTCCAGCAGGCAAACTTAACTAGCTTGTCCTCTTGAAAATTACACACACACGAGTTTTTTTTCAATTCAAAGAAAAAAGTGAATCATGTCTAAATAACAGACTGCTGATGTTATTTTTCATCAGGGCTGATGAAATCCTGCTTGAAGAGTGGGGGACCTATTTTTTTTTTCTTTTAGGCTGGATGCCTCTGCATATTGGTCACTTTTTTGGGGTGGGGGTTGTGGAAATGAGGATTTAACCCAGAGGCAATTAACCACTGAGCCACATCCTAGCCTTTTATATTTTTAATTTTGAGACAGGGTATCACTAAATTGCTTGGGGCCTTGCTAAATCACTGAGGCTGGTTTTGAATTCACAATCCTTCTGCCTCAGCCTTCTGAGTCTCTGGGATTACAGGCATGTGTCACCACACCCAGCTCTGATTTGTCACTTTAAAAAGGAGGGTTTTCCTCAGGAAAAAAAATACTAAGTGATTTCATCTATGCATTAATCATTCATTCATCCATCATCCATCCATCCATCCATCCATCCATGTTCACAAAGTGCTGAGCCTAGTATGAGGCTTTGGGGATATGCCTATGGTTGGGAAGATTGGCAAATAAACTGATGATCACTGTGTGGTGTGAAACATGCTAACAGCACAGTGGAAGCATAAGGAAAAATAACTAGGTCAGTGGGAAGAATGGGACCACTTATCTTAGGAAGAACACTTGCATGAAAGATTGAAGAACAAGGAGAATTTAGCTTTACAGTTTGCTTTTCTTGGTTTGTATATGGTACCAAAGACAATAATCTGTGTAATCTTATAATGTCTTTACCTTCTCAAATTTTGAGAAGAATTATAATGTTTTGGGAATAGAGAGCTCAGAATAGGAAAATAACAGACTTTGCTTTCGGGTTTAGTGCTGACTTCTCAGAATCCAAGAATACAGAACATTTATGAAATCCGACTTCCTCTTGATGAGATTTTCCATGCTCTAGAGATTGGAATAGAAATACCTTGTTATTCTTAAAGAACCAAAGCTCCATGATGTTTCTTTTTGTTCCATGACCTGTTGGGAAAACTCTTGTCTGTCTTCTGGCTGTGATGGAAGTCAGTCTGTGTAGGTGATCCAGGGACTCTCACTATCCCTGGTTTAAATAAGTCCAAGACTATGAAAATTATTCCATATTCTATCCTGTGTCTTCCTGGGCTCACAGAATCTACACAAGACTTAGAAACCATGGCTCCATGAAGTTGGAACAATGTTAACAAACAACTGAAGTGATGAAGGGTAGCCATCTTGCCTTAGATGGCCAAGGGAGGATGTGTACCATGGGGTGGCATATTGATACAACCTCTTCTTATCTTTCCTTTGCTTATCCTACACTTTCCCACCACTGCAATCATTTGTGATGAGTTGTGGTCATAGATCAACTTTGGTGAGCCGGGATTCAGACTAAGGACATAAAATTCACTTAGCGTAGGAACCTTGGTAAGAAGGTTACTGCTGTGGCAGAGGGGACCACTATGTGGAAGGACTTAAGAGTCAGGTGGTGACTGAGGCATCACCCAGTGCCCCCCCCAGCCCAGTGACAGAAAGCATAGTGTTTAGATATTGTTTAATTACCTAGCTCCTTTTCTATACTGAGTAAGCTTTATTTTGCTTACCTCTGTATCCCCAGGGCTTGGGACAGTGCAGTTTAATGACTTTTGGTTGGATGAATTGAGATTTACAAGTAATATGAGAGAAATGTCCATTTGTCCTGCTGCCGTCTCTCAGCCCTGGGCTGGGCTGCCAAAGTTTGCAGGCTTTTTGTGACTTGGCCAGCCCCCAGTCATCCTAAAGCCCATCAAGAGAAACACTTCAGTGCTAATGGATCTGGAGACTTAAGCTCTGGAGGGCCACCTGTCAGATGAGATTTGCCTTCAAAGGCCACTAGCTCTGACCTTTTGGTAACATTTAAAAAAAGAAACCTATGTATTGACTGAATCAGTCCTATCTCCAATGAAGGTCTAAGCAGCTATTTGTACTTCTATTTGAATTTCTTGCTTTTTTTCTTTTTCCACTTCTGGGTAAGCATAAAGGAAAAAAAGTTCTTTTGCTTGACCAAACCTCATTTAAAAATTGTTTGTATTTTTTTTTTAATGGAACCCAATCCCTTAAGCCTTTAAAAGTAACCTCCACTGAGCTCAATAAACCATTTCCAATGTGGCAGCTTCTAATCCAGGAAAGTTCAGAAGACAGATGCTAAACAACCACCAATTGCATCCCAGGACAGTTGCTGGAAAGTCTCAGGGTTCTGCAAGCTGGAGATGTGATCAGCTAATTCTGACTCTGTTCTTGTGTCAGCTCTGCTAGCTGGCCCAACTGTGCAATTAGTATTCTCCCTGGTGTTGATTTTGTTCAAATATATTGGGCCCATCAATCAACCACTTTCCAACTCATCTGTCTGAATCAGTCAATTACCAAGTTATTTTTGAGCCACTAGGATTCTTGTGAAATAGACACAAGAAGGAGCTAAACTCATTTCAGGTTTGACCTCTGCGGCTGGGATCTGAGAAGGCTTCGTTTGCTTACACTTCATGGCCATCCAATCCAATCTGGCCTGTAGAATAGAAAGGCCACTTGCTTAATTGGGAACACTTTAATATAGATATCCATTAACTTATGCTAAATTACAGTAAAACATCTATGGAGGAACTTGATGTGACATCTGCATGAATACTAAATAACTTCATTATGATCAGCACTGTGACAATGAATATGAAATGAACGTGCCCAGAGAAGACAATTAATCTCCCACCTTCCCAAGCCATTACTGTTTTATTTTCTCCTGCATTGACTAAAAAAAATAAGGCCTGGAAGCTTTGATTTTCTGAGTCCATCACTTCACTTTCCTGCAGCTGCTGAGTGGTCCCCAAGAGCTCCTGTTATTTATAGGATGGAGACTGGCTTAAGCCACTCTGAGGAATAGCTGTGGATGGTGCAGAGGAGGGGATCTGAGGGTCTCAATTTGGTTTGGGAAAGGAGACTGTCAATACTGACGGAAACACACACACACACACACACACACACACACACACACACACACACGGAATTGAAAGGTGTCCTCATCTGGAACTAGCAAACAGACTGTCAATTCAGATTAGCAACATCAAAAGCACTCCAATCTGCTTCCTGCATACATTACATGCATAGATCTGAGGGAAGAATTTGGCCTCTGAATTAAAGTCAGCTTTTTCCTCCTGGCTGCCTGTACCTGAAAAGTGTGGCTAAGAAGCCCTAGTAGTCAGATTAATACTCCCCACAGCTCTTGTCGGAACCCCACAATTTGGTCTTAAAGATATACCCTCTCAGATTGCTTGCTGCTGCTTCACATAGGTTCTTTCTGAACCTCTGGGGTGAACAACAGGGCCTCATGCACAACTCTGTGAGGAGTAGATCATGGTAAAGGCACATGGGAGAGAATGTCCCTGGGTTTTCTCTACTGACCATTTTCCTCCTAGGTCACTGACCTCTTTTCCTTCTCTCCTTGACCTTCATAGCAGCATCCTGTGCATCAATTCTTGAGCCCCATTAATCTTAGAACTTTAAAATCCCCACTCTACTCTGATGTCTCTCGAATTTCTCTTCACAGCCTGGGTCACTACCCTTAACTCCAGATCACACACTAACTGTCTACTCTTCTCTTCTTGGAAGTCTGACAGGCATCACAAGTCCCAAGAGAGCTCCCACCTTCTCCCATAGACCTTCTCCTTTCACAGTCTTCCTCATCTTTGTAAATAGAAGTTTTATCCTTCTAGCTACTCAGGCCACAAACCCTGGAGTGTTCCTAGACTTTCTTTCTTTTGCACCCATATCCAGTCTGTCAACCTATCATGTTGTCTCAAAATATATCCACAAGCCGCCACCTTTCTCCACTTCCTCTGCTGTCACCCTGGTCCAAACTGTCATCACTGGCTCTCCTGATGGTTGCTATGGCCCCTTCCAGGTTCTGAGTTTAGCAGGAAGTTCACTCCAGGCCTGGTCTCAGAGGAATCTCCTGGTGTTCACTAAGCTATTTGCCACTTTTTCATTTCAGGGTTCAGGATGTCGTGTGGAAGTATATAGCTCTGGTTACAAAGATCTGAGCTAAAGGGATAACTTTGGAATTAGTAACAAGAAAGGAGAAAATTGCACCTCCCCTCTAGATGGTAAGCAAAGAAAGTTCCTATGAGTGAGAAATGTCCCACCAAGGCCTCTGTAGGCTATATTCAACACAGACCTCTCAGCTTCTTATGAGGACACTGGGTAAGCACGATGTCCCACCCCATCCTTGAAACTAGCTCTTTCTCTACTGTGCAAGAAAATCCTCTCTTTGTATCCAGAGACTCCACTATACTTAAATACTGTCATTCATTTATGTAACAACTAATAGTGTACTCAAGAATTCAGAGTGAATCCACTTCCACATAGAAAACCCATGTTACTTGATGAAACCCCCATGACAGAACTCTTTCGTGGATTGGCATATTCCCAACTTCTTTTCTTACTTTGGGAAAGAACGGCTTATGGTGCTAAGTGGCAGCTACGAAAAGACCCTCTCTCCATCTTACAAAAGGCAGATGTCCAGTTGGAAGGGGTCTTCCTCTGAAATGCTCAGAAACGTGAGAATATCTTTGGATGCTTTGGGATAGAGCCCAGATCTCAATAGGCAGCTGCTGGAGAATCAAAGTCCCCTTTGGAAAGAAAGGGTAGGTCTCCAGAACCCACAGGAGGACAGGGGGCTCCAACGATCTTGTTAGCACATCAAATAATGGATTTTTGATAGATGCCTCCCTGCCTTCTAGCTCCATCTTCAGAATCCTCTCTGCGCCGGTCTCACTGGGATTAGTGATTAGTTCTCACTGTTCCCACTTCTGAGACCAGCAAGAGGCTCTGTCTGTGCCAAGTCTCCCGGCACATATCTTGGTTATGCCCACACTAGGCAATACATTCCTGGGAGATAACATTGCATTTGCTCTAGACTCCTGGAGGGAACAGGAGGGGGATGAAATTGCCTCTCTGTGAAAGAGCATTACAAACTCAACTCACCGGAAATGCTAACTCTGCCCTCCTCTTTCTACTCCCTCCCTTTCCTTTACCTTTTCCTAGCAAACTCTCAATGTAAAAAGATCAATTTCAATTTCCTACATTGACCACCATCTCCAAGAGAACAGCCTAAGAGTAACTATGAACAAGCAAGATGCCTCAAGAAAGCCAAGAGCATCTTGTAGGAAAGGATGGTCTTAGAGACAGATAGGAGTTGGAGGAGGTGACAACCCAAGAGGTGGGCTGGAACCAGAAAGGGCTATAAGGATAATCTTATGCAGACAGGGGATAGGTTTATGCCTCTTCCAGGTTTATGATTTTATATGTGCAAAATTCTAAACTGTGTATTTTATTAAATAAAGTCAACATTTATTAAGCATTTCCTCTGCATAAAGCTCAAAGTGAAGAATTCAGTGGTGAACCAGGCATGTTCCTGAGTTCAATCTAGAAGGGCCAAAAAGGCAGTTGGGTCTTCCTTCCTTCCTGCTATTCTCCTTTCCCTCACTTCCTCCCTTTCCTCCTTCCTTTTCTTTTCTCCTTCTCTTTCCATCCAATGCAAAGTGTATTATGTAGTTAAGGACAGGCAACTCTGGGCTGATGCGAAGAATGTTGGAATCAGATTTAGAAACTGACTCTACCACCTACTAACTGTAATATTGAATAGAAAATTCCAACTCACACAGCTTCCATTTTCTCATTTCTGTAACAAGAATATTAATGATACCTATTTCATAGGGATAACATGAGGGTTAAACAGGGTAATGTATATTAAAGTTCTTGGCACATAGTAGATGCTTAATAAATATTAGTTGAATGAATGAATTGCCAAAGGAAAAAAAAAACATTAGGGAGACACAGAGGAGAGCTCATCAATAGTTGGGAGAGATTGGACTGGAATTTATAGAAGGGACAATATTTGAGATGGTTTGGAAGGACACAGAGGATTTTGACATGTACAGATGAAAGCTATTTCAGACAGAGGAAACGGCTTAAGTACTGAAGTGAGAGAGCGGAGACTGTACTTCCAGGAGAGGTGAGCAGCAGGAAATGGGATGGAATATGAAGGATGAGGCTATATCATGACAAGTCTTGATTGCCATGCTAAGACAAAGACTTGAACCTGGGGCAAATGTGAATCATCAGAGATTTCAGGGAAGGTCTGACTGAGTTTTGGAATACCAATGTGGCAATTAAATGGGTTGGATCATACTGGAGATGAGTTGGAGGTAGAGGAGTTTGGGGGCAATAATGATCTCAGAGAGATCAAATAAGGATCTTAACAAAATTGGTGACAATAGAGACTAAGAGAAGGGGAACAGAGTCAATGTGAGTTGCAGACCAAAGGGATATGGAGAGTGAGAGAGAGGGAGGGTCAAGGGTAACTCTGGTGTTTAGGGAGAAAATTGAGAAGACCCTGATGTTGACTGTAGTGTGTGGAACACAAAGAATGCAAGAGTTTTTGGAGGAGGGTAAATTGTTCTGTAGACGGTGCATTAGGGACTTTTCAGGAAAGTTTTCAGTATGGTAGCTCAATACAGTGAGAACAGTGTGCCTGCAGTCAGCCCAGGTCCCAGTCTAATGCTGGAGATCTGGATGGACAGTCATGTTCCTGGTATCTACCACTGTAAGTGTGAGACGGATATGGTTGGGAAGGACTCAAATAACCCCTGGATTATGGGATTAGCACGCTAGATGGAAATGGATCCAGTGAGTAGTGGACTGAGTAGTGGCTGAAAAAATCAAGTTGGTGGAAGGACAACAAAGAGGGAATTCTAGAGTGTTAGCAAGAGTGGAGGTGAAGCCTGTGGCCATAGAGTTCAGAGTGACTGAAGCTGGGGAGGGAAGTGGGAAAAGAGGAAAAGATGAAAGGACCAAAGGCCAAGAGAAAACCAGAAAACCAGGTCAAGAGGGAGTGAGAAAAAAGGTGTGGAGAGAGCGGGAGTTTGACGATTGGACCTGAATATTCAGCAGTTTTGAGTCATGAGTTTCAAGATGCAGAGCTACAGGTAAAGACTACTAGAGCCAAGACAGCTGGGAACTGAAGAGGTCGGAGGCTTGGAAGGGTCTGAAGTTATCAAGGATGAAATGGGTGATGGGTTAGGTTGGGTGAGGAAACCGAGATCCTGGAGCTAAAATCCTCAAGGGGATGGGGTCATGTACTGAAAACCTGCAGATGAGGTGAGAAGAGTAAAAAATTGGTACAGTGGGAGGAATTTGTGAATTTTGAAGTGGGTCTGGAGAAAGCACTCTGAAGAATCAACTGATTGATTTCCTACTAAATGCCTCCATGAGTTAACATCTTAAGTTGATGGGACAAAGATTACCCATGAAACAAAGAATAATCAATAGGTTATAAAGCTAGCAAATATTCTAAGTGCTAAAGTGTATGGTACGGTCACACAGTAACTCGAGAGTGGCGCCTTTCACCAGCCACTGACTTTGGACAGCCTTTGACAACCATTTGACTTTTGACAAATGGTGAGCGTTCCAAGTCCCATGAGACACTACCACAGCCCAGGAGAATTAAGACGCCTGTCCTGGAAGAGGTGGATTTGCAGTGAACCTTGAAAGAGGGGGAGGAGGGGATGGGCTTGATATGGCTCAAGTAGTAGTGCGCTCGCCTGTCATGTGTGGGGCACTGGGTTCCATCCTCAGCACCACATAAAAATAAAATAAAGATATTGTGTCCACCTAAAGCTGAAAAATAAATACTTTTTAAAAAAGAAAGACGGGGAGGAATTGGGAGGGGAGATTTTAAGCATTAGGACAGTGAATAAATGAACAGAGGAGGAATAAACTTGGTGTATTCCCAAGCTAGTGTAGGATGGATGCAAGCTGGACATTATAAAGGAGAAAGTGGGGGGAATACAGAGTGGGGCCCAAAAATTCAGGCATGAAGACTGACATCATGAAACTGTAAAAGCCAATGATCCATCCCCACTTGATTCTCCTGCAGGCACAGGCTTGGGCCAATCGCAGTATTTTAATTTGTACATGAACCTCCAACATCCTGATCTGCAGTCCCCACATGCTGAGGACACAACCCTCTCGTGGCATAGCGAATGGTCCTGGTGGTTATGCCAGTCTTCCTCACTCTGCTGGGAGTCAGTCAAGGGCAGAGACCAGATCACCTTGGCACCCCCTCAGGCAACAGGGTGTGATGCAGGGTGCAGAGTGAGGGCTCTATAGATATCTGCAGCATGAATGGACCAATCAATGAGTAATGGCAGGGCATAAATCAGAGAATATGCCCGGGAACTGGTCTCCAGCATTTGGCCAGAGTCTTCCGCATTTGAACAGAAAACCTCATGGCACATGGTGAAATCCTAAATTTCTAAAGAAAAAAAAACTGTAGGAAGGACTCTCAAAGCCGTTGTTAATTAAAAACATGCACAGCTCCTCAGGGAAACGTTCTCTACCTCCCATTCTCTCTCCTTGCACTGAATGGCAGATAAGGTGGCATCTTTACCTGTGCTTTGGACCACATTTAATTAAATGCCTACATTGACTGCTTCCTCACATACCTTGTTTTATTTCCTTCCCTTCCTTCCATGCTAAAGAGGGCCAGGGCTAATACTAATGCATATGCTGTTAAACCTTTTTAATTAACTTCAACTTCTTCCAGAGATTTATGTTTAAACAGTAAATTTTTTGTTGATACTCAAATACATAGGCGGCACTCAGAATGATGTACGAGTACTCTTGTCCTCAAAATGATTCTTCATGAGTTACCACCAGAGACGTTTTCATGAGCCTCTTTTATTAAAATAATAATACTCAGCAAGGCAATAATGCTTTACAACCGGCAGCTAATTAACCCACCCCGCCCCCCACCACAGGTCAGCATTAGCGGCTGCAGGTTAGTGATCTGATCGCCTTGTGCACCACCCCCCTACCTTAGTGTGGGCACTGAATCAGTCTGGGGTTTTGCTCCAGCATCTGTGAGTAATGATTTTCATTTAAAACACATCTTTGTACTTGGACTGTAGCTCAATCTATTATTATCGTTATTTATTTTGTTCTTGTTTAGGGCCTCCCCTGCACTGGGTATCAGTAAGTCTGATCTGTAGTTGACCTCTCGAAACAGAATTTAACCAGGCCTTGGAAAATCCAATGGATTAGAAACTCTGGTCTGATTGCAAAATCCATTTATTTTCCTGCAACTCTAAATTTGTGCTCCAAGTATTTTTAATCAGGATCTATGCTGTCAGCTGTAATTGCAACATAGCAACACTTTGCCAACAAAACCAATCTACCCACCCAAGTTCCCGTTCCATTCTTCTTGTTGAGACAACACTTTCCCTGCAAGCCGATGTGGTAGTTATATTCCATGTTGTACCGCCGATGAGCCAATTATTTCAATTTTGGCATCAGATTCAGAAGAGAGTTTAATGATCCTCAATAGTATAAACTGAATTTTTAGTCCTACAGCAATTTAGTAATGATGATGGCACTTAAGTCCTTAAAAAGTATTTCTCATCTTCCAACCACTGACAAACACAAGGCCAGACAATCATCTGAGGCACTTTTCTGGACCTCAGCATCAATATACCATTTTGCAGTATTTAGGAAGCTCTGGGTTCCCCTGCTACCCTGCCAGGGGCTAAAGAAAGGGAACCCCTCAGACCCAATGGCTCCCTGCTGTGTTTCAGTTGGAAGCCCAGGTCTAGCACACTCATTTTAATTAACTCGTTTATTCACCTATTCAACAAATATTTAATGAGTTTCTACTAGGTAAGGAAGCGCAGCCCCGGGAGAGAGGCTGAGATGTATGAGGTATGTTCTTTTCCCCACTAATCAAATTCAATCCCATGCCCCCGGGTGGGGTCCAAATTATTTGAATTCTTCCTTTATGCATGTGTTTGCTCCATTCATTCAGCAAACATTCATCAGGCACCTTCTAGGTGGAAGATGCACTTGTAGAGCTGAGACATTTATAAGGAAAATGGAATCCATTAGCAAATTCCATTGGCTCTTCCTTTAAAATAAATTGGGAATATGGCCACTTCTCATCCTTCCATGGCTGCACCGTGGGCTGAGTCACAGCGACCTTAGATGATGGTCAGAGCCTTCTAATACTAGCCTTCTAATACAGCCTGCTTCTGTCCTTGCCATCCACTGTCTATTCTCATCAGAGAAAAATGATGCTTTTTAAAACATAAGTCAGGTAGAATCATTTCTCTGTTCAAAACATTTCAAAGGCTTCTTATCTTACTCAGAGGAAAAGCCAAAACCCTTTCTGTGTTGTCCAGAGTCTGCCATGGTCTTTGCCTCATTGTCCTTTGCTCATTCTGCTCCAGTCACTCTGGCCTCTTTGCTGTCCCTCTGACACACCAAGCATGCTCCTGCCTCACAGTCCTCTCTGTTTGAGATGTTCTGACCTCAGTCATCTGAGTCTCAGCTCCTCACCTCCTCAGGACATGGCCCAGTTGCTAACTTTTCTGGGCTGACCACTCTGTTTAAAATGCGCACCTCCCCTGTACATCGATAGGAATCGCTCACCCTTCTTTATTGGTCCCCAGAGTGCTTATCCCCAGTTGACACATTATTTATCTTACTTGTTTATTTTATGTTTCCCCCACTAGAATATCTTCCATGAAGGCTTAGAGAGTTGTCTGTTTTATTTACTGATGTAATAAAAATTAAGGCCTAGCATACAGGTATTTAGAAATATTTGTTGAATATTTTGTATATAATGAATATATGTAATAAACAGCACTATCATAGTCTTCAAGGAACATATAGTCAAATAGGAGATATATCTAAAAATAGCTAGGAGTTTTTTTTTTTTCCTTTCTTAAGGAAAGCTAAGAATTAAAGTCAATCGTGGTTTAAAGGAGAATTAATTTTGCCTGATTGGGATCTGCCTCCTAAAGTCAGGGCCCTACAACTACAGGTGGGTCATATCGGAAAATAACTGCAACCCCTATGGAGGGGCATTTTAATCAGCTTTTTTTTTTTTTTTGCTGCTGTGACCACAAGACCCAACAGGAACAATTTTACAGGGGAAAACGTTTATTTGGGCCTCATAGAGTTCTCAGTCCATAGACAGCCAGGTCCATTGCTCTATCCCCAAGATATGGCAGAACATCATGGTGGAAGGGTGTGGTAGAGGAAAGCACCAGGAGGTAGAGAGAATGCTGCCCAATAACGGACAAAATATATAACCCAAAGGCACACTGCAGTGACCCACCTCCTCCGGCCACACCCTGTCTACCTTCAGTTTCCACCCAGTTAATCCCCATCAGGAGATCAATGCACTGATTAGGTTAATACTCTCACAACCCAACCATTTCGCCTCTAAACTTTCCTGCATTGTCTTGCACAAGAGGTTTTGGGGAACACCTCATATCTAAACCATCACAAGGGGGAGAAAAAGGCTCCTTGCTACAGATTTAGTCAACTAGACCAAAAAAGGCTCTTGGGAATTGGTGACTTTGTGTGATGTATGGTGTTCTGAGGGCTTTGGTGGATATTCCAACCTGCATTCCTCTCCGTCCTCCCCAAACTTCATGGACAAAAAAAAAAAAAAAAAAAAAAAATCCCAGTGACAAGTCAACTCTGTGCCCCAAGCAGACTATTGCTGAGGGTTGTGGCTGCTCTTTACAGATGTCAGGGAAAAGCATTTGGGAGATGAAAAGTTGGTGTAATTTCTCCTGGATGATCTTGTCAGGAGATGTCAGGTTAGAGCTAGTTATCCTGGAGCCTGACTGGATCTTGGGGATAAATCTCTTATTTTGGTAGCACTTTAAAATAAGTGGCAGCAGTTCATGCATAATTACTTCTGAATTATCTAGGGGATTCATCAGGTTTGATTATAGATGCATTATGAATTTACCAAATTTGTGGGTATTAGGGAGATATTAATTCCATATGAAACCTCACAATTCATTCATGTGCCATTTGTTTTCATTCCTTTTTTATAATAAGCTAATTAGTTTAAATTATTTGTACTTGTACAAGGTCTTGAAACACATATAAGGAATGATTATACTAGAGAACCCAATAAATGGAAAGCTTTAGAGACAGCATTAATTGTGATAAAGGGTTCATAAAGCAGTAGATGTTCAATTTTCCCATTTGGGGCGGTAATAATAGGTCTAATCATGACACCTCCATAAAGTCGTGGGAAGTCCCTAATTAACGTTTCTGAATTCAGATATTTAAAAGAAGGTGGGAGAAGTCATTGTGCCAACTGGAAAATGAGGCAAAAATGGGATTTCGACCTTGTGCTAAGCAAAGAATAAATGAAGCAGTGAGGGCTTGTTAATTCTGGGCCAGGAGGAAGATGGGCACTCATGATCTCTGGTCTGTCTGGACGATTCCTTTAAGAAGAACCCAAGGTTCTGAGGGTCCCTGGAAGGCTGGGGTTTCAGCTCCTTGGAAGAAAAGGAGGGGCTTCTTTGGATTGGGCCTCAGCATCTGTTAGCCCCTGTTGTTCTTTGGGTGGAACTGGTACCCTCTTGGCCAGGAGCCAGAAGCTGGAGTCTCTGTGGATGGTGAATCTCAGCTGTCTCCTTAGGGCATGAGGAAGAACCAAGGCAGGAGGGGCTGCTGGCCCAGCTCACCCAGAGAATCTATGGTAATAAGAGCAAGAGCTACTACACTTTGGGCACGTTCCAAATGTTGGGCAGAGCTGGGGCTGTAGCTCAGTGGTAGAGCATGTGCTTAGCATGTATGAGGCTCTGAGTTACATTCCCAGTATTGCAAAAACAACAAACACATGCCAGGTATTTTATATACACATCATTTCATCCTCATAATAGGTCTGTTATTATCTCTACTCTGGGGGACTGTAGACAAGAGGTCAAGGAATTTGCCCAAGGTCATCCATTCAATCCCTAGTGGAATTGAGGCTCCTGGAATGTCTGATTCTGGAGCCTGGCCCTTGAACCCCGTGTACATGGCCTCCCATAGGTCCTGCTATTACCCAGAGAGTGCTGATATTATAACCCCATCATTACTACCTTAATATTACTAACCAAATGGGGAACTCTGAAGAGTTACTCTTTTTTTGAAATCTTAATCTCAGACTTTCAGGTGATCACTAGAACAGAGGCCCTTTGATTTCACCTCTTGAAGTCCCCAGCCGAAGGACCAGCCACTTCACTGATCCCCTATTACCATTTATCATTAAGAAAAGCTCTATGGGGGTTAATGCACAAAAGCTTTTTTTTTTTTGGATGAGACACCAGTTTAATTTATATTTGATTAAAAAAGTCATTCATTCATGCATTCAGCAGCCGGTATTTGTTAAATGTCTCCTCCACTCTTAATTGGGTTTTGTAGAGGAGCGGGGAGGAGGAGGGAAAGAGAGCAGGTTATAATAAAGCGTATGCAGACACCTTGTTTATAATTTTCTTGTGAAGAATATATGTACACAGCTGAAAAGTTAAGTAAACAAGAGAGTGATTGAATAACCAGGCATCTGAGAGGTGCAGATAGTAAGCTTGATACAGGAAAATGGAGGAGACAACACTGGGGCCTTCTACAGTCTAGGAAAGCTCTGCAGAGCAAGTCGGGTGTGAATTGCTCAGTGAGGATGGGCAGGGACAGGATGGCAGCAGGGCCACCAGCTGGATCCCATCAGAAAACGGAGCCCCTCCCTGTGTCAGTAGGCAGCTTCAGTTATCTCCTCCCCTCGCCCACGCTAAAACCACAATGACCCTAAAACCATCCTCCTGCATCTGTCTGGAGGGGGCGTTAGCCTGGCCACATCCTGAGCCCTTTCCTGCCAGGCAACCTCATGGCTGACATGGAAGAAGATCTGAGCGGTTCTGTCTCCTGGCCTCCCATGGTGTTGTAGTCAGCTCTTTCCCTACTGCAACTAAAAGACCCGACCAGCACAACTGTGGAGGAGGAAGAGTTTATTTGCAGGCTCATGGTTTCAGAGATCTTAGTCCATAGAATCAGGCTTCATTCCTCTGGGCTCAAGGTGAGGCAAGACATCATGGGGGAACAGTGTGATGGAGGGAAGCAGCTCACATGATGTTCAGAAAGCAGAGAGAGAGAGGTCTCTACTTGCCAGATACAAATATACACCCCATAGCTACACCCCCAGTGAACCACTTCCTCCAGCCACATCCCACCTGCCTCCTGTCACCATTCATTTAATCCCATCAGGGATCAATTCACTGATTAGGTTAAGGCTATAGTCCAATCATTTCTCCTCCAAACTTTTTTGCATTGTCTCACACACGAGCTGTTGGGGGACATCACATCTAAACCATAATATATGGATCCTGCATATCTAAGCCTCCACCCCCTTCCCCTTCCATGCTCCCTTGATGTCTCTCAGTTGAAAATAGACAACAACAACAACAAAAGTTTGGGTGTTTTAAGAGTTTGCTTCTTTAAAGGTTTCACTTCCTCATCTTCCATATGACTTATACATTACCACTAACCTACTGGGTGATAGGCCAGGAGTCTGCAGAGGGTCATTCATTCTTTCAACCCAGAGCTATCTCCTTGCTCTGTCTTGGCCTTCAAAAGACAGCTTTAGCTGCTCAGTTTTAAGCAGAAGGAAAGGAGGCATGGAGAGACACTCCAGCTGCAGGCAGGTGGTGGTGGAGCTGTCTGTCTCCATGCTGAGGCTTGTGATTTGACAGCTCTGAGGAAGATGTATGAGAAGGAGAGGGAAGGGCAAAGGGCTGGAGCAGAGGGAAGGGTAAGAAAGGAGAAGAGTCACTTGAGTCGAGATCATTTTCCCTGATGTCAAAGCCTCACGGAGGGGTGGAGAGCTTTTGCTACAGCTTGCTTTTATCTGGAAAACAATATGAGTGGTATCTCTCAAAACTGGGTCAGAGCTGGCAGAGGCAGGGGCTTGCCAGGGTGCTAACTGCTTGAATTCTCGGTGGGTTTACGCAGCTCTCTGCTCTGACAAATGCTGCTTTTGTTTCTCTGAAAAGTCTGACTTGCTGAAGCATTCACACCTGCTCTTCTCTCCTTCACCTTTTTGCTCTCCCTATGAACAACTGAATTTGGAAGGGTAAAAAAAATCTCTTTATTTGTCAACTCCAAAGCTCTGTCTTCCCCTCTGAAGTTGTTTCCCTCCTTATCCAGGGCACGAAGGAAGCCACTGTGCTATCACCTTGGAGACTAGAAACCACTTTAAGGAGGGTGTGGATCTGCAATTTTCATGACACAATTCTTGTCCTGGAGCAGGGTGTGCCAATCTGCCCTAAGAGAGTCTTAGGAAAGCTACATCAGATCATGGCAGGGGGCTGCAGTACTGGGGGAAAATCCCAGGCTGGGAAACAGGGCAGTCCTGGTGGCTTGGATTCCTTAGATGTGTCCTGGCTTGGGTTTCTATGTGATAGTAACATGATAAAAGTCCCATCTACTCTACTAAGTTGTGCGTGCGTGGGGAGGCCATAGCAGTGACCACCGCAACAAACACTAGTTCTTTATATTTTGAGGACAGTGTGATTTTCTCTTATTCTTTTTGTTTCTGACACTGTTTGCAGTGACTAAGGTACCTGTAAGGTTTCAGGCTAGTTTCTCAGTTTTTTTTTTCTTTTGCAAAATGGGTTATGTAAGACAATATGTTGGAAACTCTTGACAAAGAATTAACTCGAAAAAATTGTTAGTTATCATTGGGGTTGTTATCATGTTTGTTGTGGAAGAAAATACAATAAATTATAGCAATAGAAAATTAGGTGTGTCCCCTCTAAAGTTCAGGAGGAGCCTTTAGAGGTGATTAGGCTATGAGGTCTTAGGTGTCCTTATTAAAAATGTTGATGAGGAAATTTGTCTTTTATTTATTTACTTTTTTTGCCCTTTGATGTCCCTCTATGTGGGGACACAGCATCCCTGCTCTGCAGGCAGCAATGAGGTGCTATCTTGGAAGAAGAGAGCAGCCCTAACCAGACAACCCTGGTGTCACTTTACACGGTGATCTTGGACTTCTCCAGACAGAGAGAAATAAATTTTACTTTTAATAAATTACCCAATGAGTTGCATTTTGTTACAGCAGCATGACGCACCCTAAGACAGATAGTAATAATGACTTCTGAAATTTTTATATTAAATAGATTTTTTTAAAAAAATGAGGTTTAACATAGAATCTGAGCACACAAAACTGATACAAGGGAGTGGGTGACAAGCAGTGGAAGGGCCACGGGCATTGCCTGCTCAGCCTCTGCGCTGATTGTAGAGGGGGGACCTTGCAGGAACCTCAAAGTTCTGAGGAACCCAGTTAGAAAACTATTGGGTTAGAATGTTAGGGAATCAGTAAATCATTTCCAAAAAGGTAGAACCCTGCCTAACCAACCCTGCTGGCTGACATGTTTTAGTGGATTAAGAAAACCAACCCAGAAAGAAGTAGCTCAGGAGAAACTTTCAGTATGGCAGGGAACAGATTTGCAAGGTGAGTGCTTGCAGAACTGATGGCAGAATGGAGCATGCACTTTGGAAAAGCAAGGGCAGTGTTTGTTTTCTTTTCTCATCCAGAGGGGGCCAGGAATTGTGGGGATGGGTTGGGGTGAGGGGGCCTAAGGGGATGGAGACAGTGACAGAGAAACACATGGAGACAGTAAGATGAATAAGCTTGGGAGGATCCTATTGGGGTTTCTGCAGGTGGGATCAGGTGGATGTGTCCATGCAGAGAACTGTGCTTCAGCTAGTCATTGTGATGTTTTTTGCATTTCCATTGCCTTTTTCATCCTCTTTGTTTTCAGAGGAATTCCAATCTGGTTTCACTACAAACCATTGGAAAAGACAGGGAAGTAATCTGACCAGAGGAAGGCTAAAGTTGGCAGAGCCCAGTGACTGATCAATCCACAAGGTTCTCCTCGGGAATGTCCATTCGCTTAGCAGAGAAAGACGGGCACTGTCATGGCTCGGTCATGGCCACAGATTCCTTGGATTGCTTTTCAAGAAAAGACCCTTCAAGATGCACAGCTTTAATACCCCAAAACTGCCATGTCTGCAATGGTAATGGACAAAATAAAGAAGTCATTGTTAAGCAAGAATGAGGGGGCTTTCCATGGTCCTGAATAATATGGATTTCTTCTCATTTTTGTACAGTGGTGTGTATTCTCAGCTTCAAGGAGATCATTATTTTAATTTTATTTCAAGATTGGTACCTTTAATTCTCCAGGGAAACACGTAACCCCAACTTCCTAAGCTATTCTTATGAAAAAGCACAAATGCCACTTCAGTCCCGTGCAGGGACTCAAGGCTTTCTGGTCTCCTTCTTTCTCATCTTAGGCTGGAGGTGACTCAGGAATGTACCTTGCTATTTTCATGATCCATTGGTGTGTCAGTAATGAATGTTCACCACCGCAGTGCCCTCATTTAGCCTAATAACCTCAGGAAGGTAATATTTGATTTGTGCTAAGTATCTGATTAAACAACATAAAGTATTTAACCTATTGATCTTTTATACCTCACCAGCCCTGCATTCCTGGACATACTTTAATTATTGACTTGGAGAGCTTTCCTGAATGGGATTTGCATCTTGTTAAGCTCTTTTCTTTGTCTTTAGGGGCCTCTGTCACCAGCTTTCTCTTCCTGTAGCCTTAGGCCTTCATTCCACTCCCTGCTCCTCCACTAGATCTGCATGATTCTGCCTGGAGACTGACATCCAGTTAATCTATAGGAAACAGTGTCCTTTATGGGAACATGAATCTAACTGCTTATTTTAGAAAGTCAGCAATCACATAAACAATAAAACTCGTTACTTAGTCCGTCCTGATCTTTGAAGCACAGAATTTCTTCGAAGTGATAACTCTATTTAGACAGTGGTCACAGCTGTTGGATTGACCTAACCCTTATGTCTTGCAAGGAGAATAGGCCAGTGGGCATCCATCAAGAGAAACCTCATTTGGACTGGCCAATTAGCTAATCACTGTGCTTTAAATTATCTCTTAGAAAACTATAGAAAATCAGACCCTTTTCCTCTTGCCTGCAAGGATGTAGTCATGAATGTTAATAATAATTAGTTGATTTACATGCTGTCTTTCCTTCAAGAATCTCAAACATGCTGGGTTTGTTTATTTTGTTTCTCTTATTTTAAAATTGGCTCTACAAAGGCTGAGATAGATTCTCCACGGGTTCTCCCAAAAATGAGAATAACACCTCATAGGATTAAAAGAATTCAATCAGAAAATTCATGTGGAACACTTACCATAATGCTTACCACCTAGTAAGTGCTCAATAAGCAGGAGCTATTATCATTGTATCATCTAAGATGACTCTGTGGCTTGTGTGCTGCCGGTGGATTTTTGGATATGGTCAGGCTGGGAAGAAGATGCACTGGCCCAAGTACCTGGGTTCTCTGCCTAGCTCACCTGACCATGCCACCCTGCTTCCTGGCATCCTTAACTATTTACTGGCCCATCAAACATTAGTCTTGGAGCAAGGCTCATGGATTGTGGAATGAAAAAGGCCCTGAAAGAAAAGTGATCTTCAAGCTGCAGCTCAAAATCAGATCCTCTACACAGATCTTCCTGGAGAGTGTCTTGCAAAGGATGGTACATTGGATGGCACTGCAAATTAAAGGTTGTGCCTCAGACAAATGAGCTGGAATTTCTTTAAGTAGGGTCCAGGCATTCGCAAATAAAACAATTTCCACAGTGATTCTTAAGTTCAATGAATTTGAGAATTTTAGCCCACCAAGTGGTCTCTTTAAAGAAAACCCTAAAACTTGCAATAAGCTTACAAGAAAGTCTAGAAGTTGCTTAGTTTTCAGAGAAATTTGCAAGGTGAGTGCTCGAGTTGATTCTGTAGAGCATCTGGCAAGCTCCACCTCCTATATGGCATTCTGGTAGTGAAAGGGGCAATAAAAATTTGGGGTCACTACCAACTGGGGGCATATATACAGTCTGTAGAGAGTGGCTTGGATATCTCCCAACAGCCCTGCTGGGATCTGGGGGCAGAGAGTGGGCCCCCCAACCTCAGAGAATGTGCAGAGAAAAATGTGTCCCCTAAGGGAAGGGGTAGTGTGAAGCCAGAGCCACCCACAGAACTGCTGAAACAGAGCTCCCTGCCCCTCTTCATTGCTCTGTAAATACCTTGGGGAGCATTCCTACTCCATCCTGGCTTTTCTCTCTCACTCATAACACAGTTGGGACACCTATTCCCACTTCCAAATACTGTTACCTCAGCGAATGCAGACACTGAGGCACATAAACCACAGATAACCCCCAGAAATCATGATCCTGCTGGACGCACACACACGAGAATATGCACACTTACACGCGTCGCATCATTGCCTTTGTTCTGAAGCCAATAAAAGTGATTTTCAGATAATCTGCTGGTTTGTATCGTCTGCACTGCTGCTCCCCTCCATTAGCATGGCTAATTGAGAACTGACTGTGTGTTTTGGACCATTTCCAAGCAGGGAACTCTTTCCTGGATGTTATGGACTCCCCAAGAGAGCCAAATCAATGGCTGGAGACATTCGGTTGAGTGCTCATTGGAGGAGGAGCAAACTTTTTTAAGGATGACCTGCCCATTCCCAGGCTGGAGAAGCAATCTTGTTCAGAATGTCACATTGATTGCCAAGTCAGTAAACCATAAAACTGTCCCCCAGCTAGAACATGCACTGACTCTGAGAAAAATGAGGCTTGGTTAGTAAAGGATGAAGCCATCCCAGGACCAATAAAAGATGCAATATGGTTTTCCCTGGGCTGTAGATTAACACCATCCTGGAGGCTACAGGGGACAGAGGCTTGGCAAATAAGTGCTTTGCTTTGACTTTTGCATAGTGAGAATGAGATACAGGCCAGTGGGGAAATCACCTGGGGCTGAATGAAAGACTTGGGAGGAATACGCCTCCACAGCAACCCAGTCTTTACAGACACCACTGATGTTTATGTGTCTCAGCCATAGTCTTCTGTCATATAACATCATGGAAAAATACCCCAAATAGATCTCAAAACCAAAACATACTTAAAAAAAAACACACAAAGTTGTAACTGCTTTCTGGGTAACCATGTTTTGGATGGTGTCATTTTTCTTATGACATAAGCTCCCAGATGGCATGGACGCTGTCTCTTAGAATAAATAGCAACTAGCAGAGGGTCATGCCTCATGTGGGTTTCTGATAAGTATTGTTTGGTTGTATGCTGTTTATCACAAAGAGGACAGATACTATTGTCAGACAGGCTCAGGAGCAGCTTCCTTTTGCAAGAAGAATGAGAGAAGTCCCCTTACAACTTTTACAATTCTGTGTTCTGTCCCAAATAATAATGAGACATGAATCACCTGGGCTAAAGGGTAATTGAAGGCAGAGGAACATCACTCAGGAGGGTTACAGAACCTCTGTCAAGGGTTTCACTGTGCTCAGGGTTTTTTTTTTTTATGTGTCCTCTATGAAGCACAAGATCTGCTGACTTCACTTGGGCCTGGTCAACCCCTGTCCCTTACCTCCTAATCGGAGCTGGAGGACATGAACATACAGTTATTACATGACAGCGTTCTGAGGGCAGCTGCCTATGGTTTGGGACAGGAGCTAGACATGGTAGTTTTCATCACTGGCTGCACATTGGAATATCCTAGGCAAATAAAGCACAAAACAGAACAAGCTCCTCTGCCAGAGATTCTGATTTAGTTCGTCTGGGGTGGGGCCCCACCACGAGTGAATTTAAAAAGCACCAAGGAGATTTTACATGCAAGCAGAGCGGAGGAGGTCCAAGCAAAAGCCTTCTTGGTGGTGGGAGGAACAACAGGAGGCTCTACTTCAACTCGAAGAAGTGAGGATCAAGCCTGGCTTTGGAAACAGCATTCCTTATCTTTCAAAGATTCCTGGAACTAAATGGCCATGGGGGATGGGGTGCAAATAGGAAGGCAAAAGAGGAGGAGAGGGGAGGAAAAAAGGGAGAGAGCCAGATAGTTTATTGAGAGGGGAGAAATAATATGGGTTTTCTCCAAATAGGTTTTTTTTTTTTTTTTTTTTTCAGCCAGGGTATAAAATGTGAAGGATGTGTTTATTCTACCTGGTGAAAATTATGTCACCTGGGAAAATCCAGTATTTCTATCTGTGATCACAGAAGAGTCAGGTGACTGGTGGATAGCAATATTAGGGGCTCAAAGAAGGCAAAATGCATCACTCTGACCATTACCATAACAACTGTAATTGACTTTGGGAATCTATCTCTTGACTATGAAAGAAACCAGAAAATGGTTTGGGTAGAGGCCCCTTGGAGAATACTAAAGGCTTCCTATTTTGTATCAAAGTACCCGAGATAAATCAACTTATAAAGAGGAAAGGTTACTTAGTTTCAGAGGCTTAGGTCCATGGTCACTCGGTCCTGTTGTTCTGGACCTGTGGTGTCATAGTACATCATGGCAGGCACACGAGGAGGAGAGGCCTGGTAGCTGGGAAGCAATGAGAAAGAGAGAAAGGGGCCAGGGTCCCAGGAGCACTCCCCAGTGACCCAACTTCCTCCCAGGGGGAACCCCCTTTAAAGGTTCCCCCATTTTTAACAGCATCACAGACTGGCCACTAAGCTTTCAACCCTGGGCCTTTGGGGACACTGACTGGAACCATGGCAAGGCATTTGAAAGCTGGGCACAGGTAGTAGGAGAGAAGAAAAGCAGCGTGTGGCCTGATACAGAAATGACCTGTGAACAGAGAACTAAGAGACCCAGTGAGTCACCTCAGCTTCAAATGGGGTCTCAACATGACCTTAAGCACGTAGGATCTTACTCCTTCCAAAGTTATTTCTTTTCTCTTTCTTTGCTCCATCTCTCCTCTCCTTACTTACATATTTCTACTTGGAATAGAAGCCAGGAATCCATAGTCCCTACTCACCATCCTCTCTGACAGAAATTCTGTGGCAGAGCAGATGTCCGTGGGACTGCCCCTGGCAGGGCAAGAACTATAGGCAGAGAGAGTACAGTGTCACCCACAGGATTCATGAGGAGGGGACCAAGGAGTATGAGCAGAGGGCTGTGCTGGCAGGAGGAAGTCTCTGTGTTGTGTTGGGATTTAACAAGACAAAGCCATTGTCTGCTGCTCTCCTGCACCCCCTGCATTCCCTAGTGTGGAGCTGTGTTCTACTACATGGGGTTAGATAGATCTGCCTGTCATGATTAAGACACCTCATGGGAGTGGACACTTCTGTGTTTCTCTGGAAGATGCACAAGCAGCTAAGCATGGCAGGTTCCCAGGGAAGTAGCATATGACATTCTAGGGCTAGGCAGCAAGGAAACACAGCACCCAGGCCCTTAGATTTCTAAGCTCTGAGCCTATTGCTCCCCGGAGTCAGTTCCAGATTCCATCTGAGCAGAAGAGGGAGATAAGAGACTTGGATGCTCTTTCTAGAATTCCCTGGCAATTCCTGATCTCTGAGCAAGAAATGGGGAATGGTAGAATCATCTTTTCCCAAAGTGCCTCAGAGCCTGGGAGCCACCCAATCCTGTAGACCTCAAGAGCTGGACAGGCAGAGGAAAGCGCAAGATCTAGAGATTGGAGGGAATTTGCCTGAGAGTATATGTGTCTGTCATTTTGAGCCCATGCCCCCGGCACAGGGGAAATTAACCAGACTCTGCATGTTGTGGGAATTCTGCATGGAAACCTAATCAAGGCTTAGTTTTTCATTAAAATTTCCATTAATACTGAAGCTGTTAAGATCAAGTTGAGTGGGAATATCTGTAATGCACCTTCCGTCCCCCATTACCGGTTTGAAGATCAGAGAGAGGTCATGCACGTTTGCTGGGGCCATTAGCATCTGTCCCATAGTGATTATCTTCATCCTCAGCACCTATTATACAGAGCAGGCACAGTCCAAAAAGGATCACACAGTACCTGTCTTGTCCTATGTTGCAGGAAGGGCGAAAGTGGTAGAGGAGGCAGGCGGAGGTAGAAGTGAAGTACAATGAGACCTCCTGGATGTGGACTTGACCTCTTCATCATGGAGGAGCATCTACCTTTTACCATCTACTTCCTTGAAATGAGACTGCTCTGCTAACACTGGCTGGAACAGTCCCAGTGAGGGCAGGCATCAGGTCTTCTATTGGGGATGGGGATCTTGAATTTGGGTCTCACCCCTTGGGGACATTTTCAGAGCAGAGCCACCTGGATGGGCCTTCACTGTCCCTACCAGCTCTGTTATGCTCTTTCTACACAGCCAAGGCCAATTCCATTTGGAGATGCCCACTACTGTTCCCTGAGTGTGGGATGCCTCAGAACTGGTGTGCTTGTTTCAGAGACCCTGGAGACTGGCTTAATGTCACTCACTTTCCATCATTAGGTGTAGCCACATGACACTGTTCCCTAGTCCATAGACATCCTGAGCCCTTAGACATGTGTCTCCCCACACTTCATGTGTTGGAGACTTAATCTCCAACGTCATGTATTAATGCTACTTGGAGGCAGGGCTTTTGAGAGGTAATTAGAATCAGATGAGACCATGAGAGGGGGCCCACCATGATGGCATTAGTGGCTTTATAAAAGGAAGAGAGACCTGAGCCAGCACACCTGCAGTCTCACCATGTGATGCCCTCTGACATGTAATGAAGCAGCAAGAATAACCTCACCAGATGTTGGCACCTTGATATTAGACCTCTAATCCCCAGAAGTATGAGTCAAATAGGCTTCTATTCTTTATAAATTACCTGACTTCAGGTATTTTGTTATAGCAATAGAAAACAACTAAGACAGATAGGAATGTCCTCATGTTTATCCACAGGTAACCTGTGCTCATCCTTCAATGACCAGCTTGAAAGCCATTATCCTGTTCCCTTCAGGTAGAATTAACAGTGATCTTATTCTAAGCTTCTGCATCCTTCAACATACTACTTATAATATTAGTATTACTTGGGACCATGTCTCTTTTTCCCATCATACTACATTATTATCTCTACACACCCTAAATTATTCAGTTGGTACCCTCTATGTGAAGTGTAGGGCAAATCACATGTAAAATTTTTTTAAAATTATAAACTTCCTTCCGCTTGTTTGAAGTGAGCCTCATTGCTGTTACCAAGAAAACAATTCATATGCAGAAAAACAGATCCCATTAAAAAGAAAATCCAAACACAGCCAATACACGCTGCAACTGGTGTCTGTGGGATGATGCGGTTGACACATTCTGTTTGTGCTACACCTGTGTTTGCCACATGAGACTGCCAGCTCCGAGGAGAAAACTCGACTATGAGAACATTTAGAGTAAGATTTAGTGCAGTGGCTCTTTGCCAGATATGCGTTTGAGGATATATTTCAGTAGAAATTGGCTGTTATGGTCTGAACAATCTCCCCCCTCAATTCATAGGTGGAAATCCTAACCCCTAACACTATACTATTAAGAGGTGGGGCCTCTGGGTGGTGATTAGGTCATGAGGGTGAATCTATCACGAGCAGGAGAAGTGCCCTTATAAAAGAGACCCCAGAGAGCTGCTGTGCCCCTTTCACCATGTGAGGACCCAGCGAGAAGTTGCTATCCCTGAACTAGAAAGTGGGTCCTCACCAGACACCAAGGCTGCTGGTGCTTTGACCTTGAACTTGCCAACCTCCAGAACTATGAGAAATAAATTTCTATTGTTTACAAAATTACCCAATTTCAGGTGCTTTTTTGTAAGACTGGGTGTTACTTATTTGGAAGATAGGAAAGGTAACCTGGTGGAAAAGATATGATTTCTTTCTTTTTCTTTCTTTCTTTTGGTACCGGGGATTGGATACAGGAGCTATTAACCACTGAGCCCCATCCCCAGCCCTTTTTATTTTTACTTTGAGACAGGGTGTTGCTAAGTTGCTTAGGGCCTGGCTATGTTGCTGAGGCAGGCTTTGAACTTGCGGTCCTTCTTCCTCAGTCTCCAGAGCTGCTGGAATTACAGACATGTGTACTACACCCAGTTAAGACATGATTTTTTGAGTGTGAAAGATTTGTAGTCATCTTGAGTCTCCAATCTCCCTTCTTTGTTAAAATTCACTTTCCCTTACTTATTAGCTATTTGATTTTTGGCAGGTTAATTATCTCCCCAAGTCTTGATTTCTTCTTCTTTATTACTCTTTATTATTAATATTATTTTTGATCCACAAATCATACTTGCATACATTTATGGGGTGCAATGTGGAGTGATTAAATCAAGCTGATCAACAGATCCACCAATCTAAGGGATTTTGTGATGGCAGCCCACATAGTTTAAGGCATATACTTGAGTCCTGTGGCTAAGGGAATGGACTTGGAAAATGCAATTTGGGTTTGCCACCTGCCTCTAACTTAGCTGCGTGACTTTGGAAAGTTTATTGACTTCTGTGTGTGTCCAGTTCTCCATCTGTAAATTGGCAATCATAATAGAACCTCTTGTATACAACTGCTGCTTCAGGAGGGAATTTATATAGAGGGCTTAACGTAGTTGACACTTATACAGTGTAAGTCTAAGTTGTTGCTGTTATTACCAAATCAGAAACCATGGAGGTCTGAGTTGGGCATCTTTATGTGGAGAGTACAGTTTAGGAGATTCTGAGTTGTGCCCTTGCTTCAGAACCACTCACTCATTGGATTGTTTACATGACAGAAGTTGAGGAAACATTAATTAATAATAAATAAGTGCAGTGGGATGTTGGTTAAGTAGGAAGCTCTTGGAATCCTAGCATCCAATTCTCATTTGGCAAATGATTTCAAGGGATCTTGCCATCCTCCTCCTTGCTGAATCTAAAACAGACAGCCTTGGGTTTCACTTCCTGCCGAGGTACCAGCTCTTCCTCCTGCCTGCATGCAAGTGGGCGAGGGAGTGCCTGAGAGCCAGGAAAGGGAAGAATTCAAGAGTGGGGGTGGTGCACCAACCGGCGCCAGCTCCTGGATGATGGACGGCTGTCCACGGTCAGAGCTCCCCAGGGGCTCTGAGCTGCCTGAGGGTTTCTAACCAAGATGGGACAAATCTAATGATAAGAAAGTTACTGCAAAGTTTATTGAACAATAACCCATTTCCTTCACTTAGAAACAATGAAGAGACATTTTTCTCACTTCCATGGCATGAGGAAAACAATATCAGTGATTTGTGCTGCCCAGTTTTTGGGCTTCTTTACCAACTTGGCTCATTTTCTTGCTGCACAATATTAACACTCAGGGGTGAGAACAGCTCTGTTTTTCCTCTGGTGAAGGTTCCGCTTTTATGGTTTTTTATTTATATTGATGATGAGGTCTTTCATCAGAAGGATAAGAGACCATTATTCTAGATCCATCCACCCTGCTGGTGTGGGTTGCTGACTTTGGGTCTGGAATGGGTTAATACCTGTTGAAAGACTCCTCGGGAGGAAGAGGGCTTGGATGAGGGTCAACATTCCCAGTCCTACAAAATTCAGATCCCTGATATCTGTCTCAGGAAATTCTGGGGTGATCTGGAAACTCTTTGAACAAGGTGCTTTCATTTGCCAATAGTTCTGGATCATTTCATCCAAGTTCTCTAAGGGATAGATACCACTTTGGGTTTCAAAAAAAAAAAAAAGGTGGGGGAAGCTCTGGGCTTATTCATGATGGAGGACAAAGCATCTCAAGAAAGTAACTTTGAAAGTGGGGAGGCTAGAGGGGAAAAATAAAATAAGAGGCTAATGAATTCAATCATAACAAAAGTCCATTTCTATTCCCTTGAATTCTACACAAACAATTTCCAGTTGCAAATATCTTTCAGAAGCACTGTACACACACGGTTGGATATTAAGTTGCTTGGCAAACATTTCGGATCAAAACTGCCTGCCTAGAAATGGCTGCTGGAGCAACAATAATGTGGCTTTAGAAAGAACTGGCTGTTTGCACATAGGTGTAGCCTCTGAGTTTAATGGAGTTTTGCAGAAGGGAATTGCCTGGAAAACAGTGGGTTTTTAAGGATGCACTTTTGACCCCCAATATGGGTGGAGGGGAGTTTGGGGGAGACTACAGAGAGACAGACAGCCTCTGCAGAGCTGTTTTCTCTGGAGAGCCATGCCTGTAATGACTTCTACTTTGCTGTGATGGACTCAACGAACAATTTAGCCCAGACTTCTCTTCCAGACACAATCTCAACTCCTTGGCGCAGCTGAATGGTCATCCACCTGGATTCTAAGGCCCATCTCGGGACCTCATCTGAGATATTTACAACTCCCATTACTGAGAAGTGTGTAAGTGTGTAGATGTGTGTCTGTGGCAGGTACAATTTTAGAGAAATAACAAGGATAGTGATGATTGGTGAAACCTTACTTTGGGCAGGAGTGGGGAGACCCTTTGAGTACTGCACAAAAGAGTTAAGATCCTGGATTTGGCTGGTGTGGGGAGGTTTGTTCCCTCATCTTGAGACAAAGCAATTTAAATCCTGGGACCTCTGAGAAAAATCCTACAGCTAACTCCTGGGTTGGGGCTGGTTATTCTCACTGGTTGGTGATTTGTGGTTATAATGAATCTTATGTCTCTGAGCCACTTCAGTATTTCCTGGGCAATTGATAGTTGAATCCCTGTGACTTATTCCATTTGAGCTTGCTATGACAAAGTGCCATAAGGCCGGGTGGCTTATAAAGAACTGAAATTTATTTTTCACAATTGTGGATGCTGGGAAGTGCAACATCAAGGAGCCAAGGGGTTCAAGGACTGGGAAGGGGCATGTTCTTACAGATGGTGACTTTTAGCTCTGTCACTACCAGATGGAAGGGGGGAGGGATGTCTCTTAGGTCTCTTTTATCAGGGCATTACCATGATTTGGATTTGGTTTTTCCCTCAGGAGTTTGCGTGTTGGAGGCTTCATGCTCAAGGAGGTAGTACTGGGAAGTGATGGTGCAGCAAATCATGGGAGGTCCTTGGGTCACTGGGACCCTGTCCATGGAAGAGATTAAGGTAGTTCTCATGTGACTATTTGGTAGTTCTCAAGACAGCACTGTTATAAAGACCAGAGCCAGGTCCCACCTAACTTTCTCTGGCTCCTTGTATCAAGATGCGATTGCTGGTTCCCATGTGCTTCTGTCCCTCCATCCACCATGATGGGACATAGCCAAAAAAGCCTCACAAGAGCTGAGTGGTCATTTCCTTAACTTCCCAAACTGTGAGCTAAATCAGCTTCTTTTTTTTTGTCTTCAGAAGTAGTTTGCCTCAGGTATTTCGTCGAAGATATTGAAAAGTTAACTAATACAGGCACCAATCACCTCCTGAATGCCAATGTCCTCATACCACTCAGATCATAGCATGCTGGCCTCAGAGGGACACGGTACTTGATCTCCCCGGACTGTTTCCCTTTCTCCACAGTCTGACTGCTGTCCAAGTTTGGGGCGTGTCCCCTGTGGTAGAAAGACCCTGTCAACTGGACCCAGGGAGATGTGATGGCTTCTCTTCTTGCTTCTTTTTCATTAGTTTCTTCCCAATCCCCCAGGATGACAAAAAGGGCCTCCTCTCACTTTTCATGATGGCTGGGAGTTGGCAGATAACGTGCCATTTTCTGCCTCAAATCTATAAAGAGCTGTTGGCAGGTCATTCTTTTTTTTTTTTTAAATGTAATTCCCCTAGGTGGCTCACCTTGGTTTTTAATAACTTTCAGCTCCATTTTAAACTCCTAGCCCTGAGTGTGCAGCTAAGAATCTATTTCTGAGTTTTTTGGTTATTCTACATCTAAGGAAAATTTCAGCCCACCTTTCCTGTTCATGTCGAGGTGATGTGTAGTGCTGAGATGTGTGACATCCCCAAGTCTCACTCATCTGTCCAGGACTTCCCAGCCCAACCAATGTCAAGAGGTGTTCCCATAGGAAGCCAATCAAGGAATTTCTACTTCCCAACTTGTTGGCTTTTTGTTTTCTTGCTTCTTTGGGATGTGAACCTACCTCTTGTGTCTTTTGGCAGGAATTCTCTCTCTCTCTCTCTCTCTCTCTCTCTCTCTCTCTCTCTCTTTTTGACTAGTGCAGGGAATTGCTAGGTCCATTGTAGAGATGACAATAAGGGGACCTTGAGGTCTAGGGTCCTGGTCTTGAGCCCAGATTATTTCAAATGCTTACCTGGTCTTTCTCCTTCCCTAGGACACCTTCCTGTCCTCCTCCAGAAAACAGTCCCCTCTTAACTGTTGATTTTTAACCGATTCATAGTCCTCAATCTTCCCATCTCTTTAGTTAATTCTTACAGTATCTGTGTATCTAAAGGTTTCTTTGTTAATTGTGGGGCAGTTAGAATTTTAACTCCTGGTTTGGAACCAATACATCTTTTCTAGCACACAGCTACGGATCTCAGCAGCACACACTGAAAATTGTTAACTCCGTGGTTGACTCATTCAAGCCCTCCCAGGAGTCAGATTACCCAGTCAGCCAGCAAATGTTGGAGGACTCCTGGGCTTCGTCGTGGGCTTTCCTCTCTTCTCCATTTACATTTTTCTCCCAAGATAATTGCATGAGATTCCAAGGTTTTAAATACCATTGAGATACAGACAATTTTTAAAATTATAAAATCAGCCCTGACTTATCCCATGAGCTCTAGATTTGTGGATTCAAATGCTTTCCTTAATATATTTTGGAGGTTTAGTAGCTATTGACTATAATATGTCCAAAATTGATGTGCAGCCCTGGACCTGCCAGTCTTCCTCTCCCAGTCTTCGACATGCCAATACATTTGAATGCCATCCACCCAGCTGCTTACCCACCCCCGCCCCACCATAGAAAAAACTCTCCTTGATTTCTGTCTTTCCTTCTCTCAGTACATTCAACATGCCAGAAAATCCTGTTGACTCTTTTTCCAACCTACATCCAGAATCTGTTCATACGTCTCCACTGCAGTCATTGTAGCACAACCCTTGTCTCGGCTTTTGTTTTAGACTCCCCTTGTAGGGTCTCTTGTTACTTTTCTTGCACCCTAAAAATCCATGCTCCACATAACTGGCAGTGTGATCATGTAAAAAAAAAATCAACATTTGCCACAAAATTCAATATCCATTCATCATAAAAGTTATCAAATAATTAGGAATAGGGGACATGATTAACAATAGGAAGAGCATAAGAAAAACCAAGAGATAACATTGCACTTATTGGTAGAAGGCTGAATGGTTTTGTGCTAAAATTGGAGGGAGTCAAGGATGTCTGTTCTCACTGCTCGTGTTCAACATTGTCCTGAAAGTCCTAGCAAGTAGAATAAGACAAGTAACAGAGATGAAAACCATGTGGACTGAGAAGAAAGAAAATAAACTGTTTTTATTCACAGATGATATGATTACCCATGTAGAATATTCCAAAGAATCTACAAAGAAAACAAAACAAAATTTCTAGAACTAATAAACCAGTGTAGCAAGGTTTCAGGATACAAGATGAATATACAAATTAACGATTTTTAATGGAAAGAGTCATGGCAAGGTGTTTGCCTTGTTCTATCTTTGCAGACTACATTTTGCTTTTATGAATAGGGATAAATGGTTTAATGGAAAGAAATAAAAATTGGTGTCTTGAATGAAAAAAGAAGTTAACTATTTTACTTGTACCAACAGTGACCACATGGAGTTCAAAATTAAGAAAACAGTACCATTTGTAAGAGTACTCTCCCTTCCCACCAAAAAAAACCAAATTAAGTACTTAAGTATAAACCTAATAAAATATGTACAGCACCTAAAGTGAGAAACTAAAAACACTGATGGAAGAAATCAAAACAGATCTAAATAAATGGAAGAGACATTTCATGTTCATGAATAGGAAGACTCAATATTATGAAGGTGTCAGTTCTTTTCAGTTGATAGAACCAATGTGATCTCAATCAAAATTTCAGAAAATTATTTTGTGATATCAATGAAGTGAATATAAATTTTACATGAAAAGGCAACGGACTTAGAATGTTTACAATACTAAAATAGAACAAAGTCAGGCTGGGGTGTGGTGGTGCACACTTGTAATCTCAGCACCTCTGGAGGCTGAGGCAAGAGGATCATAAGTTTGAGTCCAGCCTGGGGAACTTAGAGAGACCCATTCTCAAAATAAAATAAAAAAGACTGGGGATGTAGCTCAGTGATAGAGTATTTGCTTAGCATATGCAAAGCCCTGAACAACACACAGACATAACACACACACACACACACACACACACACACATATTGGAAAACTCATACTACCTGATTTTAAGACTTAATATAGAGCTATAGTAATCAATACAGTATGGTATTGGAGTAATGATAGTCAAATAGATGTGTGGAATAGAATGCAGAACCCAGAAATACACCAACAAAAGTAAAGTGAACTAATTTTTTGGTACCAGAGATTGAACCAGTGGTGCTTAACCACTGTGTATATATCCCCAGCCCATTTTTTACTTTTTAATTTTTTTTTTAAATTTTGAGACAGGGTCTCACTAAGTTGCTTAGGGCCTTAGTTACTGAGGCTGGCTTTGAACTCACAATCCTCCTGCCTCAGTCTCCCAAACTGGCAGGAATATAAGTGTGCACCTGCCCAGCAATAAGTCAACTAATTTTTTTTTTAGAGAGAGAGAGAGAGAGAGAGAGAGAGAGAGAGAGAGAGAGAGAGAATTTTTAATATTTATTTTTTAGTTTTTGGTGGACACAACATCTTTGTTTGTATGTGGTGCTGAGGATCAAACCCGGGCCGTATGCATGCCAGGCGAGCGCACTACCACTTGAGCCACATCCCCAGCCCAACTAATTTTTTATAAAGACATAAAAGCAGTTCAATGTAGAAATTACAATGTTTTCAACAAAACAATTGCCACATATATGCAACAAAATGAAGCAGATTTTGAACCCTACATAATACTGAACTCAAAATAAATTACAGACTGAAATGTGAAATAGAAAATTATAACATTTGCAGAAGAAAATGTAGGAGAGAATCTGTATGACCTTGGGTTTGGTGATGAGTTTTTAATTTAGTATCAAAACCACAATCCATAAAACTAAGATTTGATAATTTAGGCATTATTAAATTTAAAAACCTCTGCTCTGCTAAAGACACTCTTGAGAGATTGAAAAAACAAGTTAGTAAGAGAAAATATTTGCAAATCACATATCAGAAAAAGAACTTGCATCCAAAATATAAAAGGAAATCTTAAGACTCAACAGTAAGAAAACAGTCCAATTTAAAAAAAAACAACAGTGAAAGATCTGAACTTATTTTTCATCAAAGAATATATAAAGATGGCAAATAAGCATATCAAAAGATGCTCAATATTATTTGTCATAGGGAAATGCAAATTAAAACTATAATGAGATTTCTCTATGAATCTTTTAGGATAGTTATAATCCAAAGAGCTGAGTACTGGAAAGCCCACCGAGCAACAGGAACTCTCATTCATTGCTGGTGGGAACACAGAGTGGGACAGCCCCTTCACAAGAGAGTTTGGGAGTTCCTTACAAAGCTGAACATAGGTGATTAAATAATCACCCTCCTAGATATATACACAAGTGATTCGAAAACTTATGTGCATGTGAAGGCTCATAGCAACTTTATTTGTATTAACCAAAATCTGAAAGCAATCAAGAGGTCCTTCAATAGGTCAATGTATAAATAAACTTGGGTAAATACATACAATGAAATACTATCCAGCCATAAAAAAGAACGACCTATCAGGCCACAACATGGATAAATTCTTTGCTAAGATAAAGAAGCCAGTCTGGAAGAAACTACATACTGTATGGTTACATTTATGTGATACAGGAAAAAGCAAAAATGTGTAAATAGTAGTTGCCAGGGGTGTGGGCTAGGGAGAGGGTGGAATAGATGAAGCACAGGGGAATTTTTGAGGCAGTGGTGTATAATTAAAAAAAAGAGGTATTTGGTATTTGTCCTCGGTTCCTGGCATAGAGGTGAGAGAATACAAAGAATAAGAAAAACAGCCCAAGAATACCTAGGGAATTTATTATCTAGTCAGATACCTGATAAAGTATTTCTTTTCTTCTATGTATAGTGATATTCCTTCCTTGTTACTTATCTAAGCTAACTAACTTGTTAAATATTTCCTTCATTCCAATTTGAATCAGTGTCTCAATTGCTTTGGATCAACCTTTTTTTAAGTCTCATGTTCTTTAAGTTGATTTTTATTAATCTTCCCTTCATCACATTATAGAAAGTAGCATGATAATCAAGCTTGCATTTCCCTCTCTTGGCTGTCACTGGGGAAAGGAGTCGAGATAGAAACCTCGCCTGTGTACCATGGGGACCAGGGAGGGGGACTACGGCTGTGGACTTGGGTTACTCAACCAGAAGCCTATTGGGAGGAGGGCAGTTGGTCGTACTCTGCTAACTCAGACTGCCACACCTGCCAGGATGCAGAAAAGCAGATGACCCAGACAAATGAAGTTCAAGGAAACAAGTCCACAGTCGGCTGGGAAGGGCAGAGAGGTCGACTGGTCAGTGTGGAGAGTTGTGCTGCGTGCGCAGAATCTGAGCTGGTCCCATCTGTTATCTGTCCAGGACAGGCGGCTTGCAGGCAGAGTTTGGGCTCCAGCGGGCGGCACCGAGAGGAAAATTTATGAATAGACCTTTAACTCTGGTCACTTTGGAGCCCAACAGCTCTGGAAATGAGATCCAGATGGATAGTATTTTGATAGCTTCTCCTGACCAAGGAATTTATGCTAATTCTTGGGACCCAAGGGGGAAGGAGGAGCATCTAAAGGCAAGGAATCCATAATTGCTTCTTAATATGTTTCCAAAATTCATCTGTGTTTTCACTCATCACCACAGTTGGGGCTGGCACGGAGACTGGGGAAGGGAAAATAAATGGGAGCCCAGGGCCCCACTCATCACACACATGCCTTCTGTGACGTGTCCTGCAGCAGAACAGCAAGAGGGTTTTGGAATATCCCCCAATCCAGGAGCAATTCTGGGTTGGATTTGCAAGATCTTCCTCCAGTGGGGAATTTATTAATTCTTTCTCGGCTCACAGAAACATTTAAAGAAACACTAAATGCCAAGACAGATTTCCATCCCTCCCTGTTCAGGTTTCTTTGTGAGTTAACTAACTGCTGGGAGAGGAGAGAGAGAGAACAGAGCTCAGCAGACTCTAGGACGGCCTGACTATGTGAAGGCTTCTTGAGAATGCAGTTACTTCTGATGACGGCTCTGCCACTAACTCCTGTGGGATGCTGGGTGGACCCCTGAACCCTCCCGGGGCCACCGCATCCTCAGCCATCCACGAGAGGTTGGCAGGAGAGCTTCCAGCTCCAAGCTTCAGTTCTCCTAGGATCTGCCCTGGAAATCGCCTGGCCCTGCTCGAATGCTCCAGAAAGAGGGCAAGGGCAGCTCTTTTCTGAGGAATGGCTTAGGAATTCTGTAGCTTGAAAAAGACTTCAAAAACTCTATCTCCTACGTCAAGGTCAGATTTATCCCTGTCTTGGTCTGTTGGGCTGATATAACGAATACCTTAAACTGTGTAATTCATAAACAATAGAAATTTATTGCTCACAGTTCTGAAGATTAGAAAGGCCAAGATCGAGGTGCCAGCAGATTTAGTGTCTTATAGATGCTGCCTCTGATGTATCCTCTAATGGCAGAAGGGACAAATAAGCTCCCTCGGGCCTCTTTCATAAGGGCACTAATTCCATTAATGACAGCAGAGTCCTCATGACCTGTAAACTTCCCAAAGACTATGCTTAATACTGTGACATTGCTGGGGAATTAGGTTTCAACATATAAATTGGGGGGTGCAAATACTCAGACCAAAGCAATCCCCAAGGTGCACTTCAAGGGGATGAGACTTCAAATACATAAGAAGTAATCTCTCTGTAGGTTTTCCTAATCTTTACAAGAATTTATTGAGCACCTACCACAAGCCCAAACTTGTGTCAGTAAGTCCCAATTCCATGCTAAGATAAGAGTTCTAAGAGGTGGCACAAGAAAGGGATTAAACCTTCCCAAGAGGTCAACAGTAAAATAAGGAGCCCACTTCCTGAGACAGAGCTTCCAACACCTGTCCAGGTACTTTCAGAATCCTGATACGGTGGCCTCGGGGCCCATCCTCTTTCCTAATCCCAAGCAAGAAATCATCCTCCAATACTGATAATGACCCTGCCATGGTCACTGCTTGGGGACGTGCACAAGGACATCCTGCTTGTTTCTCTTCTGAATTTCACAGTACGGGCATTTGAAGGAGTTAGTGAGGAATGATGGCAGGCTCTCTGAGATGTCCCCTTTGCTTGGGGGCTAAGAATTTTAACTTCTTAAGAGATGGCCACAGTCAGTAGATTCCAAGAGTTGATGTGTCTTCTCTGTACACTACGTCCAGTCTCGCAGGCTGGGCCAGTAAGGAAAACACGTTAGTCTTGTCTCTATCATTTGGATGGCTAGAAGAGACAACAACAGAGAGTTTTATTTCAAACTGAAAAGTGGGGAACAAACTGCAGGGGTGCAGTTCATGTTGACCAGTGACCACAAGAAGGGTTTTATCTTGTGTAAAGAGGAGGATGGTGTACCTGGCTCTTCTGGGTCAAATCCCAGTTCAGTGTTCAAAGAAAACCCTCACCTTGGGGTAGCTGTCTGCTGGCCCCATTCTGTGACCTCTTACAACTTCAGGGGGGATGACGTCAGCCCCCAACTCCCTGCTGGTTTCATTTATCTCTTAAACATACCATCCAGCTCTGGGGGCCTTTATCTGCATGCTAGTCTCATATAATCAAGTCCAACTGAGCCAATGATCTGACCTTTTATGCTTCCTAGAGCTAGTATTCATGTCTTTAGAAATGGATTCTGCTGTTCAGAGCACTCAGTTTGTTTGATCTAATGGGCTGGACCTTCCTTGCTTTGCTCTGTGATTATGCATTGGGAATGTTATTAATTACGGCTCTACTTTATATTTTAAAAGCCCATGATTTTGGACTGAGGTTACAACAAAAACATTTAGCATCAGCACACATCTGCTTTCACATGGGAAGAGGGAGGGAGTAGGACAGTAGGGAGCAAAGTTGGCATGATAGGATTGAAGACCGCCAGCATCAGGATTAGACAATTTCTCTCTCCAGCAAGGGACCTGGGAGTGGTGGGGGGTGAAAGGGTCAATCAGCAAGTCATGGGGGGACTTCCCAATGTCACTGTCTGTCTTTGTCACTCCCAAGAACAAAAGCCTGCTTCCTGGATGACTGGGGCCTGACCATGGTGGAGTTGGGAAGTAAAAAGAGATGAGCTAACAGGGTCAGCTCATGAAAGGTTTTGTAAGCCAAGCCTAGGAGTTTGAACTTTATTCTGTAAGCAATGGGAAGCCATTTGAAGCAGGGAAATGATCCCTTCCGCAGTGGTATGGGTAATGGATTAATGAGGAGAGATTGGAAGCTTAGGGACCACTCAGGAGGCCACAGTGGTAATCCAAGCAAAGAAGAGGAAGTTATTTAGTAGGCAGAACCCAATGGACTTGTTGACCGAGAGATAAAAAGAGGGAGGAGCGTTGACGATGCCGTGCTTTTGGTTTAAGAAACTGGATGAATGATAATGTTAACAGCCAGAGTAAGAAACCCAGTAGGAGGAAGATGTTTGAGAAAGGGAGAGAGAGGGTGACAGATTTGGTTTAGGACCTTCTGCCCTGAGATGGTTTGGGGACATTCAGGTGGAGTTGTTCAGGAGATAGTTTGTCCCTGTAGGTCTAGTGCTCTGGAGGGAGTTCTTACTAGAGATGACAAATAGGGGTTATGTTCAGCATAGAGATGAGATCTTCCACAAAAGAAAGCACAGAACCATCAGGAGCGTATCATTAAGGGGCAGGCAGAGGCAGAGAACTTCTGAAGGGGAAGGATGCGGTTGGTGTCCTGGAGTGAGCTCTGACACACACGGGCTGTCTCACTCAAGGGTGAGTTCTTTCCCATTCTGGGGCCTTTCAGTCTTCTGGAGCCACAAAGGCTGGTTCTAGAGAATGGTTGCAGCAAGGCTGTGGTGTTTCTCAAACTTATATCTGTATTGCTTCGTTTGGGAGAGAGGTGCTGAGAATTCCCTTCACAGAGTGGGGAGTACACGGTGTTGGGTTCTCAAGTCCAAAAAACTCTGAGGTGGCATTGGATTCTGCTCACCTGAACTTGAGGGAACTGCCTTGGCCTGCCTAGACCAGAGGTATATGTGGGGTCATTCGTAACTCATCCTGCTACCAAGTGGTTCCATTTTTTTCCTCTGTACATTTTAATTTTTATGAAGAGCTGATAGAGTTGATGGCCTTCATTTTTTAACACCTGCTTGAGATAGGATTTTCATAAATGGATTTCAATACATTCCATTTAAAGGGTACGATTCAATGATTTTCAGTATATTCACAGACATGTGAAACACGACCACAGTCAATTTTAGAACATCATCATGTCAAAGAAGCCCTGTACCCTCTAGCTATCCCCCTACCCTTAGCCTCTGCTGTGGTACAAATATGGTGTGTTCCCATGAAAACTCATGTTGAAATTTGGCTGCCTTTCTTGCAGTATTGACAGGTGGGGCTTTTATGTGGTAATTAGGTCATTAAAAGGGACTAATAGCCTTTTTTGCAGTAGTGGGTTAGTTATTGCCAGAGTGGGTCGTTATACTGAGCCCAGACACTCTTGATTTCCCTTTTGCACATGGTCTTCCCATTCTCTGCCATGAGTTGAAGCAGTGCGAGGCCCTCTCTGGTGCATGCTCTTAGATTTTCAACCTATAGAATCATAAGGCAAATAAAAATCTTTTTTTAAATGAATTGCTCAATCTCAAGTAAGAGGAGACAGGAAAAAATGGACTCAGCTTCCCTAGCCCTAGGCAACCACTAATCTACTTTCTGTCTATACATTTTCCTATTCTGGACATTTCATTTAAATGAAGTCCTATAACACAAATGGTTTGCTATAGCTTTTAAAACTTTCACTGTCCTATCTGATTATTTCATCTTAACTCTGGGGCGAGGATGTTGGCAGTGTGCAGAGTGCTGGGTGTTTTTCTACCTCTTATCTCTTATAAATCTCCCCAATTCCTTGGAAGGCCAGCCTCATTCATCCCATTCTACAGATGAGAGAGCCAAGGTCAGAGAGGTTAAAGAGCTTGTCTAAGGCACTGGGGTGGGCGTTTAGCTCTGGCTGACTGCAAACCCACTGAGTTGCTGTTGTGCTAAGTGCTGAATGAGGGAAGACAAGATATCTAGCGAGGGAAGACAAGATATCTAGCCTCCAAGAATGAGTCCCACGGAACCTGCAGGCCCACAATAGTGTGGGCCGATTTCAGGAACAACCACACGTTGCCCCGTGGTTGGGGTGAACTTCCCTCTTTTGCTGCTTCTCTATTAGTCTGAGCCCCCAGGCACTTGGTGCTCTGGGAATGTTCTGGAACCACATGATTAAGGCTGTCCTCACCATCAAGCCCTGCCATATCATTAGGCTCTGGGACACAGAGAGATGCCCCTTCTCTAGGCTCCAGCTTTGTGGAGCTTCAGAACAGGGGCTCCAGGACATCCGCCACAGGGAACTTATCATCTCATTATAAAGGAGCTTTCTCAGTCTGGTTATACGCGGTAATGAAGCATGCAGAAAACCACACAAGATAGATGGCAGCTTTCACTGGTGGAGCTGAAAACCTGGTTAACTTAATAGTCTATTTATTACATTCACTCTCTGAGCTAACGGCATCTGATTAATATTGCTCATCTCCCCCCTTGCCAGACAATTAAAACTAGTAATATCTGATTGTATAAGCCGTCCACAGCACAGATGGGTGTGGAGTGGAGCCCGAGATGAGGAGTGGAGAAGGACTTTTCTTCCTGGTCATGAGAGTGGAATCAGATCCCTGGCAGGTTAAATAAGAACTGCGTCTAATGGAGCGACCTTGGAAAATTCAATAAACTTGAGAAGAGGCCCCTTCTGCCGCCCATGCCTGGCCTTACCCATTCCCTAGCTTCAGGCAGGAGCACAGCAAGGCCTATACACAGAAAAGGTAGCAGAGCAGATGGGTACATACCCTTTAGCAAAAAAGAAAGATGCTGGACGTAATCTCACTCACTAAAATAAGAAGGCATGAGGCTGAATTAGAAAATAAAGATGTAGCCACAGAAGGGCGAGTGGCAACTTCCTGCTCTCTCACATGCCTGTTACCAGAGAGCTGGTTATGCAGCCACATTCTCATCAATGAATGGTTGTCAAGAGAAAACTTCTAAGTTGTTTCTGGGAAAGATGTTTTTTTTTTTTTTGCAAAAATGGCAAGGCACACTAGGAGGACTGCCTGGTGCTGCCTTTTGCTCCTTCCTTCCTGAATGTGGGTACAATGCCTGAAGCTTTGGCAGCTATTTTGTGAGTTTGAGAATGGAAAGGTAACATGCTATAGGTAGGAACATTAAAACTGAAAAAGCCTGGATTGTTGATTGCATTACCTGGCTGGCTGACTAACTCCAATGTCATCTTCCTCTGGACATTTTGTTAAGCAAATATATGGCTTTATGGTTAAGCACAGTTAGAAGGGCACTGTGGTAATATAAATAGCTCCCCTTTATTAAACTTCATGAACATTTTTGTTAAGTGCTTTGTGTTCACTTTGAATCATCACAGCATGTTCCTTTTGAAGGTACTACTACTACCACCTCTATTTTGTAAATGAGGACATGGGTTTAACCACATAAGGTCATGATCAAGAAATAGCAGAGCTAAGATTTGAGTCTGGGTTTTTCTGACTGTAGAGTGTGATTACAATGAATCATTATAGTCTATGACTTTACCAATGGGACCCTTCAGCATGGAACCCTGGGGTGAATGTCGCTTAGAGTCTAGTTGACTTCCGAGGACTCAGCATCTATCAGGTGTATCCAAGGGACTCGATGAAAAGACATGATTCAGTCTAACTGGTGACTGGGCATAGACTGCTCCTTCCCCCCTTCAACCCTCTACAAATGGCCCGAATATGACACAGGCATTGACAGGTCAAAATGAGTCAAGCTAATCTCACCCACCCCAGCCTAGTAGATGGCCAAAGGGTGACCCGGTTATGAGGAGAAAAGTTCCCAGGGAGAGCATTCGAGTTAAAAGACCCCTGACCTGAGAATCCGTGGATCCCATCAGAGCCCAATGTGTAGCTTTTGAATACAGAAAAGGTGGCATCTCACCCATGGTACTGAAAAACTCTAAGAAATTAGAGTAGGAGAGTTTTGAAAACTGTGTCTGGTTCTCTCAGCAACACTTTGGTTGCTTCTCCTTAGTTGGAGAAGATAGTCCAAGTATGCAATTGTTCTTTTACTTGAACCCCACCCCCCAAACTTAACTACTTGAGTCTGTTTCCAATTCTTGGAGGTACTTAGTGAGCGCTGATCACATAATAGGTGTTCAGTAAATATCTGTTGCCTTTGTGACCAGCCAGGGTAATAAAAAAAAATGAATATGATCCATCCTTCTATTCTCTAGTGAAAGGTAAAAAACATGCTCTCTTGGAGGTCTGCCAGCTGATGATACTTAGCATGCGAGGGGCCACTTATTGATACTTTCCCATCAGCCCAGGGCTCATCAACTCTCCAGCCATCCACCGAGGGACTTGGCCACAACCCATCAGACCATTATTCAGCAGGGGAGTCTTCCCCTCCCTGCCTCCCCTCCAGGGCAGGAGCCATCTAGAGAGGGGGAAAAAAATAAGAATAAACATATGCAAGAAGTGGGGCTTAAACATCCCATGAAGATTAACTTATCTTCAGTAATTGCCTTAACTAGGGGATTTTTAATGCTTTTCCAAGTTTCTTAGAGGAGGAAAAATATGCAGAGTGAGTCCTATAGCAGCCAACAGAGGAGATCCTTAGAGGGAAAAAAAAAGGTATCAACTGTAAGAAGCCCATAGCTAGGAAATTTTAAGGCACTGATTCTAGGGGATTTAATAAGAATGTAATTTGTATAATTAACCATTCATCAATGTCAATTTCATTAAATGAATGCCAGAAATATTACCTTCAGCAGCATGACCTAACAGGATTGGAATATATTATATGAAAAATGAACACTTAGTGGTTCCCCCCTCCCCTGCTCTGTCTGTCATTGCAAGATTTGCAAGGCTGAGAAATAATTTAAAGGGTAGTAAATGAAACTGGCTAAGGCAAATGTGTGCATTTTGGTAACTAACCTCCGTCATGATGTATGAGAGTTTATGTCAAAACGTTTTCCTACAGCAATGACTAAAGGGACCTGTAGCTCCCTCCCAAGTGGCAAAAGGAGAGAAATAATATCAGGAGCTTCCGGAAGACACCCCTTGTCCCCTGCCTGAATACAGCCCACCTTTCACTGGATTGGGGTCCAAGATCAGGAGTCACAGGATTTCATGTCCAGATTTTGCAGATCTCCCTAACTCCTCCAGCGTGGCCTCTCACTGGACCACTTGCCTATCTGTCCAGGAAAAGTGATGATTGATGCCCAATAGAAAGAAATCATTCCGAGTTTTATTCATGTTATTGCCTACCGTCACCAAGGGAACACGGGGCTTAGTGTAGGTGGGCTGATAAAATATTTGTAAATAGGACTTATTCCCAAGGTTGTGCATGAGAAAGGCAGTTTATAGGGGATTTATTCATTTCAGCTCACTATGGGAAACATGGAAGGTTGAGGGGGCAATAACTTGCCTGCTTGTGTGCTCTTGGGACTGTAAGCATTGGCATATGCATACCCACACCCACCCACACACACCCACACCCACCCCCCCCCCACACACACATTGGATCAATGATATAATTTAGCAGTTGAGTCTTCAGATTTACAAACTATTGTCATTGGACTTGGTGTATGCCTTGCACATAGTAGGTGCTCAGTCAGTACTCATTTGACTGCATTTCCCACAGTCTTCATTTCACTTCTATTCTCTTCTGTTTCAGTATACTTTTAGGATAATAATGTTATATCAGTATTCCTGCAGAATCTGCTTTTTAGAATCCCAGGTCCTGAGAGACAAGAAATATTTGGCAAGCAAATCAAATGTACTTTTAAAAAAATGAAATCATGCCACAGAAAGGTTTTTCCATTTTTTAAAAATACATTCAATTTTGAAAAGTCACACAACCTAGGAGGAAGAAAGAACATATTAGTTTGGGAATCAAGAGACCAGATGTCAAGATCGGACTACATCCTTACAGCTGTTTCCTGACTTAAAGTTATATGTTATCCATTATTTGATGTAAAGCAATAAAATATTCGTCCTTCCCCTTGCTGTGGAAAAGAGAGGTCATACTTAGTACTTGAGGAAAGGCAGAGGGTGTCAGAGCTGCTAGGCAGTGCCTGCCCAAGTCCTGTGCACCAGATCCCTGGGGCTCCAGGACTCAAAAGCATTTGCTCCTCTTTCTGAAACAACTCTTGAATGTGCTCCCTCTTCTCCATCCCCACAGCCACACACTCTTATTCTAGCTTGGACTGGGTGATTTGAGTAAGCAACCTGTCCTCTCTGAACCACAGTTTCTTCATCTGTAAAATGAGGATAATGATATCTCCTTCCAGGGATGCAGTCAGAATTCAGAGAAATGGGTATAAAGCATCTGGTGATATAGAAGAGAAATTTGGACAATACTCATTTTTTTCCCTTAGAGGCTGATTTTCTACAAATGAATAGTGATATCTAAGGGCTGAGTTCCTTCCTCAGACTCCTAAGAGGACAGGGAACTTGGTAAACACCCTAAGATGTTATGAAGTTACCCTTGAAGAATATTGGGATCTCAGGAAAATGCAACAGGGAGAGGTTAATATCTTATAAAGGAAACTGGAATGGAGTTCATGATAGAATTTTAGGTATCTTCTTTCCATAGATGATAATGTTTTTTAGAAATATGACTCAGTGTTGAGCCCTTTGATCCTTATCGTATGGGTAACCATGATCTATATTTTCTAGCTCCTAAAGTGGGACATACAGTGTTTGGCACCACCGGAATCTCTGGAGCTACTTCCAAAAGCATGAACTGAAGCTGGGAGGTGAGGTGGGGATTCCGAGGTATTGGAATGTCTGGATAGTCCAGGGATAGACTGTGTGGCATCTAGACAGTCCTCCAGAGAACAGTGCTTCCCCATGTAACTCAGTAGTGGGTCTGAGGATCCATTGGTCTTTACCTAGAGTCTCCTATGGCTTTAAGCAAGTGACCAGACCTCCCAAGCCTCTATTTCTTATCTGTAAAATGGGAAGAGGGATGGCAATCTCTTTAAGGAGAATAATAGAGGGGAACAAGATTTGGCTTGCAGCACTCTTGGTACACTGCCTGACACATAGCAGAAGTCAATGTTAGTGACAGCCAGAATACAGTTTCAAGACCTAGGGACCAATGGGATGGGGACCTAAAGTACAGGAGCTGAAAATAAGTGAGCTCATCTCAAACCCTTTCCATTTTGTGTACAAGGAGCAAAAGTCTCCAATTAGGCGGCTTCTGCAGGCCTGGCCAGCTCCTCTCTCAGGAGGCAACCTCGCTTAGAGTACAAACAAGACGCAGACTGGACACATGCAGCCAGGCCCCAGACAAGTGTGGGTCCACCTATCATGAGTCTGCTCAGGGTATCATTCCCACCTGGACCCTTGCAGGGACTTTCCTGGGCTGTGGCCTCAGAGCTCCTTCACAGCGGGTGGGAACTGGAGCCCAGGATTTGGCTCTGGGCCTCTGGGCCTCTCCAGCTTCATTTTGAAGGCGGCTCAGTGGTGTGGCCTCACTCGCTGACAGCCGTGGTCCAAGCTGAGCCTGACACCTCGTCCGAGAAATACCAGCTTGGGACAGCTGCTCAGAGCCCTGGAACAGGAGGCTCCCTGTGCAGGGCCAAGGGGGTAGTAAGTGATGTGGAAAGAGCCAGGCCAGAGTGTGCAGACACAGCATCTATGCCCCGCCCTGCCACCAGGCAGCTGTGGGACTGTGGGAAGTCCCAACCTCACCGGACCTGTTTCCTCCACTCTAACAGAGGGGGTCAGACTAGATCAAGGGCTGCTGAAGTTGTTATTGTTTCAAACAGCAGAAACCTTTTCACAAATTGAATCTAAACAAAGCAGTGATAAAAACACACCAAAGTAGAACTTTCTGGTTAAACTGGCTTTCCCTCACCCCCAAAGTGGTCTCGAGTCACCTGCACAGATCCCCAGAGCTCTGAGGGATGTTGGGCAAACCATCAGCGTTCACTGTGTCTGTCGGTCATTCTGAGTTCATCTGACTGATTGTGTCACTGCATGGTTCTGATGAATATCCCCTACCAGGAAAGCCTGATTCGACCCACTGATGACCAAATAGGAGGGAACACTTTTTAGAATCAAGTTCATTTCTTTGGGTAGGTCTTTTCTTTTGTTTGTGTTTTCTGAGAAGGCATTTATGATGTCAATGTGACTTATAGTTATCCTGGTAGGCACTGAAGCTTGTAAAGGCCACCTAATCACTTTGCTTTGGTGTTCATTAGTCATCTTACACATAGAAAAAGTGGAGAGATGCAGAAGTTGCTTGTGGGTGGAGGCGGAGGCGAGGTGGTCCTGAGAATAGAGGAGGGAACTAACTCCAACTGGGGCAATACAGGGCCAGTTGGTGGGGCTTGGAGTTATGTGAACACACAAAGCTTCTCTCTCGCCGGAAATAGGCAGATTTGGTGGTGGTGGTGGGGGGGAGTGTGCTGGGGATTGAACCTAGGGCTTCGTGCACGCCAGGCAAGTGTGTGCTAGGCAAGCACTGAACCACTGAGCTATGGGCTACTTCCCCAGCTCCACTAAGCATATTTTGTGGAGGGGGATTTTTGGATAGTGACCTAGAGGCAGAAAGTTTATGGGAAGGACAAGAGATAGCTGCCTTGAGAGAGGGAACGGGGTTCCCCGGGCAGAGTTATGCTTCCCATCCCCACACAGGCTGATGAGACCCATTTGAGAAAGAGGTCTGCCCCCTGCACATAAGAATAGCAATGATAATTAATAATTTATACTTAATGAGATTAAATTAATAATTATTTTAATTATGACATGTTTCCCTCCTCTCTTTCCCCTGCCAGGGCAGACTTGGCGCTTCTCAGGATTACAGTCATAATGGTAACAGATAAACCTTAATTAAAACATTCCAAAATACAATGGCTGAATTAAAATGCTGTGACATGTCGTTCTCATCTCATTTTGAGCTCTCGCCGATGACGATGAATGTCTCCCCACTGCTGGCAGCAACTTGGCAGTTCAGAGCAGTGGCCCACACATCTCTCAGTGGTGTCTGCTGGAGACTCCCTCACACCCCTTGGGGTCAGCTAGCAAACCCCCTGGACCAGGGACCTCTCCGGCTCTCCCTTTCTCACGCCTGGTAAATGTTGAGCATAATTTCCCCGCATGAAGCCACCCTTTTCCTGGCCCCAGCCTGCCTCCATCTTCCTTCTCTGCGCTTGTTCTCAGGCCATTGTGGATCCAAGGAAAGCATTCTGGGTTCTGGCTCCCTGAGCACCATTCCTAAGGTTTAAGCAAGGGCTGACTCGGTCAGGGGCTCTTCCCTTCCGTCTCAGTTACTGGCTGGAATCTCGGCTTTCTGCCCTCACTTTGAGCTTTTCCTGCACAGTGTACTCATCTGCAGATACTTACTGTCTGTCTTAGCTTTTTTGCTGCTGTGACAAAAAGATCTGACCAGAACACATGTAGAGGAGGAAACGTTTATGTGGGGGCTCACTGTCTCAGAGGTCTAAGTCCACCCACTGCAGGCTCCATTCCTCCGAGTGTGTGGAGGGAAGTGACTCTCGTGATGATCAGGAAGCAGAGAGACTCCACTTTCCAGATACAAATATATACCCAAAGCCACACCTCCTCCAGCTACACCTACCTGCTTTCAAATACCACTCAATTAATCCCATCAGGTGATTAATTCACTGATTGGGTCGAGGCTCTCATAACCCAGTCATTTCTCCTCTAAAACTTCTTGCACTGTCTCCTGCATGAGCTTTTGGAGGACACCTCACATCCAAACCACAACACTGTCTCATGGCTCCTGTCTAGAGACAGGTTTCCAAGTATGTATGGCTCTCCCAAAGCCATCTCCAGATCAATGGCCTTTTTATAGTATTTAGCACTCACTGATTCAGCTATGTATTTGCACTTATTAGTAAACATTTAGGACGATTTATGCTTGGTGCTGGGCTAAAGAGGCATAAGATACCCTCTTGTTCTTGTGAACCTTATCGGTCCATAAAACAGAACAGAAACTACATGGATAAAGTGATTCCAGGTGTGAGTGTTCTGATGGAGTCTTTGCTGGTATGAACAGTAGGGTGGGGCTGCCTCAGACTGGGGAAAGGCAGGAGAGGGAGTTTCCTGAACATGTGACCCTGTGCTGAACACTAAAATAAGGCATTATTCAGGTGATTCCAGGGCGAAGTTCACACTGAGCAGCATCAGAAGCAAGAATGCCCAAAGGAGCCCAGCATTTCAGGATCTACAAGTAGGGAGGATGGCTATTGGGTGGCATTCAACAGGGGAGAAGAAGAAGGGGAGTCTGCAGATGCGGTTAGAGCCAAGACCATGAAGCATGTTGAAGGCACATCTAAGAAGGCTCAAGTTCATGAGCAGGTGCATCAAAGAGCAAATTAATTGATATGAAGCTACCATCAAATGTACTGAGTCCTGCTTGGTACCAAGGCAGTGAACTAGTCCTTATTTTCCCTTCTAGCTTCCATGCCAAAGCTAATTAACAAAGTTGCCCTAATTTGAGTCATTTGCATTACAAAATCTCTTTTAGTTTAGCACAGAGAGGGAAAATAAATGTGCGAATGCAAACACACACACACACACACACACACACACACACACACACACTCCTAACATAACATCCCCAAATTTACCTAGCCCAGAGTTATTTTAAAATATTTTCATTCTAAACGATTAAGCCTTGGAAACAAGGCAATCTCACCCAGCTGGAAGCTCTCCTGTAGAGAATCTACAAAAGGATACACCAAAGCCTCTGGGAGTTCCCCTGGCCCTTCAGAGCTGCTAGTTCTGGAGCCATGATGGGGGGAAATTGCAGGGTATTTTATTAGCTCCAAGGAGGTGTTACTATTTCCTGAGAAATACTCCTGCTACCACCTCTCACATCCTTGGTTAATTGATATTGATCCATTCATGAATGCATTTCCCCCTTTCTTCACTTAATAAATCTACATTGTGCTCACTCCTCCTTGTGCTAAGCATTGTTGTGGATGTTGGGATGCAAAGATGAATGCCACAAGGGCCCTTGACCAAAGCACTCCCCATCTAGGGAGAAAGCTAGGCAAGTCGATAGCTAAGGACAGGCAGAGGGAGGCAATGTGACAAGGTCTTAAAGAAGCACACGAGTGAGGAACAGGCTGCACTGCTCCCAAGGAGAAACCCCTCCCACCCACCAAGGGGACAAAAGAACCATCTAGCAAAAGAAAATGAAGGCTTAATGCCCATAAAAGGTATCCAGAGCACTAGTTAAATTCGAGAGATAAATAATTTTATTTATGAAAATGTCAAGGGAAGGAGATGCATAACTTTTTTGAGAATAACTCCTTCCTCTGCTCGTATGTCAATAACAAGAAGCCTAAAATAATTTGGGCTTGAAGATGGATGGAGCTGGAGAGCTTGGCATTATTGCCAGCATCGTAAATCAGTGGGCCGAGAGCATCTTCCTCCCACCTGTCCCGTGTCTGCTCCCTGGCTACCTCCTCACCTGGCTCTGGCCGCAGTCAGATGATTGCTTCCATTTGGAACATGATAGCATGCATGCTGTACATAAGAGATATTGATTGTGAATACGTTTCTGACTGGAAGACATGCCTCTGTGGACATGTTAGGAGCGGGGGGAGGAGAGGAAATAAAATTAAAAAGAGAGTGAAAAAACACCCACAGCCCCCAGTTAGAAACTGCTCACATATTTGAAGCTAATGATGTTTTCGTTGCCTATTTCTTTTCTTCCTTCCTTTCGTTTTTTTTGGTTTTGTTTCTTGAGGTTCTAAATGTCAATATTGCATTTACTGCTGAACAAACTAAAATCATCACAAATATAATAAAAGGAGAGAGGTAAGCCTTGGCTCTCTGCAGAGAATGATTGGCACTTTTGAGCCCTGGATTGGTCGGGCCTTTATCTTGAGTGCATCAGCTCATAATTAAACAATAAAGGAAGGGATTGCTACTTGCTTTGAATATATATACATGTGTGTGTGTGTGTGTGTGTGTGTGTGTGTGTGGTGTGTGTGTGTGTGTGAGTTTTCTGTATGGAGGGGGCACAGCGTATTTTATAAACTCGGATGCTGCTCCAGTTTTCTGTAAGGAAGGAAATGTGTGTATTTTATAAGCTCTGCTCTTGTCTCTGTCAATGCTGAAAGATTCAGAGGTGACATGATAGCTGTCACAAAGAATTTTTGCTCAATAACATTGAATGCTAACCACCCGGAGGTTCCCTAGGCCCCCCAGAGGAGTGGGAAGATGATGAGGGAGGAGATAAAAGCAAGAAAATGGTTGGACAGGAGGATTTCTGTAGAAGTGTGTGTGTGTGTGCGCGTGCGTGTGTGTGTGTGTGCGCATGCGTGTGTGTGTGCGCGCGTGCGTGTGTGTGTGTTTGTGTGTGTGTGTGTGTGTGTGAGAGAGAGAGAGAGAGAGAGAGAGAGAGAGGGAATCATGTATTGACCATGAGCTGTCTCGTCTTCACCAGGTGATAAACCGAGCCTCTATGATCTTACAGGAAACATGAACTGCCTAAGGAGTGCTGTTTCAGCGACGAGAAAGAATCTTGGAAATAGTCAAGAAAGATGATTTTTCAGTGAACCAAAATGCTCTCCCAGTGGCCCCTGAGATTAAGATGTGGTATAGGAGGGCTGGGGCGGGGGCTCAGTGGTAGAGCACTCGCCTGTCATGTGTGAGGCACTGAGTTCAATCCTCAGCACCACTTAACAATACATAAATAAATATTTAAAAGAACCAAAACCAAATAGAGCTTAAAAAAAAGACATGGTTTAGGAATTTTATCCATTAAACCTTGGGGGAGAATGAATCACTCCTGAGGATGAGCCCGAACCAGGTCACAGAGTCACATGTTCCCCCAGGAACTCAGGTATCTCATGACCTGTCATTTAACATCTTTGTCCAATGTGTGCACAGGAGATATCAGGGCCACCAAAGGAGCTTCCTCTGCTCTGGAGGAAGAGGAGGCTTCATACTTTCAGCTGCCTCTGTCACTCAGCTCTGTTGTACCTTGACACTTCCCCGGGAGACATATCTGATTATTCTACACAAACCCAGCTGGGAGATTGGAAGAGATGTCCTGTTAGCCAGTTGCTCGGGTAGCTTCGATTGCAAGGGTCCATCTTTTGCTTTTTCCCCCTTCAAGTCATTGCACCTAGTAACCTGTCTGCCTGTCACTTCTCTATGGCCCCCTGGGTGTCAGCAGAAGCTCTCCCAGGACTGACAGGTTAGCAGTGAAGGCATAATCTGCTAGTCAGATTTCACACTGCTGCACAGGGAACAGGTACCCTTGACAGGGGAGTGACTAAATACGGGAAGACACTTGGACACTTGCTATTACCTGCAAATGGCAAGCAACACCTTAGAAAGCTATTAGTGACACAGAGACAGGAGTGGGACAGGGGACACTTGTTTGAGTTTATTCCTGTGCCTCTCACGGCCTGTCTGTCCCTAGCTTGAATACCCTCTCTTGTAGTCTTCCCAAGCCACTGGAAGAAGTTCCAAAAAGGAGCCTTGATCCTTTTGTGTGACTAAGATGTTTTCCCTGTTTTAGTCGTGCTACTTCAGAACGGACCTTACGCTGGCTTTATCTGCAGCGCAGGCTATGTTTAAAGTCATTGGAGCTGATTGGTCCACACTCCTTAATTCACATATTGGCAGGGATAACTTTCACCTGTTTCTTCACTCACCACCAGAAAAACCATACCTCAGGGGGGGAAATTCTTTGAAGTCTAAATACTGAACCATGCCTTTGGCTCCAAGGAATATTTGAGAGAAATTAGTTCTGAGTAGGTTTTTTTTTTTCTTCTTTTCATTCATCTGAGAAGTTTTCTGGGCAAGAAAAATGGTTGCTTTTTTCTTGGTGGATGGCCAGTGATGAAAGGTGTCCCCACGTCCTCTGGGATTACCTGGAAGGGCTCTGGCTTGGAAAATGTTACCTGGTTGTCTTTGAGAAGAAGAATTGCTTCATGTCAGAATAATTGCTTCAGTTTTAGAGTTTTCTCAGTGTGAGAGCCCCTTGTCTACCATCTGGGAGCATGTCTTCACATCCCTGCGAACACCTTGTCTGAACTCATACAAATTCTCCGGTTGGTAAAGGAAGGAGCAGCGGGCTCTTCTGACTCATCTCTGAACTAGCTAAGGACAAGGTTTCAGATACTTGTGTCTCCATAAAAGAAGCTTCCATTTAGTGTTGAGGAAACGTGACTCCATGACCAGCTGCTGTCACGAATACAAATGCATCTTTAGGGCTGACAGTAATAACTGGGGGATTTTTCTGTGAAATGTTTGTTATTTCTTTTTCCCATTTCATTTTAAGTGAGCTGCCCCTGTACTTGTATATATTCTTCACACTCATTCTTTGTCAGCTTATGTGTGTGGTTTTAAAAAAAAAAAAAAGAAAAAGAAAAACCTGTCTTGGTCTCTAACTTGTTTTTCACGTTCTTTGCAGTGTCTTGATGAGCAGAAGTTCTTAATTTGATTAAAGAAACACATATGGTCAAAAAACACGTGACAAGATGTTGAAACTTGTTAATATTTAGGGAAACGCATAACAAGGGCAAATGAGATACTGTCTTCACTCATTTGAATGAAGAAGTGTGGCAATATCAAGTCTCAGAGAGAAAGAGGATCTCTAAGACCTTTTGTATATTACTGGTGGGAGTGTGAAATTGTGCAACCACTTTGGTATTTTCTTGTAAAATTGAATACTCGAATGCTTCCTAAGCCAGCCACTTCACTAGTGAGGAGCCATTCTACCCCTTGCGTACATGTTATGGGTTGGGATACGAGGCATTCCTCAAAAGCTCCTGGGTTAGTGCTGGGATATTCAGAGGTGAAGTGCTTCCACTGTAACCTAATCAGCTCCTCCTGGCTTGGATGGACTAACTGGGTGGTAACTGGAGGCAGGTGGGTCATGTCTGGAGGAGGATGGTCACAGAGGGTGAGCTCTGGTAGGGTTCATCTTTCATGAGACACGTTCTCCTTTCTCTCTGTGCTTCTTGGCTGCCATGCATGGAGCAGTGCTCCTTCACCCCATCCTTCTGCCATGATGTTTTGCCTTACCTTGGGCCCAGAGCTCTGGAGCCCGTCTACCCCATGGACAGACCCTCGGAAACTGTGAGCTCAGAATAAATTTTCCTCCTCCAAGCTGTCTCTGTCATCACAGAGACAAAACCCTGACTAACATAGCCTGCAAAGGCAACTCTTGCATATGCACACTGGCAGACATGTATGAGAATGCTCACATTGGCATTACCTGGAAAAAGCAAAACCTAGAAACAAAACAAATGTACTCTGACAGGAGAATGGATAAATATATTGTGGTGTGTGTATATAACGGAATAACAAACCTCAGCCAAAATGAATGAATAATAGCCCACGTGCAACAATATGGATTACTCTTAGTAATAGAATTTGAGTGAAAAAGCAAATCCAAGAAGAATGCATATTGCATGATATCCTTTGTATAAAGTTAAAATCAATACAAACCAAAATATTCCTTGGTAAAAGAATATATATATAGCTGGGGGAAAAAACCCAAACCCCTGAAAGCTGAAGACTGCAGCTAAAGAAAAGGAAAACAAGTTGATGGACATAAGCTTCAAGATAGTGCTTGGTTACTTTGGGCAGAGGAAGATGAGATATGACACAGATTGATATGGATGCTCTAGTTTTCTTGTTATTTGGTGATTTAGTAAACATTTATTACTGCATAAATAGAAATACATAAATGTGCCAACAAAAATCAAATAATTAGATCAAAAAATGGACAAGAACACAAATAGATATTTTTCCAAAGGTGATATACAAATGGTCAAAAAGCACATGAAAAGATGCTCAACATCGCTAGTAATCACAGAAGTGTAAATCAAACCCAGAATGAGACATTGCCTCATACCCATTAAGATAGCCACTATCAAAAAAAAAAAAAACAGAAAATAATAAATGCTGTTGAGAATGTTGAGAAATTGGAAACCTTGTGTGCACTGTTAGTAGGTTATTAAATGATGCAACCATTATGGAAAACAATATGGAATTTCCTCAAAATTAAAAATAGAATAACCATATAACAGCAATTCTACTTCTGGGTATATATGCAAAAAAAAAAAAATCAAAAGCAGGGTACTGAGGATATATTTGTATGACCCTGTTCTCTGCAACATTATTAAAAATAGCCTTCAAGGATGACTAGATAAACAAATTGTGGTGTATACACACAATGGAACTTTACTCAGTTTTTTTTCTAAAAGGAAATCCTGTCACATATTACAATATGGATAAAATTTGAGGACATTATGCAAAGTAAAACAAGTCACTCACAAATAGAAAAATACTGCATGAGCCTTTTCACTTAGATAAGGATTTAGAGTAGTGAGATTAATAGAAATGAAAAGTAGGGACTGGGAGACAAGGGGATGGAGACTTGTCTTTTCATAAGGGCAGAGTTTCAGGATTGTAAGATGTTACAGTTCGGATCAAGAGTGTTCCCCATGTTTTTAAGCCTTGTGTGTTGAAGACTTGGCCCCTAGCTGGTAGCACTATTGGAGGTGGTGACAGGGCTTAGTTGAAGGAAGCAGGTCCCTGGGGGTGTAACTTTGAATGGTGTACTTTGTCCCAGTAGCCTTCCTCTTTCTTTGTTTCCTAGCTGCCATAAGCTCAGCAGCTTTCCTCTGTCACATGCTCCTGCTGCTGTGATATTCTACTTTGCCTCAGGCTCAAAGCAATGGAGCCAGCTGACCTTGGACTTCAACCTCTGAAACCATGAGCCAAAATAAACCTTTTTTCTTTTAAATTGTTTATCTCAGGTGTTTTGTCACATAATGAAAAGCTGACTAACACACAAGATAAAAAAGCCTGGAGATTTGTTTCACAAAAGGTGAATATACTTAATATTTCTGAATTTACATTTAGAATAGTTAAGATAGTAAGTTTTATGTTATGTATTTTTTTTAAAATCACAGTTTAAAATACACTTAAAAAGGTAGGAACTATACTGTAGGCATTTACTTTATCACTGCTGAAAGGAATCTCGGTGAAGTTAGGCACTAAAGGAGAAAATCACACTCAACTCCCCAAATTCCAACATAACAGCCAACATAACATAACGATCAACATAACAATAAGAAACATAAATGAACAAATGTATCAATTAAAAAACAAATAATGAGAGCCATTCAGGGACTAAAAGTAGGAATGTGTGGTTTTGCTCTATTTAATCCTGCTGTGTTGCACCCTGGATTGTTGTTACTCTAAAATGAAGTTAAGGCCACAAATAGAAGCATCCTGAAAGTTCTGATCAGGACTGAGGTAAAAACCTCAAAGTAGCATGAATATTGAATCTTACCAGGGAGGAGGGGGCCTGGCCAGAAGGCCAAAGCTACAGATCCTTTTTAGTCTCCACCACCCAAAGACTGCTCTCTGGGAAATGGACAGGCCAGCATTTTTGATTGAAAAAGATTTGAATGCGCCTTGATTGCTTATTAATGGAAGTAATAAAACCTATTGGATTCACATTTGATTTACTATCGTCTTATGAACTCACAGGTTGGCTCATCTAATGATAGATAGAATTGATCCCTTGATCCCATTTAATTAGATTACTTATTTGACTGTGACAAAGGCTTTCTTCCCCTCATCAGCAGCTGGGATGACTATGTCCTGACCAAACTGGGAAGAGATAAAAGCTAAGTACCAAAGAGGATATAGAAATGAACATAATTACAAAAGAATTAGTTTTTCCATTTTGTGCTAGTTTATATATCCATTCATTAATGGGTATGGCAGATTGACTGCAATTCTCCACCTCTCCTGGGATCCACCCCTATGTAATGTGACTGTCCAGCTGTCTCCATCAAGTTGTGGAGGCCATTTGCCCTTCCCTTGGATAGAGGCTGGCTTGGAGACCTGCTTTGGCCAATAGAATGTGATGGAAGTGAGGGTGTGTGAGCTCAGAGCCTGGGCCTCAAGAGATTGAGTACTTCTGCTTGCTCCCTGGGAAACATGCCTCTGTGTGAACAAGACTATGCTAATGTGGTTGACGACAGCCATGCAGCCCAGCTATCTCTGTCATTACTAATTGTCAAATGTGTAAATGAGGTGAACCTAGACCATAGACCAGCCTTCCCCTGGCTGTCCCTCAGGTGACTAGTGACAGTTGAGAGTTCAGCTAAGTTCCACTGAGCTTGACTAGACTAGCAAAATTGCTCAGCTGACACCTGGAGAGATAAGCAATAGGAATGCTTATTGTTGTTAAGTCACTGAGTGTGGTACTACTTCTTACACAGCAATAGCTAACTGCTCCTGTAAGATTGAGAAAAGTCTGTGTATAGGAGTTAGTTTTTTTGTCTTCAGAGAATGTACTAAACTAACATACAAGAAATACTTTGAGAATAGTAAATGAGATTGTAAAATCAAATGTTAAATTGTGTGACCCTGTAACCTGGGCCTGCAACATGACCTTGTGTGGCAGCTTTGCTGGGACTGAGCTTCACAACATAGTCCTAAGGAAGGCAGGAAGTTTAGGGTCAGGGAAAAAATGGTTTAATATTATTAGAAAAGGCAGATCTTGGTGGCAGGCAGCTTGTTTTGGTTTCAAGCATGGTGAGGACTTAATGAAACCAGGCCAGAGGACCAGAGGAGGAGGCTGACTGTAGGCTAAGACCAGAAGATAGGTGATTTTGTTGGGTTTTAGTCCTAATGTGGAAAATGTCCCATTGGGAGGTGAAAGATGCATTTAAAAATTAAGGAAAAACCGAGACTGTGCTGGCATGCCATAGAAGCATGTAAGTTATGGCAGAGGAACATGGAAGTCTGTGCTGTGTCACACACTTGCATCCATATGTGCACATGTGCAAATGCTGTGAGTGCGCGTTCATGCACATACGTGCTCACACACACACACACACACACACACACACACACACACACACACACACACAGAAGGAGCCTCAAATCAGGTCAAGTTTCCAAAGTGGAAATTTCATTAGTCCCCAAGGACAGCCTCTGCAGCTTTCCATGTTAATGTAAATTTGAAATAGGCTACCTTTTAGTGATCAAGTCACATCTGACTTCAGAGAAAAAGCGAGAAGAAAGGGAGACACTTCCAACCATGCTCTGGACTGGGTTGCAGCCCACTCCACTCAACATCTACACACACCTTTATGAAATTCAGGATGTTTCGGGTTCAATTTCCTCATCCTTGGCCCTTCCCTAGATGCTGCTCCTGTCTGCCCACCTCATCTCCCTGGATGCTCAAAACTTAGGACAGAATCCTGGGCGGGTCTGTGGGGGGAGAGGGCAGGGCAGAGGTAGCCGCAGTTCAAAGGTAGAGGAAAGATGCTCAGCTCACAAAGTAACACTTGGACAATTTGAAAGTTGCATTTGGCAAGTTGCAGCAGGCACTGGGAACACAGGCTCCATCCCTAAGGAGCCACATTCGCTTTTTTCCCTTTCAAAGTCGTCAGGCAGTAAAAGAAAATTGCAGGGATGGGGAAATAATGAAAAAGGCTCTTTGTTTTCCCCCCAGTCCGAACTCCTAGCTCATCAAACCTTGGAAATGCTCACTGCAAATGGCTGCTCCTGTTTTATTGCTTATTTATGGGAATCTATTTAAAGTGAATTGCACTTTTCCATTGTATCCTAGCGAGCATGTGCCGGAGTTGTGTCTCCCCTGGCTGGGGGGCTGTCTGGACTGGGGATTCTGTCTGATTGTGTCAGCATCACGCTCCATGACATTTAAAAGTGGGGAAGGAAAAATACTGCAGAGGAAGCAAGGAAAGTGTGCAGAGTGATTGCTCAGGCCTCCGTCAGCTCTGGGTGGGTGCAGGGAGAGTGTGGATTTGGGGGTGCTGACCATGCCTTCACACAAAGAGGAATCTGCATTTTGGGATTAATGGAGGACTGTGTACCTTTTGAGGTCTTTGAAGTTTTAATCTGGTTCTACTCTAAGCAATGGGATCTTATGGCAGTTATCTAAACTCCATGAGCCACATTAAAAAAAAATCTATAAAAGAGGTTATTAATACAGGGCTATTGTTAATAATAATGATGGTTCATGATTGTGGAGATTTATTATATATGTGAAAGTACTTACTTAGTTCAGGAAATGTACTGACTAAATACAAAATATCCTTCCAAGGGCAGCTGGAATAGGGGTTGGAAGAAGTAGGGAAATACTCTGTGATAATTTGACTGGAATGTCCCCCCAAAAGCACATGTGTTGAAGTCAATCCTGCAAAGTCCAGAGGTGGAGCTTTTAGGAAATAATTGGATCAAGAGGGATGTAACCTTAGCAGTGGATAAATCCGATGGGTGGATTAATAATTTGAATGGACTACTGGGTGGTGACTGTAGGCACGTAGGCAGGTGGGGCATGGTTGGAAAAAGTGGGTCATGGAGGCGTGCTTTTGGGGATTGTATCTTGTCCCTGGTCCCCTCCTCTCTCTGTTTCTTTCTGTTTTCCAGCTGCCATGAGCTGAGCAGCTTTCCTTTGCCACACCCTTCCACCATGAAGTTCTGCTTCACTTCAGGCCCAGAGCAGTGGAGCTGGCTGACCGTGGACTGAGACCTCTGAAACCATGAGCCCAAATAGATCTTTCCTCCTCCAAGTTGGTCAAAGGAACAAAAGCTGACACATACCCCATCCTCATTTTCTTAACCCAAGCCCATTGACTCTTGAAAGGATGAAAGTCCATTACATTCTTTGCCTTGACTGGAAGATCAGACACAAGGTTCACTGTGCAGAATGCTCACGTCATTAGGGCTTAGCAAACAATGTCCAGATCTGGCCTCCATTCCTGAAAGTAAAGCTTTCCTGGAACACAGCCATGTCCACTTGTTTGTACACCATCTGTGGCTGCCTTTGTGCAAGAGTGAGAGCTAAGCCATGGTGAAAGAGATCTTGGGGCCACAAAGCCCAAAATATTTACTATCTGGCCCTTTCCCGAAAAACTTTGCCAACCCTGTTCTAACTCATTGGTATTTCTAGGGATCTCTGTGATCACAGGAATCGCTGTCTATATGACGTTAGGGCAGGAAGTGATCTAAGCCTCAGTGAAAAAGATTGCAAAGTTAGTGTCTGAGTTAGAATGGCGATTCGATTTCCTGATTTCTGGCCCAGTGTTTCCCCATTATTTTAATGCACCATTTCACAGAGATTCCAAAGCCATTGGGATTAGCTTTCAAAAGAAAAAAAAAAGTCAGTAAGTCACGTGGCACCTGAGTTCCACTTAGCTGGTGAAGTTGGCATTGGTCCCTCTTGCTTTTTCCAAGGCTCTCCTCCACTACACCCCTATGTCTACAGGCTCAGCAAACATGTTTAGAGGCCAGCATCTCCTTGCCATGAGTGTTTACGAGCCAGCTGTGTTGGCCACTGTTCCAGGTTGACAAGGGTCAAGCCAGCTCTTCAGCATGGGGCCTGCCTCTCTGTGTGTCTGCCGGTCTTTGGGCTCTTGTGTCTCTGGGGCTCTGCCACTTTGAAAAGGGGTGCTGGACAGAGATCCAAGAGTGGGTGGGGAAAGACATGGAGAGAGAGCTTCAATTCCTGGAGGATCTTTCCCCCTTGGAGACATGCCAGCAGGTAACAGTCACATCTCTGGAAGACTTTATTTTATAATTTAGTTTTGGTGGGGGAAGGAATGAGGTAACCCCTAATTCATGCAGCATCCCCAATGTCCTGGCACTATTGTTTCCCAAGATCCCTTTGTTCAAGAAGCCCTGGTGAAGTCTGAATTTATCCTTCTCTCTTTCCTTCTGCACTGTCTCCTCCTCCTTGAATCTCTAGTGTGGCTAAAGGCAACACCATTCCAATTTTTAGGCTACAACTTCTGAGTCATCCTTAGTTCCTGCTATTCCCTCATCTGCAACTTCCAATCAGGTATCAAATTTGCCGCTAAACTTCCCTGGCTTTAGATGAGGCACCTCACCTTTGCCTTCCAACCTGTCTCCCATCCTCCAAGCTAGTTCTCCTCCCACCATCTTCCTCATGAGTGCAAAACATTGCCAAACATCCGTCATCACTCCACAACCTAAAATCTGCAGTGATGCCACACTACCTTGCATGGTCCTAAGGCCTTGGAAGGTGACATTAGGCTCTCTCTCACACCAAACACCTGCACACACCACATGCTGGTCACACCAAATGTCCCTCAGAGTCCAGATATACTGTGGCTCTCTCCAGATCAAGGACACAGGATAGACTATGGAATGAGGATGAGGCTGACCAGGGTTCAGATGCTGGCTCTACTATACCACCTGCTCTCCAGGCAAATTACTTCACCTTCTGAGCCTCAATTTTCTTCATCTGTATTGAAGGAGACTACCTAAGGGCCACCCCGAGGATTAAATGTTCTGGTGTATGTAGAGGACTGGACAAAAAGAAATTGTGTTCAATAAGTGCCAGCTCCTTCTTCAAACTCCTGCTTTTACACACCTGCTGTTCCCTTTTATCAGATGTCCTTCCCTGCTCTCTCTCCTGGGTATACTCTTATTTCTTCTTTAGGCTGCTGTTTAAGGATGTCCTCTGCAGACGACTTGAGAATGTGTGCATAGAGCTACTGTGCTTTGAATATGCTTTTCACAAAGTTTCTGTATTGGAAACTTAATCTCTAACATCATTTATGAGTGGTATTTGGAGGTAAGGGATTTGGGAGGTAACTAGAATTAGATGAGGTCATGAGGGTGGGGCCTGCAGGATGGCATCAGTGGCTTTATAAGAAGAGGAAGAGAGACCTAAGCTAGCACCTTGCTCTATCTCACCACGTGATGTCCTCCACCACCATGTTATGATGTGGTGAAAAGGCCCTCACCAGAAGCTAAGTTGATTGTGGTGCTGTGCTCTTAGACTTTCCAGCCGCTAAATTCATAAGCCGAACAAAACTTTACTCTTTATAAACTACCCAATCTCAAGTATTTTGTTATAGCAAAAGAAAATGGACTAAACAGTCATTTCCTCCTCTGGCTCCTTCTGACTTCACCTGGCTTATGGTTCTTCTTAGTTCCTACTGTAACTCTTCATGTGCTTATTTATCCAGAAGATGACAGGACTTTAAGAGGGTGCTATCCATTTGTTTTTCTAGGCTCTAGGGAATACTGCAAACAGCACCAGCTTCACAGGCCAGTCAAGCACTCCATTATGTCTCTGATCTGGGGAAGCAACTCAACCTCTCAGAATTCTTTTTTCCAGTACTAGGGATTGAACCCAGAGGCTTTCTACACTTGAGCTACATATCCAGCTCTTTTTATATATTTATTTTGAGACAGGGTCTAGCTAAGTTGCTATCATGCCTCTAATTTGTGATGGTTGAACCTTAGCCTCCTGAGTAGCTGGGATTACAGGAATGAACCACCACACCTAATTTTGGTATTTTTCCCCTTTTATTTAAAACATGAAGACACTAATTGCTACTTGCCAAAGCACCAACTGAGACCCTAATTCAGGCAGATATTCAATGACTTCTGGTTCCCTGTACCTTTCCAGTGTTAAGTACTATGACTGGGACATAGGAGATGCTCAATGACTCTTTACTGAATGAATATGTGAATAGTGCTTAGGAATGAGTATAGAGCTTTAGGCCCACATAAGTCCCAAGATTTGGAAAACCCCTGCTAACCTGAATCCAGGTAAAACTGGATGAAAACAGAATATTGGCTCTCTCCTCCCACTCCAAACCAAGGATTCCAAGTGGATGTCCAAATACAGGTAGGTAAAAGAAATCAGTTCTAGTATTCCACTGCATAGAGGGGTGACTATAGCTTACAATAACCTGCTAAATGCTTTAGAGGAGCTTGAATGCTCCCCAATATAAAGCAAAGATAAGGAGATGGTAATGCAAGTTACTCTGTTTTAATCGGTACACACTTTAGTCATGTGTTGGAATGTCACACTGTCCCCCACCAATATATACATGCTAACCCCCAAATCAAAAGTTATAAAAATTGTGACATAGTTAAAAAAAAAATAACCAAACTTTTCTTCCACTTCTCCTATAACTTCTGAGAGGACCTGGGTCAGAAGCCAGGGCTTCTGGGTGTTTTGGTCCCTTCTCTTTTTCCCACAATAGATCGTGTCCCACTCAGGCTGCAGATAAGCAGCCCTGCTCCTGACTGGCATCTGAGCATCTTTGCTGGGGATCAGGAAAGTGGTAGGAAGGGAGTCTGAAGGGGTGAAAAGTGGCAATAAGGGAGAGACTCAGGGAGGGGAGGGGGGGAGAGAGAGAGAGGGAGAGAGAGAGAGAGAGAGAGAGAGAGAGAGAGAGAGAGAAACACAACTGCCAAGAAGAGAAGATGGCAATGCTGGTGAAATCTGAACAAACGCAAAGTCAAGCACAATAATAATTTGGGCAAAATGGCAAATGGCACAGCTGAGGAGGAAATAGCATTGTGAATGTAAAAACTCCTAAATGGAGCGCAGATGGGAGGGAAAAGTGTAATCTTCTGGAAAAGCCTCTAATTGTCTGCCCACACTAATAATTTCAGCAAACGCTCCCTCTCTCCCTCCTGCGTATAATTACACCATTCCATCTGTCTATCAGCAGGTTTTTTACTGTGCCTTACTGCTACCGCCTTCTCATGCTTGTGGAGAGATGAGGGGTTTCTGAAGACTTAAGAATCCTTCTGACACACATCCTGAAGAAAAGACACTCAGGAGAGACAAATCCCTCTCCGAGGCCTGCTAAGACTCCGTTTTAAAAGTCATATAATCTCTTCAAACACTATTATGGAGTCAAACGGTGGCAGGGCCACACAGTCCCCCAGTTTGGGGGTGCTCATCACTCAATCATGGTGGACCCTCCCTGGAAAGATGACTGGTCACTGGCTGCAGCTAGGGGGAGGCTGGTGGACCCTGGCCTGTGTGTTCCCAGGTGGCAGGCTCTGAGAACAGCTGTCGCTTGAGTGTTTCTCAGGTGTGGAAGGCAGGGTTCTGCTGTGGGAGGAGGAGGAGGAAGCCTAATGGAAGAGAAGCTGAGTGGCAGGGGTGAGGGAGTGTCCGTGGCCCGAGTGTAAGCTCAGCCCGGCTGGCCTGGGAGGGCTACCCAGTGTTCCGTCCAGTGCTTTGCATGGTTCCAACTGCTTTCAGCTCATCTCCCTGCTCTGGCAGTGAATCCCAGAGAAGACAGGTGACCTGGTGCACATAGCCCAGTAGGAAAGGCTCCATGTGTCTGACCCACATCACTGCCCACCCTGTGCAAGTGGCACAGTGTGTTCCATTTCCTTGCCCCATGGGGGGAGAAGCTGCACTCTTAGGATGTGATCTTGGGGTGCTTGGAAGTGCCTGCCGGTTATTCATACTCAAACTTTGTTTTCATGTGGAAAATCCACGTCCTCATTCATCTCTCCTCTCCCAGTAAACGGTTTCTAACTAGTTACTGGGGAGGGGGATGCTGGAAGGGGGGTGGGGCATGTGAAAAGGGGGCATGGAAGCAGTCCCCCAAGTGGCTACTGAAGGCTGAGAGGTACCGAAGTGGTGGCACTGTGGGATGTGGCTTATTTCCAGATGTGGACTGGGCCTGAGCCCGAGCCCCTCCACCCTGCTCCTGTTCTCATAGTCTAATAGCAGAATCAAACTTCCCCCACAACTGCCCAGTGGGTGGAGAAGCGTGGACTCATGTCACAGTGCATTCGACAAATATTGATAGTGTTCCCACAAGGTGCTGTGAAAGATGAAGACAGCCTGTTTTCAATTCTCTAGGGTAGTGCTGCCCAATATAAATGTAATGCAAACCCTAGCTGCAATTTTAAATTTTTGGTAGTATTCAATGAGTAAAAAGCAATTTTCTTTACTAATAATTTCTACTTAGTATATCTAAAATATTATTAAGTCAACATATAATCTCTATAAAATTATTTATTAGCTACTTTCCTTTTTCCTAGGTAGCAGGTCTTCAAAAGCTGGTGTATATTTACATTTACAGCACACCTCAGTTTGGACTAGCCACATTTCTAGCGCTTACTGGCCACATGTGACCAGTGGTTACTCTATTAGAAAGTATAGATCAAGAATTAATTAAGGAGAAAAAAAAGTGTGTATGTGTGCAATGTTCTTATGTGCATATACTAGTTATTGTAGTTAAACTCCACATAATGTTCACATACAGTATTTTATTGAATCTCAGTATTTTGTGAAATGACAGTTATTGCTATTTTTTTATTATAAATAAAACAAAGGGCTGGGGATGTAGTTCAGTGGTAGAGTGTTTGCCTAGTATGTACAAGACCCTGGATTCAATCCCCAGTACTGCAAAAACAATGTAAAATATTTATGAGATTAAATAAAAATGAGATTCAGAGCACTGAAGTGATTTGGGACCTCAGAGAAGCAACTTAACATCCTTTTTCTATCTTTGTTAAACACATGGACACACATCTTTTTGAAATGGCCCAGGATAGCTCATTGGAGGATGTGGCATTCTAATACAAATTCCATTTGTCACACAGAGAAGGAGAGGGTGGGAGGAGATTTATCCTTTGAGGAACTTCTAAGACCAAAGCTCCATGTGGAGAAGAGCATCACTCCAAATGGAGAAGAGCATTAGGCCAATTATCTGCAGAGCTGGCCAAGTGTGAGGGGGAGTTGAAGATGAGGCTGAAAAGGGAACTCGGGACCTGGTTATGGAAAGCTCTGAATGCAGATGGAGGGATTTGGGCCTCATTGAGCAGTTGATGTAGACTTATTGACAACTATTCCATGCATCAAACACTTATTGAGCACTCATGATGGGTAACAATGATTTTGTATGGGGGGAGTGGAGTGGCCAGAGCTTTGCCTTAGACAAAGTGTCTCAAGGTGACACCTGGAGTGGACTGAGTGGATTGTGATGGGAGACTAGGGTGAGGGGGGAAGCAGAGAAGCGCCTTCATGAAGTAGGCTTAGGGAAGCATGGTAGGGTGAACCTGGGAAGGAATGGGTAGATGGAAAAGGTATGTATAGTCATTGTAACTGTAGGATGCAGGAAGAAAGGAGAGGCCAGATAGGACTTCCATGGTTTTGAGCTAGGAAGACAGGAAGGATAGGGCTTCCATGTACAGAATTGGGGTAGTCCCAGCAGGGGTGATTGCCGAGCTGTTAACAAACTTCCCTCGAGGGTTCTCCAGGAGAGGAAGAGGGTGCAGGATGGGTACAGTGATGTCTTAGTATTCCCTTTCCAGCCTATAGTTTCTATGGTCTAAGAGAAAATAGTTTATGCCATTTTACTTGATGATAATTGGAAGTCATCTATCTTGATGAGGTGGAGTTTATTCCTTTTAGGATAATGAAAAGGATGTCTTAGTTAACTCTCTTCCCTTCTTCTCCCTACCCTTCCTTACTTTGCAGGCCAACCTTGGCTGGAGTAAGGACTATGGATTCTTGGCATCTCCCTCCCTCTCCTCCGTCTGCCTCATTAGAACTGCAACCGATGAGTTGGGTCTAACCCAAGCTCATGACTCATCTGTAGAATGGGTCTAACGCCCACAGGGCTATTTTAAGAATCAAATGAAATCCTGTATGTGAGAGCCTTTGCAAACTCAAGAACGTTATCTAAAGTGGCTTGTGGCTTGTCGTCTGCTGCATTTCCTTCCCAGTAGATAATCTGTGCTAGGAAAGAATGCTGCTGTTACCGTTGCTCCCAACTTCTTACTAGGGCATTGCTCTTTCTTACTTCCAGAGATTCCTTCTTCAGGAATCTCTTCCCTTTCCTTCCTCTATTCCTCCAAAGTCAATTCTTTGCAGACTTTTTAGATTCTCCACCACCCAAAAGTTAGTCACTCTCACAGCACCTTCTTTCTTTTATTATAATTATTATAGTCCTTGATGGTATCCTAATAATGTACAATCCTTATCTGTCCCTAGACTATGAGCTCTTTAAGGGAAATGTCTTATTTATTTTTGCATCCAGCTCCTAACAATGTGCCCAGCACATGGTCATATACAGGAAATGTTTCCAGAATAAATGAAAGAGAGGTACAAGGAACCATATCCCAAAGCAAAGTTCCTTGGGGACAGAGCCCAAACTTGATGTCTTGAATCAGTGTCCTATTGTTTTCCCACCCAAACTCCCACTGGCGACCATTCTGTGGTTATAACTAAGGAATATGGACTCTAGCCACGATCCCTTCTAGCCTCCTCATCCAGCTCAGGAGATCAGTGGAGCCTGTCACATGAGCTTGAAAATCCTATGTCCTTGAAAGAGTCTGGTGGGAGGAGGCAAACACCTTCCTACTATTCATGTTGGGCTGTGTGATGTCATCTAACAAGTGGCCTTGCATCCTAAGCTACTGGAAGTTTTCCATTTGGCTCATTTTAACCTTCATTACAGCCTCTTTCTTCTTAAGGACCTTGAAGCAGCAGGGCAGGAAACTGTTGGAGGTTGTCCTACACATACCCTCAGCTCCCTTTATTAACTTCTGTAGCTATCTCCAGATCTGCTGAGTTTCCTTCCCTGGCTGGTCTTCTGTCTCCAAGATGACCTGGTGGACACCATTCTCAGAGGCGTGGGGAGTCCCTCAGGAAGCAGCCAGGAGCTCTGGTGCCCAGGCATTATCTCTTCTGCAAGATTCATCCCATTATTCATTTCAGCAAATCTCTCCTGCAATGCCCTCCCTCCCCCACAGCATCCAACAGGCCTGAATGTGTGGTGGGCGAATCTCTCTCTGGGAGCTTCTTTTCAGGCATGGCATTTGTTCCCCGCATCCTCGGACCTCAGCAGTGCTAGGCTAATGAGCTCAGTCCTTTCAAACTCAGATCCTGTCTCTGCCCATCCAGCACCTCCAGGCTTTGTGTCTGGCCATGAAGACAAAGCCCCAAATTAAGTCCCCCAGCTTCATTTCATTTCAGGAGAACCCACAAAGCCATCTCAGCAGCCCATTCATCCCAAAATAGCCTCTGAAAGCCTGGGTATACGTCAGTGTCCCTTTGCAGAAACCACACTGCATTGTCATGAAAGGACCATTTGAACACGGTCTCCAAGTGAAATTATCTCAATGCATTTCAATCACCTGGAAACATCAAGGCTTATTTCTCAGTAACACAAGCCCTTTGATAATAAATGAATTACACGATAGGTGTGCGTGTGCGCATGTGCATCTGTGTGCCATCCTCCTTCATGGTGAATTCTTAGATGTGTCAATGTCACAGGTGATTGGTCTGTGTGTCCATCTCTCAACCTAAGTCCCAGGCAGCCATAGGACATGCTGAGTAACACTGGGCCCCCTGGATTCTCTCAGTCCTGGGAGTGAGGACTGTGTTCATGCTGATGCAAATGGACATCTAAGAGGAGCAGCAGGCAGGGATGTCTTCCCACTTTATAGATGGAAGACAAACATCTTATGAAGTTGCTATAAAAGGCTTCGTAGGGAGGGTCCTAAAAATTTCTCATATAAGACCCTTAGACCAGTCAGTGCAGTCGACCCTAGGCTCTAGGCTTACCATTAAGATGCTATCTAGCCTTTGGCAGGTCATTTGACATTTGTTAGAGCTCCATTCTTTCTTTATAAGGAAAGTTACCCCATGTAAGTTATAAGTAAAGTTAAGAGTGTGGGCTTATAGCCAAACACACCAGACTTGGATTCTGGGTCATTGATATATCATCTTGGAAATCTCCTAAGTTTACTGCTTCCCCTCCCAACCCCCACCTCTACATGTGGATGAATAATACTTGCCTTAGGTTTGTTTTGAGATTTAAATGATAATGCATGTAAAATGCTCAGCATGGGCCTGTCACATACAACATACCCTGTTGATGTGAAGCACAAAGTTGTATTGAAAAACAAATTAAAGAGAGCAAAATCTCCAAGAAAACAGCACAAGAATTCACAAATCTATAACATCATGATTATTATGATCATCATTGTGAATGTTACATCTTCACACAAAGCTGAGTGCTGTGGGCGTTAGCTGTATTGCTCAGGCCCAGCCAGAGGCACTGCGGACAGGGGCCTCCTCTGTGAGGCTGACATCAGGAATGCTAAAGGGAGGCAGAGCTCAGTTCTTTCCTACCATCAGCTTCCTCTCCCAGCAGAGCCCCAGGGTCTCCTCTAGTTACACTGACCCTTTCAGAACAATGCACAGCAGAATAGCACCTCAGCTGCCAGATACAAAGCACTTGTACTCTCCAAAGGCTGGCAGACTCCCTGCTTTGCTCTGCCCTGCTACCTACCCTGGCCCTCACTGCCCAGCATCCGCCACTCTGATCATGCTGCCTGCATGCGCCTTAGGAGGTGGGCACTCGGAAGAGCGTGTATGTGTCCAATCTGACAAGGGATCATGTTGTCCCCTGAGGAAGGCCAGGCAGGACCCTGACATCCTCTGTCTAAGCTGTCCCAGGATGGACAAGCCTACACCAGGGGACAAGCCCCAGTTCTGTCTCATTCACTAAAGGGTCGTGCCAGTTGCAATTATTTTCAGGGTGTCAGGGAGGACAGTTTATGGTGAGTGTGGACCAAAATGAGGAGAGGGTGAGTGGATGGGATATTCTCCAAATTGTGAAAACTAGTCAGATCAGTGATGGCTGGGCTGGGGCCAGAGACACTGTAGTATGCTGGGGGACCTGGATTCATAGCAGCTGTGCCACTTTCATCCTGTCTATTCTGTTTGGCCTCCTTCATAGGAGGTTGTACATGGCACAAATTCCATTTGCATAGACTGTGAGTGAGTGGTGCTCCTTGGAGCTACACTATGCAGCAGTTTTGTTCATGTGGATCTTGTGATAAGCAAATAGAATCACTGTCATCATCATTAATAGCAGAAGCAGTAGCAGAAGTAGCATTTTTCCAATTATGGATTGCCTGATATGGGTCAGGTTCTGTGCTAAGCACTTCAAATTTATCCTCTCCTACATCCTAAAAGATAGGTACTATTATTATCTTACTCTATTTTACAGATGTAAAAACTGAGGCCATCAATTAATTTTTCAAATGTCAATCAAATAGGGAGTGATGGGGCTGTAATCTGAATGCAAGTCTGGCTGACACAAAAATTCAAGCTCTAGATCTTCATTCACTATGCACAAGAGATGTTGATTTCCCTGAGATCAATGGGCAGCAGAGGCAGAACCTCTGGCCCTTTGATTGACAGGGCCAAAGCTCCTGTGCTAGAAGTCCTGTCTCTAAGAGGGCAGGATTCTTCTCATTGGGCTCTGACACCCTTGTCTTGGGGTTTCTCCCATAATGAAGACTGTGACTCTCACTCAGGGGGCAGTGTCACAGCAGCTATGATGGAGACATGTATGTTCCTTGCTTCATTTCCTCAAATAGGAAGAAGAAGTAGTGCTGTCAGATTGTCTGGACCAACTTTCCAGAATTGTCATGCCAATCTTTCCAGAGATATTGCTATTGGAATTATTCATTTTTCTCGCTTTCCCTCCCTTCTTCTTTCTCTCTCCCTCCCTCCCTCCCTCCCTCCCATTTCTTACTTGCTTGCTTTCACTCCCTCTCACTCCTTTTCTCTCTCTTACTCATACACATAGACGGAAACACAATTAGATATACTTCTACATTTAGACATTTACACACTTCACCAATTGATCTTAGCACCTGCTTTTGATCCGCAGGCTTGGAAAGCTATCACATAACTCATGCTTGCATATCCTCACATACCAATATATCTGAGCAAAAAGTGTTCACCATATCTGTTCACATACTGCACACATATGGTCTCATGCATGCAGGGGTACAATTGGTCCTATTTGATTGCAGAACCAAATGAGCACAGCATCACAGAGCAATAGCTCTGTGATGTAAGAGACCCTGTGGACGTGTGTGTGTGTGTGTGTGTGTGTGTGTGTGTGTGTGTGCATGTGCATGGGGTGGAGGGTAGAGGAGGTGGAACAGGAAGAAGTAAATACCTTCAGAAAGAAGGCTTTCAAAAGATTGCAGCAACTAGCTCCCACTGACTCTCTTCTCACTTTGAAGGTCTGGCTGAGAGATCTTGGCAGAGGGCAACTTCAGGGGCACAATTCTGCAGTTTTCCATTGGGAGATCATCTTATCCATGCCATGTGCCCTTAGGACTTAGTAAGGTCCTAAGATATTTAGTGAGAACCTGTCTCAAAATGTAAAATAAAAAGGAGTGGAGATGCAACCTTGTGGTAGAGCTGCTGTGGGTTCCACCCCCAGTACAAAAAATAAAAAATAAAAAAGCTGTAAATGCATTGAATCCACTTAACCTACAGAACACCACGGCTTAGCAACAAAGTGCACTGCATGTCATGGGTCATTAACCTTTGTGACAGAACCTGAAGCTGGCTGCCATTGCCCAGTATTGAAGAGAGAGGATCACATTGTGTGTGGCCACCATGGCAAACAATCAAGATTCAAATTTTGAAGTACAATTTCTATTGGATGCCTATTGATTTGGCAACATTGTAAAGTCAAACCGTTCTAAGTTGAACCATTGTAACTCATTCTGTGTGTGGGTGGTAAATTTATACTTTATCCACTGAATACAGCACACTATAGTTCAATAAATGGGCTTGGTTTTCTTTTTAAAAAGTGTTATTTAATTTAAAAGCATATATTCATAGTAAGAATATAAAAAGTACAAAGATGTTAGTCCTTTTCTATTGGTGCCAAAATTATGAACAGTTTCCCAAGGATTATTATTTTTGCATATGTCTATGCATGTAGAATAGATATGCATGTATATGTGCATCTATATGTACGAGTATCAGTGGAAAGTACATGCTGGTGGATTGCAGATGGCCACAAAATCTTTGCCACTTCTCTCATTTTCCTCCTCTTTTAGACCCCGGATGGCTTTGACACCTGCTTTGCCTATTAGAACAGGGAGGAAGTGATGCTGAGTAACTTGTGAGAATGAAAAAAAAAACAACCCTTAAGAGATTTGCAGTTTTTGCTTTCAGGCACTTGGAATGATTCTTTTTAAATCCAGTAGCTATGCTGTAAGAAGCCTACACCACATGGAGAGAAACACAGGAATTGAAAAGGCACTGGCCAACAGCACAAATTGTTAGCAGTCAGCCCGCCGGGATGACACCTTCCGAGGGAACTGTTTAGCGCCCTCTAGTGTCAGGATGGCGGCAGCACCAGGGCACAGTGCAGAACAGAGGAGCCATTCAGCTGAGCCTATCCAAGCGCAGCCCCGAGAAAGATGGTGAACGCTGGTTTATGCTTTAAACTACTACATTTTGGGGGGTGGTTTATTATATTGAAATAGAGAACTGAAACTTGTCTATTTGCCTTATTCAATTTAGTAATTCGTTGACTGGCTGTCTCATAATGTCTTTTTAAAACTAATACTATGTTAAAGAACATTTTTGTTCTATCTAGTTCTTTGTGAGGATAAGGGAATGGACAGACACTCTGTGTAACTGTTCTCATGTGTAAATATATATTTCTAGGTTACATTCCTAGAAATAAGTGATATGCAAATTTAAGTACTTGATAGATATTGCCAAATTATCCCCCCCACTGCACTGTACCACATTTTGCCAGTCCACCGAAAGTAAATGAATGTGCCCAGCTTATTATGCCCTTGCTTATGCAGCATGAGGATCTAACAAACTTTTCATCTTTTTGGGGGGAGTGCAAGGGGTCTAATAGATTACAATCTATCATTTACTTTGCTTTTTTCTAATGATGATTGAAGTAGTGGTTCATCTTTTGATGTGTTTATAAGCATTCTTTTTTCTTTTTCTGTGAATATCCTCTGCCTGCTTTTCTACTGGTACATAAAAACATTTTTCTTTATTGAATTTTAAAAATTATTTTTCTCTTTTGAATTATAAAAACTCTCAGATGTCAAATGATACAGATTAGCTTGTTATCTGTCATTTGTATTGTAAATATTTTTTTGTAGATTAATTTTTGACTTTTGACTTTGTGCATATATTCTCACACATAGGCACATAGTCATGACACATTTTTATCTTTTTTCCCCCTCATTTTGTTTATCTTTTATTCGGGTAGAACTTGTTTTGCTACAAGGAATGAGGATGGGATCTGTTTAATTTTTCTCTCCAAATGTTCTAATGAGTTGCTTAACAGCATTTATTGGTCTATAGACTACTGTTTAGAAATACTATCATATACTATTTCCCCATATATGTGTTTGGGTCTATTTCTGTACTCTATTTTGTTCCATTGCTCTCTCTATTCATATAACAATACCTAAAGTCTGCTTCTTCCAATCTACATTTCCTCTGTGAGTCAGGGACCAAGTTACTCAGCCCTTGTTTCCAATCCTAATACAATGGCTCCATTCCAATTCTAATCCAACCCATTCTTTCCCAATAGTTTCCCCTTTCTCTTAACTCTTTCATAGAAAGTTTCCATTCTCTGGGTCATTTCTCCTTGAGTAGAAAAAATTATTTCCAATCATAGCTCCTAAGCTTTTTCTCTTAGTCCTTGTGATTTTCTTTTCCAGGAACCCTTCTATTGTGGGCCAAAGCTTCGCTCCTCTTGACTGCTCTGGGATGGAGTTCTGTTTTTGTGGACCACTGTGTTTACTCATTCTCTTGCCTGTTCCCTCATCTGCAATACTACATGGAGTAGTTTGGTCGAGGGAGTGAAGATTGAGGACCTCTCTGGATGTTCAGACCCCCATGTGCTATCTGATCACCAAGTAACAAGATGAGTCTCCCTCTTTCACTTTTTTCCCACATGTGAAAAGAATACCTGATCAGAGAGTCAGAAAACATTCATCTGGCTGAGCTGCTTCCCTTTCCTCCCTGCAGTTTATAATGTTATTCTTCGACTAAAGTAGCCAAGTGAGTATGTGAAGCCAACCATCAGAGAAGGCCCAGAATGTCTGAAATAAACAATATCAGAATAACAATGTCCTACTCAACAAGGGCCTTTAGCCAGAAAAGTGCTCCTTCTTAGGAAAATGTTTTTCTCTTGGAAAATGGGAAAGCAGTTTCAGAAATTTAGCTGTGATACCCTATTTTTGTTTTAAAGAAAATCGCTGCAGGGAAAGACAGGAAATAGAGTCCTTTATCTCAGACCTCAAACCCTGGCCCAAGGCACACAAGAACTAGGAGTCACCACTATCAGTAACAACAGCATAATTAACAAGCTGCTGTTCCCACTGGGTTTCTATTGGTGGGAAGGGAGGTCCAACATCCAGGAGAGGCATTAGGTAAATAGAGAGCCAAGAGCAGCGATCTTGCTGTGGGCTGCTGGTGCCAGACCTCCCCTGCCATTTCTCCATTGCCTGCAGGGGCCTCACCTTTCTTTCAACATGACCTCCATGTATGAGACCCAACTGCCTCCCTCCATCCATTCTCTAGCTCCCATTACTGCCAAATGTGCCTTTCTCCACTAAGCTGGGTCTAAGACCCTGATCTATGATCTCTGACTCTCATGACTCTCATTTCCACTATTCCCTCCTCATAACCAAACTACCACTAAATTCAGTGCACCTTTCTTCAGGGTGTTCCTTCAACCTGTCTCTACTCTGTCCCACTGTTGCTGTCCTGATCTGTGTTAATCCAGCAGTTTCTGCCCCTTCCGCAGGATGACCCATGTTATCATGACCAGATGGTTCTTTCTACAACATGTGCTCAGCTCATCCCTTCTGAACAAAACAAAAGGCAAGCAAGGCTCACTTTGCCCTGGGCCACTGTGTTGTGCTCTGTGCTATTTTATTTAACACTTGCAACAACCATAGGAGGTAGGTTTGATGATCCCCTAGCAAAAGGACAAAGAAATTATCACATCAACTCCAAGTCCTCTTCCTGGCAATCAAAACTTTCCTCAAATTGCGACTCTGATGTGATTACTTGTCCTTATCACACACTCCATCCCAAGTTGAACTGCTGAATCTGTTTAGGACTCTCTCCTGAGGGGGGGGGGCTGGAGGGGAAGACACTCTGGGCAGGAGGTGCAGTCAAACAGGAAACACGGGGAGTTCACACCTAACTGGCTACCACCCAGACCAACAGTGATGGTGGTGGTGGTGATAGGGGGCTGTAAGTGATTGACTTGTGTCCCCCCAAGTGCAGATGCTAGAGTCCTAACCTCAGTATCCTAGAATGTGACTGAATTTAGAGACAGTGTCTTCAAAGAGGTACTAAGTTCCAATGAGATCATTAGGATGGGCTCTACATGACTAGTGTCCTTGGACAAGTAGAAAATTAGGACAGAAAGAGGTATTCAAGGAAGAACCAGGGAAGACAATCGTCTATAAACCAAGGAGAGAGGCCTCAGGAGACAGCCCTGTGGACATCATGATATTGGATTTCTAACTTCCAGAATTGTGAGAAAATGAATTTCTGTTGTTTAGGCCACCAGTCCATGGTGCTCGTCTATGCCAGGCCTAGCAGACCATTATAGAGGCCAAACAGGTGTTGTCTGAAGAAGTCGGGAAGCTGGGCATTGGGTCACCAGGGTGGGTACTGATAATTGCCACCTTTACCGAGCATCTTCTGTACATCAAGCACCATGCTCCTGTGTATGCACTTCACATTTGTTATCTCTGATTTTTAAAAACCCTGCAGGATTTTTATAAGTAGTTATTGTCACAACCATTTTAGAGATACCATTTTAGGACCTAAAGCTCAGAGCAGCAGTACATTTCCCCAAGAGTTACTGATAATGAGCCTCAGGTCTGGGATTTGAAGTCCAGCATCCTCTTTGCTAAGCTTGTGCTCATTCTACTATGTTATGTTGTGTCCATCAGCCTGGGGCCAATTGACCCCAGGCCTGTCCCTAGCAGCAGAGCCCTAAATACCAGGTGGGATCTAAGAGCAGTGCCCAGGAGGACATGGTCACTGGATGCCTGTGGTCAGAAACACAGGACTTTAGGAAACAGGAAAAGGACCAGCTGTGTGGTCCCAGAAGTTCCTGAGTGGGGAGCCAGTTTTAGTTTCCTGAGACAATTCAATATCATTGAAGGAACTCTTCATGGCGTGCTGATATTCCTAATGAGATGAAAACGCAAGTTTCAAAGCTCCTGTTAACGTGTGTGCAGATGGGAGCTTGGGGGACTGTTCCTCTAAATGGTGCTGAACATGAATAACCATCACCCTTCCTATCTACTAGGGAGGGCACCCCTTCTCTGTCCTCAGATGTGGGATTTCCTTATCCCATTTGGACTGAGAGTCCCTTGGTGCCCTGAGGGGAAGCAAATTAGTCTCATTTATAATTATGTGTCTCAAATAAAGATTTGGTTTACATTTAATAAGAAAAAAAATGATTCCAAGTCAAACAGATCACAATTGATTATTAAGAATAGAATTACTAAAGTTCAACAACAGGCAGAAACACGAATCTTATTTCAGAGTTGCTAAACCTTAATAAATACCATTTTAATAATTAATCAAACTTTAATTGATGCATGGCAACAGTCTGAACCTGATAGATCTCTTTATAATGCATAAGTTGTGATGGGGCTGGAGATGTCCAGGAAGGTTTATATCAGAGAATGGAGGACGGAAGTACTAGGTCCCAGGTGCCCTGTCCCTGGGGCAAGGAGAGATGCAGTTGTCTCAGCTCAGTGGGGGAGGGGTCAGCCAAATTCACCTTTCCCCAAGAAAAATCTATAGCATATGCTAATCAAATTAAAAACTGAATTGTCAATTACTCCAAACATTCAGGTTGGCAACCCCAACCCCAAGAGACTATAAAGTGCTTTGGCATCCTTAAAGTTTCTGTCCTCTCTTTATGTGAATCAAGTGGCTGGCAGAAGGGATACAGTTACTACAAAATAGTGATCTTCAATCTGTCTGATGTGTGAACAAATAACCACATGAGTTTAAGAAGTATTCTTGATACAATTCACTAAATTCTGTCCTGTCATCTAGAAATTCTGCTTGAGTAGGTATGGGATTAGGGTTCTGATTTAGTAAGGTGGAATTCAGTAGGCTCAGGAACCTGTATCTTCCACACAGTTTCTCTGTGTGATGATGCTGTGCCAATCAAAGGACAGGGCTTCTGCAAGTCATCGGCCACCTCTCCAGGTGATGCTGATGCACCATCAACTATGGGAGTCACTTCCTTATGAAGAGCAATACAATCTCTGAGAACATGGTGACATTGCAGGGACATGAACAAGCTAACACTCCAGTGGAAATGCCTCTTTGGAGTCCAGGAAGGCCACTTGCAGTGACACTGACCTGTGGTTTCTTAGTTGCAGTGATACCTGGGCTTCTGCCATCAGCTCCTCTCCTACCAGTCCTCTTTGGACCAGAAGGATGCCAGGAAAAGCAAGAGCAAACCAGCAAGCTGCAGCGTTTCCCACTCTGGTAGCTTTTTCTTCCTGTGTCTCTGGTGAGTCAGAGTTTGTTTGAATGTGAATTATCTGTAATCATAAAAGTGACAGTACAGCTGGCTGCTGGGAGCCTGGAGAAAACGTGTATTGCAGATAAGGAAGGAGGTGTGTGTGTTGTGAGCATGCCTGTGTGTATCGGGTGGAGGCAAAGCTGTCCTCACTTACCCAAGCAATCCCTAAGAGGGCTTTTCTGAATGAGGCAGAGGCTAGGAGGGACCAGTCCCTCACCCGCCTCCACTAGATGATTCTCTGATGCCAGAAGGCCAGCATATCTTCAGGCCCCAGAGCCCCTCCTGCAGCCTGCCCCAACTTTCCAGTCCTTGGGTTGAAGTTTAATCTCATCTTATTCCCTGCTTGCTAGGGGTGTGGAAGGAGAAGAAAAAATGGAGACCTGTGGCCACTACCCTTATTCTCCTGGTGTGGGTATCTCTGCCTCTGGAGGAGGAGGCAGGACGCAGGAAAGGACCCTGGCATCATGCCCTGGACTGCTGTTAGCAAGAGTCAGAGCTTTTATCCATCATGATGTGAGGCTTGTGGAAAGGAGTGAAAGGAGAAGAGGACTTTGAATTTAGGACAGAATTTAGGACAGTGGCTTTCTGAGATTGGTGAGAGGAGGGAAGAGGTGCAGCTGGAGATAGTGCTTTTCAATCAAGACCTCCTTTTCCCATCCTTGCTCCTCCCCCAAAATGAAAGATAGTCCGGAGGCTTCTGAAACTCCTCTGCCAGTTGTCAAAGAGAGATCACACTTTGGATGGTCCAGGGAGTTCTGTTCATTCATTAGATGGTTACTGATTGCCTCCTATGTTGTGCCATGGTGCTAAGATCTAGATTCTACAGGCTGTGTGCTCAGTGCTGGGTGCTGGGTGCTACACTCCTGGTCTCAGGGGCTCACAGTCTGAGCGGAGCAACAGGCAGGTAAATAGTTGTAATGCAGTGTGAAAAACATGAAATCTGGTAAGCCCAGGAGGCCATGGATATCCACAGTGCTGATTCCTAAGCGAGACTAGGGAAGTTGGGAGCATGATAACAAATGGTCTGGGAAATGCTCTCAGGGAAGCCGAGAGCCTGGACTGATTCCCAGAAGAGCAGAAAGGGAGGAAATGCATCGTAGGCAGAAGATATGGTGCGTGTAAAGACCTGGAGGTCCAAGAGAGCATCCTGCATTTGGAAAGTAAGGGACACCTAGTTGGGCCACATCATGGAAATGAAGGGAGTTGGCTAAGGTGGGAGAGGAATGACTGCTGGGTTGGTGGTCAGGGGCCCAACTGTGAAGGGCCTTTTATGCAATTCTTGGAAGTCCATCTGTTCTCTTGAAGGCAAAGGAGACCCACTGGATGCTTTTAAGCTGAGGAGTGAGGTGTCCAGGAAGATCAGTTGGGAACCCTGTAGAGGCTCAGGTAAGAAACCGATGGATCTGGACCAGGGATGGACTGGTTGGGATGATGAGGATTGGAAAGACTTGAGGGATATTAGCAAATGCACTCAATGGGCCTTGGTAACTGAAGGGAGCAGGCCTGCTGCAGAGGGAGACAGACATTAAAGCACTAATTACACAATTAATTATGCAATTGCCCTGTGATTCGTGATATCAAGGAGAGTGGAGAGGTGAAGACATGTTAGGGGCCTCTGACCTGGCTAGGGAGTGGGTGAGGCTCCCTTGAGGAGGTGATTTTGACTGAAGTCCCGAAGACAGATGAGTAGGGAAAATCCAGGTGAGGAGATGACGGGGGAGCAGGCAACAGCACCTGCAAAGGTGGGTGTAGGAAGATCAGGGTGCTTTGAAGGCCCCAAAGACCAGTCTGGGTGGAGCATGGGTGGCCTAATTATGGTCTTAGGGTCAATGAAGTTTTCTGTTGGTTTTTAATAAATGGAGTTTTACTGGCACATAGCCACACCCATTTTTGTGTACTTACTAGGAATGGCAACTTCTGTATAGGGTGAGTTCTAGTGGGAGGGAAGAGTTGTACCCAGGTGTGGCATTCAAGGGGGCCCCAACCCACAGAGGATTTACAGTCCACAGTCCTGATAGCCAGTGCCTTCCTCAGTTTTGTACACTGGACACTTGACTTGCCTTCTATGGTCCCTGGCCATACTGTAACAGCAGAATGGAGGAGTCACAACAGAAACCTTCCAGCCATATAGATTTCAATATTTACTTTCTGGCTCTTTGTAGAAAACTCACTCCTGGGCTACAACAGCATGAGTGGAGGGCACATGGCCCCTTGCCAAGTCCAGAGATGTTTGCACCACTGCCCACATCTCTCAGTATTCAACCAGACAGGTAGGAGTCACCTGCAGTCCCACCTGTGATTATCTGGGTAAAGGGGGGCATGCTGGAGGGGGACAATTTCTAGCCTGAGGACTGTGCTCCATCTGAACACAGGGCAGTGCCAGTGTGATAGAGAGTTACTGACCCAGGGAAGCAGTGGGGGACAAAGATCCCCATTTCCTTACTTCTCAGGGGGAGGTGTGACATCTGAACTTCCCCAGTGGGGCTAAGGACCAGTCACAAGCAGTGGTACCTGGCCCTATGATGGATTCTTTATTGTCTTCCTTCCCTCCCTTTCCTGCTCACTGCCTTATTCCCCTACTGAGGATTTCCCTGATCACAACCTGAAATAAACTACTTGCATTTGAATCCTTGTCTCAGAATATGCTTTAAGGGGCTCAAACAAGGCAGTGGGATATCCACAAGCTTCCCAGGGCAAGGTGAGGGCTCCCACTATTGAGAGGGAGGCAGGTTCCTTTCTAGATTAGCAGAGTTTGGTTGGTATGAACTCTCCCACCTGTCCCCAGTCTCAAGCCACAGGGTGATGACTGGGACTTAATCCTTTTCTCAGATTCCAAACTCACACCTGCCTTTCTATACGACTGCTTGGTTGGGGACTCTATACTCCTAACAATTGGGTCCTGTGCAAGCCTATTACCCTTTAGTTCCAGGAACAATGCCCAGACAACGGAGGTAGTCTCTGTTTTGTCTGTTTCTTTCCTCGGTACAGAGAACTGTGCAGAGAAAGAAATCAGTTGAGAAAAACAGCCTTGGCCTACTTACCCCATTTCCATCTGTTTTGTGAGGGTAGAAAACATCACTATTTAGTATTTCTGAGTTTCCTTCCTAAAGAGCTCAGGTACACTATTGGGGCCAGACTGGGCCATCAGTGGGCTTCTGCCCATACCCACCAGCCCCTAAAGGGTCTTCAAATTAAAATGCAAGTTTTAAGTACATGCTTGTCTTTCCTGGGGATTGTTGGCAGCCCAGGACCACGTGGGCTCATCAGTGTGATCTCAGAGAGAGAAATGATCAGGGCAAATGGCTCCAAATGGAGATGAAAAAGCTTTTACAATGACAGGGAAGAGATATTGCAGGCAGCTTGAGAAAATGTAGTTTGGGAATAGAGGGGCACATGGGCCACTGTGCAAATCAAAAACAAGAGGGAAGGAATTCTAGCACGTGAAATGATACAAAAGAAAAAAGCAAGATGAGACGAGAAAGAGGGAGAGGGCAGGCAGGCAAAGCAAGGGACGGGAAAGTGAGGGGATGCAAACATTAGAGAGAATTCAAAAGAGGAGAGGGAAGACAGAATGTGTTCAAACATCACCACAGATGAAGGCAGGGACAGAGGGACCAGCGTTCTAACGTGAAGTATGCAGACGAGCTCCTGGTGCACTCTGAAGAATACAAGCACAAGCTGCAATGTTATTGACTGATGGAAAAATGGCTTCTCTTTGACTTAGCACGGGATGCAATTTATCTTCACAGAGTACCCTTGATATGCCCGATGCTCGTGCTTAGATGCTCTGGCAAGAGGTGGGTGTGAGAAACGTGGAGGAAGAGGTGTGGGGAAAAGAGGCAGAGGAGGAGGGGCAGAGGGATGTGGGAGGAGGTGAGAAAGAAGGGGAAAGAAGAAAGGATATGGGGAGCAGGGGAGGGGGACAAGAGAGAGGAAAGGAGGGACAGAGTTATGAGAAAGAATGGGTTGAGGATTTGGGATAGAGAAGCAGGGAGTGGGGAGGGTGAGACGGGCAAGAAAGATTGTGAAACTCTAATGCTAAGAAGAGCAAATCAGCTAAGGTTTTTGGAGGACCTGGTAGGTGCTTTGCACTCTTCACACCAGTGCCTCGTGCTATTGCCCTGAAATGGGATTCTGTGTATCTCAATAGCTTTTGAATCACAACATTGAGGAAGTAGGAAAGGGATTCAGATGCAGGAATACAGGAGACTTCAGATGAGTCAAGATCTGCCCCCTCTTCCCAAGAAAACAGGCAGGCATTTGCTTCCATGGTTCCAGGACCCCATTTAAGTAATACCTATTTAAGTGATACCTATCAAATTTCAGGATTCTTGGGATACTGTAGACAGTAAAAAAAAAAAAAAAAAAAAAAAAAAAAAAATCTTAGGCCTCCAGCCACCAGGGGGAGCCATCTCCCCAGCAGAAACAGAAACCCAGTTCATCTAAGAACTAGCCACTTCAGAGAAGAAGTTATTTAATAACTTGAACTTGAAGAACATTGGTTGGTAATCAACAGTGGAGGGCAACAAGAGAGAAAGATTCCTATTGACTGGTGTTATGGTTTAGATATTAGGTGTCCAACAAAAGCTTGTGTGATACATTGTATGCAAGAAAGACAGCTTAGAGTGAAATGATTGAGTTATGAGAGACAGTGAATTAATCCCCTGATAGGGATTAACTGAGTGGTAGCTGTAGGCAGGTAGGGTATAGCTGGAGGAGTAGGTCCCTGTGTGGGGGAGTGACTTTGGGGAATATATTTTGTTGTTGTTGAGTGGAGTTCTCTCTGCTTCCTGGTGACATGTCCTGAGCCACTTTCTTCTACCACACTTTTCCACCATGATGTCCTGCCTCACCTCAGCCCCTGAGTAATGGAGTTGGCAATCTATGGACTGAGCCCTCTAAAACTGTAAGCCTCCAGATAAACTTTTCCCTCTCTAATTGTTCTTGTCAGGTCTTTTGGTCACAGTGGCAAAAGAGCTGGCTAAAATAGCTGGTTTTCATTTTGTCCTGGACTTCATCTAAATGGGATCCACTCATTGTTTGCAGGGGATATCTTTGCTGCTTCTTTTTCCAGCTTGTGGCCACAGACTTTCTTGCTTTGATTTGTTGTTTCTTGAAAGGCAGGGAACGTTCACTCACACCAGTGGGCCTGGGGCCATCATAGTACTGGGCATATCACAGATGGTCTGAGTGTTTTTGACAAATGAATGAGCAAAGGAAAGGATGAAGACATGCTTAAGCAGGAAGGGATCTCGGAGAAGCATTTGATCCATCTAACCTTGCTTACATCAGAATCTCAAATGTCATCTTTTAAAAAAGAACTCCACAAAGAGTTGCTTTCCTTAGACCTTCATATTGACTGCCATCTCATTTGAGATCATCCTTCTTGGTCTTTAGCTGTTTTAACCCACTATGGTCCTTTGCTAGGGCTGAGGCAGGGCATTGGGAGGAAGATTTATTATCCTGTTGTGTCCTGGGACTGATAATAATAAAGGCTCACTTCTGAGGCTGTCATAATATTTAGTGAGACAGTGGACATGTGATTGTCCTTTGTAAGCTAATGCATGTTGTAAGTCACTATCCTCCATGTGCCACTGTTCTTCTAGTGACTGTGTGAACCAGCAATGAAAGAATGTTGACTGTGCCTCACCCTAGACCTATTGAATTTCTGCAAGTTCTTGTTGGGAACAGGTTCTTGTAAAGTCTCCTTGGACTCAGGATTGACTACTGTCACACATCTCCTCCTCTGTACTCATGGCTTTCCTTGGGCTTCTCACCACCCCAGCCCAGTGATTCCTGTCTCTCTTGGTGAATTCAGAGTCATTGCCAAACTAAAAAGTCAGTTTCCATCAATGCTATCCTTCATTTTGAGTCACAACATAAAACACTTTATTGCGATTACAAACAGCAAAGTTATTTCTGCTGAGCCTCAGCATCTGAACTTAATAGCACGCTGTAATGCCACCCTGTGCTGATGTGTGGCATATCTAATATCCATCTTTCTTAGAAATAACAGTGTTCAGAAATTAGAAGGGACTTTAGCAGCGAAATAATTAATGTGGATAACCATCATAAACGCCACAAATGGAACAAATACAGATGGTAGTGAGCCGTGATTGCTAATATGCTAACCTGTTTTGACAGAACTTTAAATTTTTTCCTCAGGAGGTTTGTGGATGGAAGTTAAAGCATCCCTTTCCTCATGACAAGAGCCCTGTCTTTCTGGGTCAGGGATTCAGTGATCTCCTACCTGGGTAAGGTGGATCACAGCAGCTTGGCTAAAAGGAAGAATTGCATCCTGGGGAGGAACTGTCTCCTTCCCTGCCTGCCCTGAGGCTGTGTCAGGAGAGAGATTTCCATCTCTACCTTTCTGCCTCCTGCTCAGTGGCTCTGAGGGAAAGGCGGGCTTCCTGGCTGGACTCCATTCCATGGGAAGCAGCTCTTTGAAGATCTTAGCCGCACACAGGTGCGGGTTATAGACTCCATCTCCAAGAGGCTGCACAGAAATGAAAAATTGTCATGGAAAGATGACTCATCAAACTCACAGGCAAAAGCTACAGAGGCAAATTGAGGAAGGGGGTGTTTAGGGACACTGGCAGTACATGACTGTCCCTGCTTTCAGCCCCGCTGGCTTTTGAGCAGCATTAGAAGCAGAAGGTCTATCCAGTGTTTCAAAAGGAATCAGAGGTCCCCAGAGAAAACCTACAGGGCAAGGGGAGGAAGTGTAGGAGGGAGCCAGCCTTCAGTTCAGCTCACCCCTTCTATGAGATAAGCACTGGGCTTTGTACACAGGATTTGATTTCCTCTTCACCATGATTATTTGAGGTGACCATGGGAAGATGATAGTTATGACAAAGAAACTGAGAATTAGACAATAAGTAATTTTCCAAGTTCACCAGGGGCAGGCAAGCCATACATTGAGTTGCTGGGCATCTTACTTATCTTCCTGGGCTCTGGGTAACACCACACTGGACAGGCACCCTATCCCTGAATCCTCTAACCCCAAGGAGGCCAAGCTCTCCTCTTTGAGGCTCAGTCCCAGTCCCTCTGTCCCACCCAAGGACATCGATCCAAATATTTGTCCCCTTTCTCTCCAGTGCCATCACTGTCCCCCTTTATTTAATCATTTTCTTTACAAGTATTCTGAACTATATATTTTTAAAAGAAAATGAAGAAACTTCCCTTGACCCTTATCTTCGTCCTGCTCTAGCTCCTTTTCTGTGTTGTCTTCCACAGAACTCACAAGAGCTGTCTCTATCCCTGGCTGCTCCCCCTGCAGGATGAATTCCCCTTCACAGCTCTCTCTTGAACCGCCTTGCTCAGGTTTTGTCTCAGCTTTCCACTGAAGTCATTCTTTCCAAGGTTGAGGGCTGCAGGTTTCCAACCAATGACTCTACGAGGACAAATCCAGGGGTTGACTTCTTGACATGACCGCCCGCTCTGCTTATTTGAATGCATTCTTCTCTTAGCCTTGAAGAGCTCTCTCTTGGTCCCACCAAGAAGGAGTGGCTGCTCCTTCTGCAACTCTGTTAGTGATTCTTCTCCATCTCCAATTACTCTCAAAAGCTGAAGATCCTCAGGGATCCTCTGGTCTGTCTCCATTCACTCTCTAGGTTATCTTATTTAATCCCATGGCTTTCAGTGCCATCTACCTTCTTCCTTGACATCTCTGTTTGGATGTCTCGTGGACATCTGACATGTAACTTATCCAAAACCAGCTCCGAATCTCAGGCTTCCCTCTTCACATAACTCTCCTGTCGGATCCTATCAAAATCATCCCCGTCAGCCAATGGGAACATGTTCTTCCTTTTGCTCAGGCTACAACCTTAGACGATATCCTGATGTCTTGCTTCCTCTAACAATTCTCATTCCTGCTTTTTACCATTTCTGCTGCTGCCACCTTGGTCCCAAACAGAATCTTTATGTACCTGGATGACAATATTTGCTCCTAAGAAGTGCCCTGTGGGCTGGAAATGCAGCTTATATTCTTGTATTCTTGTTATCCACCTACATACAGTCTCTTTTCAACTCAGTGGCCAGAGCCTTCCTAATACAATAAAGTTGGGTCCTGTGGATTTTCTGTCTCCTCCCACTTGAATATAAATTCTTGAGAGGAGGGATTTTATCTTTTTTTTTTTTTTGTCCAAAAATGAACCTTTAATTCTCAGAGTAATTGTTACTATATCAGGAGGGGCCACCAGGAAAGGGAGAAAAGTGCTGGGATATTCAGTATCATGTTAGGAAGACGGGGCTGGGAGCAGTCTGGGAGAAGGATCTGTTCCACATGCCTGAGAGAGAAGAGCGAGAAAGACTAGGATTTCCAAGGAAGAAGCTAAGTGGGTACCAGCTGAGCTGGTGAGGGATGGGGGCCATGAAATGAGCACAGCTTTGGCTGGGGGCCAAAGTGCTTTCTGGGACTGACTGAATGAGACTATCATGGAGATTTGGAAGGAACTTTGAGTCCAGATTGACTTCATCTTGAATCCTGGCACTCATTAACTTGACTGTGGGGATGTCACTGATGGTGCTCAGCCTCAGTTTCCATGTCTACAAAATGAGGGTAATACCACCTTCCTTAAAAAACAATGACACATGTAAGGCATCTAACACTGCACTTACATAGTAGGTGCTTTTTTTCTGGCAACAGAAGACAACTGCTTCTCAAGGGGACAAAGATAGGATTGAAGAATGGGGTTTTATTTTGGACTTGCAGAGAGAAGTTAGGGGATTCTCAGGCCCTGTTACTGCACTTTCCATCAGCCTCAGGCAAGGAGCCCTGCACATCAAAGCAGGGATGGTAACTGGGTTCTTTGAAGGGATGCCTGCAGTTCATGTGACAAGCCATCTGGGTCACCATCACTGACCCTGACTTATGACAGCTACATATGGTTGAAACTAGGATGGCATCACAGAGTCAAAAGGATTGTTTGCAGTCCTGAACCATTTGTGCATGCTTTGGTCAGAAGAGAAAGATTCCTAGGAAAGTCTTCCCCTATGAGCAAAGTCAATACTCCTTCACATGAAGGTCAAGGCTTCTGATGTGGTTTCCATTTCCAGACTTACCTTCTGTGTGTAATGCTATGTTATATACCTCATGCTCCTGTCATATCACTCCATTGGTGATTTTATTGTTCCTAATGAGTCATCTGCTGTCACTCTGTCTGCCATGCCAAATCTGCCTGGAAACAGCTTCTCAGTTGTGACCTCCTTGCTTGATCTTGAACATGGCAGACTCATTCCAACCTCTATGGCTTTGGACTTGCTCTTCCCTCTGTCCAGATGGCTCTTCTCCTGGGCCCCCGAATGGCTCACTTCCTTACTTCCTACAGGAAATCTAGTCTGGGCACCAGCTGATGAGGGAGGGCACTGTGAAACAACTTTGGTTGGGAGACAAAGTGTTTCTGGTACAGAATGAATGAAACTATCAAGGTGATTTGAAGGAAATTTGACTTAGTCCTGGCACTCACTCACCTGACTGTGGGAGTGTCACCTTTGCAGGTATCTTCTCCCTATTAAGATTTCAAGCTCTTTCTCTTAACTTTTATTTTTTTTTGCATTTAGCTTCCCTTTCCTGATTTAGAAAGAAATTTGTTTTAATTGAAATCCACCAGGACCTTTAATCTAAAAAGCAAGGTGGGGAAGGGTCCGGGAAATGCTTTCTTCTTACCAAGGATGTATGAGGTAAATGTCAGCCTCGGCTGCTTAATGATGCCACGGGGCATGTGCATCAGAGGCCAAGGGGAGTAGATTTCAAAAAATGGTTACCTTTTGTGCCAGATTGGGATGACTTCTCACTACCTAACTGACACTACTGTCTAACTGTGGCCTGTGGGCCCAATCCAGCCCATCCCTTGTTTTTGTAAATAAGATTTTACTGGCATGCAGACATATGTATTCACTTATGTAATTGTACTGCAATGGCAAAGTAGTTGCCACTGAGACCATATGGCCCATAAAGACTAGAGTATTTACTAACTGGCCCTTTGCAGGAAAAGTTTACTGACTCATGCTCTAGCTTATTTATATTGTTAATTTTCTGTATTCCCACTAGAATGAACATAGGTTTTATGAGGGCAAGGATTTGAATCCATCTTCTAAATTATTGCATTGCTCTTTACCCAGGATAATGTAATAGTGACTCAGAAAATACCTACAGCACAAATGAGTGTTGAAAACTCTACCCATTGTCAAGGTCAAGGTCAAGGTCAAATATCACCTTTTAATGAAGCACTCCTTGATCTTCTAGCTAGATGTATCCTCCTTCCTGTTTGCTCCTGTAATGCTTTCATTTCCTTTGTGACACAGTGCTTTCTACACAAAATATCATTTCTCCCACTAGATGGCAAGCTCCAGGTGTCACTTCTATCATGAAATTATCCTTTGCCTCCCAAGGCAGAGCTGCGCCTATCCCATCTGTTCCTTTTGTGGGTCTCCTATGGCTGCACATAGCACAGGGTATTGTAGTAGGATACAGATTATTGCTCAGTCATCCTTGTCACTGGAATCTAGCTAGAAGCCTGCAGCACTGGCACATAGTAGGTACTCTGAGAACAGAGCCAGGCCTCCCCATTGAAATCTCAGCAGAGGCAGGTGCATATTGAGCTGTGGCTAAGCTATGCTTGTGGAATAGAATGGAAGGCAAGAGGAAGGGCTGATGCCGAGAACACTGCATTGGGGGAGGCTATGAAGAGGAATCCAGAAGTAAATAAGCATAGGATGAAGAGGATATATTCTATTTCACCCCAATCTGGCTCCCCTTGGCCTCTGATGCACATGCCCTGTGGCATCATTAAGCAGCTGAAGCCTACATTTACCTCATACATCCTTAGTAAGAAGAAAGCATTTCCTGGACCCCTCCCCACCTTGCTTTTAAGATTAAACGTCCAGGTGGATTTCAACTAAAACAAGCATTTTCTACTCCTCTATGTTGTGAATTTTTTGAGAGTAGTGACTATGTCTCACTCATTTATGTTTTTAGTATCTAGACCATAATTATATTATAGATGCTTAATTAAATTTTTGAGTTTCATAAATGATAGTATCTGAAAAAGGAAGGGAGGAGGGAAAGAAGGAAGAGAAGAAAACAAGAGTTGTACAAGTGCTTGTTGGGACTTGAAACTTGAGAAACAAGCTCAACAATCAACAAAATACTCAAAGTACTTCAAGAGGGTAAAAATCATTGTTGTTTTCTCCCTCTCTAGGGCTCCTGGGAATTTTCTTCTAGTCAAGAACACAATCACAGAAAATTAGACTGATGATCTGATTGCTTCCATGAAACTCTATGATAATCAAGGGAGGTGTAGGCAGATCTGCGGCCACACATGATGGAAAGAGAATAGATGAGGCTTTCTCTTTTCAGCCTTTGTGTCTTGCCTGGCTCTTCATCAACACCAGGTCTTCGTCTGGGGATAGACATGGAGACCAGACCCTGTCTCAACTGGCCCTCTGGCTTCTGCCACCACAAGGGGAAGACTGGTTCCTATGTAATATTCCTCCTGTCTCCTTGAGGTGGGTTAATTTTCTCTATATTTTAAATACTGGTGCAGTAATACACTAATCCTAATCAAGAATCAGGGCCCTAGTCCAGCACACATACAAACTCATGCACACCCACGCACATGCACAAACTGACTTATTGTCATATTTCATTCCTCTTACAGACAAGATGCAGAGTGAGTGAGCTAGCAGATGGACACCCTGGAGGTTCTGAGCCATGTCACTCCCTATCAGCCCTCTCCAAAGATCCCAGCAGGATCTGGGAGGGGCTGCTGATGAGATGGGTGGGCTCTATGCATTTCCAGCTGGAGTGAAACCTTTCTCCCTCTGGGGCATGGAGAAGCCTCTTTAGCTGCTCTGTAGATGCATCATGCTGAGATGGAATCCAGGTGTATATTTTAGCTGCCTTGAGTCTTCCCTGTCCCTTTCGAATTCTAGCGAGACATCACTTGAATGTTGAGATTGGGAAGCAAGACAGAGATGGCGTAAGTGCCAAGATGGAATATACTTATTATACTTCGAGTAATCATCATAACAACTTTGTGGCATTTCTCTTTCTCATATGTCAATGGGTCAATTAATCCTCATTTAAGAAATAGGTTTTGTGCATTTCTTTTGTGTCAGGCAATGTGCTTGATGCCAAAGGAGGCATTTTCATTTCTGTTTTTCAGATGAAAAGAAGGAGGTTCAGAGAGAAGAGGGATTGGCTTAAGGTCACTTGCTCTAGAAGGTGGCTGGGTCTGCAATCAAAGGCTTGTCTTCTGGTGCTGCTTAATGGGCTTTCTGCATCACCCAGACTTTAGCCAATGTGGGTATCAGGTGAGGAAGAGGCCAGAAGAGGGGAGGACACAGGGGTTATTTCCTAAGCCCGTGGGTAACCACTGAGGCAGCAGGCCAGAAGGACATGTGACTCAGTGTGATGTATGGGAGAGGACAGCATGGTGCCGGGTATGCCAGGAAGAATTAATCTCAAGGAGATGCTATTGAGCTCCAGAGACTTAACATCAGTGCCGAGAGATCAAAGATATGATATCTCTGGCAGAGTGCGTTATCAGAAGGGATCAAAGCAAAACAAAAGGGTTCATTTCAGTGCCCTGTGCATTAGTGGCCTGGCTGATGCTGGGCACAAAGGGAGCTGTCACATTTTGGAAACTGGGCTAATACCCACCTGCACCTTATTTTTATTTATTTTTTTTGACATCTCCTTACATCTCATTGCTGTCTGTCTATAAGCAAGAATTCTTTCACATCTGTCAGTTTGTCCCTGCTCATCCACAAGCTAGGCTTCCCACTTTCTTCTGAGCATGCCGACATGTGCTCGGTAGCTTTTCTGCTTGCCTTGGGTTATCGTCTTGGGGAGGCTACCCTCATGTGGAGGGGAGAGTGTAATAGAGCACACCGCTGCTGCACTGTGCACAGCACTCGTGCCCTGACCTTGCTGAAGGGCTTCTGGAGTACAGGGTGGAGGCTCTCAATGCCCTGGTCCAGCCTGTGCAAAGGCAGGGCCAGGGACTGCTAAGGGTGAGGAGGCAGAAGCTGGCCACCAACTCACTGCAGAACCTTGGTCAAGTTGCTTCACCTCACTGAGTCTCAGTGTCCTGTTCTGCAAAACCAGACAGGTCTAATGACAGAAATTTTCCCCCTTGCCTTCTCTGGCAGCAAAATGTTTTCAAATCAAATCATAAATCCAGGTAGTAGGTATCCAGTAAACAACTGGATGAATGGATCAAAGCAAATCTATAACATAAGAATGGAAATGCTCTGACTACAGTGGGCAGGACCCCGGAGAACCACTCTCACCCCAGCGCCCTCCCTCCCATTCTAAACCCCAGTGCCCTGGAGTGGGTCTCTAAGGCCCTTCTGTGGAACCCTTGGGCTCCACTGCACCCACTTTGACAACTACATTATAGACTTGCTTGAGTTTCTTAAAGTTTTGACATTCAGTGCTTTAGGGGAACCATTGTTTTCAATCCTTCATCAATCTAAGAAAGATCACTGTTATATGTTCTAGAATTTTCTCTTGGAAATTTCTCTGAGTTTCTCTTGGAACTTCTCTGGGGTTATCCTTTGGCTTTAGGAAAAAGTCTAAATTTCTCAAGATACTTCTTTGTGAGCGACTTCAACCTACCTTACCTGTCGTCTCTATTCCTATCATTTCCTGTCTCCCAATCAAAGTGTCTTGGGCCACACACCACTTCTGAACATGTTACGTATTCCTGTGCCTCTGTGCCTTTCCTTATGCTATTCCCTGTGATATTCCCTGTCTACTTTCTTCCCGGAAACCTCCTACTCATCCTTCAAGACCTGATTCAAATGCTCCGTTTCTTGAAAGGTTTCACTTCTCACTCACATAGGCAGTCCCTGTGACCTTGGCCTCTGGGACACACAGTTGTCACATAGCTCAGAAAAGTCAACCATGGGTGATTTGAACATGCCATCTTCTCCTCTATATGAAGAGCTCCTTAGAAGCAAGGACTTAGCTCTAAATTCCCAGGGCCTTGCACAGACCTTGATGCATAGAAACAACTCTACACATGATTGTGAAATTAATAGCAAAACAACAAAGGCTCATGTACATTTGGGTATTTTCTAGAAGAGGCGACTGCCTGGGCAGCTCCTCCTGGAGGCCAGAGTGGACGCTCATTCCCTGTTCTACATCACCACAGGCTCCTGTCCCCACCTCCCTTCCATCCTATCAGGTAAAGTGTTCCTAACCAGAAATGATTTTTTTTGTGCCCTTAATCTGAGAAGAAAGACAACAGAACTTACAGAACTAAAAATTAAAATGAATAAGTAAATGTACATTAGTCTCTGGCCTCAGGGCTTGGGTCTAAATTTGGAGGAATTGGCATCCATGGTAGGTCAGGAAGTCTGCAGGCTGAGAGGCTGCCCTGTATGGTGCTCAGCTCTCTGCAGAGTGCTGGATCCCATTTGACTGGCATATTCTCTACTATGCTGGTCCCCTTCCTTTGCCCCTCAGGGCACTGGCCATCCCATGCTGAGTGTTCTGTTTTTCTGGTCCTCCTTTTTCTAATCTCTGTCTGCCTCACCAAGTAGAGAATTTGATTTTCTTCCCCAAGACAATCAGATTTGACTTAGCTTCATCCATTTACCCAGGTGCTGCAGAAACACTGTCTCTGTGAGGACAAAGGGCCAAACTAGAAACTCCCAGTGCAGAGGTGGACCTAGGATGCAACAGTGCCCAGATGACCAATCTGATACAGATCTAGCTGGAGACAGCTGCAGGCAGAATGATGTGGGTCTGAAGCCCTGGGGCCCCAGAGTCTAGTGATGAGGAGACCACAGGGAAGCATGCAAAGTAGGGCATGAGCATTACTTTCCATTTGCCACTCCTAGGAGCTCTGAGAGAAGCAGGACAGCACTGCCCAGCATCTCCCAGCACATCCTGTGGGATGGGGGATCAAAGGCAATCATTGTGCCACTGGGCAGATCAGAGTGACAGAGGAGCTAGGTATACCAAAGTGATGATGTGGTAAGGCCATGCATGCTACAAGTGGACAAAATGTGACTGGCAGAGCAGTGATCACCAGCCTCAAGGAATGATCAGAACTACAGCTCAAGATGTAAGGTCAGAGGACCTCTAAAAAACCATGTAGGCTTGGAGGAGTCACTTGAAGCTGTGGAGCCTCCGTTTTCCCATCTGCAGAATGGAGAAGAGGGATACCTACCTCACTGATATTACATAGATCAAAGTTCTTTTGTAGCATGCTATGTGTGCCTCTATGGCTCATGCAAGTACACTTACCCACTATGTTAAAGACAATCGTCCTTGTATATATGTCCCAATAGAACGTAGGCTTCTAGAGGAACAAGGATAGGTATCATTCATTGCTTTCTTCCCAGTTCTAAGCAGTCTGCCTGTTCCCCATGGAGCTCAGTGGTGTCTGCTGACATGAGCTGAGATGGTGAATACTAGATTGCTTGCCATTTGCTGCACACTTACTGTTTTGCAGGCTGCAGAGATGCCAGGGTGGGACCCACAGGGACATGTACAACCTTGACTTTATATAGGGAGAGGGAAAGGCAGGAGAAGCCAGGAGTGCTTAGCAGTGGAGTGGGGCTGGTAGGATTCAAGGGGAAGCAGACTGAGTTCAGTATGTAACTTGGTCATGAGATAAAGATTCTGGACCCCTAAGTCTCTTCTGCTCCCTGTGTTGACTTCATGGCTTCTCATCCATCCTGCCCCAATTCAAACACTGCAGGGCTGCAGATGACTCCCAGAATTCCTTGCACCTTTCAGCTGATGCCCTTTTCTCAGAGTGTTGTCTATTCAGGAAGCAGAAGTTAGGCGCTAAAGCTTGAGGGGTGGGAGGAGAGATGGGGCTGGGTGAGCAGTGTGCTGCCCAGTTTTGGAGAGACATTGAGGGAGATGGCTTTGGGGAACATGCCTGATTATATAGCTTCAAAATCATAGGCAGCATGTCTTAAGCCAGGAAGTATGAGCTGGGTCCTCACCTATCATCTTTAGCAGAATGGTTGCCTCCTTAGTCCAGACTGAGCCCTGATGGAATGGGTAGGTAAGATGCCAAGCAGATCATAGAGGGAATGAGAAAGGAAGAACCTATCAGAGTATGGCTAAATCTTCCTTGGGAAATAAACTTCCAGAAACACAAGAGTTCTGCTTCAGTAATAAATCTAATTCTTTTTGGGAAGAGAGGTAATGCATAGATCATGTGTGGAAAGAGAGAGAAGAATGAGAAAGTAGCGCCTGGAGAAGAATAAAAAGCATCAGCATGGGCTGGAGGTGTCTCAGTGGTAGAGTGCTTGCCTAGCCTGTGCAAGGCCCCAGGGTTTGATCCTCAGCAAAAATTTAAGATGAGTTTGATCAAGGGTCCTTTTTGAGAATATGATGCAGGAGAGAAACAGGAGTTGAAGGTGGGCCTTTTCACTAGATCAGCCACAGCCTCAGAAGGGAATCAGTGGGTCAACAGGTTCAGTCTCCTCCACTGTAGGGGGAATGATGAGCCTTAATATGCCAGGTAATATGCCCCTGTAAACAATGAAGCTGACAGGTGACACAGAAGTGAGTTCCAGGGCATAGAAAAGGGTCACAGGAGCCTACAGGTGGGTGTGAACCTGGGAGTCCTGTGTGGACATTTGTGAGGTTCAGGACACTCACTCCCTGGGGCAAGGGAAATGCCAGCAGCTCAGATCTCAGAGCACACTCTTGCTATTTTATGAGCTTGGAAGGTCACTGTGGTCAGAAACTCAAGGAAAGGAGACTTAGTAATCATTAGCCATCACTAATAATCACTTCAGCATGGCACGTTTGTCCAGTGTTTTTGACCATTTCCAAATATTTCAGATTTCTAAGCTTGGCTGCCTCCAAACTAATCCTTCAGGAATTCCACAGCCAAATTTCCTGCCCTTCCTTTCCTTGACATTATGCAACACTTGACTTGATTCTTCTGGAAACTGTCTTTCCTTGTCTTCTTTCAGGGACACACTCCTGATTTTCATTCCCCATCAGGTACCTGTGCAGACCCTGCTTCTTTTCCCCAGCATCTGAAATGTTGATGTCCTATCCTCAGCCTTCTTCCCATTCAGAACAGCCTTCCTGTGGGTGGGCCCTTGGTTCCCAGAGACTTTTCCATCTATGTCTCTACCCAGCCCTTGGCTTGGACCCACAGGCCTGTGGAGCCCACTGCTTACTGGATCTCTCTGTGTGGGAACTGTAGACCCTTCCTCTGGGACTGTATAATCTATGAACCTCCTTCTCCTCTGAGTCTGGTCTATTCCATCTTCCTGCATCCATGTACCATCAACATTCCTTAGATGTCCACTAGGAGTCAGGGAATGTTCTGACTGCTGCCCTCTCCCACCCACCTATTGCCTAGTCTTGAGTTCCTCTCAGCCTGATTCCTAAGCGTGTCTTTAATCTGTCCTCACCTGTGCATCTCTGTGCTCACTCTAGGCTTCCTAGATTTGCTTAGATCAGTGATTTCAACCAGGAGTGATTTTGCCCCTAGGGGATATTTGGCAATGTCCAGAGACCATTTTTGATTGTCACAACAGAGTCTTTGCTGCTGGCATCAAGTGAGTAGAGGCCAGGGATGCGGCGGAACATCCCACAATGCACAGGAGAGGCCCCTCCACAATGAATCAGAGTCCAAATTGTCGTGAGTGCTGAGATAAAGAAACTCTGGCTTATGATATGCAATATTTTCCCAAGGTCTCTCAGACATCAGGTTTCCCTGCAAGCCACTCTCTTCATTGCCTCCTAAGAGAATTCTTACCTTACAAACAAATCAGTGTACTTCTCAGCACAGTTTGCAAAGTTCCCATTTGAAGCCTTTGCCTTTCTCCAGCCCCACTTCCATTTCTCCCCCAACTCCATGCTCCTGCAAGACCAGATAATTTGCTGTTCTCTGATTGAATCATGCTCTTCCATTCCTTTTGGTCTTATTCCCATGTCAAAAATCATGCTATCCCAGTGTCCACCCCACTACATTCATGGGTAGCATCTGGCTAGAGCTTATTTAATCCTTCAAGACTCTGCCCCAAATTTACCTCCTGTGCAAAGCCTTCCCTTTGCTGTGCTTACAGTACAACTTGTACATCTTCCTGTCACATTTTTGCCATCTTCTTGAGGTCACAGATGTGATTTTATTTATCTGTGCAGACCAGACCCAATGCCTGGTAAAAGAATAGATAGAGAAAGGGGGGGCTTTGGCAAAGTTGGCACTCTTGGCTGCTGGAAGGACCAGGATGGGGATTTAGCTAAGTCTTTGGACTTTCAAGCTGTGCCCTCCTCCCCAGCCCTGAGGGCTCCATGGAGGCCAGGCTCAGGGTCCTGAGCTACTTCCCCATCCAGGCTCCCTGTTGGAGGAGAACAAGAAACTAGTCATGCGTGGCTGTTGCTGCCTCTCTAAGTGCTTCCATTTATTCACAAACTAAAAGACAAGAGCACGGCCCCCCAGCATATGCTGGATCAAAAGCAAAGAACAAAAAGGACTGCGAAAGAAAGAAGCTGGAAACAGTAGCTACTTTAATGCAGGCAACTCTTTGAGGAAGCAACTGAGGACTGCCCCCAGCCGTGAGGAGAGGGAGCTGCCAGAAGGTGAATAAAATCACCCAAGGAAGGAAGGGAGGGGCCTCGGGAGCTGCTCTGATGGTTCCCAGTGAAAGCCAGCAACAGGGGTGGGGAGCCTCATTAATCTCCCCTCCTTGCCGCCTTGCCTTGGGCCTTTACAATCTGTTCCATTAGGAAACTAAGGATTCCTACTGGAGTGGCAAACTGAGCCTGAGATTTGAGAAGGGGGATTATACTTAATGGCTAGAATAATAGAGAAATTAGTAGGAAATTATTAGCAATGCAACAATTCCATAGTTTATAAAAATGTAATATTTAATAAATGTATGAATGCATGAGAGCTCAAAACCCCTCCTCATGAAGTGTCCCTGAGAAAACAGGATCCTACAAAGGAAAGCAAAGTGATGCTTTATGGTTAGTTGGGCTTGTGCTCTGATATCTAGAGCTCTCTGGATAGTTGTACAAGGTTGTGTTTTCTACTAAACATGTTAGGACTAAACACTTTGCTAACAATGGACAATCCAATACACCTGGCAGCCTCAGGAAGGCTGTGCAAGACAGAGACAATGAGATAATAAATATATTTCTTTGGAATTCTGGGTCTAGGTGGACCTGGGCTGCCCAGCCCTGAATTAGAACAATCTCTGAGCTGGTGCCATCTGGAAGGACACAGAGAGGAGAGAGTAAAGAGACACTTGCAGGAAGGTGAACTTTTAGTCGCTGGGATAAAGATTTTGCCCAAGGTGAGTCTTGAGAACTGACCTCACAGAGCTATAAGGTGGAAAGGGAAAAATGGGAGTCACTTATCTCACCAGAAACCCAAGCATACCAGAAGGCAGCAGGAGTGGGCCCTACATTAAACAGCAGTGCTTCAGTGTTTCTTTTTTGGACCCCAAATAGGGTACTCACCCATTGCACTCACACATACTGCAAGACTTTTCAATACAATGTCAAAGGAGGAAGACAGGCTCCCATTGTGGCTATTGAAGAAATGAGCCCCAGGCTCTGAAGCTATCTTGAGCTATTTTGAGCATTTCGCCTCTGAAGAGTACAACCTTACAATTCTGATATGTAATTTCTAATATCTTTGTTGAAAAGTCAGTTATGGCACTTTACAGTTTCACTTTGGGCTGAACTTTTCAGAAGCTTTAAAGCAAGGTGGGAAAGTATTTTTGGAGATGGTGACAACTCACTGGAGCCACGCATACAGTAGGCTCTCTGATGCACAGGGCCATGAACACAGTTGGAGCTCAGTAAGTGTCAGATGAGGAGGAAGAACACAGTCATGGCTAAGGCACCTTCTCCGAATAGCCCCTTGTCCCTTAGAACTATAAGAACGCTGCATCCTAAGCTGAGGCCACCTTAGTCATCTTCCCCAGTCCTCCCTCTGTCCCCTGAAGGGATGCAATGTGCTGGGAAGATCAAACCAGTTTGCATCTTTGGAATTATCTGGATTCTTTTCTTCTCCCTCTGAGCTGTCACTCCCTGTAAAAACAATCATTGATATTCAGCCATTATAGTTCCATAATCATTAATATTCTTAAAAGGCTCTTGGAAACACATTTATACAAGGCTACATGATCAGTTCCTGCATTTACTTTCAATTTAAATAACGGTTTTAGCCAGGGTTTTGATGTGCTGTTTACTTTAATTACTGTTCTGCCCCTATCTGTGTCTTGACACAGTGTCATTTAATATTTTATGAATTTCCCTTAGCCCTTTTTTCCCTGATATGTGTGATTCTAAGGGGCTGCTGATACATTTTTTTTTTTTAAACTTGCACTTTTAACTTTTCCGACGCTTGCTGTAAACAAGATGTGGCATGTCTCCGGATTCTCTTCCCCCGGTGATAATGGGAAGGAATAAATAAACCAGCAGACATCTGCTTTGCCAAGCTGGCACAGGGATGCCAGTGCGTTCTAGCCCTGCTCAGAGTGACAGGCCAGTGACTTCAGATGAGGTAGGATGCAGCGCAGAAGAAATCAGAGTCAGCTTCTCAAAGTGTGGCCCAGGCAGCATGGGTGTTACCTGGGAGCCCCACCCTGGAACTGCTGAGTTAGCATCCGAATTTGAACCTAAGCCACACCTGATTTCTCTGGCCACTGGAGTTTGAGAAGCACTGCACTAAAGAAAATCAATTAGTAGGTGTGAAGAAAATGGGCTCTGGTCTGTCTCTTTCCCTGAATTCCCAACCTTTCATGGAAAAAAAGAAAGAAAAAAGTTCTTGTTTCAGGATCTATAGTAAATTCTTAAGACCATTTCTAAATAAATGCTTTAAATATTGTGTTCATTATCTACCTTGAGATCCCCTTGCCCCATGTTTTCATTAATCTAGTCATTCATTTAAGATATTTTTGGGACTGTGTGCTGGGAATTATGAAAAGTAATAAGTCAGATAATATATGCAATAGCAGAGATGTGTCAAAGTGCTAAAGATACACAGCAGCAGAGACGAACGGGCAAGTGAGAGAACTTTGCATTGAAGAGGCAATTTTTGAATTGATTTTTGGATGATGAATAGGAAGGAGTTCACCAGGTGGAAGAGAAAGGGTGGCTGGGCTGGACAATGTTAACTGAGGCAGGACGGTGTCTGTGGCTGGAGTGACATCGTCTTCTCGTCTACTTCTGTGTGGCTCTGGACAAGGGCAGGGCCAATGTGCATTGCCTGTAGTAATTATAGTGTCTGCAGCAGAGAGGCTCCTAATGGGACATTTATTACCCTTGCAAAAAAAAGATTTCCCTACAGGATCATGTTATGTTGGCTCCTGCAGGACCGAGGAACACACACTGGAATGTGTAGCTGAAAGGGGTTTGCAAACAGTTCCACCCATTGCTAGGTGTGGTCTTTAGTAATCCTCTCTGTAAAAGCTGTACAAGGTATTCCTGTGAAGGCTATCTGAGATAAAATACAAAAAAAAAAAAAATGGTAGCCATAACTTTTGCTGTGTCTGAATGTTGCTGAGCAGGAGGGGAATAATGGCAAAGACAAGGGGAAGGCCAAACCCTTGTAAGTATCCCTGAGAACCCAGCACTAGAGTCCTGAGGGATGGCCAACCAGGAAGAAAAAAAGAAAGTATGTGTTGGTCCCTTTTCCAGCCTCCTTCCACCTACTCTTTGTTGACACTTAATATAGAAACTAGGCCTGTAACTGGCGACAGATCAATACCTTCAGTGAAGAATAAAACCTCTCTTGGGGCAGGCCAGAGCAGAGATGTGATCTAAGTAATGTGCATTGGGGAATTGGGGCTTATTGGAGGAAGGTAGTTTTGGAGGTAACAGGCAGCTGTCAGACCCCGGAAAATGGAAAAAGACAGAAGCGGAAATCGAAACCTGTAACTCAGGTTTAAGGACAGATATTATTTCCTTGTCTCTTTCTGTATGAACTGAAGTCAATTGCCCTTTAGGCAGAATCCAACCAAAGGGAAGACATGAACTCATTGCAAGGGAACAAATCTAGCTAAAAATTACTTTCCTGCTGCCCCACTTCTGATAGATGTCATTTATCACAGGTAACAGATGAATAGATGGTCTTAATTTAATGGCAAAAATTAGGGGAACAATTCCTGATACTGAAGGTGCAAAATAAATACCCAAGTATTTGCAGATCCTGAACTTGGCCGTGGCAGTCTAGCAGGGTTCTGAATTTGTCCATCAGTTATGGCTGCAATTATCAGTCCTCAACCAGCCCTGATTTAGCTTGAGAATTTTTGTGAAACTGCCCAGCACAGCACCCAGCACAAAGTAGATGTTTCATACATTTATTGTTTTCTTTCTTTGCATAGTTATTGCTGCTGGCTCCTTGCATTTATGTGCATTTGGTCTCAAGAGAGATTGTCTAGAGAGAGCAGATGGTCTGGTTTACTTTCAATCCTAGTGATAGCATTAAGAGCACCATATATGGGACAATATACCATGTGCCAGAAGTTTTACACACATTTCCTCATTTAATTCTCCAATCAACCCTACAAAATAGGCTGTATAATCTCCGTTTTGCAGATAAGCAAACTGAGGCTCAGAAAGGTGAAGTAATTCGACCAATTATAAAAAGTTAAAATGTAAATACTGAAATTGAGATTTGAGTGACATTGATATACATGTGACATCTCGACCTAAGCTGTTTTGAACGTACATGCCACTTTCCAGCCACAGAACAAGAGCTGGGAAGATCTTCAGGGACCTCAAGTGGGTGTAATTTGCCTTCTTGGGGTCATGTGACAATGTCAGAAGATATTTTGGTTGGGACAGCTGGGAGGAATGGGAAGCACTTGCTACTAGCATCTTGTAGGAAGAGGCTAGGGATGCTGCTAAACATCATACGATACACAGGACAGTCCTCAAACTAATATTAAAAGTGCTAAGGTTGAGAAATCTTGGTCTGGACTTATCACCTTATTTTACAGAGGAGAAAACTAAAGCAGGGTAGGTTTAAAGCTCATGGTTATTTCTTTAGGATGGAAGCTGTTGGGATCACTGTACTCTGCTCCCTCTACTTTCAGTATTTCCAGCACCCTCTGCTGCTACTAGGAGAAAGAAGCTATCAGGAGAGAGAATTCAAAGGGTGTGTTCTCGCCTGGCTGTCAGCAAGCAGGGTAGAGAGGCAGGACCTACTCAGCCTGGGAGCCGGCAAAATTTGTTACATCAGAAAACATTATCCTCAGGAGAGGCATCCTGATATAGATTTCATGGGGGTGGGGGAGGCTAAAATTTCTCAAATATTTAGTTTCCCAATTTTCTCCCTTTGGCATTTCTATAGTGAACTCGCCAAGGGGAAAATGAGTGTCCTCCTGGTGGTGCGGGCCTTACAGATAATGGTGGCTGCCAGCACACTGGACTGGGGCCCAGACCTGAGGGAAGGGGCGGGCAGGAACTCACCTTCAGAGTAGAGTGTAAACTGTGAGCTTCTAACTCCAAAGGACAGAGAGGGCCCTGGCCACCGAGGGCAAACAGTGGGAGGCTGGCCCTCCAGCTCCCTCATCACCCCAGCACCCGCATGACTCTGGGGGCAGCCTCCACAGTCCCTGAGGGTCTAGGGCAGGGCTGGAGGGGAAAGAACAGAGCCTTCTGGGTCACAGGTAGATTCTGGTTGGCAGGCTTTGGGTCTCAATTTCCTTGCTGGTGCCATGCTGACAATAACACCAGGTGGGGGGGATTACATGGCCTGGTGCCAACAGATAGAACTCATCCATACATTCTAGTTTCCTCTCTACCTCAGAACCCTCCTGTGTGGGAGGGTATTTTTGAGTGAGGGGAGGTAGAGGAAGCTTTTGTACACAAAGTGTTGTTTAAGGTGGGGAACTTTAAATATGTAGTACACTTGGCCCTCCATCTCTGCAGGCTCCACATCCATGGATTCAAGCAACTGCAGATCAAAACATATTTGAAAAAGAAGATTGTCTCTGTACTGAACATATGCAAATTTTTTTCTTGTTATTATTCCTTAAATACTATACTATGACAACTACTATATAGTGTTTACATTGTACTGGGTATTATAGAGAACCTAGGAATGCTTTAAAGTATGTAGGAGGATGTGCCCAGGGTCTTATTTAAATACTATGTCATTTATATAAGAGACTTGAGTATCTGTACCTTAATGTATTTGCAGAGGGTCCTAGAACTAATCTCTCATAGATATCAAGAGCTGACTATATTCCTAAATCTTTCTATGTATTGAAGCATGCAAAACCTGCAGCTTAGCTCAGGAACAAAACTCAAGGTATCTTTCACTTATAGGACAGAAGCCTCCTTTAGCCCCACTTCCATTCCACCCTGCCTTATCTGGCTCTCATTATCTCCAGGCTCCCAGACTTGGGCTGCAGATGCAAGTGGGCTTCATGGAGGATCCCCGGCTGGGTCTCACTTGCTGTGCCCTGGCTGTTCCTTACTGGGATGCTCAGTGTCAAAGGACAGTATCTGATGCAGAATCTACATAGAGAACTAATGTAGTCCTTTAATATTCAGGCTGAGTTTCCAACTTTTTCTTTTCCTAAGAGTGCAACATTGTGGTTCAATATTTGCTGGGTGGTAATTAATAGCACTTAATCTGTAAATCTGGAGCTTGTTTCTCATTTGTTAAGAAATGAAGTTAACACAGCCACCCCATTTTTGGCTCCTTTTCTCCTTTTTCTTTCCCAGAAATGTCCGTCCCTATTTCAGCACTAGCAAGTCTTAGGAACAGAAAGCCAAAGCACGGAGAGAGGTTCATGGGTGCATTAGTGAAGCCATTAACTGAAAAGAGGTTTATGAAGAAAGAAAAGAAACAGACTCTTACCCCATCCCCAGGCCAGATCGGTGTCAGCCTCCTACTAGGCTGAGGGGTCTTTTGCTTCCTTTTCTTCCAGACAATGTTGTAAACAAAGTGCCTTTGATGATTAAGTCATTATTTATTAAGTGCCTACTCTGTCCAGGTGTTCAAATATGTATTTCATTGAATTCTCATAACATTGCAACAATCTTAAAAGGCAGGTACATATTATCTCTATTGTACAAATGAAAATCAGGATTCACAAACACCAAGTAGTGTGTTTGAGGCTATGTAGCTAAAAAATGGCAAAATGAAAGTTCAATGAAATTCAGACTGGGCTGGCTCCCAAACAACTTTTCCACTGTTTTCATTTGAAACACGAATAGCCTCCTTATGAAATGTGGAACTTCTGTGTATGACTGCCCCACACTACATTAGATGAAATGGATAAAGACATGCATTTGACCTCATTTTGGTAGGTCCCGGGGCTTCTCCATAAATTGCTGTCTCGTCATCTAGATAACCTTGTGTGGTAGGCAGGGCATGAATTTGTGAATGACTCTTATTTTACAGACAGAGAAACTGAGGCTCTGCGACATTTAGACTTGGGTAAATCAAACAGCTCTAGAGTTGTATCGAGTGTGTTTGTCCCTGTGTTGGTGGAGCACGCTGACTGGTCCCTGTTCCTCCTCTTCCCGCTTCTCACCTGGCTCGGCTGCTTTGTTTGATAGCATATTAACAACATCTGTGTTTTGGGAAGGGGTGAGGAGAAGCAATGAGATGAAAAGCTGTGAGTGTGTGGGTGCTTGGCAGGCAAGCCACTCACAATGAATACTCCTGCCACCCACATGGATGCAGATACCTATAGCAGAAATGCAACCACGCTGAGACTCAGGTAACGTGCATCAGATTTTAAAAACCTTGGGGACTTTTGGGCCAGCAAATAAAACGTGCTCCGTTTTGCCAGAGCTGAGGGGATTGGACAAGAAGGAGCACTTAGAATTTTGACACTGCACTTTGATCAGTTTGACGGGTTTAATATTATAGAAATATTTCATTCTTCCAGCAGAGACGAGGAAATCTAATCATCCATCCGGCTGAACTCTAGATTTGTCGTGATTCACTAGATGGGTGGGGGGTAGGGGGCAGAGAAAGCAAGCAAGTCAATGCTGATTGAAAATGCAGCTTCACCTGAGATAATTTGGCCCATTAGTTCAAATTGTGTGTGTGTGTTTCCCCCTTCCCTCCCTTTTTATTTAAGTCATTGCTCTATTTTTAAGATATTATTTTTTTAAAGTGGCATCTAATTATGTTTTCTCTCCACATTCATTTTGAGCAGGTAATGAAGGCTACAGTGGGGAGTTCTACTGTGATTAATGGAAGAAAATGCAGATGGGGCTGAATTGAAGCAACAGTGCAAAATATGGCTTTATAAATAGGGTTGAAAGAAATTAAAGTCCTCTCTTGCTAAATTCGGTGGAGATGGTATTCATTCTCTTTTGGTGCTGCAGTAGTGGTCTGGAATTTGTCTAGAGAAAAGTCCCTCTGTATACCAACCACTTCAGCCTTCAGTGCCTACTCTGTGCTCTCACTTGGGGGTGACATGAAAGCCCCCAACTCACAGGGGGCTACCTCACAGGGGGCTACCCAGGAAGCATGTTGCTTCTATTTGTGATTTTTCACAATGGGTAAAGCTTTGCTCTCTCCCAACATTCTCTTTTATCTTTGGAGGGAAAACTAGCAAGGCAAGATTCCCTTCTCTTGACTGAGGCTGTGAAGGAGAAGCTGGTAGGAAAGTGCCTGGTGTCTTGATGGAGTAAAGGACAAGGGCAGGGGCTAGGAGCTTGGAGCACAAAATGGATTGAAAGACACAGATAAATTCTTAGTTTTGTATAGCTAGGCTCTGGTGTGTCCTGTTCTTGTCGGAAGCAGGGAAGGTAACTGTGGCTAGATTTGCATTAAAATGAGGTCATGCTTCTTGGAAAAAGAAGACTTGCCAAGCAGAAGATGTACATTGTTCCATGAATTCCCCCAAGGTACAATAAGTGACAAGGCTCTTGGAAATACCATCAGATAGTGCTTGGGTGAGACTGTTATGGTTTGGGTATGAAGTGTTCCCAGAAAGCTCATGTGTTTAATGCAGGAATGTTCAGAGGTGAAATGATTAGGTTATGGGAGCTGTAACCTAATCAGCAGATTAATTCATTTTATGCATTTGTAATCTGAATGGACTACTGGTTGGTGACTGTAAGAAGGAGGGGCATGGTTGGAGGAAGTAGGTTATAGGGAAGGTGTGCTCTGGGTATGATATATCTTGTCCCTGACTCCTTTCTCTCTTTCTGTCTCTCTGCTTATTGTCTGCCATGAACTGAGCTGCTTTCCTTTACCATGTCCTTCCGCCATGATGTTCTGCTTCATCTTAGGCCCAGATGGAGTCAGCCAACCATGGACTGAGACCTCTGAAATCCTAAGTCCCAATCAATCTTTTCCTTCTCTATGTTGTTCCTATCAGATACTTTGAACACAGTGACCAAAATCTGACTAACACACTTGGAAAAGTGGCAGGCCAAGGAAGAGTTTCTACCACAAGATGCTCATTTCCAAAGGATTTAAATAGAAAACTATCTCCAAGTATTACATAATGCAGGCCAACACTTCTTCTTAACAGTAGGAAGAGGCAACTCAGGTCAGAGACGGAGCATCCTCTCCTGTGCATAGGTCTCTTGTCTCTTTCATAGTTTCTTTGTTTGAGCAGTACCTTCTCCTCCACATTTCTACATTTCCCAGCTCTTTGGAAAACACATCCAAGTTCTAAGTCAAATCCTTAACAATGATACTGACCTATTACCTAGGCATGCACTGAAATGTTAATATGCATTTAATTTTTATGATATATCTTTATGGTCTTTACATTCTGTTCCTTAATGTTTTTGTGTCTGTTCCGATTCATCTGTTAGCTTCCATGGGGCAAGCACAATGACCCTTCCAGGGATTCTGCAATTCACAAGAAGCCAGATGCTGAGCTCTGCATTGCAGCAACTCATCCTAGTGTGTTGAGGTTGATGAAAGAATTTTCTTTTCATCAAACCAGACATCAACAAATTCATGGTGAGTCCTCAGATATCCAAGAGTCCACAAATGGGGCTTTAGGAAAGTGGGAACTTGTAGCACCTAGTAGAGTTTAGGATGCATGTAGAGAAATACAATTAAAAAGAGTATTCAGGAATAAATCATTGAATTTTGGGAGGCAGAGAGAGAGAGAGAGCCTGATGGTGGGGAACATGTGGATAACTCAGATTCTGGGCTTTACTCTTGGATTATGAGTTATTAGGCAGGGCCATCTAGAATCTGCTTCTTAGGGAACTCTAGCTGACATTTGGGAAACTCTGAGGTCCTGGGTGGGTCCCAAATAAAGAAACTAATGCCTGGGAAAATGAAGTGCCATCTAATGCCATACGGCTAGTTGAGAGGGAGAGATTAGACTCCAATTTCATTGCTCTTTCCATTACCCTAACTGCCATCCATTAGTGTTTCGCTGGTAGAGAATCTCTGTGGGTCTGAGGGTATCAGGGGGTTGAATGGAGGACACTTGGCTAAGAAGGGAGAGCGATTTAGAACACATGTGAAACTCTATTTACACCAAGCTTTAAATTGAACTTCCCATTTTCCAACTTCAGCTTCCAGAATGCAACCTTAATCTAGTTCATTTGCATAAGCTTTAAAATAAGCCTTTAGAACAAATGTAAATGGATCTTCAAAGAACAATATTATGATGGGTTCAGTGTAAATGACTCAAAAACATATGGACAGCATTTCTTGAGGATTTCCCAGAGAGTCTTGCTGTCTATCTGTATGCAGGGGAGGTTTATTATCAAAGCAAAACCAGGGGGTTGGAGGAGAGCAGTATTCATGGGAAGATAACATATCCTAACCTCTCAGTGGTTCTGATTTATTTTCATGCCTCAGTGAGTTGGATTGATAATTTGGACTGGCCAACATGAAATAGAACTCAAGTCTTCTTTATGGGGCCGAACTTAGGTTACAAGGAGCTGCTCACACCCCAGGGCACAGGACACAGAACATAGATGTCAGAAATGGAAGTCAACCAAGAGATTTTTCCATAAGACTCTTTTCATCATAGGGATGAGGAAACTGAGGTTCAGAGAGGGCAAATAACTTTCAAGGTCACTCAGCCAGTATGTCTAACTGGTATTTCTAACTTCAAATCTTACTTTCTTTCTAATATATTACCCAGATACTAAGAAATCAGTAGGCAGTGGTTCTTAGAATCAGGCAGGCAAGCACAGCTTTAGGGAGAGGTTGGCAGCTACAGTTTTATTGATCAACAGCTTTGGCACATCACTGACATGCTGGTTGCTGGGCAACGTGGCTCCTTTCTGAAGAGGCAAGAAGGAGATCCCAAAGATGATGGATTTGCATTAAGCAAAACCCAATAACAAAGCACTTTCAGGTCAAAGACATGGTTTTCTGTGGTTTTGAGTTTCTAGGTCAGCTGCCCAGAGGCTGTCCCCTGCTCAGCTTATCTGAGATGAGGCCATCAGTAAAGACCTCCTCGGAGAGAAGACTCAGGAAAACCAATTTAAGATCCCCTTAGCCAGTGCAGATGGAGATATGGGCTTGTTTTCTGCCCAATGTTAGTACTGTATCTTATCTTGCAGCTAGGCTAAAAATCAGGAGTAAGCTAAAAAACCCCAGCCAGCAAGATGACTTGGGGATGGGAGGTGGGTGCTGCTAACCTTGGATGAGTCTCTTGACTACTGTGGGCCTCAGTTTATCCCTTCATAGAATGGTGGCGTTACACTAGTTTTATAACATTAGTCTATAACATCAGGTTCCAGCTGGCTGTAAAAGAATCACCTTGGACGATTATTAACTTAGAGACTTTTAGGCCCTAATTTCAGCAATTCTGATTTAGAAGCTTTGGCATAGTACCCAATAATAATTCCGTTCATTCATTCAGAAGTATTTGCTGCACATCTAGGGGATGTTTTGGACTCTGGAGGGGGTGCTGGGAATATAATTGTAAATGCACCCTGCATGCAAAGAGCAATGTGGAGCAACTGGGGTGTGTACTTATTTAAAAAAGAATGCTTGCCTTAGGAATGGTAGTGTAATGTTACATGCATGGAATGTGGCCAAAACTGGATTTGAATTCTTTACTTGGCCACTTCCTAGCTGTGTGACCTTATGCATGTGACTCACCTAACTTCTTTAATCTCATCCTTTGTATGGAGCTTCATTATGGTGCCTCCTTCATAAGATGATTGTGATGATCACACAAGATAATCTGGCTGAGTTGCATAGCACTGTCCCCTGGAGTACAGCTAAGTCTCTTCAATGGCAGATGTACACACAGACAGGTGGGGGATCTTAGAGGGTGTGTGTTTTGCATGTGACAGTGTGTGATGATGCACAAGCATGTACGTGTGAGCAGCATACACAGTGATGGGAGGGCCTACTTCAGCACGTCCCCTGGCTTCACTCATGGAAGAGGTGACATCAGATTGGGATCTTGGCAATGGGTAGCATTTTGATAAAATGATAGAAATGGAGAAAGGCAGAAGTGTTCCAGAAAGTGGGGTATAAGCCAAAGGACAGAGGACCCAGGAAGGCAGCAGTGTATTTGGGGATGCAGTAAATTAACAGGTCATTGTGGAGATGACTCTGGACAGCTGGCCTTTGGGAGAAGGACCTTGAATGTCAGGCTAAGGAGCCTGGACTTTATCTTTAGTCAAGGGACATGATTGACTTCAGTTTCTCTTTTGAAACATACAAGCTGACTTTGGGGGGAAGGCAAAACTGCTGGCAAGAGTCTGTTGAATAAATGACTAAGAGGTTGAACAGAAGATCAGTCTTTCTAGAAAGTTCTGGGGGTGGTGTACAGACCAAAGAGGATGGAAGGTAGCTGGAGGCAGGGGGATCAGGACTGTTGGAGTATCCCAGGTGTGAGTTATAGGTGGCTGGACTAGAGAGGAGTCCAGGAGGTGTGAAGGGAGGGCAGGTACAGGACCTGTTTCCATGGAAGCCAAGACAAGCCTTGGTGACTGATCAGAGGGAGAGAGATGGAAAGAAGAGGCCAAGACCTTGGTTTTCAAAGTGCGTATCTGGAAGAATATTAGAGCCCATGGGGCCAATCAGTAGAGCTAAGGGAAAGGACTCAGAGCTTTTCCAGCCTTCCTGTCTAGTCTAGGCTCCCTGCTCTATGTCCTGTGATATTGCCTGGCTGACAGCAAGTCCCTGAAGAGCGTTAGCTATGTTTATCACAGCAGTCCTCACTTATCCACTGGGACACTTGGAATGTGCTCCAAGGTCCCTGGCAGATGCTTAAACCCACGGCTACTACTGAACCCCATAATACTGTGTTTTCCTCTATGAATACATACCGAAGATAAAGTATGATTTATAAATTAGGAAACTAAGATATTAACAATGATAGCTAAGAATAAAATAGGACAATTATAACAACATACTGTAACCAAAGTCATTTTATGAATTGTTTATTTCTCGAGTTTTCCATGTTGTATTTTTCAGACCACAATTGACTGTGGGTGATTGAAACTTTGGAAAGTAGATCCATAGATAAAAGGGAATGGCTATATTATTATTCATAACGCTCATGACAATGTCAGTAACGGTTTGAGTGCCACTTTCCCTGCTAAAGTGTAGACTTTGCGAGGCAGGGACTGTGTCTGCCAGGTTCCTGATATCTAAAATTGTATCTGCCACAGAGTAGATGCTAAGAAGAGGTTGAAAGAATGACTGGGGACTGAGGGAGTAGTTCACCTGGTTTGAGGCACTCACTTCAGCTTGGAGGAGATGGGGAAGTCTTGGCAGAAGTATCCATCGTGTAGCTGTGCATTCTGGGTGAGTGGTGCAGTTCTAGGGGAGAGACCTTGGTCCCCAGTTGGACCCTCTTTCATTCCAGGCATTCACCGTACCTCTGCTCCTACCATTGAGAGGATCACATAGAATTTCCCTCCAAATCAGCCTCCACTCTCCAGGTCCCATGTTCTGGTTTCTCCACCAGCGACTCTTGACTTTGAACAGTGTTAATATTCCTCTGATGCAGAATAGCCTCCTTTGCCTAAAGAAATTTGCAGACTTCCAAAGGAAGTTTTGCAGTATACCTTATAGCAGCTCAAAAGGGAAAAAATGAAGGCTAAACAATTTCCTGGGATATTGAAAACAGCATCTTATTCACATTTTTACTTCTGAGAAAAAAGACAAAAAAAAAATGGAATTTGGCAATGTGGCCCGTGAGCTGAAACTAATGAAGAAAGATCAAGAAGGTGAGGGGAAAAGATGAAAGAAAAAATAAAAATGAACAAAGAAGATGAAACTGGAAAGAAAGAACCCTGATAACTGGCTGCATTACTGTGAACACTCGGTCTGACCATTTCCAGTGGCTTGTTGTTTCCCCCACAAATTCCCAAACACCTACGTGAAAACAAGCTGATGGGGACAAAATCAGAGGTGAAGGAAGTAAGAAAAAAGTGTATCCAGGTAGGTGCAGGTGGTCTAACCACTGAGCATCCCTCCAGCTACTGGTTTGGCTGTGGTTTGTCCCCCAAGGACATGTGTTGGAGGCTTGGTCCCCAGTGTGGTGGTTTTAAGAGGTGGTGGTATATTTAAAAGGCGTAAAGTAGAAAGATCAAGTGGAAAGTCCTTAGGTTGCTGACAGTACTGCCCTGGGAAGGGATTAAGCAGTTTCTGTGAGACCCCTGAGTTAGTTCTTGAGAGAGGGTTGTTATTAAAAGAGCTAGACTGGTTCATCCCTACAACTCTGGCTTCCTGTCTCTCCATGTGATCACTCCCTCTTGTATGTGCTCCCACCATGACATCCACCATGATGGGATATAGCCAAGAGAGGCCCTCAGAAAAGCCAGAACCATGTTGTTTGGACATTGTCTCCAGAACTGTGAGCTAAATAAACCTCTTGTCTTCATAAAACATTTATTCTCAAGTATTTTATTATAATAACAATAAATGGACTAATAACAGACAATTCCATTCCTTGGAAATCTAAAGCCAGAGCTTGTCCTCCAATGATTCTTTGGATTCCTCTGATCACCTCACTGCTCAGTACCATCTGGGTTTCCATAACTTTATAACACATCCTCTGAGGCAAGGGCTGCTTGGACTTGCAAGGAGAGAATCATTGGAAAATTCTAGAGGCCAGGCTTGCTGTTGGTTATGTCTTTGTACAAGTCCCAGCCTTACTCCTGAAGGGACAGTACCAATGGTCACTGCAGTGAGCCAGAGCTCTGTTTGGCCTCCATGTAGTAACTGATGTTGGAGGTCACCCTACCATTCCTGAGGATTTTTTCCCCCTTTCTTCTCCTCCATATCACTATTTTCTTTTGCTTTTCCTTCTTCTATTCTATCCACTCTTTGTTAGGTTTCTTCGCAGATTTATTTTCTTCTACCCACCCTTTTCATGTTGATGATCGCTGAAACTGGGTTCACAGAACTCTTTTTAATGTTGGCTACATTCCCTATTCTCCTTCAGTTATTAAACAAAATTTAAAAAAGAACCTTATATGTTCCAGACGTGGTATTAGGCATTTGGGATATGAACATGAATGATGGGTTCTTGCCCTTAATCAGCCTGTGGTTTAGTAATGGAGCAGGTGCATAAAACAAATAGATACAGCACCATGTGGTATGGGTTGCACAATGTGTTCTGGAAGTGCAGAGGAAAATGGGACTAACTCTGCCTGGTGCTTCAAGATCTACTTTACACAGAATGTGGCAGTAAGCCCAGACTCCCAAATTCACATCCCTAGCTATGACCTGCTCCTGTCTTCTGGTTTCCACATTTGACTTTCAAATGGCATACATCTCCACTGGCATGTTTTTCAGATGCACCAAACTGAAGATTTTCAAAACCAAACCCCTTCCCATGTCACCCCAAACTTCTTCCATTAACACCATCAGCTACCTGGTTGCCCAAGCTGAAAATCCCAGAATGATCTCAGACCCCTCTCTCCCTCCCTCACCCTACCACATCCTGATGATCACATCTGTACGCAAGTTCTACCTCCTTACATACCACCACGATTCTGTATAAGTCATTAATCTAGAGTATCATGAGTATTACCATCACTTCCCAACTCATCTGTCTCCAACCCCAGAGAGCTTGCCAATCCCTTGGAGAGTTTGTTACAAGCATTCATTCTTCATCCCCTTCCCTAGAGATTCTGGCTCAGGTCTGGTGGCCCCAAGGTTGGTGGTTTGTGTACCAAGTGGTGATGAAGGAGCACCTCCCTGATTTAATCCACCTGCTGTCACTAGTTCTCGCTGCCTCCATTCTACATTCTGAAAACAGACTTGTTCAGGTCATTTCATGGCAATGATTCTGGACTCCTTTGCGTGGGCATTGAAAACCTTTTGTAAAATAACTGAGTTCTCTGAGCTGTGTAACTAACTCTTTTTCCTTCTCCATCAAATGAGCAAGTTGGCTTCACAAATTTTGGGTCTGGTGTATTGGATTCTAATTCTTAAATCTCCTCCTGCTTTCCCTAGTTGCCTTCATTTGTAGCATAGAGCTTAGTGCCTGGCTTCATCCCAGGCCGGAAAGCTTCACATCCATGCTCTGCCCAGATGAGCTCTGACCCTCAGCAAGTTACACAATGATTATACTTGAGAGGGCTGTTTTATGAGGATTAAATAAAACAAAGGTCAAATACAGAAAGTCGGTGTTATCATCTCAAGCTCTTGGTGATTATCCTGGACCATTTGCCATTCCCGAATTAAGCCACACAGTCTCATGGCCACATTGATTGCCTTTTTCTAAACAGCAGACTCCTATTCATCCTTCGAGGGCCTTTTCCTATGTTACCTTCCTGCACAGCAGTGCTCTCTGCAGTTCCTGCTGTGTTCACAGAGAAGGATTTGCATCTCCTTCCCTTATGGTATTAAGGACCTGTTATGATTGGGAATGTATATCCTTTGAGCTCTTTGGGACTAGAGACTGTTTTATATATTTGGGAATTTATTTTGGAATCTCTAAACCTACCCAAGTGCCTGGCACAGAGTAAGCACTTAGTAAAAATTTAGCGAATGGAGGAATGGAGTGGGGCAAGGCCTATGTACAGACAATCATAAAAGAAGCCCTTGTCCCTTCCTCTGCTTTGCAGAGCTGACCTTTACAGATGGGATGCTCAGTGGCTCTTGCCCCTTATTGACTCACATCTTCAGAATAGCTTTACTCTCTTTTCCTATCACTTAGCCTGGATGTGGCCTCCTCCAGTGGCTTTCTATTCTATTCTTCCTCAGTCTCCATCTGAACTAAGCCCAGTGGCTCCTAAAGAGGTCTGTCCCATTAGTAATGATCTCCCACAGATGGTTTTATTGGGTCCATGAGTCTGGAGTGATTGACCTTTAAGGTGAAAATAGCTCATCCCTGAAAAACTGATTTTGTTGTTGTTGTTGTTTAAACCCCATTCCAGTTCCAGGAACTCTAAAGGGGCTGGGGGCCCTCTCATCCCGCCTCTATGCTTTCTGGCCTTCTGGGCGAGCAGACAAGCTTACTGTTTCCGCAGCAGAAGATGGTGTTCGCCCCAGGAAGCTGTGAAAGCAATAAAAGAACTAAATGTTTTCTAGGTCACCGCCTGATCAAGTCCCCACTTAAACAATAATCTTGCCATTGCATCTGCAAAACCCCAGACTCAGGACCCAAAAGGTTATTTCATCAATAATTCTTGAGCTTGCCTACGGCGAGAATTATTCCCAGCAGGCATTTCAGGCCATCTCTAAACAGGCTCTGCGGAGGAGAGGCCTCGGCTCCACTCAAGTACTTAGGCAGGAACCATTAATATTGTTGAAGGGGGAGGGCGGGGCAGGAAGGGCGCTGGAGTGTGTATTGTAGGGGGGAAGGAGGCTGAGGACTCAGGAAGGGGGCCCGGGGCCGGAGGCCAGGCCCACTCAGCCTTTGGTCTGACAGAGGAAGCTGTGTTGCATGTCAGTAAATGTGGATTAAACCCCGGCGAGCGTGCCATCCAATGTGAGGATAAGGAATCTCACTGACACACACATCCCTGCATGGGATGGATCTTTTGGGGAATCTGCAGCCTTCCATCTACTCTGGCCCTGGCTAGCAAGCTTTTGAAATGGGCCTCTTTGATTTACTCAGCATATTTACCAAGCAATTTGCAAGAGCAAGTAATTACTCCTCAGTTCATTGACTCATAGGTGGGAGAACCACTTAGGTCCTCTTATTTGACCTCCATCTAGCCTTCCAGGGCCTCCCTGGATAGTGTTCCTATTAGCATTCAATGTCCTCCTGCCCCTGTCTGCAGGCAGCAGTGGAGTCGGGGCCCCTTTCCTGGGAGAGTCTGTCCCTTTGCTCATTGCATGTCTCAGCTCTGAACTTTCCACTCTTGCGCTTTCCACCTCCCTGCTCCAAGCTGAGGGCTGTTGCACCTTATCCCCCCTGGCTTTGGAGACACTGATAATTCCCTTCCTTCATTTATATTGTTATTGTAGAGGTATTTATAGGCTGTGATTGTGTTCCCTCTGAGCCGGATCCTTTCCCAACTATATAAATTTGGTTCTCTTGCTCTCACCTGATACGACTTATCTGCTAATCCCTAGAACATTTGTTGGTATTTATGTTTTGCTTGGATTTTCTGCACCTCTACTAAATTGCACTGACTAGTACTGCTCAAGTTGCCCTGTTCTTCAGTACCAGGAAACTAAAATCCGTCTCGTGGTTCTTGTCGGTTTTCTCCTGGGGACTTCAGCTTCTGAGAATCAGGAAGATCATGCAAGGGGAGAGGAGGTTAACAGATGGCTCATAATTATATCACAAGAGCATCTCTAAAGGAAATAGGATCATTTTTCAAGTGACTTCCTTACCAAAGTACTCTGTTGAATTCTCTCCCCCCACCCCACGGAAAGCTCCCTTTTTTCTTTAGAGTCAATTATATTTCCAAGAAGGAAAAAAAAATAAAAAAAACATGCCTCCCATGTTTACAAAGAAGCAAATATTAAAGGAAGGGGATGAGAGAGACGGGAATCAATTTTTGTGAAATCACATTTCCATAACTCTGCCTTCAATGTGTTCAGGGGGCTTCTGGAGCTGGGAAGGAGTCCAGAATTATGTTCACCAAGGGGCCTGAGAAGCCTCTAGAGACCAGAATCTAACCTCATTTTCTACATGAGGAAACCAAGTCAGGGCAGGTAGGGGAACAAGTACCCATTTTGATGTCACAAATCCTGAGTTCCGATGTCTGTTTATTTGCTGACTAGCAGCCATTGGTGGTTTTTGATTAAGATTCTCAACTTTACTGAACCTAATAGTTCTGTAAAACGCAGCTTTCACTATCTACCTGAGGGACTATCATGGGTATTGAAAATAATGAATTAAATAAATCGATACCTGTCATATAGTAGGTACAGAATAAATAATCATTATAACTAAGGCCAGACAATGTGGTATCTGTCCAAAGCCCTTTGGTAACCCTGGAGCCAGAACTTGGGGCCTCTATTTCCCTTCCATGTAGTAATTCCCCTTCAGTATTTACCCCATTGACTATGTTCCCATGCCTGAAGGCGCCATGAAAATGTTCTGAGTAGCAGGCCGTTAGTAGAGGTGTAGAAAGGCATGAGCATGTCAGGGTGTGTCAGCAAGGCCTTTCAGGGGCCCAGTTGAAGCTGGAATCAAGAACGCTCCATGGAACTTTTTTATCAGCGAAGTGCCAACCTGTATTGTCAAGCATGCTTCTGGGTGATTTACAAACGTTGTCTAATTTAACATGTCCCTTCCCATATTAGGTAGCAGGTGGATTTTTTTTTTTAATAGATAAGGAAGCTGAGACTCAAATATGTCCTGTGCATCATTATGAATGGGCCAATGGCAGAGTGGACATCTGAACCCAGTTTCTTAGAAAATGACAGATGTTCATATTCTCTACTGTCATATGAGTATGCTAATAAAACACAAGGTGGTAATCACTCTGGAGAGGCCTTGGATTTACAGAGCACCTATCTAAGGAGCTAAACACATTTATAGATTTTTATAAATCCAATTAAGTTAGTTATCTTAATATGATCTTGTCTAATTTCTCCATATGGATGAGTACACATTTGACTTGGACAGGGAAATCAATTTGGATCATTCAGACTGATTATATTTTATCTTATGTGTATGTTATAGAATTTATCCCAAAATTGATAAAACTGGCTCTTTGTGTCCATAGTATAGATGCTTGGACCTGGTAGCACCCTGGGACTCACACTGAATGAACCTTCTTCTGGGTTCACTCCACCCACTCCCCTAAGTTTAGAAGGCCCCAGGAAGCAAACTCTTATTCTGAAAGACCTTCAAGGACAACCTGACTCAGTACACTGTCTCCTTTTCTCACAATTCTTCACAGCCAGAAAAGTTCCTATACATAATCAGAATGTCTATTGCTTTGAGTGAATCACTTCTCCTTCTGTTCCATTCTTGCTGGCAACGGAGAGCAGCTGGGAAGGTTTCGATAGCTGTTATGAACTTGAAAGCTGTTTTAAAAACACTGCTGCAATTTCCCTTCCACTGGCCAAATGAACTTGATTCTTTTAGCATTTGTCGCACAGGGAGACAAGCCTCTGCACATCTAGCCATTTACTAAGACAGTCACAGTGATTTTGAAATGTGGAATCTTAGGGGCAAGAGTGACCGTCACTGAAAAAGCAGCTGTGCTAAGTAATTATTACAAAGTCGGCTGCGAGCAGATTCTCACTACATATCAGTGTGTGTGTGTGTGTGTGTGTGTGTGTGTGTGTGTGTGTGTGTATGTGTGTGAAAATCAGAAAAGAGTGAGACTTCTGGTAGATTCTAGTGTCTATCTGCAAGTGTCCATATGGGAAGAAGAAAGCTAGAGAGGAAACAAATGAAAGGGCAGGTGAAAGAGGATGAATAACAAAAAGGGTAAAGTCCATACTCCTCAGTTTGCATTTATCTGTAAACTAGAATAGAAATCTACCATCACTAGAATGGGGGCTTAGGGTAGGAAAGACCAGACTCCAAATTCCAACCCTGCCATGGTGTGTGACCTTGACCCAGTTATTCTTCTTCCTTGTGTTTCTGTTTCTTCTTTGCAAAACAGGTATGATGAGGATATCTATCACTGGGTTTTGAGGGTGGATTAAGATGCTATGTTTAAAGGTTTTCCAAGCTCATGGGAAGTTCTCAAGACATCACAGGTCTTATTCTCTGAAACCAAGCAGTTACCTATGGGTCTAGGCTTTGGAGACCATCTTTAGAAGCCCCCTTGCTTTTGGATTTTGTAGATTCCTCTTCCCAGGAACTGAAATGATGGCTTTTTTTTTTTTAAATGCCAGAATTAGTTGCCTAACTAATTTATGAGTTCAAGGGATCCTAGATGCTAACTGGCTGAAGAGTTAATTATGTAGCTGTGGAATTAACATTATCATTACTGTGTTAATAATAATGATTGCATAATAGCATTGTCCCTACAGCTCAAGAAGACCACAGGGTGTTGTACCTGGAAACTGATTCAGGGATAGAGAATACTTAACTCAAGTTTGGATACAATTGGCATGCATCTTTTGAATTGCATATTATTGGCATTTAATATCTACTCTTTTCCTCCCAAAAGATTGACGTGGGGTGGAATAGGAATGCAGATTCCATTTCTCCTGACCAAGAAATCTAAATTCATAGGTTTGACTAGCTGTATCCCTGAAAGAAAATTCTCCCAAAGTGAAGAGCATAAGAAAGAATAATTGGTTTGCATGTTTCCTTGAAGATTTCAGGGGGAAATGGAGCTGGGATGGGTGGTGCTGGAGGTGGTGAGTGTGGATGGCAACAAGCCCTCTTCATTCTCTAAAACATGAGTCCTTTGCTGAGAGAAATAGTAGCAGATTGCTACAAATCCAGCATTTCCAGAGCTTTTCTGGAGTTTCCTGTGATAATATTAACTTATGTTTTAGCCGAAAAGCCTTGGGCTCTTCACGTGGCCAGCGAGTACAAAGATGATAACAGAGGCAAGCCCTCCACAGATGGTCCTGCCTTCCCCAAGTCAACATTAAGGGACATGTGAATGGACTCAAGGGACAGCATACATTCAATAAACCTGCTCTATACAAGAAGGGAGAAAAGCAGGCAAAAAGTTTCCCCAGGACATAAAGTATTGATAAATGTTTGTTTGCCTACACCAGAGAAGGCCTCTCAAATCAAAGGGACCTAGCTCAGAGCAGCCAGTGCATCTTTAGCTGCCTTGGAGGTGCTTTGTGGTTTTCTCTAGGACTTACAATCAGTCAGGCTCTGCAGAACCAAGCAGAGGGTCCTTTGGTTATCTCAAGGAGCCTCAGCCCTCAATCCTGCACCATAGCGGTGTCCACAGTCCCTTCCCCTAGACTCTTTAAAGAGAGTGGGGGGAAAAAAAACAAGCAAAAAAGGACATTTTTTTTAACTGCATGAAGATTTTTAAATAAAAATAAAATTAACTAAGACAGTTGTGGGGGATGGGAGTCTTCTTCCCAACTCCCCAGATGGCATGTCTGTGCTGATTCATTTACTCAGTGACAACTTGGTTTTCAAATTTCTTGGACAGTGTAGACCTAGTTCAGATTATATTAAGATCTAGAGAGGGGCTACACACTGGGAACGCTGCTGGATAAAGCAGTATCTTTACCTGGGCACTTGCTCTGAGCTTCTGCCTCCCATCCCAGGTCCCCTGTATGGAGCCTGCTGGGTAATTCCATCACCACCTGTCTCCTCATCTATAAAATGGGAATCATCACATCTGTTCCCTCGTGATGCTCCATGCATCTTCATTACAGGCATAGAAAAGATTCAATAGAAGGGTCCAGAGCTAGTATGAGTCTTCCAACTACAACAATCTTAATAAATATTTATGCTGCCCAATAAAGGAGTGTGTGGCATTGGAAGAGTTTGTATGCAGTCTATTTAAGACAGGGACTGGGAAATGAGGGCAAGAGATTACCTTGTCACTATTTATCATTCCAAGTTAACAATGTTAGATGTATGATGGCTGTTAAACAGTTTGGTGGCAGAACATCATAAATGAAGTCTGTTTTCCCTGGAAACTGCATAACCATTTGAATTAATTTAATTTGATATTTCAAATTAAATTAAACTGTAGAATAATCCCCAAGGGAGAGCATATTTCATTTGCAATGTCTTTTGATGGAGTATTCCCTGCCAAAAGTTTTGCTTTGCATCTGGCTACAGATCTAAATTTATTGCATTAGCTTTGAGAAGACTTTTAATAGAAAGCGAGATTAAAAGAAAACTTGATGGAAAATGAAGATATTCAATGCTGAAAACAACATTCCCCAGAACCTACTTCAAAAACTTTATTTTCTCTTTCTGTCTCTGGTCTTCAACTTTCACCATGCAGCTAAGCGGGATGTTTGGTTGGAGAACTTTCTTTTTGACAACGCCAATTAACATACAGAAAATAGCAGAGAAAAATGAGCCAAGTCTACTTGATGTAAAGCCTGTACGTTGGATAATATGTTCAACAGATATTGGCGAAGGAGATCGACATCATTCGGCAGGCCAAGAAAGCCCCTGGAATGGAAATAAGAGATTAAAAGATCACATTTAAAGACACCAGGGAGTCTGTGTGCATTTAGTGGGGCCAGCAGCTGTGCTATTCTTCCTGAGCTGTCTTGCCCTCAACCATCTCTCCTCTGAACACAGTTCCCTGTTCAGGCTTTGGGTCTATAGGTGGAAGAGAGGCGCTGGTGGCGCATCCTACAGTGTCTTAAAATATAGGTCACTCCAAATCACCACTTAGGAAATGGCTGGTCTACTTCCATGGCAAGACATTGAAGAAAACCGCATGGAGCAGCTGCCTGTAAGTTGATACAGTGGGAATAATCTCTTTCCTGGTGAGCAAATACACAGCGGGAGAGGCAGATGTGAAGGGAAGGTGTTTGCTTGAAACAAACAAAACTGGCCCTTTAAGGAAGGTTTGTGCAAGTTTAAATTGGGTCCAAACAGATAAGAGTATCTTAATCAAATTTTTTAAAAAAGCATTAGGCTTTAATCTTCAGCACTTTAGTAACCTTCTAGTTTATTTTAAATCTTGATTGGAAGAATTATCCTGACAAGAAAATTAGTAGTAAGTCAATAAGTCTGTGGCCCAAAGATAGGGCATTAAGTAAGCAGAGGGAAGGAAAAATTTATTCCAGTCCAAGGTCCCTGCCTGCCCTCCTCCAGCCACAAACACAGGCCTGCAGGCAGTTCCCTCTTGATCCCTTGCCCTAGAGTGGGTGGGGAAGTTCATTACTATTTTAGCCATGAAGCTCTGAAGTGCAGGTAATCATATTTAAAAAGATAAGCAACAGGACAAGAAAAGAACCCAGCTTCATGAAGAAATTCTAATTTTCAGCAGTCATGGGTGGAAAATCAATACTCCCCTGTGATACAAAATGAGACCTCGACTAGATAAGGCTACCTCCTCCCTGTGTTCTCTTAAAAAAAAAAGCAATGCACCAGAAAGTTTAAAAGAAACATAAAAATGAAGGAATGAATGAAGTGGAGAAGAAGAAGACCTGTAATAGAAAAGATGGGCAAGTGCTCACAGCCCCAACCTCCCTGTGTGCCCTGGCAGCCTCCCCTAGTTCCTGCTGAAAGCCACTTTCCCCTGGCAAAAACCTAATTCCAACCCTCTTTGTCAAGAAGTGTCTCCCTGTCAGTGCCACATAGCTCTTCCTTGTGCTGTGCAGCTACATTTTTTTCCTACTTCCTCATCCCTACTTTGCACGTGTGCTTGCCATCTGCCATTCAGGCAGAGCGGGGGGGGGGGGGGGGGGGAAGGGGTGGGTTGGGGAGAGAGAGCCTTGCTCAGGACTACTCAAGCACATTCATTCTGTCATTACCTTGGTAGAAGGAAAGGTGTCATCAACTGACTAGCAATGGAACTGTGGCTCTTTAATTCCTTATCATTCATTTAGGGTGGCAGTTTTAGGAGATTTCTGTTTTAATCACCAATTATGTATTTGGCCAATAAAAGCTCATATTGTTAACATTAATATATACATATTTATAACTCAATGGAGCTAGACATAATTAAGTAGAAACGTTCAAATTAACAATGATGATAATCATTCAAAAATGAGATTTCCCTGATGTCTTCCAGCAGTGGAATCCACCCCAACACTGCCATGGAGATTGTGTGCAGCTGAGATGTCGTTCTGCCCACCCCTTATTTAAATCTAAACCCTTTAAAATGGTCTGTCAGATGTTAGGTAAATAGAAAGATAATGAGTGTCTTGATTGTGCTGTATGGAATGTCAGCTGTGTTCTAAACCTTCAGCTATGGTGGACTTCTTGTAGGTGAAGGGGATTCTGGAGGGCTGGAGGACGGGTGAACGTGAGAGTACAGCAGGTCTGTTGGAAGGCGTGGCCTCTGAATGATCCGACCAAGAGCTGACCAGGACCAGGACAGAGGTATTATCATCCAAGTCTGTGGAATGCCAGTGGCATTATCTCACATCCCTGGAAGAGAGTGGAGCCATCTGCTCATCTTGGCTTCAGTAGTCACATGCAACAGGTTCCCCGAGGAGGAGGAGACTACAGCTCCCAAGGCATCAGGGGAGCCAAAGCAATAAATAAAACCTTTCTTTCTGGTCAATCTGGCATCTGCCCTTCATCCTACCTCCACGCCCAAGGTGCCAATGTAGCTTTCCCCTTCCTTGGCTTTTGAGCAGCATATATTCCAAATTCAGTTTAGACTATATCCCCACTTCCCTGCCAAATTCACTGGTGGCATCCTGTGTTTTCTCCCCATCAGTTAGATGATAAGCTTCTTAAGCCACAAGCTACCCCTCTCTTTACTCCCACAATGCCTAAGCAGTTCTGGGCAGGTGCTCAGGAAAACTTGCTGAAAGAGGGGATCAGTGGATAAGCCTTCCAGAATTTCTGGTGGGGAAAACTGGTGCTGTTGTGGGTGAGCTGACACAGGACTCAAGTCCTTTTCTTAAAGTTGTCACCACCTGTACTCAGGACACTGGTTTCCTTGACTGCCTGGCCAGGCACATCCATCGAGACTCAAGGGTCCGCCTTGCAACAAATGCGGCTCCAATTCTCACATTTTTATATGCCATGTTACACACATCATTTCTGAACCTCTCAGAAGCCCATGCATTTCTGAGCATTGGCAATCAAGCATAAAGTTCTGGGGCAAGCTGTGAAATCTCTGAAATGAAAATCAATTCCATCTCCATTTCATGGAGACTAATGTGGCATTTACAACATAAACAATCACTTCTGTTAGGGAAGAAAATTAAAAGCTGTGCTACATAAAGGCACAATGTTTAAAGTTCTGGTGGAAATGAGCACTTGGCTTTGAGATGATTACAAAGGGAATTGGAAAAAGAAGAAGAAGGAAAAAAAAAAGAAGGAAAGAAGAGAAAAGAAAACAAAAGAAAAACCCAGCCCCAACAGTTCAGAAGTGCAGAGGTTTCATAATGCAAATTTGCTATGACCGAAACCATTGGCCTCAGCTCAGACCTCTGGGGATAAAACCAAAACCTTGAGTATTTACTAAGTAATGTGGGAAAGGTGTTCAAGGGCTCATGAAAGTCATGCCACTTTTCTTTCCTGATGGTGTCAGAAGACACAGGAATTTTCCCCTGGGAAAAGAAGGGCCCAAGAGCCACAGGATGCTGGGGCAGTGAACCCCGTGGTTTAATCACTGCAAAGTATAGGTCTTTTGCGTTTTTGATCTGGTGACCCCGTTTCCCTGTGGTTACAACAGGGTCCCATGCATTTCTGCATGAACAATGCCAAAATTCATAGACTGAAATCAAAATTAAGGGTGGAGGAGGAAAAGAGCCTATTTGAAGCCAAAACCCTAGAATTAAGGTCATCTTTACCACTAGGTGATTAAAAAACTCTAGACAAGAATCCCAACCTCTGAGGACTCAGTTTCCTCATATGTTAGATCCTGTGTTCTCCAAAGGGGGCTATCCCTAAAATGTTATCACTCTCTAATTCTGCATTAAACTACAAACAACCATTCAGTTGGCCTCATTTGCAAAGGTGGTGGGGAAGAGACACAAGCTGTTGCCAATCAGGAGGTGCTCATTTGCATAATGACTGATTCACTAATTAGCCAGAAAGACTTCCATACAGCCATACAGGAAGACACCAGCTTTCCCGCTGTGACATTATTTTACCCAGCCCCTGGCTTTGGCTATTGCATTCTCAAAATACTAGCCAGCAACTAACTGACTTTTCTATAAAGCTGCCCAGGCAATTAAGAACATTAGCATAAAAGAATCTTCCTCAATTAACTATTTTTAGAGTGGGCTGGAAGGTTGTCTTGCATCCTTTAAAGATTTTTATAACAGTGCTATGTTTGTTGTATTACCCATGTCACATGTATATTTTTCATTCTATTTTTGTTCTGCAGAAAAATGATTTGTTGTAATACTATTCTGGAGGGTAGTTACTTTCAAACCATTTGAAGAGAAGTCGGATGCATTTCTGATAAAGGCAGTCCTTATTAATTTCAATCTGAAGATGGGACAACCCAGGGTAGGGCTGGTATACACGTCAGCCAATCATCTCATCACACTTCTTGATTTGCCTTGATCAAAGAAGCAATTTGTGAGACATTCCCTCCCCGCTCCCCACCAAAGTTGCTAATCACCTTTTTGAGATAGAAGATAGATGGGAAACACTGTACAAATTGCTTGCCATAGCCCCCAAATACTAATCACCTAAGAACATCTAAATTATGACTTGAGACCTTGCATGATAAGGTAGGAAAATGGTGCGGTACATACAGAACTATTACTTACCAGTGTCAAAAATAACTAGCCCATTTGCATAACTGTGAGGCTAGATTACAATTTCTTCCTCAAAACTGCTTCTGTAGCAGAAAAAGCTTTGACCGATATGAAGTGTGGCATGTTGTTACTTTTTTAACCCTTACAAAATGAAATGGAACCTCTTGAAATTAGATGTTTGAGCACTGATTTGGAAAACAGGAACTACCCAAGAAAACAATTTAGAGTGCTTGTTTTGATACAGTTTCCTTTGGGTATATTAGATGCTATCTTGTATAAGCTGGTGGCCTCCAGAGTGGGTCATTTGACCCTTTGGGGTGCAGAAAGAATCAATTTTATCTCTTAATTCTGTAATATCTGTTTTGCAAATTTTTTTAATGCTGTTATGGTTTGGATGTGAGGTAACCCCCAAAAACTGCTGTGTGAGACAATGCAAGAAGGTTTGGAGGAGAAATGATTGTGTTAAGAGTGTTAACCCAATCAGTGAATTAATCACCAGATGGGATTAATTGAGTGGTAAGTAAAGCCAGGTGGAATGTGGCTGGAGGAGGTGGGGCATTGAGAGCATGGCTTGGGTATATATTTGTATCTGACAAGTGAAGTATGTCTCTCTGCTTTCTAATCATCATGTGAGGTGCTTCCCTCTGTTACATTCTTCCACCATGATGTTCAGCCTCACCCTGAGCCCCAAGGAATAGAGCTGGCTGTCTATGGACTGAGACTTCTTAAACCATGAGTCCTTAAATAAACTTCTCCTCCTCCACATTTATTCCAGTTAGATCCTTGAATCCCATTAGCAAGAAAAACTAATTAAAAATGCATATAGTATATTAGAATTGGAGTATATGTATATAATTTACAGAAAAATGTATACACTCTAGGTATATGCTATTTTTTTCCAATGGAGGTTAGTGATAAAAGAAAAAATCTTTGAACACCACTAGTAGACAATACATATTTTTATGTTGGCCAGGAAGATGGTGTTTTTCTTTTTCTTTTTAATTTTTTGGGGCTTTTTTTTAGTTGTAGATGGACACAATATAGTGTCTAAAGCATACTAGGCAAGTGCTCTACCACTGAGCTACAACCCCAGCCATAGAGATGGTGTGTTTCTAAAGAGAATTTTCTATAGGAATAAACTCATTGGCTGTATCTACAAATATATTGTTAGAGAAAGTACTTCTATGACATAAAAAAGCCTGGCTATAAGTGTTGAACATGAATACATCTAACATTTTATAAACCCTTCTATTCAGACAGTAAAGAAATAAACTGCTCTGAAAAACTATGCAGTTATCAATGGAGACTCTCAAAGTAAAGAATCACAGATTCAGTTCTACTTGGGAGAAGAAAATAAATCTGGAACAGTGCTATGGTATGGATCTGGAATGTCCCCCAAAGGCCCTTAGCCTACAGTCTTGGTACCCAGGGTGGTGCTATTGAGAGATGGGGGAACCTTGAGGAGGAGGCCCCACTAGAAGGAAATTAGGTCATTGGGGGTCTGCCTGAAGGGCATATTGGACTCTCTCTTTGCTTGATATCCACCAGGACATGGGCAGCCTCTTCTTTCATGAGCTTGCACCATGATGTGCTGCCTTTGCATAGGCCCCAAGTGATGGGGCCAGGAAACCATGGACTGAAAATAATCCTTTCATCCTTTAAATTGTTTATCTCAGGTATTTTGCCACAGCGTTGGAAATCTAACAAACTAAATAGGAGGGAGTATTTTTGGAGCAGAATAGTCAGCATAGAGAAGTAGTTGAAACATACTATGTTAACAAAAGCACTACACGGCCAATCCCAGCCCAAGTCCAGGCCTCCCTACAGAGACAAAACTTCTGACATTTCCCATGCAACTCATTTTTATCTATCCCTTTCTCTCCTTATCCCCATTAGCCTTCTGCTCTTGCTCCCCATTCATTCAACCACGAATATTTATTAGGCATTTAAGGTCTGCCAGATGTGGTTCTGGCAATTTTGAGATTTTTTCTATTCCTCCTTACTCTCTGTCTGGGGGTCACTCATAGGTCTCTGGGCAGGAGTTTTGAGAGGCTGCCAACTCGTGACTCCTATTTATTGTTCATTGCTCCCCTACTGAGAAACCTAGATCATCAAATATATTTCAGGCCAAGCTGTAACAGGAGGAGTAAAACTGAGAACTCTCACTGAGAATGGAGCCTTCTAGGCTCAGCCTGCCTGCACTGTCCCCGCTTCAGAATTTCAGGCTAGTGCTGGTGTGCCCTTTCATTTTGCATTTCTAGGGACCATCAACAAATATTCCATTCATTTTTGAGAACTTCTTTTATGTTCCATCTTGGGTTTGAAGCACCTACGAGTCAGCCCTGTTTGTCCTGAGCTTGCACAGGAGATACGGAATTAATTACAAACCCAGACTACAAAGAAGCACTATCCCAGAGCAGGACACGGGGGAGTTGAAGAGCTCTTCTAGTCGGTGTCTGCTAAGAGTCGGACTTGGTCTAGAATTTGAAATCAGACGTTAAGGATCTGGATCTTAGCTCTATCTCTTATTAGCTTTATGACTCCAAGCAAACCACTTCTATCTATCTTTAGGTATCCATTTCCTTAGAATGAGAATGATAATGCCTATTGATAGAATTGTTTTGAGGATTAAATGGAACATTGGATATGAAAATGCTTTATAACCTAGAAAATTCTAAGCACAGTTTAGGAATTAATGCCAATGGAAGGTGATCATTCTGACTGGAGTGACCAGGGAAGGCTTTATTCTGTTGTTCATTTGTACTTTCCAGGACAGGGACTGTTAAACATGAATAGAAGTGGGAAGCCAAAGGCCAGTTCCTCTACGGATTCTGTGACGCTGGACCATGGGGATGGGCATGGAGGTGGCCCACTCCTTTAACACACCTCTTCTTCTGAAGAATCTGCTAAGACTTAGGATACCTAAGACCCATCTGAGTAAAACGGAAACACTAGGCAGAAATAGAATTGACAGGGCTTTGGGACCATGTAAGGCTTAGAGGAAGAAGGATGGAAACCAAGTTGGCAGGCTGCTGTGTTCTGCCAAGGGAAGAGCTTTTGCTAGACATCTCCAGCAATTCCTCAGGAAGGGACCATGGGAAAGTTTTATCTCCCTGGAGAAAGACTACCCCAGTTCCACCCCCCTGCTCTTCTCCTTCAGTGTGTGGTTAACAGTTGATAGTTCAATGTAAATGCCTTGAGGTGTCAAGGGTAGTAGTAAATGGGAAGAGGATTTAGGAAGTCCATGTATGCCTCACTGGTGGAGCAGATGATGTGGTTACACTGTCATTACTTTGGTTCATAGTTACTCTTAATGCTAGCTCATTTGTAGAAATGTAATTACTGTGTAGTTTCTTTATATCACCAGATCTTATGAGGTAGATCAGTGGGCCCTACTCAGCCCCTAGGGACTACAGCAGTGTTATGATTGGTACTATTTCGTCTTGGTTTTACATTCATTCCTATAAAGTCTCTTGAGGGGGAGGAAGTTGTACCCTGTTTGCAATTTTCTGATACCTGGTTCTGAATTTTCTGTAACTGAATACCGTCTCCTGGCTGTTCATCCTAGCTTACTGAGTTTTCTTATGCAAACACCTTGGTGAGTGCTACATTCTGTGGCAGGACCACTTAGCTAGGGAACTGGGATGGGTTGCTGCAGAAGAAACATAATATTCATTAGAAATAATGATCACTGAACCGGCTGCAGTGGTGCATGCTTGTGGTCAGGAGACTGAGGCAGGAGGAACAGTTGAGCCCAGGAGTTCTAGCCTGGGCAGCTTACTAGGACTTCAGCAAAAAGTAAGAATAAAAGTAAATAGTATTTACTGAGATAAAAATTACTATCTCTAATACCCATTATTCTATGCTTCTTTATCTACTAGTAAAGGATATCCTAAATAGTCATAGCAAATATGGCTCCACTTCTGGATCCCTTGAAGCTGTTTGGTCAAATTTTGGCCATGTGGACAGCAGGGCTCTATACAACTTCTGGATGATGCCCTTCCCAGTTGCTTTCTCACCTTCCCACTTACAGGAACCTGGGAGCTAGAGCACATTTGTGGATCAGAGATGGAAGTCATCATGCTCTACTACCCACCTCCTGAATGACTATGATAGAGAATTATTTTTGGTTTAAGTTTTTGTCACATGACTTTTAATAGAGACCTTTGCTATAGAGATCACCTTCAGTGGGGGATCTGAGAGTACGGATTCTGACTCTTCTTCATCAATCTGTGTTGCAAGCTCTACCTGGTTAAAAGCTAAGTGGGAGACAGAGGAAACTCCACGGAATCTGGGGCCATCTTGTGCAATAGACTCTCTAGCTCATACTTGGCCCTGGATACTCTTTCATTTCTTCATTTTCCTTTGATTATGACCGACATCCTTGGAGTTACACCCTCAGAGGCCACTCATGCTCAGAGCTCTTGGGATTCAAGTTTGAGAGCATGACAAGGTAGGAAGAGAGGGGCTATGGCCAGGAGGAGCAGTGTTCCAATTCTGAATAAATTCCTACCATTGCCTGGCGTAGAGGAAAGAGTACTGTGCTGGGTTTGGGAATCGATCCTGGCTCTGTCACTCACCAGATGTTTAATCTTGAGCAACTCCTCTCCCTGAGCCAAATGAGGGAGTTAGATTAGATGATTTTTAGAATGTCTTCCAATGTTAGCATTCTATAGTGGGACAATTCCATGACCAGCCTTGTGGCTCCAGTGTCATCTTCAATGCATGAATCGGAGGCCCATATCTATACTAAGGGCTGAATAGAGCAGTTCTACCAACTGATCATTGGCTCACTGAACAGAGAAAGGGGTCCTGATGTAGGGAGGAGGGGAGAGGACATGAGGACAGAGGAGGTGGAAGGTACTGCAAAGGTGTCAAGTGACAGAGATCTTCTACTGGAGAGTCTAGTCTCTCTGGGGCCATGTGGATTGTGTGTACATGCACACACACATGCACACATATGAAATCTGTGAGAATTCATAGTTACTGATAAAATGTGCCCTTGGTATGGGACCAAAGCGCAAGGGAAGGTAGGAAAGAGGGGAGGGACCAGCACAGTTTTGGAAGCTCCTTGAATGAGTTGCCGAGCCTCAGTTTCCTCTGACATGAAACAGAGAAAATGGATAGGTCTGTTTGTAAAGTACCTGACAAGTGGGTACTGACTCCATTCTAGCTTCCGGGCTCCTACTCTCCTCCCGACTCCTGACAAGAACAGACTGCCTGATCAGGGCTCCTACTTATTTCCAGCTGCCACATGAACTTTCTGCCCTCTGTCCCCTGGGATTTCCCTCTCTTTTCCTGCATCTCTTATAGCTCTGTATCCCTCTCCCCATCTGCGGCAGAGTTCCCCCACCATCGTTCCTGTTCCTTCTTTACAGAGGGCAGGGAAAGGTGGGGTTATACAGATGCCCAGTGATATTTCAGAAGCTCTAATTAAGGGAAGATTATGCATGCCATTTGAGTTTTAAAAGGGATTCAGCTCAGAATGAATAAAATGCTAACTTCTCCCCTGTCTAACCCACTCACCTGCATACCCTGGGGCAAAATGATATATAACTCAGTTTCTCCAGGAAAGGCAGGTCATTCTGGTCAACCAGCTGACAGCCGTGGCACCTACGGTCTTGGCAAATGTCAATTCTGTCATGTGTCCTCTCTCTCGCCACCTTTTTGTTAGCTAGATGTAGATAGACGAAAATGACTGCATTTTGCTGAATCCTTGCCTCAGATGGAAGCTACATATTCTGTTCTACAAACAGGTGGCAGTGTAGATTCCAGGCTGTGTGACCACTGGTGGACTGCAGAGAAATTTTCCAGTCTATCACCAGGAAAGTGTCCCATCTTGTCTGACCTTGGAAGCTGAGCAGGGTTAGGCCAGGTATTAAGGATCTTCTTTAACATCAGTCTCTGGGGCCCACGCACTTCTTGGCTGAAAAACAACCAATGCCGCCCCTACTGCCTCATGAGACCCTTGCCAGCTCTCTGTAAGCCAATGACAACTGCACCTTATTCCCCAAACAATTCCCTGCTGATCCCTTGAGTCTTCATTTAGGTGATTTTTCATCAGCAAGTGCTCATACAGACAGTAAGGTGTACACCCATCTCTCTTTAAGTTTGGCTCCACATGCTGGTTTTGTGCTATTTCACATGAGTGGACTGCAGTATCCAGCTCCAGAGAGCCTGTGCTCTCAGCCTCTTGTGCCCCTCAAACACAACTATTTTTGTGGTCCGATTTCAACTGGGTCTTAGGCCAATAGTCTCAGTCTCCTGGCTTGGACCCCCTTCAATCAACTAAGTGTGAGTCATGTTGGTACTTTAGTTCTTTTTTCAGAGACAAGTTCATTGCTATAGTTTGAGGAATTCTGGGAAACAAAAATCACACGAGTAAAACAGTACAAGGTATCAGGAAAAGGGGACAATGATGTTCTAAGAGATGCAGCAAAAGAGACCGATCCTCAGAGATCTGCGGGTACTAAGAAGTCTCTGGAATCTTTAAAGCAGCTATGATTACAGAATAGAAATGGAGAAGCAAGCTCCTGTTGGTCACCAGAGACCCCGGCCCAACCATATCCCATGGTTCTGCAAACTCTTTTTAAGGACTTGCTATCAGTTTCCCCATCTGTAAAATGGAGACTATGATCATGGACAACCATCGAGGGATGAAAGAAAATCTTACCAGAGTTGTTTTCAAGTATATCTGCAGAGGAGAAATACTTATCCTTATTTTAGCCTTCACTAAAATCCCAGAGAGTTAAGCCCCTGTGTTCTTTCCCATTCTCTTACCACATCAACACCTACCCAGCACAGCTCCTGCGTGCAGACATTGCCCAGGTGGTTGAGACAAAGAAAAGACCACTGTTAAGGTTTCAACACGGGCCAAGTCCTCCTAAAGACCAGGAGGGGCATTTAAAACAAAACTAGCAACCCCATTGCCACACCTACTCAACCCACCCTCACAGAGCACCTGGCTTTTTAATCTTCCTTATCATGGGTATTCATAATGCTACATCTCAAAGGTTTTGTGGCTCTTGCATTTAGCTGTGGAATAAATGCAATTCTGAAAATTGCCAGGTCACCGTTATTTACTTCTATAGTTATTTTTACTTAAGAAAGCCCTTTCCCCTGGGTTCCAACAAGAGGGCAATACTGTAATTTTCTTCACTGTTTCCCTTTAATGAGGCCAAAGGTCAGGCAAAGGAAGTTGGACAGTTTTAGAAGTGACCCAGCAATCCAGCTGACCTCGGCCAGAAGAGTTTAACATAACTCACTCCTCAGGGGGATTAATTGCTTCTGGCTACTGAAGCCTGGTTGAAAGGTGAGGAAGTGATTATCTCCAAGTACTCCAACTAGGTTCAAGTTCACCATTTCTTTTCCTAGTTAGTCATTTTTATTCTCAATTTGCTACCTGGGTAGGGAGGCAATCTGGTCCTCTAGCCCTATAATCCAGAGCTGTACAATTTCCATTGCAACTGACTTTTACAGAACCCACCATCAGCAACCCGAGGTTGGCCATGCTGGGAGGATGCTCTTAGTCCAGCGGTTCACCTCTTTGTTTTACTCTTTGCTGCTCATGTGCCACCACCCATCGCTATTGTCAGTCCTCCTGGGATGGCATCTGGTACGGTTGGATGTCTAATGTTGTGAGTGGATTAATGACCATGGATGCCTGAACTAACTGGAGTCTCTCAAAATTTCCCTCTTCCCTTGTGTTCCTGGCCCTCGGTTGGCTGAGAACAGTAGGAGCTCATAACAGACAGCATGTCATCCATTCTTGACAGCCTCGGTGCTGTAATATGGGCCTGCCAAACCCATTACAGTAACGACAGCGCTGCAGAATTAGAACACTCACTCCTACATCGGCAAGGGGAAAAGATGGAGAAAGAGGGGGCAGGGTTGGAATCTTATGCCATCTTGCTGTCTTTCTTTTTCCTTCCTCCTATGATGTGGCATTCTTCTTTTTTCTCTTTCTTTTGTTCTGTTAAAGAGATAAGCAAGCATGCTATCATAAACCCCTAACTCAACAAACGAGTTTTCAGGGAAGGTGATGGAATCACTTGGGTCTTGGGGGACCATCTGAAAGAGATTATTGTGCCTCATGGTGGAGGAAGGAGTGTCGCTCCATTGTCATCTCCCCAAATGGGGCCTGTGAACACAGAAGCTCTTTACTGGGGCCTGGATAATCTCAATAGGCGCTGACAGAATTAACTTTCTGCCTTGGGCTAAGGGACATGGGGGGTTGCAAAATGTAATGATCATCTTTCTGACTGGGGATCATAAAGGACTGTTGGCAATTATGATAATTAAAGTGATTTGCTTACAGTAATTAGTCCCTAGGACTCCCTCGAGGAGGTAAGATAAAGAGATTTCTCTGTTTTGCATATAGGCCAACTGAGGCACAGAGAGCTGGGACCAAGCACTAATCCTGGTTTGCCCTCAAGAGACAGGTCTAGGCACATAGACTGGAGACTCTGTCTAGACTAGGTGGTGCTGGAGTGGCTGTTTTGTGGGTAAAGGTGCATTTAACATGAGATGAACAGGACCTGTTTGAGGCAACAAAGAGTTGGCCTGGCCCAGGATATCCTGAGCGCCTGCTGAGTGTGGCTGTTTAGCTGGAAGTATATATCAGTGGAGGTGCTGGGTTTTCCAGGAGCTGCCAGGTTCAAATGGGGAGACAAAGTGCTCACAAAGAGACAGCAAGCCTCAGAATCAGCTTCGCTGTCAATGATTTTCAACCAAAGGACTTGTAAAAATTGAGTGTATTTTCTACCTAATCTGATAGGGAGCAGTGGTGACATTCTTGGGCACCAGGTAGAGCCTATGCATACCACTGATGATCAGGCTACACAGAGGAAGGCCCCTGAACTCTTGCCTTAGCTGTGACCATTGGATCTGCTTCCCAGGGACTGCAAAGGCCAGGAATGCAGATGCATAAGGGATACTAGAGCAGCAAGAACAAGAAAGAAGTCCTGAGCCTCAGGTTTGAATCCTGATTTCTTCTGTGTGACCTGGAGCAGGTTGTTTATCCTCTCTATGCCTTAGTTTGCCCATGAATGGGGATAATGATACAAACAACACAGGGCCCAGAGCGTTGTAATGTTGGATGGGTGTTAGTTTCCTTCCTTTTACTCTGTGTGTGTGTCCGCATGGGCGTGTGCACATGCTTATGTGCATGCATGTGTAATGAGATGCTGAGGGTGGAACCCAGGACCTGTCCTATGCTAGGCAAACATTCTACCACTGAGCTACGTCCCCAACCCTCTTTTTACTCCTTTAAGGGACCACCTCAGACATTCAGTCAGTCGACTGATATCTCATTGAAAACCTATTATGTGTTCAACCTGGTGTTAGAGAAGTTTGATTGAGGAAACATACCATCAGGATGGAATGAAAAACTATATAGAATGTTGAAAAACTATACAGAGTTCTCTGTAAAAATCAGTTAATGCTATATGACTAATGATTTGGTAAGATAAGGTTCAGGCACAAGAAACTGTCATTCGACGCCAATCGAAGCAAAAGATAATGACAAGCTATATTGTCTGGTGAGAATGATAAATTCTCTAGAGTCTTCATAAGCTACAGGATGAAGTCCAAATAAACACAACAGCTTTTGTCATCAGTTCCTGGAATGTCTCTCATCCTCAAAGTTTGTTCCTCATAGCAGCTTTGTCTAGAACTATACTATCATTCATTCATTTCACCCATCCTTCATTCCATTCATCCATCCATCCATCCACCTGCTTATTCTACAAACACCAATTGCCTATTATGTGTAGGCACTGAGTGTCCCAGTCTCTGGGAATGCCAATATATCAGTCAGGCAGGCTGAGAATCTAATGAACCTATGGTTTAGTGTGTGTAAAGAGACAAACCATATAATGACATAAATAAGATAGACCCAAATAGTGAGAAGTACAAGGGAGAATATCAAACAGGCCAATGAGAAGGAGAGTATATGGAGATGGTTTGAAACCCTTCTCTAAATGGGGTGGTCAGGTTGGACCTTTGGGGAATGTGACATCTGGGCTGAGAACTGAATATGAACTCCTGTCCCTAACTAAGTGGGTAGTTAAGCCAAGAGAGTCCCAGGTTGATAGAGCTGCTAGTGCAGTTTCTGGGGTGGGAATGGTTTGGGGGGTCCTTCAGGAACAAAAGGAAGGCTTCTATGGAGGGAATATGCAGGTACTTGGAGAACAGGTGATATGACATGATATCGGAACAGGAAACAGGACCAGATGTAGAGGACCATCCATGTGAGTCAGGGCAGGAAGTTGAGATTGCTTCCTGCACAATGTGTGCCAGCCAGTGAGTACTTTCAGCAAAGAAGTCACACAATCTGCTTCATGTCTTATTTTTAAATGATCACAACTTGTAGTTTCCAAAATACATATTTCCATGCTTTTGCATAGCAGTCCCCTGGGACCTTATTTACCTGTCTGACTCTTCTCATCGTTGAACTCTTATCTCAGGCACATTTTCCTCACTGAAGCCTTCCCTGTCTTTTCTGCAGGCTCCACCCCTGCCAGTCACTCCTTTTCCTTGCTCCCATGCTTCCAATACACCTCGAATAATGCATATAATTGAATATATCACCATTACCTGCTTGCATGTGTCTCCCCTAGTGAAGGAGCTAGAACATGGTAGGAGCTTAATAAGATTTGATAAGGGCCAGTAGTCAGGGTAGGCTTCATGGAGGCACATTTTGAAGGATGAGTAGAATTTTGATAGATGATAAAGAGAGGTCAGAATCACACAAATCCTGCAACATCTGCTTAAGTCGATGTGAGACATGATTGGAAAGATATTGTTATGGAGAAAAGTAGCCCACCCCCAGTGAAAACCACAAGACCTGCTCTTTTTTTTTTCAGCCCAACAGGAACACAGGCAGTTAATGAGAATGATAGATGATGCTTTGCATATGATATTCATGCATTCTGCATATTTTCATTTACCATTGAAATGCATGGACAGACTTCTCAATCCCCTCCTTCCTTCTTTCCTTCATTTAACAACTTTTAATTAAATGTCTCTTGAGTATCATGCATGATGATGGGCCCTGTGATGGAGAGGCAAGTAGAAATTTGGTTTTCGTGAGTTCATATGTAACAGTATACAGGGGACAACTGAAAGAGGACATGGTTTCCAATTCTGAAATGAGATCATGTTGAGTGTGAATAGTGTCTCTAATGAGTTGTACTATCTGTGATTTCAGGCATCTATTTGGGTGTCTTGAATTATATCCTGTATGGATAAGAGGAAACTTATTTGTTATTACCCTTATTTCATAAATGAGAAAATCAAGACTCAGAGAGGCTAAACCAGTTGCCCAAGAGGTGATTCACATCTTGTGCAAGATCAAACAGCATGGTTTAGAACTTTAGCATGCTACTCAAAAAGGCATATAGTTTAAAAATTAATTTTTTTCTTGACTATTCCATTTAATATTTTCAGACTGCAGGTGACCTTGAGAAACTGAAACTATGAAAAACAAAATTGTGGGTGGGGGTGTCTACTGTGCCTACCTAATAGGATGGCTTGTCAGAGTGCTGGGCATGTAGATAGATCTCTGTGAATATTAGCTATTTATTTATTATTTCTCTAGGATGCATCTATGGGAGGATTTACAGATTCATTACAGATTCATTGTGCCAGGCTAGGCACAATGGCACATGCCTGTAGTCCCAGCACCTCAAGAGTCTGAGGCAGGAGGATCACGAATTTGAGGCCAGCCTGGGCAACTTAACAAGATGCTGTTTTGAAATTAAAAAATAAAAAGTTCTGGGGAATGTAGCTCTGTAGCTCAGTGGTGGAGCACTCTTGGGTTGAATTCTCAGTACCAGGAAAAAAATTCTAGTTTGTGTCCAAATTTGTTTCTTTCCAAATTCCAAGCCTTCAGAACCCAAATCAACTGCAGCATTAACTTGGGACAATGGTGGGAATGCTGAGTTGGGTGGGGAGGGGCCATGGAGAGCCTCCTGCTTTGTATTTGTCAAAGGTTCACCTTGGCTGGCTCTTCAATTCTAAGCAGAATCTACCTACTTCCTTCCTTTTTCTTCTCTTTCCTTAAATATGCCCCAGAAAGATCATAAATTGATTTTCCCCTGACCTACAGATACCAGGAAGAGTCTTCAGGGTGGCTCCCAAGACTTCTGTCCCTTCTCTGCCAGTCATTCACTTCTCTTTTCCTGTCACTATGGTCACAACCACCGTTGGGGGTCAGGGAGTGGGTTGAGAGAGCTCAGACATGGTGTATGGTATGATTCATTTGCACCAGGAGATTCTGAATAGATAATAATCATCTGCAAATGGCAATTAACAGAATCTTTAAAAAAAAAATGTCTCGATGGTTATAAAATGGAAGGCAAAGCACACCATGCCTCTTGTAATTACAGAGGCAGTATGTTATGCCCAGGTTTTGAATGACCTGATATTTCCACCCCGTCACTCTGAAAGATACAAGTTCCCTCCACTTTTAGTCTACGACCCTTTTTCTCACAGCTTTTCATTGCTGTGACCAAAATACCTGACAAGAACCACTTAGAGGAGGAAAAGTTTATTTTGGATCATAGTTTCAGAGGTTCAGTGCATGGTTAACCAAGTCCATTGCTTCAGGTCCAAGGTGGTGAGGTAGATTGTCATGGCAGAAGGGCCTGGTGGAAGAGCGCTGACTTTGCTCAAGGTGACCAGGATGCAGAGAGAGGGGACAGGGCCACAGGGAGGATGAACCTTTCCAGGGCATGTCCCCAGTGACCCACTCCTCTAACCATGCTTACCTACCCACAGTTACCACCCAGTCAGTCTATTCAAACGAGGATGGGCTGATGAGGTTATAGCTCTCACAATCCAATAATTTCACCTTTGAATATTCCTGTATTAGCACTGGAGCTTTAGGGGACACCTCATATTCAAATCACAACAGATGGCATTTGAGGAAGACTCATTTATGAAACCCTCTCCTTGGCTCCACATTATATCCCAGGGTAGGAAAGAGAAATGAAAATCACCACCATTTGAAGACAGAAGGAGAAGAATGAAGAACTCACATTTATTATACAGCAAGTCTTTTGTTAGCAGCTTTTACTCTCCATATCTCAATCCATCCTTAAACAGCCTAGCAAGGAAGTTTTATTCCCTCACTTTTTAAAAAATAGATGAGGAAACTGAGGTTTTGAGAGGTTAAATGACTTGCTGGAGGCCAGTTAGCAGAAATGAGATTTAGCTTTGCAGAATGTGTTTATGGGGGCTGTAACCTTTTCTACTAGACAATATTCCTATACTTCTCCATTAGATATTTAAACTGTTATTAATTATCCACCTATCTGATTATTAGCCTCCTTCCCTGTCTTTGATATAGGGTTTGCCAGGGCAGGGAGACAGTGTCTTCTGCATTTGGCACTGTATAGTCAGTGACTATCCCACTGATAGTCCATTCATTTGCTGAATGAATGACTAGCTTTCCTGTCTGACATAAATCTTGGAAGTGAACAATATAAGGCCATCTGATGAACAAGCAATATCTTTATTAAGATAGGGCAAAAGGTAAAAGGGGAGGGGGGAAAGGGAGGGGGCACGGGGGTAGGAAAGACAGTGGAATGTGATGGACATCATTACCCTAAGTACATGTATAAAGACATGAATGGTGTGACTCTACTTTGTGTACAACCAGAGATATGAAAAATTGTGCTCTATATATGTAATATGAATTGTAATGCATTCTGCTGTTATATATAACAAATTAAAATGAAAAAATGAAAAAAAAAACTTAAACAAATAAACAAGTGGGGTTATGGGGCACACCTATAATCCCATTGACTCAGGAGGCTGAGGCAGGGGGATCACAAGCTTGAAGCTAGCCTCAGCAACTTCATGGGACCCTGTCTCAAAATAAAAAATAAAAAGGTCTAGGGATATAGCTCAGCAGTAGAGTAACCCTGGGTTCAATCCCCAGGCCTGCAAAAACCAAACCAAACCAAACCATAAGACCCCACAACACTTTCACATGAAGCGATAGACTTGTCACATGTCACACCATGAAGTCTTGATTGGTAGTCATGAATTTTGTCTTGCAGGAATCTTCCTCTGAAACAGATGAAGTCCATCTCTGTAATGCCTCTTCACAGGCTGAGCATGCACCAATAGAAATCAATACCTTTCCTTAGCTATATACTATTATCCTCAAATGCAGCCCAGCTTCCCTGAAGCTCTTCCTTTTCTCCTGCATCCTAGGGTACAGAGGAACAGGCACTCTAAGAAAACCATGGCCTTTCCATCTTGCCTAAGAAAAGGGAGCTGCCAGCTGACTCTCTTGGCAGGCAGCACTGGAACAGACTGTCATCAATGGCTGAACTCTTGTCAACTTTAGACTCCTACACCTGAGCTGGTTGAGATGATTTTAATGAAGTCTTCAAGTGTTAGTTGGGATGAAAAATGCACTACATCAAAACAACATTGGTAAGATGGGGGGTAGGAGGGCTCGAGAAGAATGCCAATTCCATCCTGGTCAATTTTTTTAAGACCAGACTGAAACTGGAGGCTGCTAAGATGGATTCTGGGATACAGAACAGCAAGCAGCAGACACTTAGGGGAGTGACCGAGCTCAGGGGCACCCTGAAGGCAAGGAGAGCTTGCAATTTGAGGAAGATGTTTAGGAGAGGGGAGTTTTGGTTGCTCTTTTCTTAGCATGCTTTTGACACCTGTGCTATTCGGAGGACGTGAAATGGCCTGCCTCACCTCCTGAGTCACTCAGTGGGGCTCACAGGGCAGGAGGGCTAGCGAGCAGACAGAGTGGGTAGAAAGAGCAAAGGTACGCCGCAGGTGGCTAGCTGGCATTTTCCAAGAGGTATCCACCTCCTTCCTTCTCCTCCTGCTCTCTCACTACCTCGGGGTTGGAAGCCTTAGAGGCGATGCCTGCCTTTTTGAGTGTGGCCCACAGTCTCCTGGGCTGTGGTTCTGGTATTTTCAGCTCTACCTGCCCTTAGGGATTTCTTCCCAGATTCCAAGTAGTTATTTCTTTGCTTGTTAGACTTTAAAGCCCCTGTCCCTAATGCCCACACTATGCCTAATAGATCTCCATCCTCATAGTCGGACTGGGAATCTGCTATCCCCAGCTGATTCTTACGGGCATGAGGACTCAGGTCCTGAGATTCCATCACCTGAAGTCCAGTAGAGGCAGCATGCAGTGGGGACATTTAACAATGCTGATGTTGGGCAGAACTCGAAGGGCATCACAGTTCTCTAAAAATTTTCAAAAAGGAAAGGACTGTCTCTGTCTCATGTATCAAGTTGTTCGACTCCTAAAATACTGGAAACGTGGGAATCTCTGAACTCCTTAGACTTTAATCTCTTGATTTTATAGGCAGTGATGGTTCACTTTCATGTGTCTATTTAGTAGGGCCATGATATCCAGATATTTGGTCAAACATTCTGTAGTTTCTGTGAAGGCGTTTTGGGGTGAGATTAACATCTGAATGAATAGCTGGAGTAAAGCTGATTGCCCTCTCTAATATGGGTGGATCTCATCCCATCAGTTGAGGCCAGAAGAAAACAAAAAACTGCCTTCACCAGATCAAGAGAGAATTCTGCCATCAGACAGTCTTTGGACTTATCTTGCTCCTTCCTGGGTCTCCAGTCTACAGCCTGGTTGTACAGTTTGGATTTAGCTGCCACCATCATTGAATGAGCAAGTTCCTGAAAATGTATCCTCCTATATATAATCTATAACTCTATATAAAATCTATACCTATCTATACATAAAACATTGTGATAATTAGTTTTCCATCACTATAGCAAAACACCTCAGTTAATTAACATATGAAGAGAAAAGGTTTATTTTGGCTCATAGTTTTGGAGATTCCGTTCATGATCCATTGATGTGGCAAGATAGCACATTGTCATAGAAGCATGTGGCAGAGAAAAACTTCTTGCATCACAAGTTAGGGAGCAAAGAGAAAGAGAAGAAGGGATGGAGGTCCCCAAACTCCCTTCAATGGAACATTCCTACGAGGCCCCACCTCTCAAAGGTTCTGCTACCCCCACTAGCACCAAGCTGGGGACCAAGCCTCTAACAGATGGACTTTTGGGGTCATTTAAGATCCACACCATAGCATACGACCTGTTGAATAATTCTGGCTAATTCAAGGTGCAAAGGTGCTAAAGCTGGATCCAGATCCCAACTCACTACAGAGATGTGGAATTAGTGGGTTCAGTTTAGTTCTCCCTACAGGGAGGGCTCCAGCTCCTGCCACAGGAAGGGCATCACGCTGCATGTGCATGTGCGTATGTTCCCGTGAGCTCCTTGGAGGCTGGGGCCCACACATCCTATTCCTCTCTATAGTCCCAGCTCCTGATTCTGAACTTTACAGATAGTCACTGTTGAGTGGGTGATGGATGAATGAATGAAAATGAAAAATTCTGTGGCTCTAAGCTACTCCAATATTCTGGGGCCTTTCCAAAGCTCTAGGCAGCAGAACACATCCTGAGGAGGTGAGGAGCTTGTCTTCCCTTGGTTTCCCCATCCCCAATGAATATGTTGTCAAATAGGAACAAGGGCCAGGGGAGAAGATGTAGAGCTGCTGATTGGAGGAAGAAGCTGATTAAGGGACAGAGAACTCCTCTTGGTGGCTACCACTCTGCTAGGTATTTGTGTTTAGGCACTTGTAATTAATTAATATTCTTGTCAATATGAAGAATCCCTATATAGTATTTTTTTAAAATAAATGAAGAAGGGATAGGAAATTCAGATGGGAGTTAGGGATGGTCTTAAAACCTAACCTTAATCCAGCAGGAAAACAGTTTCTAGAAGAAGATTTCATGTACAAGAGAAGGGAGAAAGAACTCAGGTCTGTGCTAGTGGCTACTGCCATCACCTTTAGCAGGGTCCCCTCTGGTAGCAGAGCAGAACCTCCGTGGCCCTTGGGATGGGCTTTATTCTTACATATACAGATAAAAGAGGCCTTAGAAGTGGTCTGGCTTGAATTCCATTGCAGAAATTTGCTTTGGTTGTAGAACTCTGAGCCACCTGTGCTGGGGACACCGGCATGCCCTACCCAAACCTAGTTTGGTGTTGTGTGCAGTATGCAGATAGTGAGGCTGTGAGTGGATTGGAGGTGCAACACCCAGCACCTCAATACTATATTTATATGACCCATGTCTCCCTCAGCACAGGGGAGGAATGGGGCTCCTGTCAAGTTCTTTCAGCTCCTGCTGGAAAATCTCTCCTGTGGACAGCTGAGCCCTTGGGCTGGTTGCTTTGTCCAGGGCAGGGCTGTTGCAGACAGAGACCCATCTTCTGAACCAACTGGATCTGCATGCTAAGTGGAAACCAAGCTGACAGCCTGGCTCCTGCTGAGCCCAGCTTCACACTCCCTTAAGCTTCTATTTTTAAAATTGCTGCTCCTGCCCCTGTCTGTTTCTTGTCCTGGCCACTGCCTATAAACTGTTCCATCCAACAGTACCCCAGGATAGACCCCTACAACACCCCAGAAATCCTAAATGTGTTTTGTAGTGATAAAATAACAAGTTTCCCAAGATGCTGTGGGTGACCGGTTGTCCATTAGACTTCAGTGTTCCTAAGCCGTTGGGGAAAATCCTCAACAAATACCTACTCCCCAGCCCCAGTCTGGGTCTTCATTCTTAGACATCATTGCATTTGCCTCCCAGCATTTTTTTCTGCAAAAGAATATTCAAGCCATGGGAGGCCGGCACAAGGAGCTGTGTGCCAGATGTGCTCACTTAAAGAGTCAATTGATTTAAAAAATTCAGATAGATGTGTTGGAAGTGGGTTCCCGAGAGCAAAATGGAATTCTCCCCAGTCCCACTGAGTTAAGCACCAAGTCACATATCTTTTCTGCCAGCATGGGCACTTCCAATACAGTAAACTTTGTATAGGGGATGCAGCCTAGCAACTCCTTGATGGGGGTGACCATCCTGATACCCATGAGATAAATATGAGTCTTGGGGCAGTGTCACGGCCTCTCCTATTCCTGTATCAGCCTTGGCTTTATTTACCTGCTCCTCCCCAACTTGCCTAATTCATCCTTCCTAATGCATATGCACAGCCCAATTCAAGACTAGCCCAGCTCACTCACTGCTGGGTCCTCAGGCCCCATTAGCATTCCTGGTGCATAGTAGGTGTTCAAAAAATACACCCTAATAAAAGAACCCCTTGGATGTACCAGGTATCAGAAACTGGCTTAGGTATCCATACACCGTATTACTTTTTATTTTTTAACCCAACACCGATCTCAGAGGTGGAAGTGCTGTTATTTGCATTTTTAAAAATTTTGTTTTTACATGATAACTTTGTGTTATTGGGGATGCAGTGTGATATTTTGATACTTGTATACAATAGAGGAGAGAACAGAGCTGGGGGAGTGGAGCTGGGATTTGATTTCATATTTTCTCAAGCCAAGCGTGGGATTTGTTCCCATATCACACTGGCAATGTCCTTCCTCTTTTTGCCTGAAAGCTCTGAGAAAGTGGTAGTGCAGATCCCCGATTCTCCTGGCTCAGGGAAGGTGAGATGGCTGAGACAATAGCCCTTCCTGTTGGCCAATGCTGTGGACCAGGAACCAGGCTCCTGAGGCAGCACCAGGGATCCAGGGGTAGTTATCCCAGAGGGAAGTCAGGCCTGGCTTGGGGGATGGTGGGGTGACCTTCATTTGGGGAGCTCCCACAATCTCTGCCAGCTCTATCAGGCTCTGGCATGTAAAAGCTGGTCTGGGTTTGTCCACAGGTTACTTCGCTCTTATGGCCACCACAGAGGCAGCTCTGCTGTTTCCCAAGGCCTCCTCCATGCCCTCTGCACGGGGAAGAAATAGGAGTGTGTTTCAGATAGTGTCTACTGAGGGGCTATGGGGGAGCTGCAGACTCAGGGCTTTGGGTTTGCCTTAACCAAGTGATGAACCCTTGTTAGATCCTGGTTTCCTGCTGATAGAACAAAGTCACTGACACCTGCCCAAGGATGTGTGAGTCGAATGAGATGATGTTCAGTGCCATAAAAAAATATGTCTTAGCAGAGATGTGGCATTGCCACAGGGCACTGGCTGCAAGGCCAGATCTATACTGGGTTTCAGGGTTTGATAGGTCAATGCTAAGGTTATTTCAGGACCTTTAAGAAAAACTGAGTCATTTTCTAGCAATAAGCCTTAGTATGATCCAATGCAAGGGTTTATTTCCAAAGCCAGGGCAGAACAAACAAGTCTCTGAGGCACACCAAAGATTTGGGGTCAACTGTTCAAACCTCATGCTTATGGCAAACTCTCATTCCTTTCAGAGACCTGTCCCTGCCTCTCCACGGGAAGCATTTCCAGACAGCCCTGCTGATGGGGCTCACACTTAGCCAGCATCATCCCAGCTTCCCTGAACCCTGCCTGGGGCAGCACAGTTGAAGTTCAGGGCAGCAATGTCCCAAGGGGGCCTCTGAAAGGTCTCAGGAACTTGGATTTGTAATCACAGATGCCCCATGTGGCTTCTTGAGAGATGATAGTGCTGCCATCTGTGAACTGTCCTAATCCTAAAATGTTAGGAGAGACACTGTCTCCTTCCCATAGGGTCCTGGTTAGATTGCAGTATAGGAATGTTCTGTGCCACAGAACTGGACCCCATGCATCCATGTTGTATATTGCTTGCTAATTGTTTGAAACGGACAGGTTTCATTTCCTTAGCAACTAGGAGCAGGAACTGGTTGCTTTTCAGCACCCCATTAGCACATAGCACAAGGCTGAGCAGACAGAGGAATTCAGTAAACACTGCTCCAGCAGCAGCCCTGGGCAGTCAGAACCACAGGGACATTGCTTCGAATCTGTTTCTAATTCCCAACTTTCTGGATCAGGACTTAGGCACAGAGATGTTTAGTGACCTTTGTATTTTACATGGTCAGTAATTGCTGTGGTTCTCCACCTGGGGCAATTTTGTCCTTTGGGGGACATTGGGAATGTCCGGAGATGCTGGATTATCATGACTGGAGGGATCTATTGTACCTCCTGAGTAGAGACCAGGGATGCTGAAACACTCCATAATGCAAGGTACATTCCCCACAACTGATAATTATCTGACTCCAAAGGTCAACAGCACTGAGGTGAAGAAACTCTGGGTGAGCATGGATCAAGGCATCAGGTTGCGTGAGAGTGTTGTGGTTTGAGTATGGCTTGTCCACCCTGAAACTTATGCTGGAGTTTAATTTAATCCCCATTGTGAGATATTAAACTAGTAGAAACTTATCCTGACTATGGTGGTCAGAGGTGGGGTCATTGGAAGATGATTAGATTAGATAAGGTCATCAGGGTGGAGCCTCCATGATTGAATACTGGTGGCTTTGTAAGAAGAGAGACCAGAGGACACAGAGGCACACTCCCTGCCTCTTGTCATGCGGTGCCCTGCACTGCCTCAGGAGCCTGCCTGCAGGAAGACATGCCAGATGTAGCCCCTTGAAGCTGAACCAGAATTATAAGCCCTTATAAACCTCTTTTCTAAATCACTTAACCTGTGGGATTGTGTTTTTAGCAACAGAATGGACTAATACGGAGGGTCTGGCAGGTCTGTGGAACAGAGAGAGTTCAGGTGTGAACTGGGAATGTGGAGTTGAGGCAGTGATGAGGAAGGAAAAGTGGGCTGGAGCCCGTGGGGGCAGGGTTGTATGCTAGATAACAAAGCTTAGTTCCACCAACAGCAAAGGCTCCCGGGCTTAGTGAAGGGCCAACCAGAGTGACACTAAGCACAGTGAACTGCCCATCTTGCCACGCTGCCTCTTTACCCACCACTTGGTTTGGCAAAAATAGAGTCATGGAGAACAGAAGTACAGCCAAAGCCTGCCAAAATCCAGGCAGTTTTTATAACCTTCAGGATTAAATCAGACCCCTCTGTGAACCCAAAAGTCCACACACTGGTTAACCTTCCACACCATGTTAGGATTAATTGACCTTCCTGTTAGAATGTGAGCTCCTTGAGGACAGGAATTGAGTCTTAATCATGCTCACAGCCCTGGCACCCTGAGGACTAGAAATGATGGGCACAGCAGGTACAATGGCTGGATAAATGAAGAAATGAGAGGAGGCAGTCCAACCGGCTGCAGAGTTGTAAAGAACAGGGTGAGCTGAACTCTGCTGTCTTTCCTCTGGTATATAAGCAATATATGCTCCGTGTAATAAAATAACCCAAAAGAATAAAATAAAAAGCCACCTTGAGGATCTTCCCACCCCATGATAAAAATGTTTAACAATTCAGTGGGTATCCTGCCACCCCTCCTAAGACTGTGTATTCATGAGATTCACAGGAACATATTTTTCTTTCTAATTAAAATGGGATCATATATACATATTGTTCTGTATCCTGCTTCTTCACTTAAAAATATATTGGAAACTAGTGCGGTGGTAGGCTGGGAGACTTGTTTTGAAGTTGTGTTTGCATAGCAATCACCTATTTTATTTAAACTGCATCTTTGAAGAGGGACTCAAATGATGTGAACGTCTTTCCATATCCATAAATATAATTCTGCGCCATAGCATTTAATGGCGCAAACTAGGCAACTGTACAGTTGTGCTATAATGTGTTAAGTCAGTCTTCGATTGTTGGAATCTGTATTACTTTTATATTTTTACTATGACAACAGTGCTGTGATAAATATCCTTTTAGTGAAATCTTTGCTCATATCCCTAATTTTTCCTTAGTTTGAATTTGTAGAGTAGAAATTGCTGGCACAAAAAAATGCATATTTTACAGCTTTTGAAAAGTATGACCACGTGACTCTCCACAAAGGTTTTGTCAACAAACATCCCCATCAGTGCTGTATGGAGAGTGCCATGTTAGCTCTTTCGGAACAAAAGCTATTGCGTGGGACCTGTGGAAACATCCAGGCAAACTATTTCCATTCATTTAAGGCCCCTTCTCTATTTTCTCAGCATGCAAGAACAGCCATCTTGCTATTTTACAGCCTAACAGATGCCTGTGCTTAGTTTTGGCATGATGAATCATGTAGTTGTGGCCATGCTTCTGAACATACCCATGTGGAAATACATATAAAAGTACCTAGCACAGTGCCGGGTACATAGCAGGGAGTCAGCAAATGCCCCTGTAACTGCTGCTGTGCTTATAGCCCTTTTCCTGCCTTATCTGGATGCTGTCTCTTGACTCCTGTCTTGGAAACCAACAAGCCAATCTACAACACGTGCCAGAGTGATTTATCTGGAATTCAAGGTGGAGTATGTCACTTCCTAGTTTAAACATAGTTTAAGCTCAGTTGTATCCACTTTCCATATACTAAGGTCTGAACCTGTTGGTAATGCTCATCAGGTTCCATGACTTGCCCCCAAACCTCAAAGGTTTATCTCCCAGAGATCTCTACTTTCCCACACTTGCCCGTGTCCCAGCCATCTGAGCCATGGGTCTTCCAGAGGATTCTATCTTTTATTCCCTTGTGATTTGGCATGAGGCTACAATCTCTCCTGGAAACACATTTATCTTCTTTCCTACCTTGTTTGTCTGTAGAATTGTCTCCAGGGAAACCTGTGTTGACAGCCTTTTCCACCTACCACCCAAGCAGTACTATCCTCTCCTATACTGCCAGAAAATCTTGCCCAATGGCTGTTTAAAGAGTCTTTCATTGCATCATAATTATTGTTCTCACATGCATCTTCCTAGCCAGACTGTTTAGAATCAGAACCTTGTTTTACTTATGTCTGTATTCTCAACACCATCAGCAAGCTAAGCGCATAGTTGATGATTAATAAATACTTCCTGCATGCATGAATAAAATGATAATGTCCTCTCTATCTCTCTCTCGTCCTCTCTCCCTCCTTTTCTCCCTCCCTCCCTCCCTCCCTCCCTCCCTCCCTCCCTCCCTCCCTCCCTCCCTTCCTTCCTTCCTTCCTTCCTTCCTTCCTTCCTTCCTTCCTTCCTTCCTTCCTTCCTTCTTCCTTCCTTTCATCTGTCCATCCATCTGCAGGACTCTGTCCACAACATCACTCTTGGTAACATACTAGAGTCATTGCAACACTTTCTCTTATTCAAATGGTGTTCCAGGTTTCAGGGAGTGATTGATGACACACCATAACACTCTTTTCCTAGGCTCGGGAAAATTAACCCCACCAAATGCTTTGCCATCATCTGTATCTTTAAGAGGAGACCCAGTTGGCAGGGGATGGAGGGAACAAGGGCTCGGTGGGTCCTTCAGAGGCTCATCAAATGTGAGCACCTGGAGGGGAACTGGCTACATTAGCTTCCTGGAATGGACGGGAAGCACCATGCTCCATGTGGAAGGTAGGACTGTGCTTTGGGGACCAGAGACAGAAGACATAGGGCAAAGAGAAAGAATGCGACTTAGGAGAGGGGAGATGGACCTAGAAGTCCAGGGATTCCGAGTTCACCAAAGGAAAACAGGGAGAGACTGCAGTTAAGAAGGGAGAAACGAGGAAGAAACATAAGCCCAAGTTAGCATGGGTGTGTGCACCCCGATTGTGTGAGAAGAGTCCTGGAGAAGTATTGTGAAGGAGACAGGCTTAGCTTTTTACCCAATGTAATTAATTACTTTGTGGCTTTAAATAAAAACCAGCTATTTGCAGAGAAGCCTGACAGGGTTTCTTTTAACTTAATGTTTGCTGAACCATCCCTTCTATCTCACTTACCTGATGTGGAACATATGCTGGGATCAGAATGACAGAGAATAAATCACCAGATTTGCTTGGCTTCTTTGAAAAATGAATTTGGGGGTTGAGATTTCTCATCAGTATATATCTTCCCCTAGCAGCCTCATGACAGGGCGGTGAGTGTGGGGGATGTCCTGTGCGCAGGTAAGCAGGTATCCGAAAGTGCCCAGATGTCTACATCTGGCAACAGATCCATCACCTTGGGACACAGGCCAAGCCACCTGTGCTGGTTGACAGGTGTATCCAGGGCTGGCTTGAGAGCCTGCTGCAATCTCAGGGATAGAAAACAAGTGTGGACTTGACACGGCCTCAGCTAATATACATTGAGCTTTTAGTACGTATCAGAAACGTGATTTGGCGAGGATACTTAATGGGGACAGTGTCTGTGTAAAGTGAGGTGTGCACCTTGGGTCAGAAAACCTGGGCTGAGTCTACTTCTGAGTTCTTCCACTGGCAGCCCTGAGTGTGCCTCAGTTTCTTCACCTGCAAAATGGGATGGCACAGCCTCATGACTTCATTTGCTGTGAGTTCAAATGCCTGTCATCCTCTCTCTGTTCTGGCTTTGAGAATGAAATGTTTGAGAATGAATGTTCTCATTCTCACTACTGGGTTTCAGTGAGTTATTAAGTTCTAGCACAATGCCTGGCCTATGAGAGACACTAAATGAAAGATCCTCTCCCTTCCAGGATAGAAACCTAGAGGTTTTAAGAGAGCTTCAAGCCTCCGGGCTGAAACGGAAGGAAGGGCTGACAAGCGTTTCTAACTCTGGGAATTTTGGATCAAGATGAAAGGGTGGTGTGGATGGGCATGTGGTGTGGGTGTCAGCAGGGGTGACTTGTCCCTGGGGCTTAGCCTGCATCTATCTGCCAGATTTTCTAACTGGAGCTACGAGGAAGAACATGCTCTATGCTAGGACTTTGGCTCTTACCTTTCAAGTTAATATTGGCATGATGTTGAACAAATCGTTTGATCTCCCTGTGTATTGGTTTCTTCATCTCTGCAATGGGGAGGTGAGTCGAATTGGATGCTTTAAAATTTTTTTTTTTTTAGCATTTCTTTTCTGATTATTAAAGTCATGGATACGCACCACAGAAATCTTGGAAAATACACACAAGATAATTAAGGCCACCCATTATCTCACCGCTCAGAGGAAAACCACTGCTCATATTTTGGTGTGTTCTGCTTTCCCTGAGCATAGTATATTAGAGAGGAAAATCATACTGTGTTTACAATTTTGTATCACACTTCCCCCTGCCAATGTGAAATTATCCTAAGTAGTCTCCCCATGTCATTAAGGAATTATCTGGACCTCATTTTTAAGGTTCCTTCTGACACTGAAATTCTATGAAGAATGGGGCTCATCTCCTTTGTCATTAAAAAACATTTGTTCTCCTACAGCAGCAGACATCATATGGAGGAAGGTGCCCTTGGATGGTGGCTCTCAATTCCCTTTGGCCGATGTATCATGCAAGGACACCAAAGGGCTCCTTGGACCACCTGGCTTCCCCACATTGATTTAGCATGTTAGCTCTTGAGAATAAAGGGGAATGCAGAGCTGCCCTGGAAGAACCGTCGACAGGGATGATGCTTAAAAAAAATCAAACATCATCGAGGATGACCTTACACATTGGCAGAAGAGGGGGCTACCTACAAATAGAATTTCAAGAGTAGAGTTACTAAAAATTTTCCTAAATTTCCCCTTTCCCTTTCCCTTCCCCCCTGGCTGTGAATGTTCAAATGCCTTTATCATAAATAAGGCTTCTTGTTACGAAGTTAAGATACAATTTAAAATAGAATTAATTTTGAGAAAGTTAACACAAGGACTAATGTTCACTTTAAGGTTACAGGCATGGAGCATGGTACATGTTTATCATGTATTTTTCTCCTGGGATCACAGAACGACCACTGCTTAGCCTTCATAGAAACTGGGTTTAAGTCGTGAACTGAATTCTGGCCACAGGCATGTAGGTAGAGGGAATATAAGTGACTTCTAGAGCTTGCCCTAAAAACCAATCCTGCATTAATTACAGTCCTCTCTTCCCCCTCTGTCCCCACCTTGGGGGGCCACAAGTTCAAGATAATAGAGTTAAAAGTAGAGTAAGTTTGCCCAAGTTGCCTCAAAATCTGATATGAATGAGAAATAAAGCTTTGCTGCATTAAGCTAACTACAATTTTGGGGTCTATTTGTTTTGGCAGCTTACACTAGCTTATTCAGACTAATACAGAGATATCAATAACTGATAACAGATCCTTTTGTGAGACCAGGTTTGGGTGTTAGGTAAGGGGAGAGAGAAAGTACTGGCTCTTAAAGTTGATTGGGTGGACATTTAGTTTGGAGAGGGCATGGGGATACTCCAGTTAGAATAACACATTTTGTGGAATTTCTAAAAGGAATCCCCAAATTAATGACTCTGTATGCTGTCCATACAGTTAAGTGAAGGCAAGGCAGATGGTAGGAGGCAGGTTTCTCCCTTGCAGAAGGAGTTGGGGTGGGAGGTTACAGAGAAACAAAAGGTGAGGCTGCAAGGATCCATGTGGTAATGGATGAGAGTTGGAGACATCAGTATTAATTTGGATTTAGTGTAATGTAGATACAGATGGCTACCCATGGAAATATTTATACAAGTGCATATATGTGAGGACTAGGACACACACACATGCCCTTCCTTGTTCTGTCTCTGACAGGGCCTGGAAGCAATGACACTCTTAGAGCAATAAGCACACCTAACACCCAGATTTGGGTTTCTAATGTCATCTCTAATAAAAGAAAAACCATGGTTAATTCTAGGACTAGGGCAGGAAATAACATGGGATGAGCCCCGAACATCTTATTGTGCTAGAAAATAAGGAAGTGCTCTGTGTTATTTTCCCAGGGCTGCCATAACAAATTACTACAACCACATGTTTTAAAACAACAAAAATCTATCCACTCACATTTTTTGAGGCTAGGAGCTTAAAGTTAAGCTCTGCAAGACCAACTTCCTTGGGACCCTGGAGGGGAGAGTCTTCCTCGTCTCTTCCTGGGTTTTGGTGTTTACCCAGGCTATCCTTGGCATTCCTTGGCTTCTAAATGAATAACTGCATCTCTGACTCTGCTATCACAGGATCTCCCTCATTCGGTGTTACTTCTGTTCTTCTAAGAACACCAGGTAAGTCAACCCTTACCCCAATATGACTTCATCTTAACCAGTTATATCTGAAATAGCCCTTCTTAAAATAAGGTCATATTTTGAGGTACTGGGGCTAACACTTTAATGTATTTTATTTGGGGGGATACAATTCAACCCTTAACATCCTTTCAAAAAGGGAAAAAAGCCATAATGATGAGGGTATGACAAAGTGACCCAGAAGCCAATGGAAAGAGCCCTCAAAGACACTTTGAGCAACAAAGTGAACAAGTATTAAATTACAACCCAAAGCACCAGCTCTTACTGATCTAAGTAAATGATTGGATCAATAAATAAGTAAAAGATGTAGGAGGATGGACAAAGCCACAGTGCAGAAGAATTTCAAATAGTGTAGATTTTCCAATTTGTGTAGATTTTCTGCCCTTAAGGAGGTGAAGCGTAACTCCTCATTCCTTAAATGTGGGGTGCACACAATGGCTTCCTTCCAAGGAATGTGGTGTGATAAGTGTAGGGAAATATAACTGCAGTGGGGAAACCTCCTGAACACGACCTCAGCCAGGAGATCAAGGTCACCATCAGTGGTGATGTCATGGTCATAGCACACCACCCTCAGTGGATGTTTTGAAAGTAGCACTTCACCTTAGTGAGCCTCGTTCGCCTCCAGCAAACCCAGGATCCCAGTCTAATCATGAGAAAAAACACCAGACAACTGCTAGTCAGGGGATGTCTTACAGATGCCCACCAGTCCTCTTGGAAACAATGAAGGTCTTCAAAACAAAATCTGAGATATGGCCAACTGAAGCTTAAGGAGACAAGACTACTAAATGAAACTTGGTACACTGCTCCTGAGGCAGAGAAGAAGACATTGAGTAAAAACTAAGGGAATATGAATAAAGTACAGACTTGAATAATAATACATCAATATTGGTTCATTCATTGGAACAAATGTAGCCTGCCAATATAAGATAATAACAACAGGGGAGCTGGCTGTGGGGTACATAAGAACTCTTTACTGTTTTGCAATTTTTCTACAAATATAAAACTACTTTAAAATAAAAATATTTAAAATTGGTACTCTTAGAATGATAAAAACAAGTGGACCTAGCCTCATAATGGGGCATGTGGCATGGCTAGTGATTCATGTACTGGGTGTCAGTCTCCACGCACCTCCTCGGCCAGGTCCCTCCCTGGGCAATGAACAACCCGTGTGGCAGTCTTGAAGTCAGACTTCCCCTTTATCACTATTTGACCTAAGACTTGTCGTGCACTTCCCCTTAGAGGATTGTGCTTCATTATTTACACGGGGCCCAGTGACAGTGAGCCAGGCATCTCTCAGTATGGAAATCTCTTAATACAGCAGAAATAACCATTTTGGGTTATGCATGACAAATCTGATATTAATGCATTGATATGTTTCTTCCCGAGGGTGCATCCACCTCCAGCAGGTTCGGAAGCCTCATTTGTCCCTTACTTGTTCATCAAGTGCCCTGAGATCACAAGAGCTCCCAGGAGTGGGAGAGGCTTCTCTAGGAGCTTTCTGAGAAGCAACAGAGACCAGAGTGTTACCATGTGATACAATGCAGTTGTCGTATCAGGTCCCTCATATACAACATCAACGGCTCTGATTAAAAACCCCACAGACTCAGGAAGCTGAGACAGGAGGATTGCAAGTTTGAGGCCAGCCTCATCAATGTGGTGAGACCCTCAGCAACTTAGTGAGACCTTGTCTTTTTTTTTAATATTTAATTTTTAGTTGTAGTTGGACACAATACCTTTATTTTATTGATTTATATGTGGTACTGAGGATAGAACCCAGAGCCTCACACGTGCTAGGCTAGTGCTCTACCGCTGAGCCACAAACCCAGCCCCCAAACGCTGTCTTAAAATAAAGAATGAAAAATGCTGAGGATGTAACTCTGTGGTAAAGTGCACCTGGGTTCAATTCCCCCGTCAGGGAAGGGTGGTAGGGGAAGGCCTACAGAATATGTTCAGGCTGGAAAACAAGTTGATACGTATCTACAGCTAAAAAATACATTCATATCCTTTGACTCTGGAATGCTACTTTTGTCAATCTAAGAAAACAATTCTAAACTCAAAAAAAATTTCATTAATTTCAAAAAATTCTCAACTGTTGAATATTTAGGCTGCTTTCATTCAAAAGCAGCCTAAATATTCAACAGTTGAGAAATGGTTAAATAAATTAAGGCTCATAGACTTGATGGAATATTATAGAGTCCTTAAAATGATCATTTATGAGAATTATAGGGAAATTGCATATGATAAGTACGCTAAGTGAAAAAAAGGAGAAGATAAAAAATATAAGTAAAGACAATTACTACCATGTTAAAATATGCATAAGAAAAAGACTCAAAGGAAATTCACCAAAACACTAACAGTGTTTGCATTAGACTGGTGGGATTCGAGAAGATTTTTTTTTCCCCCACTAGTTTCCAAATTTTCTATGATGTGGTAATATTGCCTTATAATGGAAAAAAATATTTTTAAAATGTGTCAAGTCCTGTCCCCAAATGCATATGAATAGTAGAACAGAATTCCACTGTCTTTGTTAGAAAAATGTAATAATGGTCATCAATAATAAAATAACCTTAATAAAAATTAATAACTTTAGAAAAAACACAAACCAAGAAAGAATGGGGCAATGATTTCCTAACACTGAGGTGCTGACTTCCTCCAGGATCAGGTTTAGGGCCTTTTATTATCAAAGTGATTGGAGCTTGTCAACTTCAGCTGATTAGGAAAGCAGGACAGCTCTAAGCTTGCATGCTGCTCACAGATTGGCAGCCAAGTAGCAAATGCCCTGCTGAACCCTCTGCCAGTGTTCCCCACACCAGGCTCCTGCTGCTGACACTATAGAGTGCTAGTTGGGCTGGTCTGGGCTTCTTGGCTGGTCTGGTTTAGAAGGCCCTTTGGACGAAGCCCTCATTTGATTCCTAATTGGGCCAGAGCTGCTGGACAGGCAGTCTGTTGCAAAGGAAAGGAAGCCCAGTAGGAAAGTGGGACAGGAAAAGGAGCTGGTTTTTCCTAATGAGCAATCAGTAGTTGCTATGCCTGCAAGAGGGGGTCTGAAGGGACACGCAGTGGCTCTGCATTCCTTTATCTAAATTAGAGAAAATCTTAGCTGATGGACCATGGTGGGCTTTGGACTTTTGCCTGCATTAATAGTGAAGAAAGGGCTGGCACAGGGGGCTAGTTATGTTATCAGTAGGAGTGTGGGCTGAAAATAATTTTAGCTGAGCCAGGGGGCCACTTGCAGGAAAGAACAGCTGATGGAATAAATGGAAGGAGGACGGGATGATGGAGCCAATCAACCTCCAGTTGGATAGGCTTCATCATCCTCGGCTGTATATGTTTATAGGACTCTCTCCGATTTGCAATATGTTAGCCACAAGGAAACAGCCTGATTTACATGTGGGGAGATTGCACAATTAGTGACATCACTAGGGCCAGTAACCTGGTGGCATTTACTTTTCACATAATTTCAATTCTCGCCAAACACTAGAAACAGTAGAATCCGCCTCACCCCAGACCAACATAAACACATCCCAAACACCCAACAGAAATTTCTCAATATGGTTTCTCTTGCCAAAGCTAAAGACGGGGGACCCAAGTTTTCATGAGAACTTCTGGCGTCTTCTTTTCACATTTTTCACTCAAGCAAAAGAAGACTAGTTCTTTTTTTTTTTTTTTTCCTGGAAAGATAAATTTTTAATGAATGTAAATGTTCTTTCAGCTCCTGAGTTTGGCGGAAGGGACGGTACATCTTGGACAGCCAGTCTTAGGAACACAATTGCCTTGCTTCTTGTTATTTCGATTCCTTTTCATTACCCACTGAAGCACAGATGTTCTGTGCTTATGCCTTTGTTTCTGAGCTTGCCATACCCTGAGCCAGCAGAGACAGCTTGTCTTAGAAGGGAACATTCCTGATGAGTTGGCCTCACTGGATTGTCTTCTAACAACAGAAGTGGGTCTACCCTGACACGCCTACTCTTCGCTGTGTTTCTTCTTGGCATTTGTCAAGTTTTTATTTATTAAATATCTACAGTGCAGCAGGCGCTATTCTAGCTAATCCTCACAATGACCCTGCACAATAGATATTATTGCTATCATCACCCCCATTTTACAGATGGGGAAATCGAAGCACAGAGAGGTCAAGTAACTTAGCCACTGATGCATGAGAAGCTTGGCCACAGGCTCATTCATGACAATATTCTGCCTCCCATAGCACCTAACACCTGCTAGGCACTGTGTGGGGGCGGGGAGTAGGGATGGAGCTGGGGTTGGGACAAAGATGACAAATGCAGGCTCTGGAAGAAAATTGTTTCTAACTCTCCTTTTTCCATTCCTATGGGTGCTGCCCGCCAGGCTGCTCTCTGGGTCCCATTCCTTTGCATTTGTCTTGTTCTCACTGGACTTTGGCTTCCACCTGTGGCATCAGGTTTCTCTCACTAGTCTACTCAAGAGGGTGGGCAGCCCTCAGCTTTGAACCTGAGACAGGGCTGTGCTCCTCTTCTCACCTCCCAGTCCGTCTCCTAATAGAAGCTCTGCACGGTGACAAAAACTCCTGCCAAAGAAGTTCAGGGAAACAGTATAGATGCTTCCTGGGGAGTCCCCTGGGTAAGAAACCTCTAGCAGCAAGCTCGTCTCTGCCAGGTCTGTCTTCAGGATGGAGGGGGGGCTGGGTACTTCCAGGCTGCATGGTAGCTTCTGTGTTGTTTGGGTTAAAAACCAGCTTGGCCTCACCAGACCCGTTATCACCAGTTCTCTGCAGAACTGACCACAAAGTCCTTACAATCACCATCCTCAGAGACAGCCAGGGTTCAGCCTGAAGTCATTCAGGCAGCTGCACGTTATCTGCATCATAAGGCAAAAAGAAATAAGGGACTCCTCTGTAGATCTCAGTTTCCAAATCATGATCTCTGTTTACAGGAAATTAGCATTCCAAATAATCATTAGCAACAAACAGTTCCATCTATTACGTCCCTATTGGAGGGTGAGGTGAGACTGGGCATCCTGTTAAGCCAATCCTTGTTGAGCTTTCTTTCATCTGATATCAGCTCAGTTGAGCCCCTGTGTGTGCCTCACTCCCATGGCATCACGTGAACAGCTCTACCGCTGCCTGTGATGATGATGTAGCAGGAGGTGTCTGTCTCCCCTGTGTGATCATGAGCTCCTTAGGGGCAGCTGGGATGGGGACTAGCCTTCATCAGCATCATCAGTGCCCAGAAACCCAGGTACACAGTAGGTACTTAAAACAGATTTGTTAAATATCGATGACTCATATTTCCACTACCCAATCTAGGACCCTTCTGCATTTGCATTCCTTTTCCTTCTTTTGTTCTCTTATATCTAGTGTTGCTCATGGTCAAAGCCAACCCTCACCATGTGCTCCATCTCCTGCCACCTTCTCAAGAACTCCCTCCGCTCAGCCATTTCTCTCTTTCCTGCATACTTCTGTAGCTTGGACCTCAAATTTCCCGGTAAGGCTCATGTGCTAAAGGCTTGACCTCCAGTTTGCAGCTTTTGGGAGATGGTGGAAACATTAGGGGAGGTGACTAATGGGAGGTTTTCAGGTCACTGAGGGCATGCCTTTGATGGGGATAGTAGATCCAGAAGGTTCCTTCTTCTCTGTTTTTTTTTTTTTTTTTTGCTTCCCAACCACCATGGATAAACAGTTTTCTCTACCATGTGTTCCCTGCCATGATTTACTGTCTTTCTTTGGCCCCAAAGCAATGTGGCCAGCTCACTCTAAATTGAAGCCTTCAAAACTGTGTGCCAAAATAAACCTTTTCTCTCTATAAGCTGATTATCTCAGGCTTATTTGTTACCGTAACAGAAAGCTAACACATATACCAAAGCTCTTTCTCTTTTCCCTGGATCTTTCCCATATGGCAAAAAAAAAAGAAAAAAAAAAAAAAAGCAGCCCCATACTCAATTATCTCCAGCTCTTGAAATCTCCCCTAGCTATTATTCTATTGTTCAGCATCTCTTCTTAGGAAACTTCTTGAAAAAGTTGTTCCCACACAGAGTCCACATTCTCCCATTTTTTGAGCCCATTCTTTCTTATTTGTACTCTATGGTTCCAAAAACAATTTGTTCTGGTCAAGCCCATTGTCAACATTTTAAGCTGCCAAGTCTTGGGTTCCTTCTGTCTCTGCCTTATCTGAGTTCGAGGAAGGATTCCATATGATTGCCCACTGCCAGCTTCTCCAAATACACTTCTCAGCTTTGAAGACAGTGTACTATGTACTTGGATGTTTTCCATCTCTGTTTCAGCTTCTTTCCAGTCTCCTCTGTCTTCTTTCCCACTCCTTAGATAGAGAACTCTGCTCTTGACCTTTCTCATCCTGTACTCTCTCATACATTATCTCATCAATTTCATCCTATGCAGTTGAAAATTCCTATGTTGATTTATGTCTCCCGCTCAAACCTTTCCATTACATCCAGCTGCCCACTTGACATGTTTTCTTGGCTGTCTCACAGGACCTCAGAGATCAGATTCCCCACAGGTTCCCGAGTTTTCATTGCCCTCACCCCCAGATCATGTCTTCTCATGCTCCTCACCTTAATAACTAGCTTCTGTCCAGCTGCTGCTCAAGCTGGGAATCTGAGCATCATCCCTCCTCCTCTTGCCAGCTCCAGTGGGATGATGTCACCAAGCCATGGATTTATTCACTTGTCTCTCCTCCCCAATCTTAGCAGCTGAGCATTGCAACTGGGTCCTAGGTGCACACTCATTAATTGAACAGACTCGATTCACATTCATGGGAAATATCTATCAGATGAATAAATGAAAAAAAGACTGGGTAATAATAAAAGGAAAGGCCCAGAGTGTCATACTTCTAATTATATATATAATTAAGGAGGATATATATATACACAATTATATATTATATAATTATTATATATTATGTTTATTATATATTATCATATATAACAATTAGATATATTAAGAATACATATTTATAAATATCATTCTTTATATATATGTGTGTATATATATATATATATATATGTGTGTGTGTGTGTGTGTGTGTGTGTGTGTGTGTATCTCCTCCTGGTCCTCAAGAAAAAAAGGCTGTGCCCTGATTAGTTTGGTAACATTAGTCATAGAAGTGAATCTTTCTAGCACTCTATTTCTTGATCAATAAAATGAGACCAGTAACACCTGATGTCTAGAGTTAGTGTAAGGCTTTAATACCTAGCATCTAGTTAGTTCTCGGTTCATGCTTAATTTGAGGAAAAAAATACCTGTAAGACAACCCACCCTTTTAATGATTGTTTTTCCCTACTTTTGGTCTGTGTCACCCCCAGCTAAACAGCTCGTGAACACATAAATAAATGAGCACGGAACATTACCTATGAGTGAGAGAGAAAAGTTTATTCAACCCTAATACCAGATGTGGGGCAAGCCCTGGAGTACTGGAGCTCAGCACTGCAGAGTATCCATGTCAGGCGAGGGTGGGGGCCCTGGTCCAGCACCTCTGTCCCTGTATCCACCCTGGGCCCCGTCTTTGCTACTGTCTCCTGTTCCGGCTCCCAGGAGGCACATGATGGATGGAAACATCATAAACCAGAACAATGCCTATTGTGCTCTGCTTAGAAATCGGCTGTGTTCTTTTAAAAATTATGAATAAAATAATATACTGACTAAATTGGGTGGTGAGGCGGATTTGCAAATGAGAATGCAAATGAGAATGAGGTCACTTCTTAGGTTTAGGAAGAAAAAAAAATCAAGTGGTCCCTGAAATGTTCTTTGCCTTCTGTTGGGTAGTAAGGGAAAACCATCTTTGCTCACAAAAGATCTAAAATTGCTTCCTGAGCACTGCTTGTCTATTTAGAAAAAATTTATGTGTTGAGGAAATCTCTTATTGAGGAAAGAGTACATTTTGGGGGACCTGTATTGAAGGTTTGACTGATATTTTGGACCTGATGAGGTGGGAAAGAGTTGAGGTATTAAATCCTGAAGGGAGGGCATACTAAGACCCCTGGCTCCAGCCTAAAGCACCCAGCTACCGAATCACCAGGCTTCAGCTCACAGGTCCTTCATCTTAGCCTTTGCTTATGGGAAAATAAAACCTGGCCATTCTAGACCTTTGTGGTATATCATGCAGCTCTTTTGCCTTTTATACCTTTCTTTGGAAACGAATGAATTCATTGGCTGCTTATGAAAATGAGTGGCTCATGAAAGGAGGCTGGAGCAAAGACTTTTAGAGATAAAGGGGTCTGGGAGCAGTTTCTGAGCCGGTGGGCAGGGCTGTGGCCCTGGCTCAATGGGTCTCAATTTTCCTGGGCCCTGTCACCCAGGGTCCAAGGGCTCAGATTCCTAGACCTAGGCCATGTGTCAGTGAATTCAAACCTGGGGGAGGGGCAGGAGATGGAGGGGTGACCAGCCTTGCTTTCCTTTGTCTACAGAAGTCTCCCTTTCTTTCTAGAAGCTTCTTAGAAAATGGACAGATAGGTGAGGTCTGTGGCAAAGGGCTCTCAGAGTGTGAGATGTGGAAATGGGGTTATGTCACCAATTCACACTTGATTTCTGCTTTCAAAACAGTCTGGAGGCAACAGAAGGGACCCAAGATGGAGGGAGGGGCTGCTCTCAGAGGAGAGCAGGCTGAGTTCATGTATGGTGTCCTCCTCCTCTCTCCAGGCTACCCTTCCTTAATTCCTGGTACTCCTGTTACTCCTTGTAACTCTACCTTCCCCTTTGTGAGAAACTTGTTCTTAGCTGGCTAGTGAAGGAATCAAGCTAGTCTTGAAAATGTCAGGGGTGGGGGTATGTGTGACATGATATACATAAAACCTGGTTCTAAGGTAGGTGAGCCAATAGTCAGATACTGCTCTGTCAGTTATCTGCTAGCTGACCATTTTGAGTCATTGAACCCTAGTGCTTTCCAATATCTGTAAAATGGGAATGATTATCACCACTTCATGAAGTATCTATTATTAGAAAAGCTCATGAATGACATGGGTATATGAACTCATTTAATCCTTGAAGCAACTCTATGAGATCAGTACTATTATTATCATCCTCATTCTACAGTTAGGAAGATGGAGATGCAGAGAAATAAAGTAATTCGTCCCAAGTCACACAGCCGGATTGATGATAAAGCTTGGACTGAAGCCAGGCAGGTTAGTGCTAAAACCCACATACTTAGCCACTCCACTCCTCTAGGTTGTGAACTTGGTTGGATCTTCTTAATAGCCCAGCAGTTCTTCTAGGCACAAATTTAAGTGCCTCAGAACACTCATGCAAGGCAGTTCACAACAGCATTGTTTATTAACACCCTCCAAACTGGACTCAACCCAATTGTCTACTAATAGCAGAAGAGATAAATAAATTATGGTATATGCACACAATGCTATGAATGACAGTTACCAGCAACAAGACCGATAAATCTTAGAATACAATGTTGAATGGAAAAAAGCCAAGTTGCAAAATACCATATAAAGTCTGAATCCATTTTTATAAAGCTCAAGAACAAGCAGAACTAAAATATATTATTTAGGGATAAACATAGGAGATAAAACCACTGGGGGAAACACAGCAAAAGAGAAATAGTAAAGCTTTTTTCTTGTGAAGATGGAGGATCACATAGGAACGGGGTGCAATGGGCAAGTTCTCTTTCTCACCTGGGGGGGTGCTTCACCGGGACCATGTCATTATGAAACTTATACCCTTGCTGTGTGTATTGCTTTCAAAATTCCAAATATTACATGATGAATTAAAGCATTTAATATTTTGCATGTACAAACTGGTCATATTTTAGCTCCTCATTCCTGTCCACTCCAATAAAAACTTATATGGTTTATTGCCCCAAAGCAACAGAAGGCAAAAAATGAATTGACTTTTCTAGTGACACAGCAGACCAGAGCACGTAGGCATCTCTCAAAATTCCTTTAGGCTCTGGGAGAAAACCACAGTGCAGACAATCTCTGGGAGGGGTAAGTGGGGGGCTGAGGAAGGGCTAATTTTCCCTTTTGAATCCCTCTTACTACCCTTGGACAGTAATGTTGAATCAAGGGTCTGATGAGCGAGCAGAGAGTGAAGGAGAAAGAGAAAGAGTGACAGACGACAGTGGGAACACAGCCCTGATGTCACCAGGGTAGTCTAGCTTCATGGCCAGGGCTTGCACAAGGCGGATGACAAATTTCCAGCAGCAACTTCCACAGAGGAGCCAATGGAAGGCCAGGTACATCCTGCCTCAGGAGAGGAGGCTGGAATTTGAAAGGCTAAACAATTTCACCCAAGGAGACTGAGAATTGAGGGGATGTGTAAATTACTGCATTGGATGGAGTTTACTGGAGTGGACCAAAAGCCTGCTCATGCTCATGAGAAGCTTGGATAAGGAACAGACAGATATGAATAACTCTAGTTCCTCTGCATATCTCAACTCCACAGTGAATCGATTAGCAATCTAAATACACATGTTGCTTCTCTCCTCTGTTTCCTAGGACCTGCATTTTAATAAGTGCCTGTTGAAAAATCCAGAGAGCTATGGCAAGGCCTAACGCAATGCATTTCTATTGGTCAAATCTCTGGTGCTGGCAATAGGCTGACAGATACCTTGGATGGGGTGAGAGCAGGTCTGGATTAAAACACTGAAGAGGTATACTGAAAATGCTTCAGTATATTGTCCTACATTATTTAAAAAAAATAATCCTAAGGTGTAAGATAATGTTAAGGGAATCTAACAGAGTCCTGGTATCTCTCATGATGGCTGAGATTAATTTAACATGAAATACTAGGTTTTCTCCAAAATATATTTTAGATGTCTTTAGACATAGTTGATCTACTGAGTAATTTAGCCTTAGCAAGTCCTGACAGCATGAACAATCTCTCCCTCCTCAGTATTGTCTACTCTTCATCTGTGAGGGTTGGCATTATGGGACAGATTCAGTGAGCAGGGACTTTGTAGTCAGAAGATTAGGTTCCAGCCCCTATTCTCTGCACTTTCCGCCTAACCTTGGGTTTTCATATAATTACCCTGAGCCTCAGTTTCTTCATCAATAAAATGGGGATAACAAAAGCTTCCTCATAAGATGGTCACAAAGATCAAATGAGACAATAGATGTGAAAATGTCAAATAATGTTGGTTTATATGATTGTAAAAATATTTTAAAGTAGGCATTTCTTACAAAATGGGTAGCTTCTTATAAAACTAAACATAGTCTCATAGGATCCAGCAATCACTCTCCTTGGTGTTTATGCAAAGAAGTTGAAAACTTACATCCACCTAAATACCTGCATATGAATGTTTATAGCAGCTTTACTTAAAATTGCCAAAAACTTGGATGCATTCAAGATGTCCTTCAGTAGATGAAGAGATAAACAAATTGTGGAGCATCCATGCAGTGGGATATTATTCAGCAATAAAAAGAAAGGAGCCCCCAGCCACAAAAAGATATGGAGAAAACTTAAGTGCTCATTGCTAAAAGAAGGAAGTCAGTCAAAACAAAATAAGCTAAATAAGTACTGAATGATTCCAAATGGTCTTACATCCCGGAAAATGCAAAGCTACAGAGACAGTGAGATGATTTGTAGTTGCTGGGGGTTGGGCAGGAGGAGGAAAATAGGAGAGATGAATATTGGAACACAGGGATTTTTAGGGCACTGAAAGTAATTCTGTATGATTCTGTAAGAGTGGATACCTGTCACCATACTTTTCTTCAGACTCATGGAATTACTATATGAAGAGTGAACCTGGGGTTGTGGCTCAGTGGTAGGGCACTTGCCTAGCATGTGTGAGGTACTGGGTTCAATTCTCAGCACCACAAAACAAAATAAAACAAAACAAAGATATTGTGTCCATCTGCAGCTAAAAATATTATAATAAGAGTGAACCCTAATGTAAACTAAGGACTTTAATGAATAACAATGTATCAATGTACCACAGTAATGCAAGGGGCAATGGGCAGGGAAAAGGCAGAGAGGGAGAGGGTATGTGTAGGAATTATCTGCAATTTCTGTTCAATTTTTCTGTAAATCTAAAACTGCTCTAAAAAAATAAAGTTATTAATTAAAAGAAATTTAATTACAGAGCTTCCTGAACCACTGGCCCTTCTTTCCCACCATGTATGCCAAGAGAATCGACTCTTAGGAGGAAGCCTGTCAGTTATCCCACGTCGGTCTGGCCTCTGGATTGCCAGGCTCATTGCCACCCTGGGTAAAGGCTCACATGGGTATTAGGAAAACCATGAATCAAAAATGACAGCACATTTTTCATGCTGAACTATTACCTTGTCTAATTATTTTCCTATTCATACTGCCAATCACAAGGCACTCTGCTATCTTGTCTTCATTTAATTTATTATTTAGACTAACCTTTCATTGGGGCCCTTTTGTATTCACGTGTGGGAGGGTAGATTTTATTTTAGTTTTAACTAATGCAATAAAGTTGGAATTCTAAAGACATTCTTCAGTTTTCAGGGGAACAGCAAGGGTGAGGAGGTGGCTGGCCAGACCCAGAATTAGATTGGACTAAATATTACGGGTGAAAAAAACCCCCCAAACCCCAAAAGACTGGTCAGTGGGATACCAAACAGGGATGCAGTCCATCATGTTGATTCCCTGGCTTCCTGACCCCAGCCTGTGCTGAGCCTATATATCAGGGTTGGAGATTATCCATCTCTGCAGGGCCTATCCTGATGCATAGGGAGTGGACATTGGCAGAGCCCAGAGGGAAGGTCAAGAGTAGAGTCTGATGAGAACAGCCAAAGGAGGCGATTTCACAGCTGTGGGTCGTAGAGCAGGTCTTCACCTTCAACACAGCAGGCTGTTGAAGTGGTGCCATCTGAAAAGCCCCTGGGGTCTCTGCTGCTGAGACCTGAAATTCTCCTTCCTGAGTGATGACCTCAGCAGGTACTCGATAGGCAAGAGGGCTATAGATGCTGGGGCTGGCTCCCTCCATGTTAAGCATTGCCCTTGTCTGCTCTTTTTAAATACTGATGCTCTTAGCAGGGCTGCACTTAGAGCCCAGGAGTATCTGTGACTTATCAGCAGAGCTCTGGACTTCAGGAGACCCTAGCCTGTTAGTGGGGTGAATTAGCATGGAGCAGGAAAGTGAGAAAGATACCAAAGAGAATATTTGTGGGCATGAGCTGTGCAGAATTTTCTGCACAATATTGCAGGGCAAGGTGGGTATTTCAAGGGAGGGAGGGAAAACCATCATTCAGTCTCCCTGAAGTGCATATTCAGGACCACCTGGAATTAGCAAACCAGAACCTTGAAGATGTTGTAAGCTTTCTGAACCTTATGTCGCTGAATTTGGGAGCTGAGATATTGTGCAGGGTGTAGGCCTCTGAATACAGAATCCATTCAGATTTAGCCCCTGCCTCTGTCACTTATTGAACTGAGACTCAGCTTTTCAACTATGAAGCAGACTAATAATAATAACCTTATTTCATAGGGCTATTAGAAGAATCAAACACACCAAGTTTTTAGCGTAGCATCTGGCATAGAGATGTACCCGATACAGCTTTAGTGGTGCATCTGTTATTAGTCAGAAAGAATGTGCTGGTCAGTGTCTGGGTCCCTCCAACTTCTTCCTGCAGTGTCCTCCCCACACCCACTCATCTGTTCCCTCTGTGGCTGACTTCACCACACCCTCCTTCCCTGCTGAGCTCCAGAAGCAAGCCCTGATGGGCACTCTGGTTTCATTAGTGGCTTACCATGGAGCTTAGTCCTAATCTACCCAGTGGCCTGTGGCAGCTGGGGTTGTGTGATGGGGATGCTGATGGGGCCCTGGCAGCGTGAAACTCAGCATCCAAGCACAATCAGCATTGGGTTGATGTATATGAGGAAAGCACAGAATCATATGGTTGAAAAGAACTGTAATTGTAATGGAAATTCAAATCACTCCACTGAACCTGTTTTCTGTATTCGCATTTTGTCCTTGTAAATCAGAAGCACCGGGAGCAATTTATTTCTAAACATCAACAATTCGGAATTGGAAGGAAAATGAAATAATTGCATTCTGACTCGCTCCAAACAATTCATCTGCATGTACATGCCAATCCTGAGGCCTATGGACACTGCAAAGTAATGCCTGGGGCTGTTTCTTCCAACTCTCCAGAGTGCCTGGAAAGGAGAAGGAAGGCTAATATTTTGGAGTCAGGTGGAATTCTCCCTGACTCTGAGAATCTGATGACTGTGGAAGCAATGGCTCATTGCAGCCACCACAGCCAGGTGGAGGGGAAAACCTGGCCTGTGCTGGGGGGCCCTGGGTAGGCATCTGTGTGGTCCCTCTCTGCTCCTCTGACTCATGAGCCCCCAAGGGTACCCTGGAGAGATGCAAGATGTAACCCCTCTAAGCTCCTAGGTGCACTACTTCATTCTCTTTAACACATGCCAATTCTCCCCTTTCTCTCCTGGCCTTCTCCTTTGCCAGGCCCCAGGGATTCCTCACCTGCTCCCCGATGTTCAGGTACCTCCTCTAAGGCTTGTTCGAGGTTCAGGAGTCTACCTGGTGGTAGAGATAAATGTAGTGGGTCCAAGAAAAGCAGAGGTAACCAAAGAATTGGGAAAACATGTTTTGGAAAGAATTTGGTATTTGATATTTCATTAAAAAACTGAAGATATTGTCATTAGGAAAAGTGAGTAGGTTTTCTTCTGCTGACTTATGGATTATCACTATTTATAAGCTCATAATGGCCTTGGGTTCAAGGGGAATGTGGAGGGGCTTCATATGATCTTTTAAACACATGTAGTCTCTAAGTTTGCCTCATGACTCTGCCCTTCCAGATTTTTCCAGGTCGTTCTGGTTTCTATAGTTCTGATGGGTGGACACATATTCAGGTTTAGCATTGTCCATCTCTTTAGGAGCATCAGCCTAAACAACACTTTTTGATTGAGGAGGCAACATGCTATAAAAGACAAGAGTATAGTATAGGGTCTAAGGCTGGGTTCAAGTCCTTAGTGGTTCTGTGATTTTGATTATGCTGTGCCTCAGTTTCTTCATGTGTAAAATGAAGGTCACAATAGGGTCTTCCACAGAGGAGCATGGGAAAGGATTTATATGAAAATGATTTCTGAACAGCAAAGTGCACGTGTGTGTGTGTGTGTGTGTGTGTGTGTGTGTGTGTGTGTATAAAAGAAGTTTGAGCCAGGCACAGTGACCCACACCTGAAATCCCAGGAACTCAGGAGACTGAGGCAAGAGAGGATCACAAGTTTGAGGCCAGCCTCAGCAACTGAATGAGGCCCTAAGCAACTTAGTGAGATCTTGTCTCAGAATAAAAAATAAAAAGGGTTGGTGGTGTGGCTCAGTGGTAAAATACCCCTGGGTTCAATCCCCAGTACTGAGAGGAGAGAGAGAGAGAAAGAGAGAGAGAGAGAGAGAGAGAGAGAGAGAGAGAGAGAGGAGTTTGAAAAACTATTACATTAACTGCTGCCCCCTAAATTTCTTGAATATGCACTTTTTCCTGAGTATTTGTTGGAAAAAACAAGATTATAAAGAAAGACTTGGGGAAAAGATGAGACCCTTGGAACTTGAGCCTAGATAGAACTAACTGCTATACACAAAACTAGGGCCAGATCCAGCATTGTTCTGGAAAGAGTGGGGAGCCAGAAAAAAGGAAAGGGATTGGGCAGGATGAAGGGGGATAGCCAGAGAGTTGGTTGACAGAACCTGTTTCCCTCCCTGAAAACCTCTCAATTCCCAATTCCCCAACTTTTATTAACTTCTTTTAATAAAAGGGTGGAGGCTGGCTGCATGTTTTTTGTGTGTGGAAATGTTAAAGCCCCAGAAAGATAGCTCCTAAGAGCATAGAGGCCCAGCACAGAGAGTGAGTGGCTGCATATAGAGGAAGGCTTCAATGATTGGTCTCAACTCTGGCTTTTCTTTAGAATCATCTGAGTTAGAATAAATAACAAATAATGAGCCCAATTAATCAGAATCTCTGTAGGTGAGGCTCCACGCATCGGAATTACTTTGAAGTTCCAAGTGAGACCCCAAAGTGAACCAAGGTTGAATACCACTCCTTATGCTGTTACTGGCCACTGGAACCAGATCTCAAAGGGTCAGGGTCTCAACTGCATCTGGGGCATATCCATTAAGACACTGGGTTTGGCATTTCTCAAATTCCCTGGGAGATCTCAAGGAAGTAGCCTACACCAACTGAAAACTAATAAAGTTAGGCCATTTAGAATCTGACCAGTGGGACCAAGAGCCTCTATCTCCTCCCGCCAGAACCTTCGTGTATCCCCGGGTTCTCATTCGAACTCTTGGCTACCTGCCTGAGGTCCTGCTCCACTTTCTAATCTGGGGAAAGGTAGATTTTCATAATCCATCAGGGGCGTTTACTGTGATGTACTGGGTGACAGAAGCTGTGGGCTAGAAAGACAAAACCCCACTAGGGCATTTGCACAAATGGTGCAAACAGAGGCTGCTCAGATCTCCCTGCGAGGTTTTCCCCTAGATTAAGATTCAGCTGCAGAGGAACATCAGCAACCTTATACCTCTTGTATGTAAAACAGTGCTAGGATTCTCAAATACGCTTCTCTCCTCACTTTTCTACCTGCAAACAGCATTTGTGGTTGTTCGACCTTCAGGATTACTTCAGGAATAATGAGCTCCAGGCACCTCTGCAGCCCCATTAGTAAGAAAGATGCAATGATCTGTCCCCAGCATACAAACAGGACACTTCTGAGGCCAGGAGGGGACTTTAGGCTTTCTGACTGAACAGGACTATTCAACCCCTGGACAATGAGGGAGCGAACAGGAAGCTCAGGTATCATTAGACGGTGGATGCAGCTGTGATGGGGATAATGGGATGGCAGAGCAGACTGACTGGATCTAAGTCCATTTTAGGAAGCACCAGTTAATAGGATGTCTGCTGATGGTGGGGGCTGTTAAGGAGAGCATTGGGCACACTGCTTTAGTAGCTAATATCTCTGGTGCATGCATGCCCACAGACCTGATATTTGCAAAAAAAAAAAAAAAAAAAAAATTCAATTCCATTGGGCTTTCTGATTTTTAGGAAAACCTTGATTAACTTGAGTGCTTGAAAAAGATGTAGATTTATGGTTAACTAAGTGTACTCTGCATAATTGAGGATTAACTAGAAACTCCACCCCTCTAACATTTCAATTTTTATAGAAAATAGTCCTTAAATGCACTAGCTCTCTTTTCTATCCTAAGAATTATAGTTAATTGATGATTTCAGAGTCTTCGGGGACATCAGACAGATAGATCATTTTTTTGTGGACTCATTTAACTCAGGCATTTCTTGAATTTCCACTTTAAATCGAGTACCCTGCAAGCTGCTAGAATAGTACTGCTGTGGGGACAGTCATGGTTGTGGCTGATATAGCACCTGAGCACAGGTCCCAAGACGAATGCCCTGATTCATGCAGAATTTCAATGCTGTGTAACCATCCCCAAGTCTCCAACAGGTGGAAGTCAGATGAGAGGAAAATTCCACCCAAATGAGTCCTGTTAGCATGGGAGTGCAGTTCAAGTGCAAAGAGAACACGATTCAGAGCAAGAGGCTCCAAGTTCAAACCCTCACTCTGCCATTCATTAGCAGTGGGACCTGGTACTCTATCTCCTTGATCTGATTCCTCCTCTGTAAGATAGAATCATAACACCTACCTACAAACAGGGAACAAACCCACAAAAGCCCAGTGTGGCAACTGTTTTGGAACAAATTCTTTGTTAATATTTTTTTAAAGTAAAGAAGTTGAAGGCTGGGGATGTAGCTCAGTGTTAAGAGTGCTTGCCAGGCAAGCACAAGACCCTGGGTTCCATCTTTAGCCCACAAAGTAAATAAAAAATAAATACACACATAAATAAATACATAAATAAAATCATCAGATCATTTCCCCAGAATATAAGAAAAGCAAAAATAAAACAAATTTCCATCTCACTGCCTCCAAATTCCACAAATCCTGAGTCAGTTGGTAACAATCTGATTAATTGCTACTCCATAGATGAATGATGTGGCACATCGGTTGTTTGTGGATGTGAGAGAGGAGAAGAGTGGAGACAATAGATGTTTGGACATTGTTACAATGTCACAGATCACTACTCCTGAGTCCCAGCATCTTAATCATCGGCTAGCAGTTTTTGCTCTCTCTGCCTCAGCCCTACCTCAACCGGAGAGGAGTCCCATGTCCTGTATGTGGATGGCTATGGTTCAGGGGGAGCAGACACAAGGCCAGAGCAGCCTAGAGAGATGGCATTTGCACCAGGCAGCTCATCACGATAGCCCTCTCTACAGGAGGGGACTGTGTCCCTTGGGTGCTCCCTAAATGGGTATTACAGACTTACCTAATTGTCTCCTTCATTCATAAATTCAGAGACACAGAGTATGTGAAAATAAAGTGCCAGCCCAAACATGTCACCAGGTGTTCTGAGAAACAGAAGGAGACCGGTGGGCACATGTGGCACTCTGAAGCACCTAGTCCAAGGAGTCCAGTTTCAACTGCTTAAATGTCACATATGCTCTAGCTGTGACATGCTCATCAGGCAGTGGGATCTCTTAAAGATCTCTTAAAGAAAATGGCTTTCATCAGATCTGTTTAGATACATGTGTATAGCCTTCACAGAGCTGAACATAAACCAGCTGGGTCCTCAACATGAGAAACAGAGATCACCAAGCACAGTAATAAAGGAACAGCATCAACAATAGAGGGAACAGCCAAGCAAGGTGGTGACACATGTAATCCTAGTGATTCGGGAGGCTAAAGCAGGAGGATGTAAGTTTGAGGCCATCCTCAGCAACTCTGTAAGACTCTCAACACTTTAGAATGAGATGTGTCTCAAAAAATAAAAATGACTGAGGATGTAGTTCAGTGGTAAAGTGCCCTTGGGTTCAATATCTGTACAAAAAGCTAAACTAAACTAAATTAATTAACATAAAATAAGATAAAATAAAGATAAATGAAACAACTTATACAAATACCCAATCTGCTCTTAGAGAAGTCCCTAGTTCTGTGAGCATTAAGGAAGGATTGAAGTTAGGAAACTCTTGTCTTTTCCTAAAATTTGGGAGAATATATATTATAAATCTCACTAACTCTGGGATTTATAAAGTATAAAAATCATAGTATTCACCTGTAAAGTACTCAATCAGCAGACTGGGACTAGATGAGACAGATGACCTCACAGAGAAAAGGGCCCTTTCACTCGGAATGACTGAGCTAACTTTCCAAACACACTGGGGCAATTGCTGGCTGTCAACTGAAGCATCCCCTGGATAGAACATAGTCTTTACCTCTTTTCTGACCTTCTTGTTTCATGTGCACTGTGTTTCAGCCACCAACTAGATATACTCCAGGGTAAGAGCTCCACAGGGACCTAATGTAACTATATCTGCTGCCAAGGAAATGGTAATAACACCATATTGGAACAGGACGCTTTGAGGTAGGATATAGCAGAGTGGTACACTGAAGAGTTATCCAAACTGAAGAGGGAGGAAGTGGTGTGTGGTCTTGCGTGTCTATGTCTGTGTGCATGTATATGTGTCTGTGTTTATAAGTATACATGCATGCACATCTGCCTGTGTGTGTGTGTGTGTGTGTGTGTGTGGTGTTCCACACACTCTGGCTGTATTTCAATAATATTTCAATAAGGGCCCATGTCAAGAGCCAGCAACATGCTAGGAAATAAACCTGATAAAACCAAAAACCTGTGACCATTGAGGTCTTAATCGGAGAAGGAAATTACAGTTTAGGAGCATGCGATTTCTCTACTTGCTGTCAAGAATCTCTGAGTTCTGTGGAGAGCAAAAGTCTGAAGATGACCTTTTCCTGGCAGAAGCGAGAGTGGAGAAGCCTATTATGAAGCATAAGCCAATTTACTTTGTACAGATAAGTGGCAATTTTCTTCCTTAAATACATAAGGGTGGAAGGGAAATGTCTATAAACTGAAAGATGCTCTCCTATGGCCAATCTCCTCTTATTTGTGGAAGGGAAAGGATGACAATCCAGTTAGGGATTTATGGTGAGATGTCAGAGGAAGCCGGTGCAGATTCTCTGCTGAACCTCACCTTGGAATATATTTCTGAAGGAGGGTTTTGGTTAGGGAGTAGAAGAAGGAGGTGGCATATGGGTAAATATGTCTTGACAAGAGTGTTTTAGTGAAGGAGCAAGAATCAATGAAATATACCACCCTGTTTTAATTTGTCACTTCTCTTTGCTTAAAGCCTTCTTGGGCATTGTAGGCTTAAAGAAACTAACAGTAATAGATGGATCACATCTTCAACAACATTTACTAACAGAAATGGAAACGTCATTGCTATAGAAGACTCCTAGCCCCACTCTTTCTGCACAGTCAGGGGCTCACAACCCCAGAGCACCCCAATCCCTAAGAGTGGATGGACTTCCTGAAGCTGAAGGCTGAGTTCTGGGTTCTCAGATGTAACTAGATTTTCAACTTGGCTGGGGATGAAGATCAGAGGGCGATGAGTTTGAATGGACATTTGGTTGTAAGAGGTGATAAGGTGACTATGACTCAAAACAGTTGCTTGTTTTTTAAGGATCACAGTTCATAAGGTCTGAGGTATTTTAATAGCTGGCTCTTAACCTGTAATGAAAGAGTCACATTTGTGTGCATGCAGGTATTTTTGTATTCATGCATTAAAATGCCATCTTTGTATCAGATCAGTTTTCTCCTAAATGAGCATAAAACAATGCAGTGATGACATGTGTTTGGAACTTGTTCATAAAATTAGGTCTCATACTGAATGTTGGGAGAAGGACTCCCGCTCACCTACAGGCATCTATTTGGAGGGGGAAAGACCATGATCCTGTTCCAAGCTCTCCTGGATGGGTGGCAGTGCTTCAGTGACTCAAAGTCTCTTCTCATCCTCCTCAGAGATCCTAGTGCACGTGGTTGGGCCGTTCCCCAGCGGTTTCACCCCATCTCATCCGGTTGGCTTTGAACTCAAATGTGCAGTGAGGTGCAGTGTCCCGAAAGAAGAAAGAAACCTTGATCTGATTGCATGCTGCCTCTGAGTTGCCATTCATTCATTAATGAATAAATTAAACAGTACTTCCTCACTCTGTCATCTTGTCACCTGAAGAGCTTTTATTTTCAGGGTGATTGCGAATCTCCACAGTATAGAGAATGTAATAGATCTTAAATATTTATTTACTATATCTATATAAGTAATAAAAAACAGAGGGGAGGAAGAAAGGAGGGAGGGAAAGAAGAAAGGAAGAAAAACCAAGGGAGGACTAAACGAAGAGAGGAAGGGGAGGAAGAGAAGGAAGAGAAGGGAGGAATTATTGGTCTTACCCCTCAGCTTCTCTATCCAAGCCCCTTCTCCACCCAACCCACCGGGCAGTCTAGACGGCATCTAGCCATCCTCTTCACCATCCTGGTGCTGCCTGCTTCTCTGAATGTGTCTGTGCCCCGACTCCTTCCAATACCAGCACATTGGAAAAGGCCACACCAAGCCTGTGTCAGTTAAATGCCTGAAGAGTCACCAGCCTGACAGTTGTACAAACATTCAGACCTTGAATCCCAATTTGAGTTCAAACTGCAACAAGATAGGAAAAAAAAAAAAAAAAAAGGCTGGGGAATCAATAAGATGAAAGCCCAGCTAAGATCTTCAGGGACAGCTATTGTCTTGATTTTGTAGCCTTGATGAGCCTCATGGAGATAATAAAAACATGAATAATATTCTCCCTCATGTACTCACAACAATATGAGTACTAATAGTGATGGTAATAAAAGGGATATATTGCCTTCAAATACCATCCTTTGCCTAGCATAGCCCCAAAAGTAGCCTTGGGACCCTGGGCTAGCAGCCACTTCTTCCTGCATATCTCTGTCTGGAAACTGGATGGGTTGGCAGGAGAATTAGTCCTTTCTAGCCCTAAAAGTCTACAATTCCATAACAGGGAGCCCAACAAAATTTTAGTAATTGTAGAAGTCTTTTATTGAGCCAGACATGGCAGCTTGGGGTACCAGCTGCTCTTCATGGGCCACTGAGTGCTTAGTTGAACTTCTAGTTGTATCCTGTATCTCACTCTGTCTTCAACTCCATACCTATCAATTGGGGAAAACAAGAGGATTCTTAGGTAAGGATCAATTTCCTTGAAAAGGGGATGAATCTGAGACATGCAGAGGGTAACTTTCTCCTTTTGCAAGTCCCAAGCACATTTGTAAGCAGGATGTGGCCCAGTAAGCAGATGGGTTGACTGCTCCAGACTGCCCCCCCCATCAGACATTATTTCTTCTGACCACACTGATCGCCATTGATATCATCCTACACTTCTCATGCAATAGACACTTTAATGCACTGAAATGTTAGATTTTAGTACAGGGTCCTGTCGGATTATTAGGGTGAATCAGGTTCCCATTTTCATGCAGTGGGAAAGACATTAGGAAAAAGGATATTTTAAAATGTTATGATATTTAAAAAAGATATTAGGAAAAAAAGTTCCTGAGTGCACCAATGTTCTAACCAGTCCCTCAGCTTCCAGTGATTGAGACCTTTGCATTCATTATATGTTTACATATTTGAATATATATATAACTATTAACATTTAAAAATGTTACATATATAACATTTATATAGAACATATACAACTATTGATATATATAAAAATATTAACATTAAAAAATATGTCTCAATGGCTGGGTGTGGTGGCACATGCCTATAACCCCAGCAGCTTGGGAAGCTGAGGCAGGAGGATTGAGAGTTCAAAGCCAGCCTCAGCAAAATCAAGGCTCTAAGCAACTCAGTGAGACCCTATCTCTAAATAAAATACAAAATAGGGCTGGGGTTGTGGCTCAGTGGGCGAGTGCCCCTGAGTTCAATCCCCAGTTACCCCCTTAATGTAAGAATGTAAACAGTCACCTGGAATCCCCAAGTGCTTTGTGCACCATGGTACAGAGCCTACGTTTCACCCACTCATACTCGTGGGACTACTTGCAGGTCCCCAGTTTCGGTCTGTTTATTCTCATCCTCCTATCTTTCAACTTGCCCCTTCTTGTGCCTGGAACATCTTTTCCCCCTCACCCTTCAAACATGAGTTTTACAAAATTGTCTTTTAACACATTTTTAGACAGTTTTTGAGCTTGTTCCCTGAGTGCTGGGCATAGTTCATGGCTTGTGGTTGGCAAATAAATATAAATATGGAATGGATTAATGTCCAAATTGATGTGGATCAGAAGAAAGGTGAGCAAAGAGGATTCACAGCAAACTGCAGATGCTCCCCAGCAAGCAGCATGGGCGCAGATACTGACCTTGGGGATGAAGAACAATTGCGTGCAGCTTGGAGGCTGGAAAGGCACATTTGTGTCATAAGATGTCCCTGCAGAGAAGTCATCAGGAAAGAATATTTCTTAAATACTAACTGTCTTAATTTCTTTCTCAGGAGGCTTCACAACCTGTTTTTTGGTAAGTTGTGATTGAGGGAGAAGGCTTCACAGATTCCTCCAGCAACTTCATCCTTGCCCCAGGCCTGACTGTCCCCCTTCTAATGCTATGAGTGGGGGTTCAGGGGCTCTGCTAAGGTGTAACACTCATTAAGCCCATTGGATCAAATTCTTCATGGAGTGTTTTTTACCCAGTGACCTCCTGAGGGAGCAGACCCATAGGCTCACTGCAGTGCTGTACCTGGAGGTATTTTATGTCCTTAGTCTTATAAATCAATTTTAATTGTAACAAAAGAAACATCAGCAGCAAAATATAGCCAAATGGGCTGGGGCCCTTTCCTGCACTCTCTAACTAGCTCAAATTAAATGCTGAATTGTATTTTGGGGTCTGAGTTTTGTCATGCAAACGAAGAAAAACAACTTGCTTTCCAATTTCCACATGCAAATATAGAGTGAATTGTTGAGACGGAGAATATATTTTGCCATCTCAGTGGTTCTAGAAAAGATAAGGAGCTCTTGCAAAAAGTTCCGCAATTTGTCAGCTGGCAGCTTATTAAATACCCAAAACAAATGTTTATATAGCATTAGAGGGACACTGTCAAGGTCGGGAGGTTCCAAAATGGACCAATTCTGCTTTATTCATAACTGTTTGCAAAATCTCTTGTTCTTTTCTTCCCTCCAAAAAAACAAATGCATCTATTCTGTTTTCTCTGCCTTAGGACAGAAAGGGGGGGGAAAAAAGAGGCAGAGAGCCAACCCTTGTGTACAGGCCTCTAATAATAAACTCCAATGCATGGCCAGTTATTCAGCAGTCATATGCAACCTACAATAACAGAGTCTCACGACCTGGAGCCTTTGGCTTCAGCAGAACTTTCATTAAGGGGTGGTGGAGGACAGGGGGTTCACAAGGTCTAGAAAACAAGGCCTGACTCACATGCCCTACGAGCAAATGAAATTGGGTGGGAATCTGAAAAGAAAATGGAATATGTGCTCCTCTGTGCTCCAGGAGAGGCATTTTTAAAGTCAAAGAGCTTATTATCAGGAGGGTCCCTAATCCAGTATGATAACCATTTATTTAGGTGCACACTAAATTCGATGTATGTTGGGTAACACAGAAGACAGACCAATAAGGCCCTGAGCATGTCCCCAAAGAGCCTACAATCAAGTGGGCAGATAGGGAAGACTGAAACATAGTAACTGTGTTGCTGGTTGGAATAATGAGGGTTACGAGAAATACGCGTATACTAATAAGGGAACAGAACAAGTAAAAATGAAAGGCCCCCATCCCTTGTCTTTAGACCAATGATCTGTTGACAATCTTACTTAGGAGGTCTGTTCATTAACTAATTATTTAATTCAATCCCTCTATGCTAACTGCAGAGGTTAGAAGGTTCATTAGAGGTCATCTGTTGCTAAGAGGGTAAGGACAAAAACCTGGGGTTCTTCCCAGTGCAAGGCTTTACTCTCCTCCCCACCTCTAGGAAATAAGATCCACGTGGCCAGCAAAAGTGGATGAGAGACAAAACACTGGGACACCAACCTCTTTTACATCCCTCCTCTCCTCCCCCACCAACCTCTGGAATCCTTTCTTAAATCCAGTTAACTTGAGATGGTCTGATTTTTGGCAAATGAAGTTTTCCTGGAGCTTTGGGGACTTAGGCATGAAAAGTTCTCCTTCCCTGGTGCCATGTCGGTCGCCTCAGCTTGTTTCATGGCTAGAAATAGATTTCTGTCATTCTTAATAATGGCCCCATTTGGTTTGGGAAGGGCAGCATGCTGAGCTGCTGACCACACGGGGCACTGAAGCATCGAAGTGAAGGCTGATGGGAGGAGGGGAGCTGTCAGCCCCTCGCTCACACCAGACTAAAAGCATGTAATTCACAACTTCTGTAAGCTTGGGAAGTTATCATTTGAAAGTTGTTGCTCTAGAGTGCCTTGACAGTCTAACAATACAAAATAAATCTTCCATTCACGCCTCTCCAGCAAGCAAGGAATCCAGGAATATGCAGCAACAGCGGAAAACAGCGATAAGTTTCTTGTTATGTCGTTGAAACTTACAGCAGCTCCACACTGTGTTGATTACCATATATTAGCTTTCTGCAGACCAAGGGGGACTTTCTGGGAGGCCTTCTTTCTGGACAGTGCTTTAAATATTTTTTCTGTAAACCCCCAGGTCCTTTTGGGCCCCTACAGAATCTCTGATTTCCATAGGCTTCCAATCTGTAACTTGTTACCTCTGGTCATGGTAAATAGCTTGCAAACATCCCCAAAATGGGGGATACGAAGCCACAAGGAAAAACCAAAAGCTCAGAGATCTTCTCAGCTCAGATCCTACACCTGGGCATCACTAGTATTTTAGAGGCTGCTGAAACCAGAGGCGTTTATGTTGAGGAAGGGAAATTGGCTCCCAAGGAAAGGCTCAGGAAGGGCTCATAAAACGGACATCTGTTTGAAGGAGTAACTGAAAGAGATGAGACCTCATGGGCTACTGAGTCTAAAACACCAAATGAATCCAGGAGGCCCAGCAACAGAGAGCAGTTTCCACCTTTGGTTGAAGCCCTGGCTGCAACTCTGAGAATATGATGGCTGTTCTGAAGGTTGTCTTAAGCCCCCCAAACCCCTTACTCTCTCCCCGACAGCTGTGGGCGTTCATGTGCATATTGGAGTGTGTGCAGCGAAGAGGTAACACATTAATGAGCCATGCAGCCTGTCAGACAACCCCATCTGCTTCATTCTATTGGCCACCCAGGCTCTCTGCCTGCCCTGTCTGTGCCCCTAGGCACCTGGTGGTCCCTGCCTAAGGCCGAACAGGAGTGTTTAAATCCCCCATTCTAAGCTCCTGCTGCAGCCAGGCTCTTCAGCAGCCGGCAAACAGCTCCATGGGTTGTTGCCCTACCCAGGAGCTCACAATTGCCTCTTTTCTCCTGCTCTGAGAAATCTGCTTCTTCTCCAGAAGGAGCTTGGCACTCTCTTGCTTTTCCTTCCATCCTCCCCTTTCTCTGAGAGAAGTTTGATCCAGTCACCAAATGACTTTATGAGGAGCCACGAGCTCCTTGTCTGAAATATGCATGTGGTTGAGGCCTGAAAATTCTAGAGGGTAGGGAACTGCACCTGAATTGTTTATCCCTTAGAATCTTACAAAGTGCCTGGCACACAGAAAATTCTCAATAAGCAGTTGCTGATGAACTGGAGGGATGGATGGATGAGTAAAGTAACAGGGATGAGTGTGTTTTGAATAGGGCCAGTGCCAGCTACAGCTAAATCTTTTACTACATGCAACATTAATGATGCACTTCCAAAAGAAATCAGACAAAGACTTCAAAATGTTAGTTTGCAGTCAAGAGATTATGCCTGAATCCAGCCCTCCCACTACCCTGGCATGGCTACTGATAGACTACACATCTTCTATTATCAGTAGTAAATATGAGGAGGTTAAGGCACTTTTCAGGATTAGAGAATTTCCAAACTCAATTTACGTAAAACCATTTATCCCGATGCCCAGCTCTAATAGAAGCAGTCCATTAAGCAAACCATTTGCCATTTGCTACCATTTAACCTATTCTTTCTATGATGATCCTAAGAAACAGAGGGCCAAAGATCTTTACTCTCCCTACTATGGAACTTGAGGGCCTTTATGATAGCTCTGTATATAAAGCAGGCATTCAATATTGTTTTGTAGATGAGGCTGATTTGATAATGGGAAGGAAGGTGGGGATGGGGGCGGACGGGGATGAAGCATACTATACAGGCTGACCATTTCTGCTTTGGACAGACAAAGCTCCTTTCAGAATTTATTCAGTCTCTATGACAGTGTTTCTTGATAAACTCTGACACCACTTCACAATGAAATGTCCAGAGAAGAGGATGATGCATGCTAAGAATCCTTGCCATCTAAAGGTAAGGTGACATGTCAATTCTGCACACTGCCTGGCACGACTAGACACTTGACAAATGCTACAATGAGTTGAGGCCCAGATTCCCATCTGTGGATTTCAGATGCAAGGTAATGGTTAGTAATTACATTTTCTTAGTCTGCCTTGACCTTCGGCCTCTGTCTGTGTAGCACTGTCTGAGCAGCTATGTCACTGTGGTGCTGAGACACAGATTCTGGTAATCAATGGGTTTCAGTGAAGCTCCACAATGATCCAGATTCTGGTCTGGGCACTGTCTCTCCATTTCCTATTCACTTGCTAGAAACATGGCTCTGTCTAAAGAAAAAGGCCTAGGGAAGTTCATCACCTCTGCTCCAACTGGAGGATCTTAGGCTTTGGTTCAGAGTGCAGATGGGGTCAAACTGCAGAACATAATGAGCAGGTCAAGGCAATAATGCCTGTTTCTCCATTTCATTAGCTACAGCTCACCCTGTGTCAGGTCCTGTTTTCTCCAGTTCAGACTCAGAAATGTATTTCCATCATTGAAATAGGACTCACCTCTCCTTGTAATAACTGCAAGACTTTAGGGAGGTGTAGAAATTGAGTGAAAATAATTCAGCAACTCATTTGAGCTGAAAATAACTTGATTCAAGGACTGCGCTTTCAGATACCCGGGACTCACGAAGATAAAGGCATTTGCAACCTTGTTTTCCTTTGTGACTAGAGCATTAACAAGGCTTTGGGATTCACTTCAAAATCATTAAAAACATGTTCATTAGTCCAAAGCACCTCTCACCACCTGTGTATGAAGCAAATTAAGTGGTGGAACCTCTGATCCCTGTAGCTTGGTGCTTCTGGGGTAGTCCCTTATTTACCTCATCACACATTTACTCTGCCAGGATGATAATTTTTGGTTAAAAATTTATAAATATTTTGGACAAAAATATTACCTTGAGATTTTCCCTACCTGACTTTCACTGAAGGAATGGAGTATTTTTTCCTAAAGAATTACTGAAGAAAGAATTCCTTTGCTTACTGAGAGCTTCATATTGTCAGTATCTCAATTAACATTAACCCTTTCACCCTCAGGAACCATGAGCAGAGACAACTGATGTTAAGGTTCATATATATGACAAATTTCAGACAAGGAGGTCTCAAACATGAGTAAGAAAATGGGGCCCTTACCTCTTCTCTTTCAGAATCTACAAAGTAATGAAGCAAAGAGAGAGAAGAGCTTGGTTAGATCCCCCCCCCCCCTGCCTTTGCACACTAAATTTGAGGGTTCATCTCTGACATGAAGGTACCTAAACTTGTTGATCCACTCTTTCAGCTCTAAAGCCTTAAGAAATAAGAAGTCTACACTCATGGTCTCAGAGTTTTTAAAAATAGTTAAAAAGCATCTCTTGGCTTGCAGATTTATCATCATTGCCTAGGACCATTAGAAGCAAGGAGCTCTTAAGAGTTTACTGCCACATGATCTTTGGCACACCGTGTTTCTGGCTTGAGTCAGGGGTGGGTCCGTGAGTGCCAGCTCAGCCACTGAGATGGCCTGAGCTACTCTAGGTTTCCTAGAGCTACTCTAGGTTCTAGGAGGGACAAAGCCAGAGAACCCGGTCAATGTGGCCTCAGTTTTCAGTTCTCCCTTCTCTCACTGTGGGACCTCAGCCACACAACTAACTTCTTCAAGCTCTCAACTTCTCTGTGACATGGGAAGCATAGGAAGTGCTTTGTAAGGTTGTTGAGGGAAGGAATAGGACAGTTTTGAAGTTACACCATACCTGACACATAAGAAGACTTCCATAAATGAGAGCTATTGTTTTTATCACGAGGTACACTTCTTGTTCTCTTTTCTCTTTGAGACAGCTCTCACTGATTATTATTAAACCAAAACAACACAACAAAGGAGTTTTTAACCGGCTTAAGTAGAATTCTTCCAAAACCCAAAGCTGAGTTCAACCATCACAAAAGGGGAGGAATTAGCGTGTGTTTTGAATATTAATAAATAAATGACCTCTCTCCTTGTTACATATCTGTATTCAAAATGTCACACAGCTCATTCTTGTGGTAATTATTGAATTTTCAACACTTATAGAAAAACAGCACACACTGTATTGGAGATAATTGCCTCACTGGATTCTTAAGAAAGAGTCGGTGTTCTATAAATATAGAATGTGGTCATTATCACTCGTGCTACATGTTAAAATTAGAAAGTAGGTAAATAACAAATAAGAACAGCATTTATTCATTATAATTCAAATGCATGTTAGCTTAATTATCCTAAAACTGCACAGACAATAGGCAAATTGTTTTCTTCCCTTTTGGGGAAGACTCCCTTCTTAGTTTACGGTTCCTGAGCTTGAGTGAGGAGTCTATTGTGTGGCACACTAGCAGTGTCACAACTAGCACTGTTACTTAGGAAGGGTTGACACATGTTGTATCTCTCTGTGCTCTGGATTCACTGCCTCAGCACTGAATTGTGTTAGAACAGCTTATTTTTCCACTGCGGGAAAAGTAGAGACCTGGCTGTTTTATAATGTAGCCACTTAAAAGTTCTTTTTTATAATCCTTCCAGAGGAATTTTAAGGTGAGACTTGAGAACAAATTTCTACATCAGGAATCTTTCAAGGGCTCGCAAAGTTCCAGGGATGCTTGTCAACCTCCTCCCACCCCCGTAGAGAGGTCAGTGGTCACAAGAAAGCAAAATCTAAGGCTATCTATTGACCCGAAGCCCACTTGCCATGCTGTTTAGGCTGAAGCCACTCTGGGAGCTGTGGGAGGCTCACTGTAATCAATAATTGTCCAGGAAACAAACTCAGGAAAGAGAAATAAGTGGTTCACAGAAAAGGCACCCAGAAATGGCACAAGCAAGGCATTCCTTCTAATCATAAGCAGAGCACCTAAGGGGAGCAGCTGAGCAGAGCTTCGTTAAGTAAATGTGGATATCCTGGGCACAATCAAATGCATTTAAAGGGAACATGTTATTTGATGAAAGGGAAAACCTGCTGCATTGGAAAATAGGGCTAAGGTAAATAGCATGTAGTTATAGAAAAGTGTAGGGGAGAGACCAAACAGGGGAAAGTCAACTCTACTGAAATTAACAGAAAAAAAGAAAAAAATGAAGCTGGACCATGGATATGAGGGGGGGACCCCAAAACAAAACAAAACCCCCAAAACAAAACAAACAAAAAATAAGCCAAGTGTATGAAACAGCCCATCCAGGACCAGAGGAAGCAGAGGGATAAACAGCTCACACTGTGTTGAGGATGTTTACTTTTGTATCTGTCAACTGAAGAGGAAGGAAATGAGGATCTCTGCCTGAGTCAGAATGGGTTTCCAAGGAGGGAGGTCACAGCATGCCAAGGGTGGTGGTGCTGGCTGAGCCAGTCAACAAAAGATGATGGTGACTTAGCTGACCCATTGGCGGATGATTGCAGGTGATCGGGAACTTGTGGCTTCCAAGGGCAGCGAAGCTGCTGGCAGGTTCGGTGCCTGTTCAACCCTCTGGCCAGTGAATCCCTGCTCAGAGTGTCTGCTCCCAAAGGTGAGGCATTTCTTTTTCATCCTTCTAGCCTAAGTGGCAGCAAAATGATACATGGAAGATCGATCAGACCCAGTGCTAGGTCTCAGACAGGTCAGGATGCTCCACTGGGTTCCCTACCTTGTTTAATGCCCTGACACATGTAGAAAATGGTAACATTCATAGGACAGCTGGAGCAAACAGGTATAGGACCCACATCTGGAGGTGACTCTGGGGCTCTGGCTATTCCACCTCACCCCTGATCTGAGGACTGCAGGGGTCACAATGGGAAGCCACTGTAACCCATAGGTAGGAAACTGTGATCCCTTGTCTCTAGTGGTCCAGAGTCCTGACTCCAGGTCTTGGCACCCCTTCTGCCTGGCTCTAGGGTGAATCCCTTCACAAATGCCTCCACCAAAGCAGCTGGCTCTTAAATCAGAGCCTTCAGTGGGAGGAGAGGCTCAAAAGAGCCCACACACTGATTAAGGACAGTCACTGTGCTCCACAGAAGTGTGGATCAATTTTGATTAGAGTATTAGGAGCCTTTCGAGGATGCCTCCTCTCAGCAGACGGCTGGCACGCCAGCTCTCTCAGGTGCGCAGGAGCATCTGTCAAAGATCAGCCTGTGAGGCGAGCATAAATGTCGAGGGCCAGGGACACCGCACATCCAGGGGAGCCGTCAGCCGTGTGCCAGATGAAGTGTTTTCACAGTCGGGCGAAGGAAAGGCACAGATTATAGACCAGCTCTTTGCAATTGCTTCTGGTTCATCAAAAAGGCCAAAAGATGACTTAGGAAAGGGAATGGAGAAGAAAGTGTATGTTTTTAGGAAGGCAGGGTGGCACCGTATAAGAAGCTGCATAGGCTTTGGAGCAATGCAGAAAAAAACCTAAATCCTGCGCCTGCCATCTGCTAGGTGTGTGTTTTGGGGCAATTTCTTATCTTGTCTGAGTCTCAGTTTACTTGATTAATTGTGATGACATCTCTTTCACAGAGCTGCCACATATATTAAATAAAAGCACGTGGTGTAAAACACCTAGAATATTATTGAGTTTCAATAAAACGTTAACCACGTCACTTTACTATGTAGGTTGTTTAAAGTAGAAATTATGCAGTAGTGTTTTTCTGGTGTTGAGAGCAGGATGCTTTAAGCTCATCTGAAAGCTTAGGAAATACCACAGAGAAATAGGTCTTTGTTGGTTGGATGGTATTCCCCTTAAAACACTCTGTCTTTTGCCCATCACTCTACAAAGTTATTGGCATTGTTGATTCCAGGTCTGTGTCAACATGGAGTCCATTGCTTGGTGTTTGTTTTACAAGTTCTTAGGGATTTTTACAACCATTCAGCTTCCTTAGCGGTGAGATTTTATTAGGTGGTATCTCCTACACTCCCACCCTGGTCCACGCCTAGACCTAAATACTCCATGGATTTGGTTGAACTGAACTGAACCTAGTGGATGGACCAGGATTCTAGGGGTATGAAAGTAGGGGAGGAAGATGGCAGTGGAGTAAATAGTGAAGATGTGCCTAGACTCCCCACCATCCTCAGGGAAAGATGGTAAATAGAAAGAGGCAGGTTCCCAGGGACTGACATCAGCAGAGGGGTGGCAAGGAAACCAGGGGTCCCTAGCATCCTAGGCAGCCAGTTCTCCAGCACGAGCCCAGCCCTGAAGGGTGTCTCTCAGCAACACAGTTCTCTCTCAAGCTGAAAGGTGCTAAAGCTTTCTGAGTAGAGGTGCAGGCTCATATGCCACTCAGGAGAACATGCAGAGAAAGGACAAATAAACAGGAGGCAACTACCTGACCTCACTCCGCCCTACCGATCAAGAGAAAATAACATGAATATTAATTTGTAGGGCATAATGAGGTGTGGAAGAGCAGGAGCGGGCAGTCCCATTGTGCAGGAGGCTGTTCCTTCCTGCCATTTGTCACTGGCAGAACTGATAGATGATTCTTCCAGGAGGCTTCCCAATTACATGTGTGCAGCTGCCACAACGAAGAGCACTTCAGAGGACCTGCTCCTACGTTGGCAATGGTATAGGGGCATCTGGATGGGGCTCACATCAGGCTTTGGAAGATTGGCTAAAGGAGGCAGGGACTCTCCGACCCTCTGGATGAAGAGGGTGAAGGGCCAGCCCCTGAGCCTGTCAAAAGGAGTTTACCATCAACCAGAAATTCTCTTAGGCGGTGGCTCTTGAACTTTGGAAGCATCTGAACAATGCAAGGAGGGTGTGTGGAGTATCACTCTCTAGACCCACTTCACTCAGAGCTGCACTCTGCTGTTGATTGGGGCCCAGAACACCTGGATTCCACCTGACCCTGGATAATTAAGTTAGTCGTCTAATCCATAGCTCATTAGTTATCTGGAATTCATAATTGAAATGCTTTCAACATTTCTCATTCATTCTCTCATTCATTCATTCATACAACATTCTTAGAACACCTGCCATTGCCAAGCACTGTTCTAGGTGCTGGAGGTACATCAATGAACAAAAGAGACAAAATCTCTGCCCTACTCATTATATATATATATATATATATATAAATAATGAGATGGATTAGCCCACAGTTTGGAGAGAACATCACAGAGGGAGTCAGGGGACTTGAGTTTCAGGTGTAATCTGGCAATGAACCAGCCATGAATGGAAACAAGTTCCTTGATTTTCTGAACAAAGCTTCACGGTGATCTTTTTTTTTAAAAAAAATAATCAAAAAGGTCTGAAGATGAAGTAAGTCAATCTGCAGAGGGACATACTCCTCTATGGAACCCTTGTGCAGCTCATGTGATGGTAGGCTCCATGGTGGTCCCAAGTGTGGGGATTTGGAGTCAGAGAATTTTATCATCTGTCCTAGGATAATGAATAAAAACCAAGAATAGAGAAGAATAAAATGCATTGTAAGAGGCCTATGATTTTGTCAAAGGAGGGAGAAAAGTTGGAGCAGCAGGGGCAAGCTTCATGGTGGGAGGGCTTGGGGGGGTTTGATCCAGGACTGGAAGGAAGAGATGTTCTGGACAGATGGGAGATGTGGTGAGGACCACCTGGGAAGACAAGTATGAGCAGGGACTGGGCACAGAGCAAGAAGGTTGGAGGCAGAATGCCTGAGCCTGGGGCTGGGCTTGCATCCTACTTTGTCCCTTGCTGGCTGTGATAACTGTGGACAGGTTTCTTCTAGGGATCGGTTCATGTTCAGATGTGAAAAGTAAAGGTAAAGGGGGGTTAACAGGTATTTTGAGGGGAATCAGAGGTCCTTTGTCTCTAGCCACAGGGCTCAATACACAGCTGCCATTTCTATGGTGATGCAGTGGAGTAAGGAGGGAGCCTTGCACCTGGGGCAGGCAAGTGAAGTGCTATGTGGGATGTTTCCAGCTTTCCAGGTCTGAGATTCCATAAGCTCACAAATGTTTTCAAAGAACTCCAAAACCTTCTCTCTTTATCTCTTTTGGGACTGAAGGGTTGATGCACTGGAACGATTTGTTGGCTTCACTGTGAATGGAGTCTCCTTATCAGCGAGTTCACTATCAGAAGGCTTTAGTGGATATGAAAAATGTTGCTTCTTCAAATCCTGGGGACAGATAAGTGAGCCACAGGAAAGTTTTCCTGGATATAATTTTTATTCTCCGTTTTGTTAGGGCTGGAGAAGGTGACTGGGGGAAAACCCCAATAATGCTTTTAGCCTCCATAAAGCTGATAGAAAGTATCATTTTTATGGATTGGTGTGAGGGCACAATGGTCATCCTTCTTCTTCCTTTTTCTTTTTTTTTTTTTAAAGTTCACTTCCAAACAATATTCCTGGCTTTGGGAAGGGATTAACAGAACTCCTTACAGGATATTCCTGCTTTTTAACCTGAGACCCTATAGTTTTCAAAAGTGGCATTTTCTATGTGTGACCATGGAAAAATTACTAACTACCATGGTCTTCAGTTATCCCATTGTTAAAAGGGAAGACAATTATTTTCATCTTGTAAGCTCTAGTAAGCAGAAAAATGTAACCGTTCCCCTCCCCAAAAGATGAGCATGTGAATGTGTTATGCCACATTGCAAGGGGTGGGGGTGAAGGTTGCAAATAGAGTTAAGGTCACTCATCATTGATCTGGAGGTGGGAAGAGCATCCTGGGTAGTCTGAATGGCCAAATTTAATCACGGGGTCCTTGTAAATGGAAGACGGAAATGTCAGAATGATGAAGTGTGAGAAAAACTCTGTGGGCCATTTTTGGCTTTGAAAGTGGAGTAACGGTTCCATATGAGAAGGAACATGGGCAGCCTCTGGAAGCTGGAGAAGGAAACACATTCTCTCTAGAAGCCCCAAACAGAACATAGTCCTGCCAACACTTTGGTTTTAACCCAGTGAGATCCACTGTGGACTTCTGACCTCAAGAGCTATAAGATAATACATCTGTTATTTTGAGCCACCAAGTGTGTGGTAAATGGTTATATCAATAACCAGAATCTAATACATAGAATTAATGAGTGAGATATTATAATATACTTTTAGATTTTGTAACCCTGGGCAATACATAACTTCTTTGTCCCTCAGTTTCTTAACTATAAAATGGGGATGATACCGATAGCTATTTTATGGGATTTCCTTCAGACTTAAATGGATACTATGCATCAAATATTCGAATGCTGATATGTGCTAAGGGCCATGTAAGTGTTGGCTCTTGGCATTACTGTAAGGTGCAGCAATTAGCGTGGCCATGTAGCATGTTCTCAAACATAATAACTATGATTATTTTTTGTTATAGGTAAAGGAGAAGGGAGAAGGTGCTTTGGATACTGCTCTGGGTCTTCCCCTAATCTTGGTAGACCTGATTCCAATCCAAGCATATATCCCATATTCCAGGGGAACTTGCCTTTGCATGTTGTGCCTAGTTTCTGTTTTAATAAGAACTTATATGACTTCTCAAGGAAGGTGGACTGAGCCTGGTTACTCTTTGTAACTCAAACTATATTGAGGTCTGTTGTTGTACAACAAACAGCTGTAGCATTTAGTGACTCCAAATAATCACCATTTTATCACAGCTAGTGGTGCATGGGCTAGGAATTCAGGCAGGGCTTGGTTGCACATGGCGTCAGCTGAGGTCACTCAGACCTACTCCATTGATCTGAGGTGAAGGGTCCGTGTCAGCTTCCCTCATGTGCCTGATGCCTGGGTTGGCTGGCCAGAGGAGGCAAGGTCTAGCCAGCATCACTCTCTTTCTATGGCTTCTCCAGATAGCTACCTGGGCCTTTTTCAAAACAAGGTCCTGGAAAATGTTTCCAGAGGTATTGCATGAAATGTTGAGCCAGGAAACACACCGACTCACACCCACTGCATCTTATAGGTCAAACCAGTCAGACTCAGTGGGGTCCAATGACCCCATCTCTTCATGAGAGGAGTGTCAAAGAATTTGTGAGTGTGTGCACTGGAGAGAACTTGGGGATTGAGAAACAGACTAAACCTGAGAGATTCAATTGTCCCTCCAAGGTAATACAACAAACCCTGAGTCCACTGGCCAGCCTCCCTTGCATCATTCTGGGGTCAGCTAACCTGTTTTAGAGTATCTACTATTTAGAAGGAGCAGTGCTAGATGCCTTCATATTCATGATTAATTTGGATTCTTTGAAAAGAAAGCACCATGCTTCAGCCAAGAGATAAACCAAAGCCTGGAGACACAGGGCGATTGAATGCTGCTCATCTAACCTCAGGGCATTTGCTTTTCACAACAGTCTTAAGGAATAGTGGGCTTTGTGCTTCCATTTTTCTGACTCCAGGCATTCAGGATGGCCTCTGCAGGAATGCAGACTCTCTTAGGCATCTGTGTCCTGGGAGGAACCTGGGGTATTTTGAATCCAGGTCAGAATGGACCTGAAATGAGCTCATGTTTCTAAAGAGCTCTGAGCTCCTCAGAGAGTTAAGCTATTGAACTCTGGAGCCTGGCTGGTCTCCTTGGTGGGTCTCTGCAACCGGGAGCATGTATTGTCACTGCTGGCAAAAGGCTGGTGTCTTGGATAAATAGGGGACAATCAGTCTTTGGGTTTCTCTGTCTGCTATCTTTTTAGCCATAATCAATTAATTTTCAGAAAAAATGGAACTCAACAGAAAAAAAGAAGGTAGCAGCAGGGGTCGGGTGGGGTGGGGGGTGGGAGGACATAGCCAATCTGACAAGGCTGAAAGGCAAACATTTCTATTGCCAGTTTGGACCCCAGATGACACATAGGGACATACACTGGTAGTTGGTAGTCCAGGCACCCTGGTGCCAAGCAGGCTCCAGGAGGGTAGGGACCAGATGCAGAGCTGGGGGATGGGGGTATCTGGCTTGGAGCTACCTGTAGATTTTTCTGGATTCATTAGCATCTCTCAAAATAAGATCAAATTGATGCTGATTAAAGCTGAAAAAAACCCCCACAAGCCCAGCATGCTGAGTATCTGACTCTAGGGCCCCAGAACAAATTGTTTTCCCTTTTCATGCCGATCCTTGTGAACTCTTTGGCTCAGTCTGGCTCGCCCATGGGGACAAGACTGGAAATGGAAGTCCAGGTTTCCTCTTGGCACCTAGCTGTCAAAGCAGTCCCCAAAGCATCTCAGCAGGAGGGAGACAAAAAAGCCTTCTCATCCTACAAGCTCCTGTCTGCAAATGCAAGTGGGCTGAAAAGCCTGCAGCTTTCAATGGATTCAAAAAAGGTTCACTGAGGGCCTACCTGTCCCAGGTGCTTTCAGTCAATGGTCTCATTTCATAAGCAATCCTGGGATATTAAGTTACCTAAGATTTGTTACAACATACTGGAGTTCAGAGAGGGTTAATGACCTGTCTAAAGTCACACAGGTAGCTATGAGCATCAGTTTCCAGGTTTAAGTCTGAGTCTTCTATCTCTTATTTGAGTACCTACACTTAATGTGCTAGTTAGAACAATAAAAATAGGACTCTTTGGTACAAAATGCCTCTCTAAATTATGCTTAGAGTCTGGACACTTGAGCTAGAACAGCAGTTCTTTTTTTATATTTTTTATTAGTGCATTATAGTTGTACATACAGTAGGGTTTCTTGTTACATATTGGTACATGTATACAATATAACAATATAATTAAGCCAATATCATTCCCCATTATTTTCCCTTTCCCTCCCCTCCTCGTCCCTCTTCTCTATTCCTTTTCTCTACTGATCTCCCTTCAATTTTCATGAGATCTGTTTCTCACCTTTCTTTTCCTTTTTCCTCTCTAGCTTCCACATGAGACAAAGCATACGACCCTTATCTTCCGAGTTTGGTTTATTTTGATTAACATAATGTAGAATTATGGGAATTTTTTAACTTTGGCAATCAGGTGACTCTAAGGATCGCATCTCAGAATGTTTTAAAATAGAAAACAAGAATACACAGTATCACAAGTGGAAGGAATCACACTGGAATGCAATTATAAAAACATTAAAAAACAAATTAGTGGTATAGTCATGTATATGCTTCTTTATTAATCCACAAGCAACAAGATCTAGCAAAGGTCTAACTACTGTAATTCAAGTGGTGACAAGCATAAATAATATTTTGGGATTTCTGCAAAAACAGCAATGCGATATAAAAATATCTGAGATTTTAATTGGAAGCAAAGTCACAAAACTGCTGTTAGCACCGGATCTGTTATGTTTATTTATAATTAAAGGAAATACCAATTTTTGTTAGAATCTAATGAAAATAAAATGTGACCCCTCCCCCTTCTATCCAAGTTCCTGGGCTTTTTAGAATTCTTAGCTTAAGCATTTTATATATTTTTGCATAACTAACCCCCAAACCAGTGAAGTGGATGTTTTCATTCACTATTCCCATTTCACAGATGAAAATCTGGCACAGAGAGTTTAAGTAACCTGCCCAAGGTGATGCAAGGTCATTGAGTTGATATGGTTAGTCAGTTTTACTTCCTGTCTCCAAGTAGAGATCCTGCAGCCCTTTGGGGAGTTACATTTCAAGGAGAATCTTCATTTGGGATTTTTCACAGTATGAGTTACCTTTATCTTGCACTTTTGTTTGATTTAACTTTTGGTCCCTCTCTTCTACAAACTCCTGGTCACCCATCAGTTGCCTCCTGAATAGACCCCACCCAGTACACTGGCCCATAGCTCTAGGTTCCTGTTCCTCATAGTCACTTGAGCTTCTATAGTATTGCACTGATAGTTGTTGCCACCACACTGACGTATGTCCATGAGTGTTTCATGCATCCTGATCTTGCACAAAAGATTGTTTAGTAATAAATGATTTTTAAGTAATACTGGCACAATTTTAAAAAAGGCTTCATGTAGTGGAAGCACCTCATTTTTTTGCAAAGTAATTGGGCATAATATCTGTGATGACTATGCAATAAAATATAATATCTATGGGATCATTGGCACCTTATGAGTGAGTGCATATAGCAGAACTCTGCCTGATGTTGATCACCTTTATATGCCCACCATCTAGATGTCTGACTCAGTATCTGTAGAATGAATGAATGTAGAATAAATGCATTATAATTCTAGAGATACAACCTACTCCCTCATTATGATGACTGACTGACTCAATCCCCCTGCACCCCATGCTACCCTCTTATCATTAGCTAAATTATTTCATTGCTGTTTATTAAATGGGCCCCTTTGTCTCCCTGGCCTTTGGATCATCATTCTTTCTCTCCTCTGAATCTCCTCCAATGTTTTCAAACGTTATTTCTGCTTTGAACTTCTAGGACTCAAATGTTCTGGGAAATATCAGTTGGATGTGTTGGGAGACAGCACTCAGTACAGAGGCTGGCTGTCTTCCAAGTCATGTGTCTAGTCTGCTGAAAGGTGGAAGCCTATGGGGTTTCCACCCCATCCCACCATTTCTACTCGCCTTAGGAATGAGCTGTTAAGTCTGGCAATAAAAGTGTATGCTGGTGACAAACGGGTATCTATCATGATGCCTGAAGTGTTTTCCCCCAAATAACAGGTTTTCACAAGGACATTTAATTTCTGACCCTTTCCTTCTGCACAAGAATGAATTCCTGCTTCAGCTTCTTTGTTGCTAGGTTGAAAATGAAGCTGCTAAGTGGCATTCACTCTCTTCTCAGCTATTGGGGTTTGGGTGGGGACAGCGGATTTCTTCAGTCTGTTTTTTGGGGTGCTACCTACACTGCTTTTCATTCAGTCTGTATTTTTTTTTGCATTATTACTTGTTATTTAGATCAATAATGCAGAAGAACCAAATGTCACCCACCCCTCTGTGCCCTCAAATATTAAGAACCTATAGGGAGGTCTTTCTGGATTCGGATGTTTTATTAAATTTCTTGCTTTGGGCAATTTGTGTTACTTTAGAGAATGATAGTGTTGCTTCTTCCTGGGGGTGAGGAAAACAGCAATGCACTTTGGGGGATATTCATTTGAACCAGTTTTGAAAATAATTCTAAAGGATATATAAAATCATATAAGTGTATGGCTGTGCTATTAAATGGAGGGCATATTCCAAAGTAACTGCTTTAAAGTTGTTAACACTTATTGGTGCAAAAAGTTTAGGAATGTATCATTTTTTTTCCAGGCATGGAAAGAAGCTCCTCAAATTGCAAGGAGTAGAGAGAGGGTAGCTATTTTCTTCCCATCTTTACTTAAACTTCTCTGAAACAGGAGCCTGTGTTACCTTGTCACATTCTCCCTACTGGGTAAAGTTCCAGTGGATTATACAATGGTAAGAGCTTTGGGTTTTAGAATTAAATCGGTGGGTTTGGTCTTAGCTGATTTGTGACTTTGCGGGTGGTAGTCCTTATCTTCTCTGACACAGTTTCTTGTCTGTAAAATGGGGATAATATTACTTTCCTCAAAGGATTGTCATGGGCATTAAATGAATCAAAGGATGCAAAGCCTTTAGTATAGTGGATGAAACTTGGTAAACATTCATTAAGTGTTGCTAATTAAAAAAAAAAAGGTATAATTCATCTAATGCTTGATCACGTAGTCTGGTTTACTACTTACATTGCATGTTAACCTTCAATTAATCCCAACATCCCCTCCATAGCATGGGCATTTTTTCCCGTTCTGAGTCTAGGACATGCTAGTGAGACATGCAGGAGGTAGTAGGTGGCTGGGAGGCGGGTCATGCAAGGCAGTTCTCCTGGCTTCAGCTGGGGTGGCTTTCCCTGCCGGGAGCCTTGCTCTCACCTATGAAGGCGTCTTGGATGTCATTGCATAAGAGATCTGCATTTCTTAGAGTGTGGCAGTATAAAATAAAATGGGATTCTGAAAATGAGAGTCGTTGTCTGATGTGATTTATAAACAGCAGCAGCAGGAATAGGGGAAGGCAAGTGGGCGCCGAGGCAGCAACCTTGAAAGAAGCGAGACTCTCAGGTGCCCACCTGCTCTTGCCCAGCCCTGAGAGTGGAGTCACCTTGTATTCTGCATCCATGCCTCAGCAAACAGGCGGGCTCTGCAGGGACTCTGAAGAGGGCTGGGGTCAAGGCCCCTTCTGGAATGAGTGCACAGCCTTTAGAAAGGGCAACTATGAAGGGATCCCCATTTAGATGTTTATATTCTGAGAATTTCCTTCCTTCCTTCCTTCCTTCCTCCCTCCCTCCCTCCCTCCCTCCCTCCCTCCCTCCCTCCTTCCTTCCTTCCTTCCTTCCTTCCTTCCTTCCTTCCTTCCTTCCTTCCTTCCTTCGGATCAGAGCTTAGCCAGATTGAGCAGTTTGGTTCCTCTGAAAGTCAGGCTGGGACCAGGACTTCAGTATAGGTGGTTGACTGGGATGATTGTTCCAGGAAGCAGATGTGAAGGACGGGGAAGATAGAGGTGGGGGAGAGGAAAGACCAGGAGGAAAAATGCTATTGAGGCTGCTGCTGTGATTCCTCTCTAGGGAAGGGTGTGGAATGCCTCCCAGATTTACCCCAAAGGACAGAGGCTGGAGGTTTATCCCTGGAGGGTTTGTTTCTGTACCCCATTGGTTGAGGACACCCCCAGTAGTGGCAGCTTCCTGACACTTTCAGGGCATGCTTGCTGGTGGCAGAGGAGACTTCCATAGCACTGGCAAAGCCTCTAAGGTGGAAAGTTGTACAGTGGACAAGAAGAGTCTGAGCTCCCAGGGAACTGTCCTGCCCGGTCAGGCTAACATCAGAGGTGGATCAATGGGTATTTCACAGAGCACTAACTGCAGAGCCAAGAGGACTTTTCTGCATCTCATAAAAGATAAACGAGTAAAAGTCACAAGACCCAACAAACAGATGTGAAGGGAATTTGAGTATCAACACCCATGAATTAACAGCTTTTGCTAATCACTCCTAGTTTGGGAGTGGGGAGGGGAAGGAGAGGTCCTGGGGACTGAATTAGAACAAGAAATATTCCATGCTTTTATAGTTATGTCAAAATGAATTCTACTGTCATATAAACTAAAAAAGAAACAATAAAAAAAGAGCTAGGTTAATCTTTTTGACCAAGATTCATCCATTAGATTCCATAGGCTTGAAGAATCTAGCACAGAGGTAGGGTAAAGTTATTTGCCTCCCACATGTGACTTCAAGGTCTTCAGGGTGGTCCCATAGGCCTTTCCAATTTGCTCTGGAGTTACTTAAAATTCTAGGCTTTGTGCATTAGCGCCTGGCATTGGGAAGGCTACCTGTCAGTCACATAGTCATTCACTAAGAAACTGTGAATGGAAATCTACTAGGTGCCTGGGACTGCACATGGGGCTAAGATGGGGTCAAAACAGGGATGAAATAGGTAGGAATGGATGCCCTGAAGAACTTGCAGTAGATCGAGGAAGATAGGAAATACACATTTGAAAGGTTTTACCCATAAGAGCGAAAGCTATGATTGAATGCTAAACGAGAGTTAACAGAGTCAGGCAAGTTGAGTGGGAACTCAGAGAGGGTTGCAGAAGTCTGGGATTGCTGGAGAGGCTGCTAGGAAGACACAATTTGACTTGAGTGCTGAAAGATGTGTGTCATCTTTCCACAGTTCATTTCCCGAAACATGTGGACACTTCTGCCCCTTCTTTTAAAAAAGATTTGAGACAAAAACCTTTCAAGGTACCAAAAGAAAGCCAAGAGCGTGGCAATGACAGGCACATTACAATCCTAACCCTTTGGTGGCCTTGTAAAAGGGAAAGAAAAAAAAATCAACCCGTGACTGGTGGAACTCAGATTGCTGGCTTGTTTCAAAGCCCTTCATGAATTAACAATCTCTGCTAATCACTCCTCGTTGATATTTATCATAGGTACATTTTACAAGATGAATTCTGTCACCAGTGCTGGCAGCTTCTCACCAAGTCCCACCAGCAGCTGCAAATATTCATTAATAATATTTTGTTTGGGTTCCCACTTGCCACTTTCCACCCTCCTCCTTCATGAGTATGAACAGCAACATAACCAAAAAGGTGCCCACAGAACAGAACACAAAGGCAACTTGGAAATTTTAAATGAAAACAGATGTTGAGAGATGCCATTATCCCGTGCATGCTACAATAAATAGCATTAACATTTATAAGTGACAGGCCTCTGAATTGGACAGCAAGGAGCTCACATTTACAATTAAATGAGGGACTTATCCTTTGCATCCCTGGATTCTACAGGTGGCTTGGTGACAGTCATCTCTTAGTGTTTCGATTTTAGTGTGGCTGTTAAGAGCCAGCTAAGCAGGGATTGGATAGGCAGGCATTTACAGAGGCGTTAGTGCCTGAAGCATTCATGGTTTAGCTGCCTGGATGCAAAACTAACTTAGCAGAGCAGCTGAGTGTGAGAGCTCTCAAAATGATTTCTTCTCCAACAGTGGAGTCTCTGTGCCAAGGAGTGGCATCATTGTTTATGACTCTAATGACTAGATCTTGGGCCTCCACACATTTTGTCACCGCTGGCTCTCTATTAGAGCATTTGAGGAAAGGTCACCAGAATGTTGCCTTATGGGTAAAGAGCTCACTTTTATGTGTAATACTATCCTGGCTATTATTATAACCTGGATGTTACTAATGCTAAGCCTCAGCATAGTGGTTAAGAGCATAGACTGTGGATGGGTTGAATCCCGGCAGTGCTCTTATTAGCTCGCTGGTCTTAAGGAAATGGTTTAATCTGTAGGGGCCTCACTAAATCTGGAAAATAGGGACAATGACATTTATTTTCAGGTTTTGGGGTAAGAATAAAAAAACACTTGGCATGATATTTACTGACAGCTCTTATTTTGGATTCAACATTATTCTGTCTATGCCATGGCACAAGATCCCCTTCACCAAGGGTATGTTCCAGGAGGAGAGAGATGGCCAGAAAAAATGGTGCACTCCATGAATTAATCCAGGATGCAGCCTTCTTGTGGGGTATGATCACTATTCATTACATCTCAGTCCCCCCTCCTCTTTTTTTTTCTCTCTCTCCATTCATCCTCTCCTGTTCTGAATGGCCACCTAGCCTGGCAGGTGATTTCAACACAGCCTGAAAGCATTTGAAATCATTTTCCTCAAGCAAATAAGTATATGTAATTCTGAGAAGCAACACCTGCAACCATCCTTGACTGACTCAGCCATTATGGACTGTGTCCCTGAATGAGTTTTACCCCTGAATTTGTAGGTTGAGAAGGGTTTATATAATAACAGAATATATATATATATATATATATATATATATATATATATATATACATATATATATTTTAAATGTTTTTGGATTTGTGATGCTTTCTGAGGGAATTTCAATACCTTCCTATTAAAACACTGATTTGAAGTTCTAAGTTTAGAGAAAGAGTTTGAGGGAATAGTTAGACATAGGAGGTGACTAACGTACTAATGATGAATTCATACAATTGGCTGAGCTTTTGAAATGTCTTATTATTTGTAAAACATTGTTTCAAAATTGCCTCTATGGCATGTAACTGGTTGACATACAGATATTATTGTACCTACAGATCTATCTAAACAGTTGAAGTAATTTCTCCTTAAGTCTTTGTATTTCATGGGTTTTATACTATATATACCTTGGATACTCTGAAAAATTAAACATTATTTGCTTATCGGGTGTTTCTGCACTTAGTTTAAAGATGAGAAAAGGGAGCCTCTTGTCCCAGATTCTACAACAAGCGGGAGTCCAAATGAGACAATAGGACACTTGGGTCAAGTTATTGTCACCCTGGAAGGCATGTTAGAATCATCATAAATGAGGATGCTGAGAATAGATGAATCTTCCTTTAGCTTAGTGCTATATTAAATGTGCATGAACAATAATACCTCCTATTGTGAAGCCGAGGGGTCAATGTATGTTAGTTTTGAAAGGGAAGCTCTTGGAGCCGGGGTTGTGGCTCAGTGGTAGAGTACTTGCCTAGCATGTGTGAGGCGCTGGGTTCAATTTTCAGCACCTCATATAAATAAATGAGCAAGATAAAGGTCCATCAACATCTAAAAAGTATTAAAAAAAAGAAATTTAAGCTTTCACCATGATTGAAAGCTTGGGAGTTAAATATGATAGACAAAGATGGGAAAATTATAATTGATTTAAGATAAACTTGCTCCTGTAAGGAGATACCTAGAAATGGATGCACCCACAACCTCCTCTTCCTCCCACTAGCTGAGATTATCCTGAGCAAAGTTTGAGGCAGGATGTCTCGATATGTCATGATAGCAGGTTCCCTGTACATTCAACACTACTTAGCGTTAAAGCTCTATCTTTCATTATGGAAGAACCAGACTGAGAGACAGACTTGCGGTGCCACAGCATTGCTCTTGCAAATTGTATGCTCCCAAATGGTCTTTCTTTCAAAGGCCTGTACTCTCAGAGGTGGCCCTGGGATTGCTCAGTGGAAATGTCTTAATGAGCAGATGTGGATTCCAAAAGGGTCAGCATGGCCCAGGATACAGCAATCACCTAAATAGAAAATCTATTCCTTTTTGGTCCGGACTCCTTCCCTGCACTCGTATTCTTCAAGAATCTAACAGTCCTTGATTTTGTGTTTCTGTTTGGTGCACAGAACGCATATTTCTTTTAACATGGATTTGTTCAAGTAGACTTCACTGTGGTGCACAAAACCAGCTATGTTAAAATAATGTTAAAGGTCTGCATTGAAGCAATCCAAAGCAGAGAATTCAGAGTTTCAGGCTGTCACGCCACCTCTAAATCAACTGAATGTGCCCGTGTGCGGCTGTCCATAGACTCTTCTCACTAGCTGTTATCCTCATAATAGGATCATTCAAGTTCTCTTATCTGGTCTCCTAGATGCTCTGTTCCAACTATTTCAAACAGAAGTGATTTGTCACACAGCAGCCCCCTTCCTGCCACAAATGGCACAAGGATGAAGCCAGCTTGCTTAATAGGGACCCAGGCCTCCCTTTCTTCAGTCAAGTACTTTATTTACAGAGGTAATGAGCCTTTAGAAGCGTGGAATAGGCATACCCGCACATTACCAAAAATTACACCCAAGTGCAACTTAAAACAGTTTATGGCAAACTGGGTTCACTGCTAGTTCCCAAACCAGTTTGCCCACTGAGAGTCGGCACGGACATCCCCATTGACAGAGGAATGCATTTGATTGCTTCTACCTGCCCAGCATTTGCTGTATTAGTTAAATGCATGTCTCGTTATCTGCTCATGGGTGGCTCCCACTTAATCAGCACCCTTTGGATATCAGCAGCATCCCACTTGGAGGGTCCTGGAATGGGAGTCATGAAAAGCATTTCCTCCCACGCAAACATGCAAATTGGAATTGCTTTGTGAAGACAGCAGTGACATGCTAACACATACGAGGAATGTACATCCTCGCACCTTTAGTCCCAGAGCCCAGCATGTCTCCAGGCAGATGGACAGGCTGCTGACACCTGGGGCTTCCTGCCATTGTTCGACACTCTGATTTGAAATCATACACACACAGCCCCGTCTTCCTGAGGTTCATATTTCTCTTTGCTCATTGTTCTTGCAGGTCTCATTAGGTCTTACATGTTTGAAAATGAGGTTCAGCCTAGATCAGACTCCAGACTTGTGAGGAAGAATTAACACCCTGCTGCTTCCCGAGCCTTTATGCCAACGTCTCCTTTTTGTTTCAGCCTTTGGGGTCCACCATTTCCCCTGTGAACTCTATTGCTCTCAGTGCCTGAGCCTTCAAATGCATTCACCTAAATATACAAGAGTTTGGGAATTTGTTTCATGTTCCTTGAAGAATTCTTTCCTTTTTTTATAATTATATGCCAGAAATAGACGAAATGCCACATTTGAATCTACTGCAATAAATTCAGAATTTTAGATTGTGGTTTGAGGACAGCTCCCCTATATTTCTGGAGCCAGGTTGCAGGACCTTGTGATCCCAGCACATGACCCCCACTTTTGCAAGCTGGGAATTAAGGTTGCCATAGCTCAAGTGACCCAGGATTCGGGTCAGCATTTGATTCTCTCAAGCTTTCACCTTTCAGAAGATTAATGCCACCAGAATGGGTCAACGCTAGGGTGAAACTACTAATGAGGATAATGATTAACACCTTTACCAATGTGGGGCAAAGATACCATCTCAAGTCATATGGGCAATGTGGAATTTATTTTCCTTTTCGAAAGCCCCCAGAATCCTATCAGACACTGGCTTCTTGGCAGGGAAGGGAACACAGTGACAGTATGGATTATCTCACCTGCTCACTATTGAGGAAAAATTAGAAATCAGACCACTCTGGAGCATTAAGAATGTCATTACTAAGTATTATCCTGAGATGGTGTTGGTGTGAAATCCTGCCATCTAAGAGTCTTGCCCCATCTCAATTTGTAAAGGAGAAGAATTTGGCTGATACAAGTCTCAGGAACCACTTCCTTGGAGTCCTCCACCACTGATGTACACCACTCCAGAGTGCTCAGGAGCCCCTGGTAGTCACACTCTCCCATGCACAGCTGGCAGAGTGGCCACGAGTCTAGGCCTCCATTCCAGACACGCAAGAAACACTCCACAGCTGGCACATAATTAGAAGCTCAGAGCAAGCAAATCATGGCTTTTTTGTGACTGTTCCTCCTACTGATCATGCTCAGAGCATAGCAGCTCCACCCCCATGACAACAAACACAGGACAACAGATATCAGGGGGGAAAGCAGGTGCACCCAGTTGTGCATTTCACACTGGTGGAAGCCACTTTCCTCTTTTCCATAATTTTGTTTGAAATTTTCTGTTTCTGCCATAGTGGAGTTTCCCAGCCAGAGTCCTGTGACTAATCCTCCGTGGGTTGAATTCTCCTGCAAACTTATCTTTAATAATGTCATCAATGGAGAAAAAAATGCAAAGCAAAAAAATGACTGCTTTGGGCCTATACCTCCCAGGTTTAAAAATAATTTTCTCCTGTAAACATCATTGGCATACCCAGGAAGTTTCTTTAACTTCCTAGAAGCTAAGAGGCAGACAAGGGTTTATAGGGTGGTAGAAAATTAAAAAGAAATATATATGATATCCTGGACTCAAGGTAAGGGAAGAATTACAGTAAAATAAACGAAGTGTCAGTTGGAGAGGAAAAGCAGCCAGGAAGACCCAAACTCCTTACAAACTGAAACAAAGATGGATTTCCCCATTAAATAAAAAATTTAGTTCAACTAAAACTTATTAAACACCTACTGTGTGCTTGACCCTATAAATGCTCAGTGTTGGAAAGCAGAATGAGTATTCAGATGTAGTCATCACCCCCACCCCCTCCGCCCCAACTGACATTATAATCAAGACAAAAAAAAATGGGCATGGACAAAGTGCTATGGGAGCCAGGGGGCAGGCACAGATTCTGCATAGTGAGGCATAGAAATGAGCTGGGTATTGATGGATAGCATTGAAAAGGATTTTACCTTGTCCCAAAGTGGTCTGGCTTTCCCCAGTGTCTTTGTTAGTGTCTCCAGTGACTTCATCTGCCTAGGATCTTAGATTCACACTTCTATAGTTCAACAAAGTGATCTAAGGTGAGGGTTTAGGTCATGTAGCATCAGTGGACTGGAGTCTGAGACCAACCATGTAGGCAGTAGGCCAATCAATCAATCATGTCTCTGTAGTGGAATCCCAATTAAAACTAAATACCGAGGCTCAAGAGAGTGGTGGGCAATACTGTGCACATTATTATGCCTTGATGCCAGGAAAGCAACCTGCCCCAACTCTATGGGAAGAGAACAATAGAAAGCTCCATGTTTTGTACCTCTCCAGACTTTGCCTTGTGTTTTCTCCCCACTTTGGTTCACTTTAATTTTTTCCCTGTAATAAACCTTAATTGTGAGGATAAGAGCTTTCGGTGAGTTCTGAGAGTCCTTCCAGAAACTTATCAAACCTAAGGTGGCTTTGGACCCCCTCCTGAATTCGCAGCTAATGTTAGAAGTGAGGTGATCTCTTGGGGGAGTGGGGGGCATACTGTTAGTCTGACTCACTCAAGGATGAATGGGAGTTTCCCAGGGAGATAATAATGTGCTACGAGATAACTGTTAAGTCTAACTATCTTTAAAGTTCTTGCCTGTATAAATCCCAAGACCAACAAAGTCGTGATAAATAGCCCTTGTTTTTCCTACCAAGATTCTAGGGCATATGGTAAGAATCTGAGCCAAGCAGATATGAGGCCAATGAACAGACTGCCTGAATGAAGTTCAGTTGAACAGTTCAAACAGGCTTTACTATATTGACAATTCAATGAAAGATGCCTATCAAACACCTACTCTGTGTTTGAGACTCCCTGAGGGTGGAGTTGTTTTCCCTTTTGACTGAATGAAAGGATATGGTAGCGATTCCCAAGATGGCCACGAATAGAGTGCATCACACCCCGTGTACCGTGCCACTGTGCGGGTGAATAACGCGTTAGAACGACAAAAATCTATCTTGTTAGGAACTTACAGCAAAAATGGGGGTGCACCGAAACCTAGAGGAAGGATTTCCAGCACCGAAGTCTGGTAATTGAGTCTCATACACGAGCCAACTGTGCGACCGGAGATCCGGGCTGACTGATCCGCATGGCCCACCCCACAGCTACAGACGGTGGGGAGCTGCCGAGAAGCGACCATCAAGCAGGGAGAAACGTTGCTGCAGATTCGGTGGAATCCTGCCACCTGAGCACTCACGGAGCCCCGGGCTGAGTTCGGGATTTCAGACGGGGAAGGAAGCGGGGGACAGTTCTATCCCCCACAACGGAAACTCCACCAAGGAAACCAGTGGCCACCATCGTGGAGAGCTGAAGTAACCACCACCACTCTCCAACAGATTGCAACAATAAAACAGGTGCGTGTTACTCAGCTCATCCCCCATACAGCAGGAAATTCGCATAAAATCTCTCCTAGGCTCTCCGGGGGAGGGATTATCAGAGTGAGCCTGCATAAAGACTAGGGGAAAACTAGAGACACCCAACCTTCAACTCCCCCTCCAATCAGCGGGGAAAACGAAACCTGTATGCCAGCGTGGGGGGAGGGGCAAGTGGAAAAAAAAAACAATAGAGTGGGGGTGGTGGTTCTCAATAGCCACCCTCCACGCCCAACAAACAGCAGGCCCAGAGTACAGTTTGAACTGCCGAGAGGCATCACTTAGGGGAAATCTGGTCTAGCAGGAGAAACCAGGACTAGCAGGAGAAACCAGGGGACTAGAGGCCAGGGACGGCTGGAGTCCGCCCCCCCCCCCCCAGTGACTGACTGCGCTACTGGGCGGCTAGAGATTGCCCGCCCACCAGCGACAGCCAGCCCATTGCCTCTATGACTGAGCGGCTGGAGACCACCCACCTGCAGGCGACCGACCATGCCACTGGGTGTCTAGAGATTGCCCGCCCGCCGGTGACAGCCAGCCCGCTGCCTGTGCGACTAGGCGGCTGAAGACTGCACGCCCACTGGCAACTGATCATCTGCCCGCTGCCTGCCTGACTGGGCGGCTGGAGACGGCCTGCCCGCTGGTGACCGACTCCGCGACTGAACGGCTAGAGATCACCCGCCGGCCGGCGACAGCCCACCTGCTGTCCATGCGACTGGGCGACTGGAGACCGCCTGGCTGCCGGCGTCCGAGAGCTGAAAACAACCAGAGACAGTCCAGTCCCACCACCCCACCCCCATTTGGACACCCCAGCAAGGAGCCTGGGGCCCGCCATAGCAGAGCGGTGACGTCACTGGAGCTCAGCTGTCGGAATTCCTTCCCAGGGGAACCCACTTTAGCAGGCATAGTCTACCAACACAAAGGAGAGACAACAGAGATATAAAAAACCAAAACAAATTTATAGAAGAGAGCAGAAACACAGCAATCAAATAGAGCTGGAAAGTAACCTGAACATCATGAAAAAACAAGGGAAAAAAGGAGTATAAACAATGCAGGACAACTTAAATCTACAGGAGGACCTAGAAGCATCAGAAACATGGATAGGGAAAGAACTCAAGGCATACCTAACGGAGATGGAAAGGAATATTAGAGAAGATATGAGGCACCAAGTCCAAGCAATAAAAGTATATTTTGAGAATGAATTAAACAAACAAATTCAAATGGCAAAGAATGAGCTTTACCAGGAGATAGAGATCTAAAAAAAATCAAACAGTAATCCTAGAAATGCAGGAAACTATAAACCAAATTAAAAACTCAAACGAGAATATTACAAATAGACTAGATCAAGTAGAAGTCAGAACATCAGATAATGAAGACAAAGTTTATCAACTTGAAAAGAATATAGTCAACACAGAAAGGATGCTTAAATGTCATGAGCAATTTATTCAAGAGATATGGGATGTCATAAAAAACCAAACTTGAGAGTCATTGGGATAGAAGAAGGTACAGAGGTTCAAACCAAAGGAATGGACAACCTATTAAATGAAATAATTCTAGAAAACTTCCCAGAGATGAAAGATGGAACGGACTGCCAAATCCTGGAAGCCTACAGGACCCCAAACATTCAAAACCGTAATAGACCAACTCCAAGACAAATAATTATGAAGATAGCCAACATACAGAACAAGGAGAGAATATTAAAAACTACGAGAGAAAGGAGGCAGATTACATTCAGGGGTAAACCAATTAGGTTAACGACTGATTTTTTCATCACAGACTTTGAAAGTGAGAAGATCCTGGAACAATGTATTTCAAATGCTGAAAAATAATGGATTCCAACCAAGAATACTGTATCCAGCAAAATTAAGCTTCAGATTTGACAATGAAATTAAAATCTTTCACAATAAACAAAAGCTAAAAGAATTCGCAGCCAGAAAATCAGCACTGCAAAGCATTTTGAGCAAAATACTACAAGAAGAGGAATTGAAAAATAGTGCCCAAAACTAACAGCAGGAGGTATCTCAGTAAAGGGGGAGGAAAATAACCAAAAAGTAAAAACTAGCCAAACTAAAATAAATAAATATTAAATAAACATGACTGGAAGTACAAATCATATTTCAATTGTAACCTTAAATGTTAATGGCCTAAACTCACCAATCAAGAGACATAGGCTAGTAACCTGGATCAAAAAAACAAATCCAACAATATGCTGCCTTCAGGAGACTCATATGATAGGAAAAGACATACACAGGCTGAAGGTGAAAGGTTGGGAAAAATCATACCACTCACATGGCCCTCGGAAGCAAGCAGGAGTGGCCATACTCATATCAAATAAAATCAACTTCAAACCTAAGTTAATCAACAGGGATAAAGAAGGACACTATATACTGTTAAAAGGAACTATTCACCAACAAGACATAACAATTATCAATTTGTATGCACCAATCAATGGAGCTGCAACGTTTATAAAACAAACTCTCCTCAAGTTCAAGAATCAAATAGATTACAACACAATAATTATGGGTGACTTCAACACACCGCTCTCACCATTAGACAGATCCTCTAGACAAAAGCTGAATAAAGAAACTATAGAACTCAATAGCATAATCAATAACCTAGACTTAACTGACATATACAGAATATATCAACCATCATCAAGTGGATACACGTTCTTCTCAGCAGCACATGGATCCTACTCAAAGATAGACCATATATTATGCCATAGGGCAACTCTTAGTAAATATAAAGGTGTGGAGATAATACCATGCATCTTATCTGATTATAATGGAATGAAACTGGAAATCAATGATAAAAGAAGGAAGAAAAAAATCCTGCATCACCTGGAAAATGAACAATATGTTACTGAATGATCAATGGGTTACAGAAGACATAAAGGAGGAGATAAAAAAATTCTTAGAGACAAAAGACAATACAGACACAACATACCAGAATCTATGGGACACAATGAAAGCAGTTTTAAGAGGGAAATTCATTTCTTGGAGTTCTTTCCTCAAAAAAAGAAAAAACCAACAAATAAATGAACTCTTACTACACCTCAAAAACCTAGAAAAGGAAGAGCAAAACAACAGCAAATGTAGTAGAAGACAAGAAATAATTAAAATTAGAGTAGAAATCAATGAAATTGAAACAAAAAAACCATTGAAAAAATTGAAAAAACTACAAGTTGGTTCTTTGAAAAAATGAATAAGATCAACAGGCTCTTAGCCATGCTAACGAAGAGAAGAAGAGAGAGAACTCAAATTACTAACATACGGGATGAAAAAGGCAATATCACAACAGACACTACAGAAATACAGAAGATAATTAGAAATTATTTTGAAAACCTATATTCCAATAAAATAGAAGATAGTGAAGATATCGATAAATTTCTTAAGTCATACGATCTGCCCAGATTGAGTCAGGAAGACACACACAATTTAAACAGACCAATAACAAAGGAAGAAATTGAAAAAGCCATCAAAAGACTACCAACCAAAAAAAGCCCTGGACCAAATGAGTATACAGCAGAGTTTTACAAAACCTTCAAAGAAGAATTAATACCAATACTTTTCAAGCTATTTCAAGAAATAGAAAAAGAAGGAGCTCTTCCAAATTCATTCTATGAGTCCAACATCACCCTGATCCCGAAACCAGACAAAGACACTTCAAAGAAAGAAAATTACAGACCAATATCTCTAATGAACTTGGATGCAAAAATTCTCAATAAAATCCTGGTGAATCAAATACAAAAGCATATAAAAAAAATTGTGCACCATGATCAAGTAGGATTCATCCCTGGGATGCAAGGCTGGTTCAATATATGGAAATCAATAAATGCTATTCACCACATCAATAGACTTAAAGATAAGAACCATATGATCATCTCGATAAATGCAGAAAAAGCATTTGACAAAGTACAGCATCCCTTTATGTTCAAAACACTAGAAAAACTAGGGATAACAGGAACTTACCTCAACATTGTAAAAGCTATATATGCTAAACCTCAGGCTAGCATCATCCTAAATGGAGAAAAACTGAAGGCATTCACTCTAAAATCTGGAACAAGACAAGGATGCCCTCTATCACCACTTCTATTCAATTTAGTTCTTGAAATACTAGCCAGAGCAATTAGACAGACAAAAGAAATTAAAGGCATAAAAATAGGAAAAGAAGAACTTAAATTATCGCTATTTGCGGATGACATGATAATATATTTAACAGACCCAAAAGGGTCTACAAAGAAACTGCTAGAGTTAATAAATGAATTCAGCAAAGTGGCAGGATATAAAATCAACACGCATAAATCAAAGGCATTCCTGTATATCAGCAACAAAACTTCTGAAATGGAAATGAGGAAAACCACTCCATTCACAATATCCTCAAAGAAAATAAAATACTTGGGAATCAACCTAACAAAAGAGGTGAAAGATTTATACAATGAAAACTACAGAACCCTAAAGAGAGAGATAGAAGAAGATCTTAGAAGATGGAAAAATGTACCCTGTTCATGGATAGGCAGAACTAACATCATCAAAATGGCAATATTACCCAAAGTTCTCTACAGGTTTAATGCGATGCCAATTAAAATCCCAACGGCATTTCTTGTAGAAATAGATAAAGCAAAAATGAAATTCATATGGAATAATAAAAGACCCAGAATAGCAAAAGCAATTTTAAGCAGGAAGTGTGAATCAGGCGGTACAGCGATACCAGATTTCAAACTATATTACAGAGCAATAGTGACAAAAACAGCATGGTACTGGTACCAAAACAGGCAGGTGGACCAATGGTACAGAATAGAGGACACAGAAACCAATCCACAAAATTACAACTTTCTTATATTTGATAAAGGGGCTAAAAGCATTCAATGGAGGAAGGACAGCATCTTTAACAAATGGTGCTGGGAAAATTGGAAATCCATATGCAACAAAATGAAACTGAATCCCTTTCTCTCGCCATGCACAAATGTTAACTCAAAATGGATCAAGGAGCAAGATATCAAATCAGAGTCACTGCATCTGATAGAAGAAAAAGTTGGCTACGATCTACATACTGTGGGGTTGGGCTCCAAATTCCTTAATAGGACGCCCATAGCCCAAGAGTTAATAACAAGAATAAATAAATGGGTCTTACTTAAACTAAAAAGTTTTTTTTTCTCAGCAAGAGAAACAATAAGAGAAACAGTAAAAGAGGTAAATAGAGAGCCTACATCCTGGGAACAATTTTTTACCCCTCACACTTCAGATAGAGCCCTAATATCCAGAATATACAAAGAACTCAAAAAATTAAACAATAAGATAACAAATAACCCAATCAACAAATAGGCCAAGGACCTGAACAGACACTTCACAGAGGAGGACATACAATCAATCAACAAGTACATGTAAAAATGCTCACCATCTCTAGCAGTCAGAGAAATGCAAATCAAAACCACCCTAAGATACCATCTCACTCCAGTAAGATTGGCAACCATTAGGAAGTCAAACAACAATAAGTGTTGGCAAGGATGTGGGGAAAAGGGTACACTTGTACACTGCTGGTGGGACTGCAAATTGGTGAGGCCAATTTGGAAAGCAGTATGGAGATTCCTGGGAAAGCTGGGAATGGATCCACCATTTGACCCAGCTATCGCCCTCCTCAGACTATTTCCTGAGGATCTTAAAAGAGAGTACTATAGGGATACTGCCACATCAATGATCATAGCGGCATAATTCACAATAGCTAGACTGTGGAAGCAACCTAGATGCCCTTCAACAGATGAATGGATAAAAAAAAATGTGGCATCTATATATAATGGAGTACTATGCAGCACTAAAAAATAGAATTTGCAGGGAAATGGATGACATTAGAGCAGATTATGCTAAGTGAAGCTAGCCAATCCTTAAAAATCAAATACCAAATGTCTTCTTTGATATAAAGAGAGCAACTGAGAACAGAACAGGGAGGAAGAGCATGAGGAAAAGATTAACATTAAATAAAGATGAGTGGGGGGAGAGAAAGGGAGAGAGAAGGGAAAGCATATGGAAATGGTAGGAGACCCTCAATGTTACACAAAATTACATAGACGAGGTTGTGAGGGGAAGGGGGGGGAACAAGGGAGAGAATTGAACAACAGCAGATGAGGTAGAGAGGGAAGATGGGAGGGGAGGGGAGGGGGGATAGTAGGGGATAGGAAAGGTAGCAGAATACAACAGTCACTAATATGCCATCATGTAAAAACGTGAGTGTGTAACCAATGTGATTCTACAATTTGTATTTGGGGTAAAAATGGGAGTTCATAACCCAATTGTGTCAAATGTATGAAAGATGATATGTCATGAACTTTGTAATGTTTTGAACAACCCATAAAAAAAAAGAAAGGATCTGGTAGCTAGAAGGCCACCTTCTTCTCTTTGTGTGTATGACTTATGGAAAGAAGAGAACGTGTTCAGAGATTTTTTTCCCTTGACCTCCTCATTGCAGAATGAGTCAATAAAAAGGGCAATAACCTCCCCGTGCACAGATGAACACGGTGCAGAGGATGAAGCACACAAGTGTTTCATGATAATGCTCAATGTGAGGCTGCCTTCTCCAGGACGCTCTCCTTGAAACTGATGGTCGTGAAGACTGCATCTGGGTTCTCAAGGTGCCCTGTGCTCACCTCTGCAGCAGTTCTTCTAACAGAACAGCAGACTTCCCTCCGTGCTGCCCCTGACAACCTCTGAGGCAGTGTTAGGGGTAAGTGTGGTCCTTGCTTCGGTATTCTCAGTGTTTGGGACATTGATGTATCTGAACCATAGAAAGCACTCTGTGAGTCTCTTTGTTTGAATGAATTAACAAAACAATAGCTTTGGAGTAGTGTGGTGTAAAGACAAAAAAGTTTTCAAGTTAAAAAAAAAAAAAGTCATTTGGGTTCAAACCCAAACCAAGTGATTTTTTTTTTTTTAAGCAGGTGTGTGACCTTGGATGAATGACAACTTTGTCTAAAATCCAGTTTATTCAACAATGAAATGAGTTCAATATAACCAGTCTTATAAATCAGGGAGGCAACACATGTGAAAACATTTGCTCAGGGTCTGACACTCAACGAATATTCATTCTTTTTCCTTTTGCCTTAAGTATAAACTATGAGAATTTTCAAACATAGCTCAGGTTGTATTTCAAAACAGCAAGTTAAAAATTATGAACCTATTAGTTAAGGATGCTTCTAGATTCTGTGGGCCTAGAAATGTCTTGTGAGCACTGGGGGATGTGCTCTGCTGTGAAAACTGCAACAGGAGGATGATGGCTCCTTTTCCTCAGAACCAAAGTACAGGTGGTCTAACTAGAAGGAATGTTACAAAAGGTGACAGTGGTGTGGCCATGGTATCTCCATGAGAAACTGTTGCAATTAAAGATGATTTTGTCAACACTTTTCACGCTGGAAACTTTCTTTATTTCACATGGGACAACAACTTGCTTTCCATTTCAAAATATGCAGACTATGGCCAAGAATCCACTTTATCTCCTGACACTACTGAAGCTGGAGAGAACTCCACTTTTACAGAAATATGTTTAGGATATAATCTGCACATAGTGGATTTACCATTATCTTGGGCTATTTGGAATTCACATTACTTATGTTACTAATATTGTCCCCAGACCTGTAAGTCATCGCCTATCATCCCTCTAACAAATAATAATAAAAAATATTACTCAACATTATATTTAGACATCATCTGTCTGAAAGGTAATAAGATACAGCAACTACAATGATTGAAATGAAGGGAAAAGATTGTTAATATAATAGAGGTTTCTACTGGGCATGCTTTAAATCAATGTGCAGAAGCAATTTAAACAACCCATCCTGTCATCATGTTTAAAACACATTGATCTCTCTCTTTCTCTTCCCCCTTGTGGTTGATGTTTCTCAGGTTGTTTTCCTACTTCCTGTGGATTTCAATAGAAAGACAAAGGAAAAGAAACTTCAAGAAAATGGCTGAAAAACCCGAGTAACAGAGGGTTCTTTTTAGAATATTTTTAATAAATCAAGGGGGGAGGAAAACCCCCCAAATCTCTGCCATCATGCTACGCCTGACAAATTGAAATTAAATTGCACCAACTTTGGAGAATCCAAGATGACTTGCTTTGATATTTCTTCCCTGTTAAGAGTTAACAGGTAAAAGAAGAAGCCGGAGGGCTATATATATTTTTTAAACAAACCCCTGAACTCTGATCAAAATGTGTGATGTCAAACCCCGAATCCATATTCAGTGTGGAGCTTAAGTTCGGGGGCTAAAAATAAACGTGGATATTTTTGCATATACATGTATACATATTTTTCTTTTTAATTCCAAAATTATTATCTTGGAGAGTCGCAAATGGAATTTTTTGCTAGCAGTGAATTTTTGGTGTTATCAGCTGTCAGGCTGGAAAAATGTATAGTTGTAATAAAGGGGGAAATATATGATCCATAAATAAAGAAAAACGGGACTTGTTTGGCATTATAAAGTTTTAATGCCTTTAGGTAGCAAAGACTCCAAACAAATCCCCTTCCTTTAAATCTTACTCTCTCTTCAGATGTGCCTCTCACATTCCGGCTCCAAAACCTATAAACGGTGGTGCTCCTGGTGGAAGAGACCCTGAATATGAAGAAAGAGAAGGCCTTCATGCCCTCAGCTGACTCTATAGGCCAACTTGGGCTTTTCCTCTTTCATAGGGGTCAAGGTGAAGAACATGTCAGACTCCTAGCTGGCTCTAAGTTGTAAGAAAGTTTTTCATGAAAACAAGTTTCATGGAGAGTTACTTTTTAATCTCTATTTATAAAAATGTCCATATGCTGCTGAAAAATAATGATCAGTATTATCAACATATATTGATCATATAAGAAATGCCAGGGTCAGTGTTGGGTGCTGCAAATGTAGAGGTGAATAAGACATGGTACCCGAAGGGTGCTCAGTCTCTTTTAGATAAGGCACCATCCATGCCTGTGAAAAAAGTCTAGAAAGGGCTCGGGATGTAGCTCAGTGGTAGAGTGCTTGCCTAGCACGTAGGAGGCCCTGTGATCAATGCCCAGTACTGCAAGAAATGAAACAGAAGTGAGATGAAATAGCCTTGAATAGTCTTTCCATGCAATGAATGAAAATGTCTAGCAGTTGAGTGAACTACCAATGTCATGTAGGGTTGCCCTTAATTCACTCTGGGAATGTGGAAGGCATGGATGATTTTGTTTTGTTTGGGAGACTCAAGGGGTTGGATGTGTAACAATGAAGGAAGTGACTCCTGTAGACAGAAGAGGAGGAAATACAACATTGGTTCCATAAAGCTATTCTTCAGCATCACTTTATATTATTATATACATTTTGATTTTAATGAGAAGTTTGCCTAGGGTATAAAGATAATGATGAGTCAGCAAGAAATGCCAGGCCAGTGTGCTAAGGTCTCTGCTCTGGTGGAAATGTGTTATCTCCCTAAAACATCCAGGCTGTTCCCACTGCTGCCACTGTACAATTTGCATGCTTTGGTAATGTTTTATGTATTATGCTACTTATACGCTAAAAAGTACATGCATGCTCCTGCAAATTTAGGTAAATTATGAATAAATTAAATCTTATCTAAATAAACAAGTGTCTTTTTGAACTGAAATGCAAGCTGTCATGAATATTTAAGCAGACAAGGATGAATCCTCTTCCTGCTGTTTCTTACAGAATCATTCTATATTTTTAATTTTTCAGGAAGGATAGTGCACAAAGACTAGAGAAACAAAATTGATTCCTCACTAGGGACATACTATTAAGAAATTTGGCCTTCAAAAGTGATACATCTAAAAAAGATACATTATGGAGATGAAATTATACGGGTGTCTACAGACACTGGTAATCGCTGCCTTTTCACTCAATTTTGGATACTCAGAGTTTCAAGGGAGAGCGATCATTTTTATCTTTGAGTGGGAAGAGGCATCTCATATAAATTGAAACTCTAGAACTTCCTGAAATCCAGACTAGCTTCTTATCAGTTTACATATGGTGTGTTAGTCAGCTTCGTCATTATAACAAATACCAGCAATAATCAACTTTTGAAGCTGAAAGGTTTATTTTGGCTCAGAGTTTGGAGGTTTCCATCATGATTGATTGGCTGCATTGCTTTTAGGCCTGTGGCGAGGCAGCACATCATGGTGGGAAAAAGTGTTGGAGTGGAACGTCATGGCCAGGAGAGGAAGGAGAGGAAGAGGAAGGGGCTAGGATCCCAGTATCCCCTTCAAGGGCATGTCCCCAGTGACCCAAGGCCTCTCACTAGGCTCCTCTCTTAAATGTTCCCACATTCCCAACAGTGTCACGCTGGGGACCAAGCCTTGAACACTTGGGCCTTCGAGGGATACTTATGATCCAAATTATAGCATAAAGTTTCTATAGGAATCTCCGGGACCAAAGGATCGGCTCATCCTCATCTAAGTTTTCAAGAACACTGGCTCCCAGGGTCAAGCCTGGTAGAACTCAGTTCATGTTTTCAGATCTCATCGCTGCAACATCTTATTTTCTCTTACCCATAGAATCCAAGAATTTGATTTGAAAGGGAAAGGGGTGATTTGGGTTCTGAATAATAACAAACAGTTAAGTTTTTCAAACTTTCCCCCCAAAGCCCAGGATTCCGTGCCTGGGTAATTTTGTGTACTCTGTTCCTTCTGTCTAGAGAGCCTTTCTCATTCTCTTTGTCAGTGGGATAAAACCCTCTTCCTTCAAGTCTTGGGTCTACTCTTTCACACTGACTCATTCAAGCTCCCTGGGCAGAGTGAGCTGTGGTCACCTGCTTGGAAGCCCCAGCAGACAAGGCCTTGTGTCCCCCTTCTTCACCAGGTCTCCCCAGCCTCTAGCACAATGCCACATGCAGGATGCATTCAAAACTGAATCTTTCCTCTGGTGTCTGCTGCTTATCAAGTCAAACTCTCTATGGCACTTATGAGACTGCCGCACAGTAGACCCCCTTATCCGCGGCTTCACGTTTACAATTTCACTTATATGCAGCCAACCACAGTCCAAAAATATTAAGTGGAAAATTCTATAAATAAGCAATTCATACTTTTAAATGACTTTCATTATGGAATGTTGTTTATGATTGTTCTATTTTATTATTAGCTATTATTGTTAATACCTTACTGTGCCTAATTTCTAAATTAAGCTTTATTATAGATATGTATACATAGGAAAAAAGGTATTTATAAGGTTTAGTACTACTCATGGTTTCAGGCCTTTGTAGAACATCTTGGGATGTATCCTTCGTAGATAAGGAGGAACAACTGTAATTAATTATTTGTTTACATGTTACCTTGGCTTGCTATATGTCAAAAGCAGAGGTCCTATCTTATTGATCTTGTATTCCCAGTACCAAATGCTGTAAGCATTTGATCAGTGTTTGCTTATTGAAGGAAACAAAGTTATATCCATTACCATGCAATTAATTGTGGAAATAAAACTGGGCTTCATTGGCTCCAGTGTCCCTACGGTATCATCCTGTCCCTCAGAGCTCCACGTCTAGTCATCCTTCTGTGTTCTTGTTGACAAAGGTCTTCCTGAGATTCTCTCAACCAGCCCCAAAGATGAGCCACGTGTAAGGACCACGATGAACAAATGATTGTAATAGATGATGAGGACTCATATTTATTCTCAGAAATGGGCTCCATGTCCCTTTGGTCCTAAAATAGAACACTTGGTAGACCACAGTTTGGTTTAATAGGACATCCTCTCAGATTGAGAGTTAACTTCTTAATCTAGAGAGAATGGCTCAAGTTCAGAGAGTCAAAGCATCATTTTTTTTTTCCTGTGAATGCAGGGCCTCTGCTTGGTGCTATGAAGAATTGGAGAGTTTGAAGTTCATCTGATGCCTGGACTCCCTGCCTAACTGCAAACAATCCAAAAACAAACCGAGGAGCTGGTCCACATTTCTGTATAACAGTGTCCTTGCTCTCCCTGCCCTTTAGGACAATATCCTGCATGATCAGAGCAGCAAGAGATGACACAGAGTAGCTCTCGGGAGGAAGATATGGTCTCTGAGCAAGACAAAAACAAGAAAAAACACTAATGGAAAACTCACTGGTGCAGTTCAAACTGCGTCCCCATCAGTATGAAAGGCAAGCAAGCAGGCCTAGAGATAGGCTTTGATCTTGCGTCAAAGTTAAAGGGAATTTAGAAGATGTCCAAGTGTAAAGGTGCTTGTGAAATGCTTACAATGAGAAAGATTTCATGGCAGGTGTTGCAGTGAGCTCATTCAGTCTACCATTCATCCTAACAGGTAGAAACCCCAACCCCAAAGTCCTACACTCAGGTTTGATCTGCCCAGTCTCATCCCATAAGGGCTTCACAGCCCAGTCAGTTGTATGATCAACACAACTGTGTCAAATTGATAACCGGAGTGCAGAGGTCTAGTGAGCAAGAACGTGTAGCCTGGCAACCAAACGGTATTGCAAGGACAGCTTGCTCAGATTGGCTCCTCCCCTCCTGACAGGTAAGCAATCAGGAGTGCAGGCCTAGAAAACCCAGAGATGTTGCCCAGTCTCTTGACTAAAGAGAAGTGTGTGAGGGAAAAGAGCTGGCATGTGTTGGTAGTGGTGGGCACTAGTGAGAAGGAAAGAGACCAAAGATGGAAGGCTGATGGGAAGTGGGCAGGCCCTGGAGGTGAGGCCATCTTACGCATGTGCTGCTTTCCCAATGGAAGTCTCTATTGGAGATGGAGGGGCCTGGATGCGCAATCCTCATGGTGCTACAAGATGTGAGGTCCATCTATTATCAGGAGAATGACAACACACCCACAGCCTGTCTCCGAACTTTACTCAATAAATCAAAGCTGACAACTCTTCCCAAATGGATATGAAAAAGCTCTTTAGTGTCCATGACCCGCATACGTTTTATTCATTTCACTTTCTGAAATAAGAAGTGAATAGCAATCACAAACAATCCATTTTTGTCAGGTAACAACGGAACATCTTTCTTTAGCCACCAGTCAAAGGGGAGGCCCCTGGAATCCGGTACAGCCCGGCCCTGGTGTGTTAGAAGTCAAACAGCAAAGAAAAGTTACCGCAGTCACCATCAGCAGAGCCACTGGAATCTCCAAAGAGATTTCACCCACATTATCTCATCTGAGCTGCACAAGCACCCTGTCAGGTGGATTTTATTATCTCCAGCTTTCTGAAGAGGAAATGGAGGTGGGAGGATGTGCTTGTGCTCTGCATATGTGGCCACTGGTTTTCCGGGAATGGTGTGCAGCTGAAGAGCATGCCCTTAGCCATCTCCCTCCAGGTGGGTTGCAGTGAGCCCTCTTGGGGGAGGTCCTTTGATTGGTGGATCTAGGTCTGGAGGTGGTGTTGGAGGCAAAGCTAATCTAGCCTCAACCTCACGAATGTTCCCAAACCTTCCCTTTATATCTCATTGCTCCCTACACCTTCCATAGTGACCACGAGCTAAATCATGAAACTAGTAAGGGTCAAGGGGTGAAAGTGAATGGACTTCTTGGTTGCCCTTGGTTGTCCTCTCTGCTGTCAACTTCATCCAGGAACTTCAGAAGATGGTGTTTTAAACAATTTTCATCACTAAAATCATAGGAAGGACTCAACTGGTTGAAAGTTACACCTGGCAATCTAACTTGTAGGGGGCCTCAGCTATGCAGGGGAGCTGAGGATAACAGACTGGGATCCTGGAAGTTTCTGCCTGTGAGAAAGCTTCATCTGGGTTCATTTGGTCCAAAGCCAGGCCAAAGGGGCAGTCTAACCAGCACACAAACAGATAGAATAGATCCCAGGCCACAGAAAGACTGCAAAGGAAAGCCTTACCTCTAATGGGGCCAAATGCAGAGCAGTTCTAGCTGTTGGAAGTGGAGATAATTAGGATGGTCAGCCCACATAGGTCTGCCTGGCCATCCTCTGGAGATGACAGGGCCTTGGACAGCCTTTGGAGTTCCAAGGGTTGAGTAGGAGAAGGACTGTGTATAGAGGTGCCTTTGATCCCAAATCATTTTGCTAATGTCCAGCTACACACAGGTCAAGACTACCAGTGTGTATGTGCATATTGTGTTTGAAGGTGACTTACTGAAGGAAAGAGCCATGTTTGAGATACGTGAGCCTGTGGGTCCCTGGGTTGTAGTGCCTTAGATGAAGTGCTGGTGGTTCACTGGAAAAAGTCCTGGATTAGAAGTTAGAACATCACTTAAAAACTGCTGGCCCCGAAAAGGCTGTTCAGGCATTTGGGCTGCATAGGAGACTGAGTCCACACAGCGGAGGGAGCTCCTTAAATGGCTGCCTGGAAACTCTCTCAGCAATGCCACTAAGTGCTACACACTCAGATAGTCATGTTGAAATGAGAGGACGTGATCCTCTGAGGGGAGGGCTGTGGGAGTCCCTCTGGGAAATGTCAGCTCCCGTCCCCAGTCCTCAGCTGCACAGCATGTTTCAGACACAACATCCAGAACACCCTGTCTGCTTGACCCTGGAACAGCCTCCTTAGCTCTGACCAAACCCGAGGTCCCTTTATTTAGGTCGCCTGTCCTGTCTCTCCAGTGTGGTTCTCTCTCTTTTCTGGACTGCAGGATGTGAACTGTGGATTCAGGCCCCCAGTGAGAGTGATTAAGACATCCTGGCAGGGAGGCAAGCTCTTTATTTGCTCAGTTTTGATGGGACAGCATAAAGCTGGATCGTTTCTCTGAGCTCCCTCGGGGCCATCAAAGTCCACATGGGCAGGTGACTTCAATAAACAGGCCGGGGACTCACTAGCTGCTGTAAGGCAGGCCACAGCCTCTCGCTGTGGGAAGGGTGGCACCGGCAGGGGTCATGCACAGAGGCCATTGCCTCCCACCTCCCTGCCTGACCCCAGCAGCTTTCCATTTGCTCCATGCAGCACAGCTTTTCAGAAATTATAGAGAAAAGGGAGGAGAGAAAATGAGAGGAAGAACCCCTGGGCTTGGTTGGATTCAGAAAATCATGGTTTTAATCTCATCTCTGCTATTTTATTATCTATCTAGCCTGAGACAAATTATCTCATCTCTCTTAAATGCATCTGCAGAATAAAATGCTCTTTAAACCAATATGCATGGTAAGAAAGAGGATCACTGGCCATCCCTGAGTGTCTACTCTGTATGTGATGTCACATATTTGTACACGTGTATTTTCCCACTTCTTGCCACAACTGGCAACTTATGTCTTGAGATAGGAAGTCCTTTAGGAATCATCACTCAGCTTTGTGACTCCAAAGCCTGATCTTTCTCCATTTGAATACGATGTGAGTTGGAAGCATCATGACCAAGTTACAGCAGAGAAAGCAATTTACGAGTTATAAATCCCAATCTAGATTTAAGACACTACATCAGAGCTCAAAAAATAATGTTGTTCCTTCATCAAACTAATTTTCAAAGAGGAAACTGAGGCATGGGTGATCTTCTCCGAAGATTCCCTATATACCCTGGTCTCATTGCCCTTCTCCTTGCTGAGTTCTGGAAGGCAATGGATGCCCTGGGTGAAAGCCTTGCTGCCCTGGGCTAGATTGGAACCAAAAGGCCTTCAGAGAAGGTCTAAGAAAATCAAGCTCCATATGCATCTTCTGCCAAGTGCATATGTGAACAGAGGCAGGCACATGGGTGGGGCTGAGAATTTTATTCCTCCAGAGTCAGTGAAAATTCATTGACAACAAGGACATCATGTAGCTCAAGATTTCTTTTGTGTGTGTCCTGCATTTTGTTGTTGTTGTTGGTTGCTACCTTTTATTTCTTTAATGGGAAAAATATTTCCTTTTTTCAAATGCTATCAATTTCAATCAAAGTATGTAAATTGCAGGACCAAAAACAGACGCTTCAGTTATTCTGTGTGCGTGTGTGTGTATGCACATGTGTTTCCTTCAATTCCTCTCAATACTTCCACTCAGCTTCTTGAAGAATTAAGATCTGGCCCTTTCAAATGTAAATTAAGCAATTTACAAAATATGTATTTTGGCATATAGGCAACTTAGCTTCCCAAACAAACTGGAGTTTTATTGATTCTGTGAGCTGCCATCTCATGGAGTTATCTTGTGGCCTTAATTTGAGTCTCTTTTTAATAGGAGGAGAATGTTTTCATTTGTAATAAGCAGTGCATTCTGCTTCTATGTAACTCCACCCTCATATCTGGGTTTTTTCAATGGGTAAAAGAAGTGATGTCAGTCTGAATATGTTTTTCATGGGTTTAGTTTTTCAAATCTTATTTTTACAATTTTGTCAATTTTTCTTATTATTAAAACAATATTTGATGCCACAAAAGAAATTGAAATTCAAGAAACATCCACCCACGGCCTCACCAGACTAAGACAGCTCTTCACATCTACCTAAGCTTCAGGCAAGTTTTGTCACTATGCATATGGTTTTAAGGAGTTGCAACAATTCTGTAAAAATAATTTTCAAAATAATTTTTACTCAAGCTTGAAAGTTACTTGAATGCCTTTCAAAATCTCTGGACCCATTTTGCAGTAAACTTTTCTCTATATTTCATCCTAAATATATGACAGGAACTTCATGTTTCAGAGGTGAAGAATGTATTTCTCAATCTTTCTTAACGATACTCATAGTGAAGCAGAAAATAAATACACGGTGACCGATCTCAAGGTTAATCACCAACCCTCTACATCAACAAAAAACGCACATGAATCGTCTCACAGAAGTCTCCTTTTAAAATATTCAAGGAAAAAGCCTTTCCAGCCTTGACTGTGAACCTTTTCCTAGTATTAAAGTCCCTCCTAACACACGGCCTCAATTCTTGTCATCCGTTTCTATTTTTCATTTTAAAAAATTCTATTTTTGTTTTTAATGGTTGATACATTTTTGTGTGTGTGTCAAAATATATCAACATAAAATTTATCATTTTAATCATTTCTTAATTGTACAGTTCAGTGGCATTAAGTAAATATGCACCTCTGTGCACCCATCACCAACATCTGTCTTTCACCCTCCTAGTTGAAACCCTGTACTCGTTAAACAGTGGCTGCCCATCTCCCCTCCCCTGGCTCCGGCAACCACTCTTCTATTTTCTGTGTCTGAATCTGGCTACTCTAGGCACCTCTTATAAGTGCAATCAAACAGTGTTTGTTGTTTTGGGTCTGGCATAATCTCCTCTAGGTTCATCTCTGTTGGAGCATGTATCATAATTTCCTTTCCTTTTAAGGCCAAATAATATTACATGGTATGAAATATTTGTTTATCCACTCATCCATCCCTGGACACTTGGTTTGCTTCCACCTTTTAGCTCTTGTGAATAATGATGCTATAAACATGGGTATTTAAATATCTGCAGGAATCCCTTCTTTCAATTTTTGGGGGTAAATATGTAGAATTGCTGGACCATGTGATAATTCAAGGTTTAATTTCTTGAGGAACAGCCATACTGTTTTATAATGGCTACACCTCTTTCCATTTCCACCAACATTGCACAAAAGTTCCCATTTCTCCTCTTCAGTCCATTTCGAGCTTTCTCTTCATTTGTAACTATGGACAGCCCTCATTTAAACAATCCTCCATAGGAGTAGATTCTTCATGGTCTCCAAGCAATGCCCATGTTACAGAGGAGTCTGAGGCACTGGTCAGCCCCAGGGGAGAGTCTGGAGCAGAATGGAACAGGCTTTATCCTAGGGGCGATCTGCTTCAGAGCTTGGACACTTCATCCGGGTGTTATAGAATGTCTCTAGGAAATGGCTCTCAAGGAGGCCCATTTGCAACCTTATTTTCCAAATTTGATATTTTACATCTCAGAACTAGTTTATGATGAATAGCCTTAGGCCCACCATTTGTGGTGGAGCTGCTGAAGGCCAAGGCTGACTGCCAAGGGTGGCAGGCTCTCCGATAAGCCTTACTACCAGCCTTTCCAGTCCTCAGGATCCATCTCCAGAGTGTCTCTGGCCACCCTTGGTGAAAACTAATGTTGGACATGGCTGCATCAGCCCATATTTGTGAAGGGTGGCCTGGGCTATCTTTCCTCCTAGCACCATCTCTAGGCTCATCCATCAGGGCTGGACTTTCCTAAACCTGGTGTAGGTTGTAAGGGGAGAAAGGGTTTGTGGGCCCAGCAGGTCTCACATGGGGAGAATCAGAGACACCAAAACCATGTCCCTTTCTCTAAATATCCCCTGAATGAGCACCTGGGAGCCCCCCTTCTTCCTTTTGTCTTTTTTTAAATTTCAGCTAAATTTATTTAATGCCTTATGCCAAGTGCTATTCAGGGTTCTCTATGTCTTAAGGCTGGTATTTTCCAAAGTTGGTTCCTGGGATAAAAGTTCCTCAGGTAGCTCCATGGAAAGGGTCCCTATGCCTAGCACTTTGTGGGTTATCTCTCTCTAGAAAAATCATAACAAAGTTAATATAGTATGAGTGCTTGAAAATTCTGTAGTCTGAAAGCCATTTAATTTTATTTCAGTCGTACTATTCACCACGATCTCTGTTAAAATGCAAAATAAAACTAGGATAGGAATTATGAACCAAAGATAACATCTAGCTACCTGAAAACTTTGCCTCTGTATCTAAATGTAGGAATTGGGAACAAGTGAAGACAAGATGGCCTTTAAGTTCTTTCTCACAGTATTTAATTAAACTACTTGATCTTTCTAAGCCTTGGTGTTTTAAAGTAACTTTTCAACATAAAAATTACACTTGCTATGGTAGGAAACTCAGAAAAATCTTAAGATAAAGTGAAAAATCACCCATAATCCCAGTACCCAGAGATAATCACTACTAGCAATATTTTTTTCTAACTGGACATATACATATACACTCAGATTCAGTGCATCTATATTCTGTTTTAATAAAATTTTGATTTCCCTTCATTTTGCATAGCATGAGAATTTGGGTTTTTAACTGAGTGGAACTGTTCATGGGAGGCAGGAAAGCTGACAGGAATATGGAAAAGAAGAGATCAACATTTATGTGCACCTGCAGGGTGGTGGATCATTTATCCTTTGTGATGGCCTTTTGTTCTCACAGTGGCATCATGGTATACATATTGGCACCCTCCAGTTACACTGAGGGACCTGAAGTTCTGTGAGGCCATTGGGTAGAGGGAATACAATTGCTCCATGCAACCTCATGCATCTCTTCCATTGGTCCTACTGTCACCCCCTGCCTCATCCCCTGCTCTGCTTCTAATGGCCTACACCCGGGACTCTAAGCTATTGCCCAGTAGCCCTACGCGCAGCTTTGCACCACTTCTGCTCTGACTTGCACAGAATGGGAACTGCTTGAGAGTTTATTTAGCCAATGACTAGCATGGGAGGATGAGTGTTTGCTGAGAGCCAGATCAACTCCAGTGTGTAATTTGCATTGCAGAGCTTCCCTGCAGGATCAAGCTGAGAATGGGGCACAATTTAAAATCACATTCTTGCTTGGCTTCTTCCCAGTCATCTCTATTCTGCTTCCCTTTCTCCTTCCTGTTTCTCCCAGCAATCCTTGCTCAGGGTCTGCCTTTGGGAATGTGACCTTAGACAGGCATTTTCTGGATGATCACTTCTCTCAGAAGCAGAGTTAACAGGTTTCCATCCTTTTCCCTTGCCTGATTCCAAGGGAGGTAGCAGGTGTAAGTGGGAGGAGAGTCTCAGGGCTTCAGAATGAGGCTGGGTTCACCAGCTGCCTGGGACGTGACTAGGACAAGGACAGGAAGGGACTGGAGGCTGTGGAAGGCTTCCAGAAGGACTCAAAGGATGCCCTCACTGCCCCTCTCACACACATCCCAGAAAAATTAACTTGCATCGGTGGGCCAGAGAGCAAAAGGGTACGTGCTCATGCTGAAGATGAAAGACACAATAGACACAAAACTCTAATGCACTGGATCCCAGCCAGGGATCCACTTTCCACACAAACCACCCCAGCTGAACAAGCCAGGAGGCTCATGTGTGGAAGCCAGAGAAATACAACTGTGGGCTCCTGCTGGGAAGAAATTGGGTCCATCTCAGCTCTCATGTCATGGCAGAGAAATACATAAACATGGGCTAGTTTCATCCAGAGGCGCTTTTCACTCATTAACCTTGAAGGAGGATGCCCATCGTGTTGATGGCAGCTTCAGTCTGTGATTACAAGAGGCCAGGTTCGATGAAGCCATAGGGCTTAAACAGCAGACATTAGTACTGCCAAATGTGTCTTTTCTCTTAATATACTACAGACCTATCATAAGGGCTGAGAAGCGGGTGTGCGGGAGGGGTAGAAAGGGTGGGATGACGTGGCAAGGTGCATATTGCTTGCCACTGGGTGCTGTTTGTCATTGGTGAAGGAGATTAATACTCAGTCTGACCTCCTAAGAGGTTTTCAATCTCTCTCATACACACACACACACACACACACACACACACACACACACACACCCAATGTGAGTCTTCATCTGTCATCCATAAGGCAGACTCATACTTTGGCAACAGCACTGACACACACACTCACTCTGTGTGTGTGTGTGTGTGTGTGTGTGTGTGTGTGTGTGTGTGTTATTTTTTGCTTGGACTGTGAGAATCTGAGAAGGAGGAGCGGGGACAGACCTGGTTGTGTTGGAGGACATGCAAACAGCTCTGCAAAGAGAGAGCTGACAGGCAGGGTCTTCTGCAAAATGACACCAAGGGGAAGACGGTCCTCACAGCCATCTCAGTTGGAGTTCTATTTATGGCTAGAATGGCAGGACATTGTTTAGCTAGATGTCTGGCTGCTAGAAGGGACTGGGGTTTTTCCTGGGGAAAAGAATACTTACAGAGGCAAGCACAGTTTAAACAAGGCTGCCTCACAGCTCCTGGCTGGGGCCCCGATGAGGAGCTGTCAGTCACTGAAGGAGGACCCAAGCTACACCGGGGCTTCTGATTTCCCTCAAATTACCCAATGAGCTGCCAAGGCACAAACACCTTCCTAAAGAAGTTCTGCAAGGATGACAGTAGATCATTGCTGAGCTTCCTTTATAGATAGAGCCTTATAAAGGAGATTTTCCAACACATCATAGAAATAGGAGTCCTGCCCCTGGCCCTCAGAATTGAAGGGGAGAGGAGCATAGGCTGTCTGTAGGTGAAAATCATGATAACAATTGCAAATAGATTAGAACCCAGGCAATCTGGTTCTGGTCTACACTTTTTTTTTTTTTTTTTAAGTACTGGGGATGGAATCCATTGCCTTGCATATGCTAGGTAAGCACTAGCACTCTCTCTCTCTCTCTCTCCACACACACACACACACACACACACACACACACACACATATCTATACATCTTTGTGTAGATATATATGTATGTGTGAAAAAACGTATATATTTAATTTTGGAAAAGGGACTCATTAAGTTGTTTAGATTGATCTCAAACTTGCAATCTTCTTCCCTTAGAGTCTCAAGTGGCTGAGGGTAGAGGTGTGTGCCACCACGCTCACCTCCAGTCTATACTTTTAACCATTGTGCTATACAATGCTTTCTGAAGATGAAGAGGCATTTGGACTAGATAGTGGACAGCAATCCCAAAGGATAGGCGGAAGCCATGCTAAAGAGGAAGAGAAGGAAAGGGTGACCCCAAGGGCATCTGAGCTTGAGGAGCTCAATAACAACTGAATGAGAGAAATCCCACATAAGTACACATAAAAAAAGACATGAAATGTTGACCAAAACATATAAATCTAATTGCCATTAAAGAGTAAACTGTAACTGGATCTAGAGGAGGAACAGTTGTAGAAATATGTTTCTCCCTAAGGGGGAGTCCAGCTCCTTGAGAGAGAAAGCAACAATCAAATGAACCAAGCTGGAGAAGACAAAAGAGGATGAATCAAGAGGTTATAGAAATTAGATTGCTTGTTAACAGCATCAACCTTCACCTGAGTCTTGCTGTTTTTTTTTTGTTTTTGCCACCCCTGTTTACCCTCTCTTTAGATCTCAGTAGAATATAGACTTTTTTTCCCTTGGAAATCCTTTCTGATTGAGTTCTTCTCTGCTATTATTCACCTTGATAGCTATGCTAACTCTGTGACAATGTATTGTTGTGTGAGAAACACAACCTATGTTACTTGTTACTCTGCATTCCTATCATTTTTATCATCCAGCTGTACAGATGCTTCTGAAAAAGCCCAGCACATTATGAAATGGGACAGGCATTTCTGACTGACAGTTTAAGTAGAGGGATTTCAGGAAAGGGATCAAAGAGAGGAAGGAGATGACGAGGGGGAATGTCATTGGAATTCATTTCAAAACAACATACGTTTAACAAGCATGCATGATGTGCCAGTTGCCTGGTGCTTGGTGCCAGGAATATGGAAGACTAGTTAACGCTAACCAAACTGGGAATTCCTGGAGTGTCGGAACTAATGTGTGGCTGCATAATGATTGGATAATCTGATACAATTCAGTAGAAGGCTGGGCAATGGGTCTGGGAACACACAGAATGGTGCCTCTATTTATGTTTCAAAGGAGCTATGAAAAGTTACAGAAGAGATATGATTTAAGAGATGATGGGAGAGAATTTGCTGAATGAAGAAAGGAGGAAAGGTGTTCCAGGCAGGGGGAAGAGCATGAGCAAAGAAAGAAGTGCATGACCAGATATGGCTAGACAGAATGCTGCGTGATGGCAGAGGAGCCAGATAGTCAGGGCCCTAGGATTCAGGGTCCATGAGCTGACCCTGGGGAATTGTCAAAGGCAGAAGGATGGCTTGCTTTAGAGACTCTTTCTAACAATGGGGAGGAGAATGAACAGGCAGGCCAGAGAGGAGCTTACTGCTGTGGTCCAAGGGAAAGAGAATGCAAAGCTTAGGAAGTGTAGAGAAGGATGAAGCGTAGGACTATTCATCCTTCTCTGTAGCTTAAGCAATGCCACCTCCTTTACTCTAATCAACATTAGATCATTCACCTCCCACCCAGCTCACATTCCATCTCTTCTGCAAAGCCTTCATTGTGCTCCCAATGGAAAAGGAATTCTTCTACTGTGCTCCGTTGCTCTGTGGCTGTGTTTTCCTCCTTGGGTTTCTGAGTCTATATTAATTGAGATATTCATTTTCTATGCCCTCACATGGGTAGCACAAAGCGCAGAGTTTTGGAAGTTTGAAAACTTGTGCTAAAGACACAGGACTCAGTAGTTGCATTTCCCTGGGCAAATCAATTTACCTCCTTTGAGGCCTGGGTTTATCATTTTGGGGGAATGTACCACTGAGGCTGCTGTCAGGAATACAGAGCCATGTAGTTAGTCTAACAGGGAGAATGAGAACCAGGGTTGAGAATCAGGGGAGAGGCTGGCAACAGGGAGCAGCCTGTCAGGGGCTAGAGGCACCAATAAAGGAAGTGGCATTTTCTGAACTCAGGAGCAAAAACTGCCCTGTGGGAACTGAGACCACCTAGGAGACACAATGACTCTCTGAGAGGCCACCCAGAGTAGACACAGAGGATTAACTGGTTACTTCACCACACCTCTCTAGTTCTCTACCCTCTAAACCCTGATGGTACCTACCATTGGCTGAATCTACACAGAATCCAGTTGGCAAGGAATTTGGGGCAGTGTCGTTTGCAAGAGAAGTGCAAGGAATGGACTCAAACCAGCAACTGACCAACACAGGGCATTCACAAAAATGTCTCTGACTCTACTTCTCAGGCTATCAATGAGAATCAAATGGAACTGTGTATGGGAGAGCCCTTTGCAAATCACAGAGATTTCCTGAAATGTGTGCTTGTATATTGGAGTCTTGTCTGTCAGTCAAAAAAATCCACATCAAACTGTTCAGTCATGCATTCTCTGCCTGAGTCTGGAGTTGAGTGTGGACTGTTTCTCTGGGTCTAGTGCTCGGGGCATGTCCATCCAACAGGCTGTCATAGATGTCTGGACTGTATCAGGTGATAATACAATGAGCTCTAGTGTCTGTTTCTAGACCTTCAGTATCAGACTAGCTTCCTGCACGTGGGTGCGGCTCACGGTCACATGTCTTGGACAGGGGCATATCTAGCTCCTGCCCTTCTTGGCAGTGAGTAGTCCTGATCTATGAAGCCACTGTTGAGTGAAGAAGTTCAAAGCTGTCCAGGTGACAGGGGAAGGGAACAGAAAAGACACCTGTGAAGGTCCTGAGTGGCAGCTCTGCCGCCAGCATCACGCTGGTCACTCTTCACGTGTTGTATGCCTCTGACAACACAAGGGATGCTTGGGTAATGGGGCTGATGCTGTTGAGCCCTTTTTACTCTTCAGCCCCATTAACCCACATCCACCCAGATGGATTCTTAGCCAGTCCCATTAAGACATCCTGTCAGAACCATCCCACGTCACTTGCAGAGTGAAGTGAATATCAATAAAATTGTAATGAGTAATTTTCCCAGCTTCACCGACTCTTACTGGAAATCAAGCCAGCCCTCTGCTGTGGGTATTGACAAAAACTCCATTCCTCCCAGGAACTGCTTTTCTTCCACTGGGTAAATCAGAACCCATCTGAGCTGATACCCAGTGTGCTAGTTTAACATGCATGGGCACATGAGCAGCAGGCTTGGGAAGGGACTCAGTCCCTCCTTGACAGTTTGCAGCCCTGAACAAAGAAGAGGTTCAGTGCTTTCCATGGGGAGGTAACAGAGCAAGCCCTGCACCAGGAGACAGGACATCTGGCTTCCCTAGTTACTATGGGCTCCTCCCACCATGACTCGATTTGGGTCTCATTCCTTTGGTAACACTGACGTTCCCTTCCAGTTCTGACTTTCTATGATTCTGAGAGACAAAACAGGTACAGATCTCTCTGCCAGAGAGTGATACATTTGACAGGGCAGACCCTTGAGGTGCTGTCCATCTGCACTGCCAGGTACTCAAGAAGCAGAGAGAGTGGGAGCTTTGCTGGCAGTCGCTCGCTGTAGCTCTCTGACCATGGAGAGCCTGAGCATCACACCTGCTCCACAGCCATGACAGCCAGCACAGGGAGATCTGAGCTGTGAGTGACAAGGCGTTAATTCAAGGCTTAGGAAGTGTGATGGTTAGGGACCAGCCCACCCCTTCCTGTTCTCTCCCTCCCCTCTGAAAGGCTGTCAGCAGCTTTTGCTGATGGCTGGCTGCTGCAGCCTCCTCTCCTTCTTCCCCTATGTGGAGGTGTGGAACAAAGTATGGAGGTGTTTCTGCAGCACCTGGGCTGCTGGTTTGGAACCTGCTACCTGCGGGGAAGACAGAAGACTGCTCAGCTGCTGTTGTTCACTGAGATCCCAGTCTCTTCCTCCTGACTGCCTTAGAAAAAAGACAGTGAGACCCATGTCAGGGTTCCAGAAGTGTGTATGTGTGTGTGTGTGTGTGTGTGTTTGTGTGTGTGTGTGTGTGTGCGCCCCATGTATGCATGCTCACGTATGTGTACATGCAGGTGGATATGTGTAGTAATGTAGAGAGAGGAGAGGAAGACAAGTTAAGTCAGTGAAATTATATAAAGTTGGATTTATTAGTTTCTGGGAAACCCTAAGTGTCTGCTGTTTCTCTACCCTGCCTCTCTCCTTGCCAAAACTCCCATAACAAAGGGAAGCTGCAAAGTAGGGGTTGGGGGAGGGGAGGAGCAAGTTCTTCATGGACTTGTAACCTGGCTGCACATTGTTAACCCCCTGACAGTCAGGTTGGTTCAGATGACAGGTAATAAAGTGGATGCTCTTTCTCTCTTCCTCCCTCTTCTCTGGGCTTCCTGGCTGAAGTTGACTTGGCTGAAGAGAGGGTCTGACAAGACAATACATGTTACAAAGTTAGGGCTCATTGAAGTGTATAAAAGCCCTTACCTGATCAACTTTTCATGAGAAGTGAAGTCTATAAAGTAAAGTTATTATTCCATTTAATGGATGAAGAAACTGAATCCCAGAGATGTACTCATTCAAACCCAGTCTCTTCCTCCATCTCAGGATCTCTATCTTCTGCATAAGGGATAGAGGCTTCCAACATGATCCTAAGAATGCTAGTAATGGTGCATCTTCTTTCCCCTTTCCTCTGTGCAATCTGGAAAAAGGCAGGTGTGAGGTCAGAAGGGCTTATGGTCTGCCTGGCCACAGTGACATGTGATTACCACATAATTGGAGGTGAGAGCATCCACTGAGAGGTCATCCACTGAGTTCCATGATTCTTACTGCCCGGGAAGGTAAATTGTGCCTTTCCTTTTGGAAGCAAACATGAGACTGGAGCTGACTATGTGTGATGTGATCTTGAGCAGACTCTATTTCTACTTACTTCACTGACTTAGGTATCAATCTGCCACAGCTTCTCCTGCAAGACATAGTAACCAATACTGAATTGAAGAATGTGCTTTACATGTATTTGTCTCTCATCATGTATTTATCTAGGGATTTGGTATAGAATTTTCCTTGATTTACAGAGGAGGAAGAAGAGCGGAAATGAATTTCCTCGAGCGCAGGCCACTGAAACTCATGAAGCTGGGATTCAAATCCAGGCATACTGGGCCATCCTGGGCCCTTCTTCTCCATTACTGCAAGTACCAACCACAAAGTCCTTCCCAAGCTTCTTATGCACATTCTTTTATTCACTTTCCTGGTCAGGCACAGAGAATGTGCACATTGTGTTTATGATTCCACACCCCTAGCATAGAGCCCCTTCCTGTGCACATGTGTGAACAAACCCAGGACACACACCTGAGATAAGGGTCAGGGAATTATGTGACATGCCTCCAGGCACTGACACAGCTCCAGGTCCCGCCAGTTTCCTGGATCCCAAGGCCTCTTCCCTTTCTACCCCCAGGCCACTTTGCTAAATATATCCCTGTATAAACCGTTTACCATCTGCAGCTAAAATGCCTCTTGACTCCTCTGAGCCAAGATTAGAAGTCTGTCTAAACGTCAATGATTATTTCATCGGCTAAAAGCAAATTGATCAAGCTTGCCTTCCCTGCAGACTAAGGAGGCTCTCAGTCTATTTGTAGCGCAGCCTGATGTGCAAGAGGCAGCCGCTCTGAGTCAAGGCTGCCTGCTGCTTTCTGTACCGACAGTGTTTGCAGAGTGGGTCATTGATGTGTTTAGTCTGCGATCAGCAGATACTGTGGAATAGGTCTGATGGGTTTCTTAAAGCTGACCCAGGTTATCTTCTGTGCCTGTGAGCCCTGCGGGACCCCACTGTAGGATTCCCTGGAATGGGGAGCGGATGTAGACTGACACATCACTGATGTCAGGCAGACCTTGACCACAATGGACATTCCTCCTCACAAGGAGGGGGCCAAACTAAAGAGGGTCATTGAGAAATGTTCAAAAATACTCCCAATTGTACAGGACCCTAAAAGGTTTGGCAAAGTCTTTGCTGTGAATGATAAAATTAATGAGAACATGGATTTGGCTGGGAAAAAAATGCACATAGAACAGAAAAAGTTTTCCTTTCTAAAACATTTCAACAGAAATTTAAAAAAAAGGCAAGAGCCAGAGAGAGACTTGTCTATGTTTCAGTAGATATTTTTCTTCTTCTTTTTTTTAAATTTTAACTTTGTTTTTCTTTGTGATTCCAGGATTCTCACTTCCATGGAGTTTCCAGCTACCTCCTTGGAGCTGAATAATACAGTAGCCAGCCCAACAGAGACTGCCCATGGCTAGGTAGGAGGCTCCCAATACACAGAGAAGAGATTTTTCATTTCATACATCATTTAAAGCCTGCTACAGTGATTTACCAATGTCAGCCTGTCTTTGGAGTACAAAAAGAGAAGAAAGAGAAATATGCATGCTTCCGTTGTGTAACAGGACTGGGATCCTAGGAGAGACATGGAGGGAAGGAGGTGGGCTGGGTTTTATTTCTTGTCTAAATGCTAAGAAGAAGTCGAAGGCTGCCCAGTATTAAAAAAGAAAGAGAATGAGAGGACAGCGGTTTGTGTCTCACAAAGAGATATGACTTCCCTTTCTATCTGTCCTGGACAGGCAGAGGAGCTCCATCCCCACAGCCTGTGTGGTCTCCTCCTTTGCAGATCCTTGCAATTGGATCCATCCTGGACCCTGATAAGATTTGTCTTCTTGAATCTTTACCATTGTCATGTTATTTCCCGCGTAAGTACCAAAAACCTTTCCCAAGGGAAATTGAGTCATTCCTTTCCAGCCACGCCTGGACCTCAGGATCTATATTTCTGACTCTCTTCACACTAAACCTAAACTCTCCTGGGGGTCCAGGTTACTCACGGTGCCATATCCAGCATGCATTAGTCACCAAGCTGCCCATGTTGCTGTTCTTCAGCCTGGGCTACTCTTTCCCTTCTCTCCCACTGATAAAATTCTTTCCAAGACCAACCTGACTCCCACTGTGACCAAGCCAGACATGCCTACTTATTCATATCCCCAAACTTCCATGGTGCTTTGAGCCAGCAATGACTTGAACTAGATAAAAGATAATAATAATAATATTACATTATGATACTAATACATTTCAAGGAATGACTGCTGAGTGCCGTGTGGTTTATGCACAATACCTCTTTCTGTTCGCATAGTAAACTTACCAGGATATGCCGTTAGTGTTTCCAGATGGGGGAAATGGAGGCTCAGCCTGTCTTGGGTAATTATTTAAAGCTATATTCAGCTAGGATGCAAGTAACTTGGCCAGAATCTGAACTCAGACTTTCTGCCTTTTTTTTTTATGAGCCTTTAACCACTATTTTTTACTGCCTCTCAGTCCAGTATTACTTCTAAGGTAATTGATTTTTAGGTTTTAGTTTAGTTCCGCAATAAAACCATGGACTCCCCAAGGATGCCACGCAAGTCTTATATATCTGTATCCCCTACAGCACATAATCTCAGAGCTAGATATGCAATAGGCATTCAATATAAACTTGACCATTCATTGATTGGTCGGACAGTTCCCAGACTCTGGCACTTCTCTTTCTCTCCTCATTATGGAAAGGCCTAAGACAGCTCTCAGGGAAGGCTGAGGGTAGGGTGGATGAGTATAACCAGTCTCTCATCAAGAGAGTCTCATATTGGACTATTTCGAATAAATCAATCAGATGAGCATTAAGCACGTACTACTGCATACTACGCATAGAGAAGATGGGGAGAATTGAAAACCTTCTTGTTAGCAAGATGGCAAAGTTCCAACTGGAGAAAGATTCAACAGAGAGTAAAGCAAGAAGGCCTGGGTGAGAACAGAGCATGAGAAAGGGAGATGATTATAGGGCCCTGCAGGTCGACGCAGCTCCATAGCATGGCTTGAAGACAGCTTCAGGAGAAGGTGGGTCCAGTGGAGCTTTGAGGATGGGTGACATTGGACTAGGTGGAGAGAAGATGAGGCTCAAAGTCATGAGAAAGAGAATGACTCTCGCTCTGTAGTGACTATGTCATGGTGGGATTAGTATCTAATAAATCTTTGCCACTATTCTTGATGGCTCCTGAGCTGGCACTTGCTCAGTCTTTCTTATAGGTTGGTCAGGAGGGTAAAGTCTGATAAAGTAGAGTGCACAGTGGAAGTTCTACGCACATGTTATCATATGTATGATTTGATCATCCATTGTCTTTGATGCCATTGGTGCCTAGCTTTAGTTAGAACAGGATTCAGCTCTACTGTCTTGGCCTATGTGGGCTGCTAAAATGGAATAGCATAGACTGGATGGCTTATAAACAATAGAAATTTATTTCTTATAGCTCTGGAGGCTGGAATGTCCAAGACTGAGGCAGATGGATGAGGGTCTACTTCCTGGTCCATGCGGAACTCTCTCTCTCCTCACTCTGTATTTGCACAGAGGAAGTGGGAGGGAGCTACAGGAGGTTTCTTCTACAAGGTCATTAATCCCTTTCTTGAGGGCTCCATCCTCATGACATTCAAAAACCTTGCTCCTACCTAATACCACCACCTTTAGGGTTAGATTTCAACATACGAATGGAAGTATATGTAAACATTCTTTCTATTGCATCTACATCTGGAAATCTGCTTATGATGAATATGGGTATCTATTTTTAGGAGGACAAAGTAGTAGGCTTGGGAGTTAATACCTGAAAAGTGGCTTTCAACCAATTATGATGGGAGTGATAGATAAACACTCCGCTTCTTTGCCCCTTGTTTGGGATGATTCTGAAGTCTGTTCTGTGTAGAATGAAGTCTGGCTGCTACAGTGGTGACTTGCCAGTAATGAACTTTTGCTGGTTGTCTCCCCTCCCTGTTTTCCTCCTCAGTCTCCTGCGGTGTCTCCAGGGATCACCTCCCACATGAATCACTGGCACTGGAATTATGGAGTTAATTTCTGGAAGGAACTAAAGTAAGACATTGTTGTCTTTACTAATTGTAGACATATGCATATTTGAGAATAGATTCCGCAAATTGTCCAAATGGCCCCTGCTCAGATATAGTAAACCAGGTCAACTCACTCCCAACATCTAGATTCGGCACAGCCTACAGGTTCTTTTCTCCCCATGGAACACTCATTCTGGCTGATCCGCCCCCTTCTTTGTGCCACTCCCAACTAGGATCATAAAGTCCTTGAAAGCAGGGGCTATGTTACACTGAGTCTTTATCATAAGTCCTTGCACAGAATGGTGCTCAATGAATTATATTTCCATTAGATTACTAAGCAAAAAGCCTTGTGTCCAAAGGCAAGCTTATCCCTGTACCTTTCTCTGCCCTCCAAGATGATGATCAATCCCAAAGATAGAGTTCACTAGGGCCTTGTAATGGATTTGTTATTTTATTTATCCTGTTGCACTTGCCCTAAGTGACCTTTCAAATAGTCTTATGAGCATACTTGCTGAAATCCATTGCAAATGTCCCTAAAGAGTCCTCTGATCTTGAGTAAAGCTCATTGGGTCCATGGGAAGACTGGTAACTCCTTTGAAACTGGGAATAAAGACACTTGATAATTAGAAGAAGTGTGGGATAGTGTGTGGCACAGATGGTTATATCTCAGAAGGGCTCCTGTCCATAGTCCAAAGTTACAGCATGCATTCTCTCTACTCCAGCCTCATATTCTATCACTTTTGTCCTTCTCCATTCTGTAGAGGTATGACCCATATTGAACACCCTCCTTGTGATACTAGAGCAGCTTGCAACACCTGCTTCACAGTTGATCCAGAAGACAGTAGACTACTGCTAAGGATATAATTATCAAAGGTGGAACCTGAGCCAGACTGGTTTTCCATACTGAAGGCAGCTAGAGGCCTCATCCTGTCAAATGAATCAACACCCCAACATGCCTGGAGCAGAACCAAAATGCTAAACTGAAGCTGGAAAGCTCTCCATGAGGCTTCCATCTCTGGCCTTTAGAGATGCAAGCTGAGATAACCTCTAGGGATAAATCAGAGGGCACACTGTAAGAGGCAAATGACTTGGTAGAATGTAGGCTCCTGGCCAGCCCATGCCACCAACCCAACAGCAGGACCTCCTGGCTTCACCATGCCCTTCAGCTGCCAGGCTTGGCAGGCGCCAAATTGGGTGGACAGATGCTCCCTTTGACCTCTCTTCCAATTTTGCTCACAGTCTGCATCTATTTGCACAGATCATCTAGGAAGGTAGCAGCAAGCATATGAGCAGGAACTCTAGGAGGCCTTGAGGCAGTCCACCTCCTGCTGTGATAAAGGAGGAGAGCTGCCCAGAGCACATGCTGGCACACATCATCGGCCACCACCTACCTCCAAAGTAGATGCTCAGTTGAGGCCTTGGCTTGCTGCCCACCAAATGTGAAGCTCTGTAGGGAATAAAGGGGCTTGCAGGCATGGTAGGGCATAGGCCATACCATGTGTGTGGTGGGAACTGGGATGTATGTTCTCTGCTTAGGCAATGGGGATTAATCCCCCCACCACCATATCTCAGACCAAAACTGTTCCACTTGACCTTAAGCTGTATGAAGCCTATTTTTCCAGATGAGCAGAGCTGCCCAGGCCCTGAAAACTGGCCTGGAGTGGGTTCTGGAGCAAGAAGCAAACATCAAGAACATGCATGGAACCTCTTTGATAAAAGAAGCAGGTGATGCCTAAAACAGTCCAAATGGACCCTTCAGGAATAACCTATTCCACAAATAGTTGTGTGTTGCCAATCATGGCATGCAGATCATCTTCTGTCTGCTCTATTCCTGGGTTCAGGCCATATATTAGGAAGGAAGAAAGAACAAATCAGGCAATCCCCTTGTCACATCATTTATAAATGCGCCCAGCACAGAGAGCCCTGGGTGCCTAGAACAGAAACTAGCTCTGCCTTCATTGCACAGGTCTCATCCAGGGCATGGACACTGGAGACATCAGTGGACAAAGAACCCTCCAGGGCCCACCTCCATGGAGCTGGCACCACTTGAACACCTTGCCATCAGGGAGCAAGCTCTGGAGTCATTCAGGGAATTCTCCCATTTGATTGGGCTGCCCAGACCATAGTTCCCTCACTTTGCATTTTTATGCAGAGAGGAGCAACATCAACCCCCTCTGAGATCTTGATACCTTAAGAAAAGTTGTTTAGTGCTCAGGATTCTTGCTCAGTCTCCCTCCTCTTCCATCCCGCCCTGGCCACGCCTGGTTTCCATCTCTCCGTATGTGGGCACTTTCTTGCTCAGCACTGCCTGAATGGTGCTGAATATGAATGAGGAAGTCAATTTGATACTGGCCTGCTCTCCATTTTCTTGGTGTGCTGAATAATACCTGAACAACAACTGAAGTTGTTCGAAAGTTAGCCTGACTCCATGGAGGCCTCCCATGTCCAAGTGAGGGCCAGCATTCATTGGCTGGTATCAAGTTCTTAAGGAGCCCAGAGGTCATATCCTCTTTCCATAATCACCCGGATGGAAAATTAAAGCAGCCTGCTCCAACAGTGGTTATGCATTCCAGTGTGTAAATTAACAGATCCCCCCAGAATCTATAACAGATACATCTTTGTTCAGCCAACTAACTTGGGTATAAATTGTAGCTTTTTAGGACGTCTCTGTCAAAAGTGTAATATATCATAGAATAGCGGATACAAGTTCAAAAGTACATATAATAATATAATTAAGATAGCTTGACAAGAATGTATTTTAAAAGTATAAAATACCTGCAGGTATAATAGCTTCATAAAGTCTGTCAGATTTACTTCTGCTGTGAAGAAATTTAAAATGTTTTACTTTAATGTGATGCAAATGAAGGCTGAGGTATGCATATAACACAGTCCTTAAAAAATAGGTAGAGGGAAAAGAATAAAAGTCAGATTCAGGCCAAACAAGACATTCAACTTTGCAGGTGATGGATAATAGATCAAGCAAACAGATTAGGGAGCGATGCTGTGCTGTTTATAGAAAACACCAATTTCACATTTCCCTCCCTCGTTGGCTACAGGAAAGTACCTGTTTTTATTCAAAATTAATGATTCCCTCTGTACATTTTTCTTTTTGCTCAAAAGGTTCAAACATAATTCTTGTTTAAAGCAAAAGCAATTTTTATATAATTACCAGCTCGTGGAAAATTATTTTTCAACCTACTAAAAGCTACACAAGAGGGGTGAGTGAGTCACACCCCAGCACAAAGGCCTCTGGGACTCCTCCGCCACACACTCAAAGACCAGCTGCCTCCAGATGAGCAAGAATCAAAGCATCTGTCCACTTCATCCATATGCTCAAATATGACATCCCTTACTTAGCTACCTGGGTGCTGGGATAGGGAAGCTTTTTCAAGCAAAGAAGCACTAGCCATCAACCTAGTATAAAAGACAACATGGTATAAAATCATAATATTAATCCAATCAGCAAGGTTACAGATGGGAACCTCCAGGTCACTTCCCATCTTCACCTCCTCAGATTAAAAACAAAACAAATTTCCCTAGGAATCCTATTTCTCCGACCTGGTGGCTTTCACTATCAAGATTAACTCAATAATGCCCACATCTTCCCTTCTGGTGTAGATCTGATATACCAAAGTGAACAAGAGTAACTATCCCCAACCATCACTCATTAAACCCTCTGTCTTGATAGCATCTGTCAATCTTTCATTTTGTCTCATTTTCTTTTTCCCAAATGGCATCAATTTCAGATAGGATATTAAGATAAAGTAGCAATCTGGCTTCCTGAACTCTCCTGACCTTGTTTTTGGTCATGTTTTAGAGGTCATGGTATAGAGTGAGGTCAAATGTTCTTTCCCCTGGGATGCATTAGAAAATCCTGGTACTTCCGCTCTGGGACCATGCTTGTGGCAAGGATAGGTGCTGCCAAAGCAAAAGAGTGCAAACATGGAGCAGGAAAGGCTCATGACAAAAGGTACACCTTATTCATGGCAAACATTGCAAGCTAGAATCACAAAGCAGCATAGCTTTAAACTCAACACTATTGGCATCTCTGTGGCTGGTGACGGCACCCGGAAGAATTTTCAAAGTAAATGTGCTTTTCACTATTATCTCACTCATTTGCATTCTGCTCCATTTGGATTCTGAATCTTGACTAGACGCTTTATTTTCAGGGTAGGTCTGCATGATGGCAAACAAACAGTTTGGGAAGGAATTAGCCATATGGGCTTGGGCATTATTTTCTTAATGTGGGAACTGGGTCAGCCCTACAAAATGTTTCCTCAAATACTTAAACTGGCACATTTTCTTTGTGAGAAGAGAGGTTTGCAGAATCAAGAGTCGCAGTTGGCTGTGCTTGGAATCATAGCTGTGGAGTTTCCCACCTCCAGAGGCTCAGGAAATGTTTAAAAACAAAGCTACCCCAGAGGTCACTTGGCCCAGCCTCCTCATCTTATAGCAGGACACAGAAGCCCAGTGAGGTGAAGTGACCTGAGCAAGGTGGCCCAGTCAACCACAGAGTCTGTGTCATGCTTCCCTGTGTCTCCTGCCCCTACACAGGCAGAAGGTCTGCATCTGCTCTTTTCATTTCCTCCCGGTGTTTAGGAATACCCACTGCCCTCTAGGGGACCAACATCTCAATTTCTGGTCCTTTTTCACATTCCCCAACCCCATATGAATTCAGAGATAATGGTTTTATGTCAACCAATTGACTGATCAATCAATCAGCCAGTATATTCTTCAGCACACCCTCTATTATCACCAGAGTCCAGAGTACAGGTCCATTGGACCACTTTTTCCCTCATCTTTTCTCTGTTCGTCATTCAAGGACAAAATGGAAAGGCACCAATGGGACCCTCAGGAATCCCTCTTCTCCTCTAGCAACTAATGGAAGATATAATATGGGGAAAGGCACTGTCATGAGTGTCACAAGTGAAGGATAACAATATATGAAACAGACCTTTTAAGGGCAACCCATTATTTTTGTAATTTGTTTAAACAAAACCAAGTGACTCTTTAAACTCTAATTCACATCTTGGAAATACAATGCTGCTATCTCTCGTTTCTCTCTCTGGAGTCATAGCAATAATTTTAATGCCAGCAGAAGGCATTCGACATTAGAGGTGAGCAAGGCAGAAGACTCTGGCTTTTATCAGATAATTAAGATGCTACCAAAGTCAAACCTTTATCAACATTAGACTAAAAATAAGCTACTTCCATCCAAGGGCCTTTCTACAGAGCATTCAAAGTGACAGTGCTCTGGATAAGGGTTCGCTTTTAAAAATGGTCCATTGTTTTTCCAACTTTTATTGGCAATCCATTCTCATTATGCCCAATGCATTTGTCTTCATAATATGTACTTCACAATTACAATATCAAAGAGTTTGTATCTACATAATAAAGATGATCTATAGAACAGTAGTGGGAAAACATAACAACACAGTGTGATCATTAATGAAATGAATACTTTGAGAGAAAACATGCCATCCCATGGGAGAACTTGTCCCTGTATCCTAAGATGTTAGAAACAGGCAAAGACTTAGAGAGGAAACAAATTAAATCCTGGATTCCCTGGAGATAGTGAGCACAGCAGGGCATTGCCTGACTTTGGTGACAGAAGGGGCACAAAGGGGGCAGGAGAGGTGACCTCAGGATGAAAGTAACCACTTCAAAGTGCATTTGTTTTTCTCTCTACCTTTCAGAACCGCCTGGCCCAAATAATACCCATTTGATAGGTAAGTTAAAAAAAAACAACAACAGATAACTGAAAAAAGAGTTTTATTAACAGGGACCAACCAAAAGAAAAAAGAGAAAAAGGAAGTAGTGGGAAATTTCCTTGGGTTTGCATAAGCACAGAAGTTAGTTGTGGCACTCAGCCAAGGCAGGGCTGGGGACTCCTTGCCGGGCAGCTAGGAGGCCTGGCAGATGTTCTGAATGGGAAGAAGGGAAGTAGAGCAGATGTCCAGCTCTAAGAGATCATTGATTGAGCAGGAGCCCCGTCATGCTTCTTAGCTGACAGCAAAAGGCATGGATCCACTGGTGAGAAAAGTCCTTTTCCTGAACAGTCAGCAAAGAGCTGAATGATTCCTGGAAATAGGTTCAAGCAGGAAAATTGGTTTGCATCTGTACATGTATTTATCTCCCTGTGGCTTCTACATGTTCAAGTCAAATATGAGTGTGAATGGACTGGGTTTCATCAGTAAAGAGGCCAGGGAAGATCATCTGATTTCTGAAACCCAGTCCATAGCCAATGTTTGTGATCCTGCATTGGAAAGTACAGTCGGGTGCCTCCTAACGATGGAGACACAGTCTGAAAAATGTGTTAGTAGGTGGTTTTGTTGCTGCACAAACATCATAGAGTGTACAAGATGGCTATGATGTCACTAGATATCAATCTAAGATAGCTATGATGTCACTAGGTATCAAACTCTTATGGGACCACTGTGGTATATGCAACTGACCAAAACATTATTATGCAGTGAATGATCATATCTGTCTCTCCTTCATTCACTGCCCTCCCCAATATCCCAGACATACCCACATGCACACAGGGTCTACTCCTAAAATCAAGTAAGTTATATTTAGAGATAAAATGGTTTCAGCCTCAATTGATTTAGATGTAAGCATTTTTGACTTGGGCTGTTTAGAGAATGATCCCCATTTATCATGGGGTAGCATAGTTGTCCGTGGTGCAAGTAAAACTTTGAACAGGGAGAGAACTTGTTTGAATTGTTACTAAAATATCTCTGAGTACAGGATGGTGCATAAAAACACAGGAGTGACTGAAACAATAACACAGAAGAAGCAACATATAGAGATATTGAGTCTATCATTCACATTTTTTTATGCATAGGAAAATATCACATTGATATAAGAGGTACAAAACAGTGCAAAGCACCAGTTGGATTTATCCTTAGAATATCATCCAAGCTTCTCATTTCACAGATGAAGGGACTTAAACTCAAAGAGTTAGAAGTGACTTGTCTAAGGTCTTAAAGCTGAAATTAAAACCTGGGTACTCCGACTTCTGACACAGTGCTTTTCCATTCCACCATACAACATTTCATTCATAGAAACAAACAAGTAGATAGGTAGAAGGGATATAGACAAACAAATACATCTTCTCTAGACAGTGTTAAGTTTTTAGGTATGGTTGTTTATCTTCAGATTGAATATCTCATAGGTACATCAAAAATTTCCTGTAGGACATTTAAACTTTAAAATGTTTAAAGTTTGAATGTCCTACAGGAACTGAGGACAGTTAAAAGTCCCCTATGGCTATTAAAATAATAGGTAGTGAGAAGAGTTGGGACACAGGTGACTAATGGGGTTTTGTCACCTCTTACCCCCATTATATATAGATATATTAAATAGATATGTAGATAGATACTTAGACAACATTGCATTTATAAGCAAGATGTCTGGCCTTTTTATTCCTGGGGGAGGGAACAACTGCTGACTATTTTTTCCCCAAAACTGCATTAAAACTTCTTTTATAAGAAAAACGAGAGGAAAAAAAAATCAATAGAGCATGAAAGGACATGAAAAATGCATTTTAACCCATATATTTTTTTTTCTAACAGTGCACTTTTTTAGATCTCTCTTAACAAAAGAGTCAATGTGATTCACAAGGAAAAAAATGCAACATAACCCTGAATTTGGGAGCAAAGAGGGGGGCAAAAAACAAGAATAATGAAGATCTAAAGCTCCGACCTAGTAACTTGAAGCACAGATGAAAAATGGTATCAGCCTTGGCCACCTCTGAGACTGGCAGGTCAAAGGGTACATTAAATGTGATGGGGAACAAATTCTGTTTTTGGATAGTTCAGCTTATATTCATATTGAAGCTTTTAAATCTCCCAACTCAGTAGAATTACTGTGGAGGAACCAAGTGTCCCCATGTGGACCTTGCTGCCCTTCTTTTTTTCTCTCTCCAAGAGAAATGGCATGGCAAAGGATGTGAGCCATCCCTTGCAGGGCTCAGGTGAAAAGAAAAGGGGAAAAAAGAGTACAGGTTAAATGCAATATTAAAGACGATCTCTCCTAATCAGTGTATCTTTCTTCCTTGCAGCTAAGCAATCTTTGTCAATTACAGGGCATTACTCTGCAGGCCAACTGGCAATTACAATGGCATCTTTCTTCTCATCACTGACAGCAAAAGGAGGAAATATTCTGAGTCCAGCCACACATAAAGAGGGAAACCGGAGCGCATTCCAGAGGTAATGTACAGGGAACCTACAACCAGGATGCAGATGCTATATGCAGCTGTTATGCAAAGAAGCTCCTGTTCTCAGAGCTGATGTGTTTATTTAGACTAGTGCTAAAGCTGAGTTAATGCCAATTTCCAGAGAGGATTAATATACACTAACGTGGAATTATTGAACTGTTGCACACATCTGGAAACGCACGTTTTTAACCATTTCTTTTTTGTGGCTGCCAGCTGCACCGGAGAAGCAGCTGATGGGGTTACTATTACTCTCTAGGCTTAGCTGAATAGATATGGTGCTATTGAGATGACCATAAGCCTTTCTGATGAAGACCATGGTCCTTGCCCCCATGGGTCCTTTCACTCCTCCTCTTTATCTTTGCCTGTGTGTGAGTTTCTCACCTTCATTTTCAGGATCTGGCTACAGTCTCCTCCATTCGTCCCCATCCTCCCACAGTCAAGACATTTTCCATGCAGCCATTTCCATTCTTTATAGGAACGGAAGAATCAGAAGGCTTTGGATTTCACCTCCACTTCTGTGGGTCAGTCATTTAACCTTTGTGCAGTACCGACTGAGTCATCGGGAGACAAGCCCTTTGGCAAAGTGATCACTTAGAGGAATGGTAAAGGACATCTCAAGGACACAACAGATCTCCTGACCCAGAGCTTCTATTTCCAAAATCTTATACCACTACGCCCCCTTACTGAGTAGCTGGCACACTCTGTAATGGACATTGCTCCTCCCATCCTCCTGCTCCACAATCTGTATCATTCAAGGAGGAAGCTATGGTAATTGTTGAGAAATGTTGTATTTATGGACATTCCTTGAGTTAGAACAGCTAAAGGTTTGAGCTACATTGTGAAAACAATCTGGCCACCTTATTCCTCTCTATCTCTTCTCTTGTGTCTCTCCTTTCTTGGATGGAAGCTAATCCAGATATGCAAATCATCACTAAGTATGCTGGGAAGACTTTGTCTACTGTCTTGGCTGCTGCTGTAAGGGTTTGCTCACTAAGAATCGCAAAGCACATGGCAATTGAAAGTGCCCACCCAATATCAGTCATAAAAGCAGTTTCTCGTGTGAGATTCTGCTGGGGGCTCTTCAGCGACTGCAGGCTTCGCCCCCTTCTCCCCACCTTTTACTTCCTAGATATCCAACTGTTCAGACGGATCCCACTGAGTGAACATCAGTCAAATCATCCCTTCGTCTCTGATTCCCAAGTACCCTGCAATCATTTGTGCTTTTCTCCAGAAACCTCTTTCAGTGCCACATCAGAAGAGCTCTTTAAACGCTAACAAGAACCAATATTTTAGATTCTACTGCTAGGCGATTCAGCTCAAGTCACTTTATTGTAAAATTAGATGTCATTGTGAAAAGCATGGATATAAATATAAGAGCAAAAGGCCCTTTTCTTAATGCGGAAACCAAGGTAACAATATCCTATTTTTCTTTGTCGTCAAAAAGTTCTTTACTTTTTTTTTTTTTGATAGCTCAGCCAATATAATGCACTGCATATTTACGCTTAGCATTAAATAACTATTATGCAAAAAGTACTCCACCGTAATATCTAAGTATATTTATGGAAAGCTAAATTATATTGCCAAGTTTATTTTAGACCAAAGAAGCCCCTGGGAAGGGATATTGTGTATTTTAAAGAGTAAATGTAAACTATTAAATAGAGAGAGCCTTTGTGGAGTGTAACACATTCTACCTAGGTAAATCACAGAGCAATTACACAGTAAACTTTTCTTTGATGAAGCACTGAAGTGATGACATGTAATTACTTTTCCAATGCTGCACCGTGTGTTTATCAAAATGTTAATGCAAGCATAATAACAGGCTGTATGTTTGCACCGAGAATGTCAGAGCCATCCAGCTGTCAATCACATCTGAAAATAAAATCGCAAATAAGCAGGCAGCTTGAGAACAGGAGTGACAGCCAATACTCACTCAGCTGACAAGTCCTCCGCTCCCCTCCACCAATCACAGTGTCACTGTAATGTACCTAATAGGAGGAGTATATCTTTTATTAGCTGGAATGGAACCAAGTGGCATAAATGGGCTGAACTTTATGTGTGGTTCCCCTCCCCACTTTGTGTTCTGCTAATGGGGCCTCTCTCTTGGGGGCCAGCCGACCCCATCCTGCTTCCTTTATCCACACTCCTTAGGAACAGTGCCCTTGAGGAAAGCTGCAGAGCCCACAAATGGGCTGGCATTATGAATATTCGATTCAGATCAGGCTTCTCAGCCAGCTGACTTGGTTCGATCGGTTAGAAGAAAACCCTGCTATGCTTTCCTTACTGTGGTCCTGCACATAATAAGTTCTAGGCTAGGATTATTGCAACAATTGGCTGAGTGGGTTTTGCTTAAAGCTCTTCCTGCAATTTAAAAAACAAACAAACAAACAAAAAACCCCAAACCCCCAGGTACCTGGTTTTGAAGAACAAGTGCCCATCCACAAGAGAATCAGGATTAATAAGTCAGTGCTTGGAGAATACAAGGCCCTGCAGCCTTCCTGGAATGTGAGGGTAGGTCATGTCCTAAATGGGGCCCTGATAATGTCATTTTCCATGATCATTTCCTTGTATTGTGGACCATCAAGGAAATAAACACTTTGGTTCTGGAAACTCTGTGTTTGCCCTGACTCATGCCTTCTTGACTTTCTCTGAGGACACTTTTCACTGAAGGATCCTTTCAGATGCGTCTAAAAATTGCCAACCGCTTGTTAAAGTGTGAGCAGGTGTATATATCACCATCTCCTTTAGATTGTAATTACAGACCTTCTTTTTAATATGTGGTCCATTTTGGAATTTCACCTTGTTTGTGTAAATGGGGCTGCTGGACAGGATTAAGTCCATTGCCGAATCTCCACTTTCTCTAATTCACTTACTTGGTTAACTGAACTCACAATGCAAATCATACCTACATATTTGTACTTTGTTGTTACCAGATGCTGGGATGGCTTGTCCATCCTGCCCTTTCCATAAGGCATTCATTGCCAGGGGAAATGCCCTTGTTCTTGGTACAAAGAGAGTGGGAAAGAATCCTAGTGAAAAGCAGAGGGTAGGGAAACATCAGGCCCCCAAGTCCACTGCTCTTCAGCAATTTTATTTCCATTATTTTTCATGCTTTCTGGTGATGCCAGCCAATTTTGCAAAGGCAATAGTCTTTGACATTCCTGGCTGCCTGAACCTTAGTGAAGAGCTGATTTCATCTTTTTTGGGTGACAGCAATGAGTGGAGGAATTCTTTCTATCCCACCCTCAGACTGATGAATGAGTGCATGTTGAATGGCAGACTCTCAGTTCTGTAGAAACTGTAAAAATTCACTCAAACACAGGAAACTTTAAAGTTTCTGGTATAGAGACCAGAATTCAGAGACTCTGACCTTCTTGAATACAACCTATTGGACTGTGAATGACTGTGGAGTAGAGGCAATCGACCCTGAAGATCTGTCTGCTGAACCCATCTGATAGTACCCTGAGTTCAATGGATCTGCATGGTTCTCCTGTTGTAGCCAATATCATTGCAGTAAAAATTAATATTCCTCCTCTTATTTAAGTGACAGTGGGTAGGATTTGCTGTTTTCATTTACTTTGTCCTTCTCTGCAAAGGGAGAAGCTGGGGCCTAATTCCTTACAAATTGAGCAAGAGATGGGAAAACCATCACATGCTTTTGAGAGTCCACTTCCAGGTGGAGAAATGAGTAGAGGACATTCCAAGCAGAGGTGTTAGTATACATAGGGTCATGGAAAGGATCACAGTGACTAGGCACTCTGGAATGAACGCAGAGTCCTCTATGATAATGAGATGCAGTTAAGGGGAAAGTGAGACAATTTGGGAATGCAGAGCAGTCATCAGAGCGGGTAAGAGAGAGCTCTCCCAACAGCACAGCGTGTACAGCCATTTCCAGCCTGATCCCCAAGTCTCATCTTCTCATCTAACTTCCTGCCAACTCCCTGTCCTGCACCTCTATCTACTTATGTTCTACACAAACGTAGGACTTGGTCATTGTGATAATTTCAATGGCTCCCCTCATGCCATACTTCTGGAATGTCCTCTAATAGTTCTCCTGGAAAAAAAAAAACCTGACACTTTACAATTTTTGGAAAGTTTACTTTTTCTGGGGCATGTTCCAGAAAGAACTTACTCATTCTCCTTAGCACTTCTATAATACTTCTACTTTTAGCATCTGCCTCCTTACACATATACTTTTCTGTTCTCCATATTATACCATGAGAATCTCATGGACAAGCATAGGCCCAAAGCTTTAGTTTGAAATTCATGGGTCTAACAGGTTAGATGATGAGTTCATGAAAGGTGATCAAAAATGCTTGTGGATTTGAATTAAAGATACGATATTAGAAAGTATGCTGTCAAACTAGAGACTCTGCATCTAGTAGAAGAAAAAGTTGGCCCTAATCTCTATCACATGGGGTTAGGCCCCAACTTCCTTAATAAGACACCTATAGCATAAGAATGAAAACCAAGAATCAACAAATGGGATGAATTCAAACTAAAAAATTTTTTTCTCAGCAAGAGAAATAATATGTGAGGTGAATAAGGAGACTACATCCTGGGGACAAATTTTTACCCCTCACAAATCAGATATAGCTCTAATCTCTAGGGTATACAAAGAACTCAAAAAGCTAAACACCAAAACAAACAAACAAACAAAAAAAAAAAACCAAAACAAAACTAAACACCAGAAACTTCTCAGAAGAGCATATACAATCAATCAACATATACATGAAAAAAATGCTCATTATCTCTAGCAATCAGAGAAATGCAAATTAAAACTACTCTAAGATACCATCTCACTCCACTAAGAATGGCAGCCATTATGAAGTCAAACAACAACAAGTGCTGGCGAGGATGTGGGGAAAAGGGTACACTTGTACATTGCTGGTGGGACTGCAAATTGGTGGAAAGCAGTATGGAGATTCCTTGGAAAGCTAGGAATGGAACCACCATTTGACTCAGCTATTCCTCTTCTCAGACTATATCTAAAGGACCTAAAAACAGCATACTACAGGGACACAGCCACATCAATGTTTATAGTAGCACAATTCACAATAGCTAGACTGTGGAGCCAACCTAGATGCCCTTCAATGGATGAATGGATTTTAAAAATGTGGCATTTATACACAATGGAGTATTATTCAGCATTAAAAAATAACAAGTTCATGGCATTTGCAGGGAAATGGATGGCATTAGAGCAGATTATGCTAAGTGAAGTTAGCCAATCCCCCCCACCAAAAAAATGCCGAATGTCCTCTCTGATATAAGGAGGGTGACTCAAAATGGGGTAGGGAGGAAGAGCATGAGAAGAAGATAGGGAAGAGGAATGGGAGAGAAAGGGAGGGAGAAGGGGAATTGCATGGATGGTGGAAGGAGACCCTCATTGTTATACAAAATACATGTATGAAGATGTGAGAAAAAAAAGAATAGTGTTACCTTAGATTAGGTAGAGAGAAGTGATGGGAGGGGAAGGGAGGGGATGGGAGGATAGGAAGGATAGTAGAATGAAACAGACATTATTATTACTATGTGTACCTATGTGATTGCATGACCAATATGATTCTGCAACCTGTACACTCAGAAAAATGAGAAATTATATCCCATCTGATTCAAATGTATGATACCTCAAGGTAAAAAAAAAAAAGAGTCAAAATTAGAAGGGAGGAGTGAAGCCACAGGTTTTGAATAAACACAAAAAACTGTCTGATCATTGGAGCAATTCAGTAATGGAAGTCTCTTGAAGCCAGGCATGCCCTATCACTGTAGGAATTAAAGAAGAAGATGGCAGTATCACCTGGGGAGATGCATAAATGACCTCAATGATCCTTGCGATACTTTTCCACTTTAAGAATGTGAAGTGTTCAGCTTTTATGGATTAATAAAAATACTTAAATTTATCAGAAAAAAATTCTAGTACCATAGTTCTCAGCATGTATAGAATTCACTTGTGGAACTTCTTAGAAATCTTTAGCTCCACCCTAGAGAATCTATTTAGTATTGTCAAGGAATCTGCATTTTAAACAACCCTCCAGATGATTCTGTTGGAAGTAGCTCTAGGACGTTCATGGAAGACATGTTGTTCTAGTGCATATCAATCAATGAGCCCTGAAGCTCTGTTATTCAACATATCTTTGTTTATCTTGACATAAAGATGACCCAACCTGCAGGTATCTCCCAATACATGGGTGTGAATAAGTTATAAGGTTATAATTTGGGCCCTAAGTCTAAGCACAGGGAAAACTTCAAATTGAGAAAGGCTGATTACCAGGAAAAACACTTGGATAGTTCTGAGAATGGCTGGGCAGGTTCATGACAGATACATGCTCAACAATGATGCAAGACTTGTATCTCTGAAGTCAAAGAAGAAACAGCCCCCAGGGGGTTAAATAGAAAATGTGAAAGCAAGCCAGGACCATGACCCAGGAAACTCATCAATCGACCCACTGGATGACAGGTTCTGAGGCATCTTCCTCGAGAAATGAGACAAGGAGCTTTGCCAAGACTGTGGGAGGAGAGCTTGAAGGTAATGATGTCACCTCTCAAGAGAGGCTAATGAAGTGGAAAAGGTCAAGGTCTCTGGAAAGGCACAGCAGTCCTATTTCAGCACAGAGAAGGGGTGGTGGCCAGGTATTTGAGCAATACTCAGAAGGTTGCTTGGCAGTGGGGCATCTTCAAATTAGACAGTTAACACATGACAGTGTTCACAAAGTTGCACATCATTTGGAGTTCAGAATTTAACCCAACACATGGTGACTACAATGTCGGGTGAAAGGGCAACATGTGAAGATGTTCCTGTATTGTCTGCACATGCAAAACAATTGTGAAGTTCCACAAATTTGATGTTTATACAAAATGCCCAGAGATTTGGATTTGACAGTGACAGCAAATAGGGTTATTTCAAAGAATGGTGAGGCCTTGTACATGGGAGAGGAATCTGATGCCAAGGAAGGGCTGTGGGTTCTATATTCTTCATTCTTGGACTACCTTTTCACTTTTTCATTTTGACATTTCAACAATGAGAGAGATTCCAAATGCAGAAGCATGTCAAATCTGAAAAGATTCACTTTCAGGTATAAACTGGATCCCAAAGTAAGAATACCGGGGGGGGGGGGGGGGGGGCGGCAAGAAAAGGAATCTCAGTATGGGGATATCTACAGTGTACATGTGGGGTTCATGATCAGTACAGACTTCCCAGAGAGAGGAGAGTGGCAACAGGAAATCATAAAATGTCTTCTTGACATGGATATGCTGAGAAATTTTCCTGTCAAATTCATTGACAAATGTGTTGAATTTCTAGGAAAGACAGCTTAAGTAGAGAACATCCTGGAATCTCAGCACACCTCAGATCTACTTAAGTTTTGTTTTCATTGTTTGTGATTATCAATGATCATATTAATCACGACCACCATTATTGCCAACCTCATTTTCATTATTATCATCAAAATCCTTTTTCCAACTGAGAAAAAGCCAGCAATACTGAATCTGCCTTATTATTTCCTCGCAGGTAATTCTTTCAGGGTGACGGAGTCTCTTTGTTTCTTATAATGCGGCATTAGTTAGCTGGAGGACAGAGCTTAGGGCAGCCAGCTGGCTGCCAAGCTATCTCGGGTTGTATGCCTCGGGCATGCCCCATTGTGCTGTCTAATTCTAGGGCACTTTGAAAAAAGGTCTCATTTTTTTCTATCTGGTGACAAATGCTTCATCTAAAAAATTGTGAGGCTCACAGGTAGGCATGATTTTACCATGGTCTGAACCCACTGATTATGGGTTATTGAACCACATTAGTATAAATGAGTAATGAGACTAAGGAAGTTTCTTTACTTTCCATGTCCAATCTGTTTCCCACTTTAATTTTGTGCTCTCTTGCTCTCCTGCCCTTTTCTGGCTCAACATCCTGACTCTGTTACACTCTTTTCCTTTTTGCTGTCCTTTGATGCTCCCGCCTGCATCACTCTCATGCTACTTTTAGTGATGATGGCTAAGTGGTTTTGCCCCATTGATAGCTTTTAGATGGTGGTGCCAATCCAGTTCTGAGGGAGGGAGCCAGATGCAAACAATGTAGAAACGTGGCCATGTCCAGATAGAGCCCTAAATGTATAAATTCTGAGCCCTGCTCCCTCCATGATGATAATGTACTCATTAATGTCTATTTCCAGCAGCCTGATATTGCCTCTTCAGAATCTCACCCCAGATCTAAGTGCATGGATATTTCATTTACTGGCTTCGTCTGTCCTGCCTCGCCCCCACTCTATCTCCTACCAGTGCCAATAAAAGAGGACAGCTCATCAGATAAGAAGTGGGTTTCATTTTGTTCACTAAAGACAGAAACTTTTTTCTTAAACTGAAGGTCTTCTGCCGGAAAGTACAGCCATGTTTCAGCGCTACATTCCAAAACAGGTGTTGGATAATTCAGTAATTAGTATGCATATCTAACTCCATGCAGCCTCTGTTGATCTCTCAATTATATTTAGCTGAGTCCTCTGAAGTTTGCAGTAGTTAATTAGAGCATTATTGAAGAGTTGGGCTGGAGAGCCAAGCTCTACAATCAGTCGACAGCTTGGTCCCATGGCCTAAGCATCAGGCTGGTCCTTGACTAGGGAGTGCCAGTGTGCAGGGTGACCCAGTGCCAGGAGGGGTTAGATTATCTTTTGAATAACAGCTGGAGGGAGGCCTCTTTTATGGGCAGAGAATAATGGCCACATTCCTTATTCTGTCCCATCCTTGACAGAAAAATTCACATTCCAGTGGTGATCACTTTTAGAAATGTCTCCTTAGGGGAAAAAAGAAAGCGTCAATGTTCAAGAAAAAAAAAGGACAATGGTTCTGAGTGGACTGAGGAAAGTTAAAATCTAAGGTTAAGACATGAGTTAGGGATTGGTTTCCCTGTCCCTCACTGCTTCACCTTGACTGCCCTTCCAGATGGAGGGTGCATGTAGGGATCCATGCAAGGGGAACTGCACACAGAATTATAGGAGGCAATTTGGAAATGATAGCTCCTGAATAATTGAGGTATCATGTCATCTGCAAGGTCTGAGCCTGAATGTCCAAAACTCCTGATAACTGCCCAGGTTCCATTCTGAATGTAGCTCAAGAGGATTACAGCAAGCATGCATTCATCACTTTAAGACTAAAAGACAAGCGTGTCTTGTCAGTGGAACGGTAGGGAGATGCTTTCGGGACTGGAGACTAGGGAGCAAGGAGCATTACTGATTATGGTCACGGTCAGTGCGCTTTTCAAGGAGGATTCTCCTTTCTGCCCAGGTATACCTTCCATGCTCTTCTTTTTCCAAATTCAGGAAGTCAGATGGGTCACTGCGCTTTTCTCCTTAAGCAGTGAGGCACGCAATTCTGTTACCCATCCATCACTGCGGGGAGGGACCTGTGCTCACTCACTAAGTGAGTTTTCACTTCTCAACTCCTCCTCCCCACTCCTCTAGGGGTCCCCTACCATGCCCAGGAATGTCAAAACAACAGAATGGCACATGTGGCTGAAATTATGTTTGAAATCAACCAAACACAGAGGATGAAATCCGTACAGTAAGAAGAAGGCTGCATTTGCAAGATCTAATCTCTACTCGACCACAGTGTGACTTTCTGTAAGCCATACTCCCATCAATCAACCAGAGGTGAGGTCACCCTTTCCCTGGGGATAGAATGAGAGAGTGTGGTTCAGGGGGAAGAGTAGGACAGAAACAATGGTTAGAACAAAGAGGCTTGGTCTCTACCTTGACACTTTGTTCAGGAGATGCTGGGAAAATCTCGATTTGATGTGGATATTGATTCCTTTCATCATAAATAAGAATCATAGGAGGACACATCCATACATTGCCCAGTACCCAGGTGAGAATTACAGGTAAGAACTAGGTGAAACTACTTGGAATCTACAAAGGGAGATAAAAACAAACACACAGTGCATTCTGGAGTGAGGCAGGTGTGTCATTAAGTGGCCTGAACTGATTGTCAGGAAGCTAGGGGAAAAGTTCTGAAGAGTTCCGGAGGCTAGTCAGCAGCCACAAAGACTGACATCAGACGGTTCACAATGCGGAGCTCTCAGGGCCTGAGAGAGTCTTTGAAGTGAGGGAGCTCCTTTGGGCTCTTCCACCTCAATCCCACTCTGCTGTGCTGTGAATTTCGAGGGCCCTTTCCAGATCCTTCTGCGATAGGGAAGAGTGCAGGAGAGCTCACTCAGAGCTCTGGGACTTCTGTCTTGATCACTGTGCCCTCTTCTCTCCTTCACTAACCATTCTTTCCAGAGGCTAGGCCAGAGGCCTGAGTCAGGTGCTAGACTCCATCTGTCTTGTTTACCCGAAGACAGGATGTGAGGTTGAGGCTTTCTCCAGGGACTCCCACCCCAAGAAATGCCATTTCAGAATTCTGTGGTTCCCAATCAGAAGTTCAATAAATAGATGAAAATGAGACTGTGGGGTACCTACTGAGGCTCACAAAGTGACCTTCCTCAGCTCAAGTGCACAGCATTGAGCACTGGCTTCCCAGGCAACAGACTAGGCTCTTGAAAAACAGCACCCATTCCTTTCACATACACAGTGGTTCGAGTGAATGAAGTTCACTGGTGAATTTATCAGTGTATGTAGGGTCCTATATTGTTGGACATTTTTGTGTGTGCTTATGTTTATAACACATGCCCTGTGTAGTCAGCCTTCACACCCATGTGTCCAAGAGACCTGACAAAAACAATTCAGAGGAGAAAAAAGATTTAATTGGCTCATGGTTTCAGAGGTCTCTGTCCATTGACAGCTGATTCTCCTGCTCTGGGCCCAAAGTGAGGCAGAACATCATGGAAGAAGGGTGTGGTGGAGGAAAGCAATTTAGGACATGGCCACCAGGAAGCAGAGAGAGTGCTCAACAAGAACAAAATATATACTCCAAGCAGGCATACCCCCAGTGACCCACTTCCTCCAGCCATATCCTACTGCATACAGTTGCTATTCAATTAATCCATTCAAGTGGATTAATGTACTGGTTAGGTTAAGGTTCATATAAACTCATCATTTCTCCTCAAAACTTTCTTGCATTGTCACATGCATGAGATTTTGGGGTACAGTTCATATCTGAACCATAGCAGGTACGCAGAGAAGGCCTCATCATTCCCATTTTACAGGTGAGTAAACTGAAGTCCAGAGAGACTGAGGTCCCATATCTAGGTAAATGGTAGAGCCAAAACCTGCGTTGGCTTTTAACAAATTTACTGAAGCATAACTGGCACTCAAGGAACCACACATATTTAAAGTAGTCTGCAATAAGACAAGTTTTGACATATGTACCCTCTCAAAACAATGACTACAATGACAGTGAGCACGTTCATCACCCCCAAAGACCCTTTGGGATCCCTCCCTTTGGCTCACCCACTTTCTCTCCCTGCAATCCCCAGCCAGTACCCAGAGATTTGCTTTCTGTCTCTAGAGATTAATTTGCTTTTTCTAGTACTTTCCATAAGTGGAATAACAAAGTATAAACTCCTTTTTGTCTGGCTTCTTTCACTTAGCATAATTATCTTGAGAGGCATCGCATTACTGCACAGTATCAGTAGCTCATTCCCTTCTACTGTTGCTGAGGAATAGCCCATTGTGTGGATGTGCTGTGATTTGTTTTGATTTGATGTCCAATGATTCTGTTTTTAAACTGCTCCTCTTAAAAAAAAAGAAGAAGAAGAAGAAGAAGAAGAAGAAGAAGAAAAAGGAAAAGGGGGGTGGGGAGGTCAATTCCCTCTTCTTTGCTCACGACTGTCAATGATTACAACTCAAGTCTCGTTTATCAAATATTTCCTGATGAAATGGACAAACACATTACAGGTTGCATCAGAGTTTCTGCGTGCACAGTGTGGGGAGGAATCGTCTCAAGGAGGTTTTATTGGGACCTGCATAACAAGGTGGCAGCTTCTCTGCTTGTAGAGAAGGAGGACTCACAAAGGCATAAACAATAGAGAACTTTGCAAAAATTATGAGAGCAATTTAAGAGTGGATAATTAGATATCTTTTGCAGGGTGTTTGGGAAATTAAATTAGCTTTTTTTTCTTTTAAATGAAGGTTTGTGGGATCACTTCATAAAAAAATATTGCTACAACTGATTATTTTTCTAATATTCTTCGCCTTTCTTCCCTGCATATCCAAAGAAGTGGCACTTCTAGCCCTTAGCTGTGGCAGCCAATCATAGCCTCTAATTGCATTCACTGCATAAATTGTTGGTGTCATGAATAATAAAATTAGTTTAAATAAACCCCCAGCCACAATCACACACACAAAAAGTTACAATCTGGTGGAGGATCCTGCATCCTTTCATTTTAGGGGAAAGGGTCAGTGTAATCTCAGTAGTTAAATCCTTGAATTAAAATGAAGATATGATTATTAGAGGTCAAGAGAGGTGAGGATAGGAGTGAGAGGAGACTGACTTGTGGCTCTTTACAGGTAAGAGAACTGGTGTCGTCACTGCAGTCTTTAGAGAGTGCTGCATATCTATGATAGACAGCCCTGACCGGAGACAGGAGACAGGAAGGGCTTCACTGGCCATCCTCGAGAAGAAGGAGAACATGGGCCCCAGAGCTGAGCATTCCTTTCCATGTCCTGCTGTGGCCTAATGTGATCTCTCCAGATGGCATCCAGCAACCCCAATCTATTTCTGGAAACTACACATGCTGGTCTGGCACAATGATTTTCCAATCTGCTGGTCAGTTTTCAACCGGATCTCATCAAGAACTTTGCCATTTAAAAGCAACCAAATCCCTAACTTCCCCACACCCCCTGGCTGTGGATGGAGGTGCCTGGACAAAGTACCATGGGAGTCCCCAGCCAGCCTCTGTGGGACATAATGACAGCACATCCTTCCCAAGGGCTCCAGGAAGGGGGGTATTTTGATGACCATGCAGCTTCTGTTTCTCTCTTCTTTCACACACTCTGCTCAAAAGCTCTGCCTTCTGCAGAGCTGCAAATAATAAAAGATGCTCAGTGATCCTGATGGTCAAATGGAACACCTGCTAGCCCGGGGCACCCTCTCATGTCACGAGGACAGCCCTGATCCCTCAGCAGCCTGCCCAGGGCCCCTTGGCATTCTCCTGACTACTTTTCTTTCTTTCTTTTAAATATCTATTTTTTTAGTTGTAGTTTGACACAGCATCTTAATTTAATTTATTTATTTATATGTGGTGCTGAGGATCCAACCCAGGGCCTCGCACGTGCTAGGCGAGCGTTCTACCGCTAAGCCACAACCCCAGCCCCCTGACTACTTTTCTTAGCATTGCTTCTCTTCACGTCACACAATACTCCCCAATACAATCCACTCCTTCAACCCTTACCCGAGCTCCCTGACAAGTGTCAATTCTCAGACTGGTTCTGGTCCCTTCTGTCCCGCCCTTGTCTTCCTGCATTTCTGAGCCACTCTGCTGACTTTATTTAATGAGGTTTATTGTTTGTGCTTAGTAATTTTCAAAGGCCCATCACCCTCTTTGAGTTCGCCCTTAGATCTTCAGCCTGCCAAAGAGGTGGGCTTTTGAAGTTTCCTTCATTAATTCAGTACCTAGCTTCTGCATTTAGCGGCACATGGGTTTGAAGTATACATAAGCCACAGTGGAAACATCTGAGAAGCATCCCAAGACACTGCAAATTATAAAGGGTGATTAGGAAATAGCATGGCTCTCTATCTTCTTATGCCTTAGAACTTTATTCCTTATATCAAAAAGATTCTGGGATATCAAAATATCACTGTCTGACTCTGATAATGACTTCCCAGAGTTTCAGACATTGGGGCAACAAAGATTTAACTTTAATTATCAGCAGTTCCTTTTTTGCTTTTTTAAAAAAAATCTTCAGCTATTGTAAAGGGCAGAGGAGATGGAAGGAGGGCAGAAAAGGAAGAGGAGGAAAGAAGTGAACTAGCAATCCTACCAAAGTCCTGCACAGCAGCTGCTATCTTTGACAGAGTCCCACTGCCTGAGTCCCAAGCAAGGGACTGCTTGGCTGGTGACATGGGGTGTTCTAGCTGTAGGTCTATCTTGCTAGTCCTGCCACTGTTGGGTAGCAGAAACCTAACCCAGAGAAGCCAAGTGGTCTAGCAATCAAGACAAATGAACAGTCTCCAGTAACTGCATAGAAACAATTCAGCTTCTAGAATCCAGTCCTGGCTGGCTGAGTGAAAGAAGAATGGCTATGAGGATCTGCTATCCCTAGAGCATGGGCAGTGTTGGAGGTCATGTTGGGGCAGCAGCAGCAGAAGCACCATCTAAGCCCCCTGCTCCCTGGCCCAGTGAGTTCCCTGTTATCCTTGACTATTTCAGAGGAGCATGGTCCCTGAGAAATCTAGCCCAAGGAAATGAATCTTATCTAAAAATACCTAAGAATCTCTGCAAAAATAAGGTCAGAGTTTAACATCTATTGTCATGAATTCTATGCCATTACTAACTTTATGAACAGCTGGCCTACATCCCCTTTCCTTCCATGTTCCACCTGCACGCAAGAGGTCTGGATTCTGGTCCTGGCTCTCCCAGTGTCTCAGTGCAGCTGGAGGGAAGTCACATGGCCTCCCTTGTCCTCCATGGCCTCTTGGTGATCTTCCAACAATTTCTGGCAGAGGACACTTCTTCTTTTTCCCAAATGAAATTCTACATGGAACTTCAATATTTAAAGTTGGTAAAAAAGGGCTGCCCTGACTGAGGGCGGTATCTGCCTGCTCTGCTTTCCTTGTCTCCTTCTCACCTCCTGCCCAGGCCGAAGTCAAGGGACCTCACAGGACCCCGACTCCTCTCAGAACCCAGCAGGAAAACAAAGCTCTCAACAATCTTTATGACTGCTAGCTGTATTTTATGACTTGATTTTAATCTGTACCATTTAGGATCTACTCGGGAGGGGCCCTGAGAGAGGTATAAGTGGCAGGCTTTTTTTCCTGGAAGAATCAGCTATCATTTATCTTTAAGGAGGGAAAAAAATGACAAGCCTGAGAAAATGATTTCACTTTTACAACCTTATTACAAATGCTGAGCACAGCTGGGAGTAAGGCCCAGCTCTGTGTGTGGGTGTGGGTGTGTGTGTGTGCACACGTGCTGCTTGCTGGGTGTGGTTAGAGGTTCAACCTTTTTTCTGTTGTTGGTTTCATCTGCAGTAGTGGAGTAGATAAAGGGAAACTGCTCAGTGCCCTGGCACTATGGCCAGGACATCCCCAGATGGGAAACTTTTCTCACGTCTCCATGGCAGTGCATGCAGCTCACTGGGCCCCCTTCAAGAGTGAACAAGAGGCAGACACAGGTAGCGTTTATCTAGTGGACAAATCTGCACATGGACAGACTGGTGTCTGCCATCCTCACTGCAGATTCAGGCAGGGATAATGCCGGAGATTCTAATTGCCTGTGGGATATGATTTTGCCACCCCCCACCCCCGCCGCACAGCTGTTTTCATGCTGGGGTTGGATTTTGGCGCTATAGTAATTTTCCCCCATTGTCTGGTATCCCTGCATTCACATTCGAGAGGGATAGGAGAAGAACAGTGTTCTCAGGAGAAAATTTCAGCATTTAGGATTCATGCAAATAAACACACCTATTGCTCATGCTCCCCACCCCTTCCCTCAATCCACTCACGGCAACTCAAAAAAACACCTTTCTAAATAGTTCTTCTCCTGTAATTTCACTTCCTTTAAAAATAGTGATGGGGTTACATCTGATGCCCTGGAATGTCCATCATGCATTTATTTTATCCAACTCAGTGCTAGGCAGCAATTAGCAAAGGTAACACTAATTAGGTTTTACAATGTATTTTGTGTCCCTCTAAACTTAAGTCATAGCATTTTTAAGCTTCTAATGATTGCAAGGTCATTTTGCTATTCTTCATAATAGCAGGGATGTTAATGAGTGCATTTGGTATGCATGGGGATGCCCCTGTTTCCTCTTGGGACTTATTAGCATTTATTGGGGACACTTTACTGAATTTGTTGCTGAGCTCATGTCCTAAATGGAACTAGCCACATGAAAGCCTAGAAGTTTTAGACTTGAGTGCAATCAATCCCACCTAAGGTCTAGCTATCCAGATCATCGTGAGATAATTTGTTTTCCCCCAGAAATTTAGAAGGTTCACATTCTTATTGTCAAATCTTCTTAACTGGCTAATCTCCATTTCCCACTTCTGAATGTACTTATACATGTTCCTTCCCACTTAAAAAAAAAGTTATTGCTATGGTTTGAATATATTCCCCCCAAGTTCATGTGCTGGACATCTAATCATCAAATTGATATATAAATGGTATTTGCGGGGGGAAGGCTTTGGGTGGAAATTAGGATTAGATGAGAGCATAATTGTGGGGCCCTCACAATGGCATTACTGGCTTTCTAAGAAGAGGAAGAGAGTTATGAGTTAGCAACTTGCTATAAGTATGTTACCATGTGGCCAGAAGGCCCTCACCCGACACCAGTGACAAGCTGTTGGAGATCTCCCAGCCTCTAGAACTTTGAACTAAATAAATTCACACTCTTCCTAAATTACCTGGTCTATTCAGTTTTAGCAACAGCAAATGAACTCAGACAATTATTAAACTATGTATGTTACAAATAACTTTAGCATTCATAGTTCCATGTTTTAATCTTGCCAACAGCATATTCTGGTTATTTTTGCTGGAATCAGTTTTCTATCTCTGAAACAGTAAGCTCTCGGGAGGCACACTACAAACCTTTACAATGAGCTCTCTCAAAAATGTCTACCCCAGGACCTTGTGTGACTCAGTATTTTCTGGGGGCTCTTACATGAACTGCAGATAATGAGATGAGGGGCATGGCAACGCTGAGGTTCAAGCAGCCCAAGAAGAATTATTCCCAGTGCAGCTAGAAAACTTGACAAAATATATTTTGATGGCTGACATGTCTATATCATGATGTCTGGGTGGCCTTATAGGATGATGTGTTTTCAGAGGTCTATTGGGATTCAGGCTTCCTGCTTCCCTTCTAAGGGAGTAAAGGGAGGTGATGAAGGAGGAAATAAATATGCGAGCAAGAGAAAGCAGGAGTTATCTTAATTTCATTTCTTTGCTCTGCAAATGTCTATGCCCTCTGAGCTATGAGCCAGCTCAGTGTTAGGTGTAGGACTATCATACTGAACAAGGCTGGCATTATCCCCGTCTCTTGAGCTTACCTTCCAGTTTGGAGCACCCTAACAAGCACTTAATTCTCCTGCTGGTTCTTATTTTAAACCCGTTAAGCATAATAAAGATATTCAGGGTATTATGAGTGAATGGTTGGTCCTATTTATTCAGTGGGGCCCAGGGGATTCCCTGAGGCAGTGATATATCAGCTGAGCTCTGATGAGGGTGGCTAGACAGTCGGGGTGTGGGGAGGGAGAGGGAAGGACATTCTAGACAGACAGTAGCATACAGAAGTTCCCAAGGCAAAGACAGCAAAGAGCTAAGAGACCAGGAGAGGGTAGTGCTGGACGAAGCTGGCCAGCCAGACTGGGGCTGGACTCTGCAGGTCATGTCACAGAGTGCCATTTATATCCTTGACCATGGGAAGTTACTGGAGTCTTTTAAGCAATACAGTGACATGATTACCTATGTCCCTCCATTGTATATATTTTCTTGATCAATGGTCAGAGAAATACTTTTAAGTTTTCTAGGTACTAAGCTGGGAGTAATTGTAGCTACTGACACCGGGTGAATATCAAGATCATTCGTTATGTTTCCCCATTGTCTCAGGAGGGTGTGCAACTCCAAAGCCCTCTTGGATAATTGATAGATTAACAGCTAAAAGATGAAGCTTTTTTCTTTTTGTTGCTGTTGTTGTTGCTGGGGATTGAACCCAGGGTCTCGTGCATGCTAGGCATGTGCTCTACCACTGAACTACAAACCCACACCTAAGACTGAGCTTTAAAAGTAAGTACCTCCAAGGAAAAATGATTCTCCATTCCCAAAGGTTGCAGCCTGTGACCAGTCCTAGTGCTTCCATAATACCCGAGGTTATGGTTTAGATATGAATTGTCCTCCAAAGGCTCATGTGTTGAAGGCTTGGCTCCCATGCAACAATATTCAGAAGTGGGAAAGTGATTGGAGCATGAGGGCTCTGATCTCTTCAATGGATTATAGGTTTATTATTGAAATGGACTATCAGGAGGGGTGGAAACTGGAGGAGGTGAGGCCTAGTTGGAGAAAGTAGGTCACTAGGGGTGTGCCTTGGAAGGGTGTTTGTTGTCCCTTGCCCCTTCCTCATTCTCTTTGCTTCCTGGACACCATGAGGCAAGCAGCCTTCTTCCACCACAACCTTCCACAGTGATACTCTGCTTCATCTCAGGCCCAGCAACGAAGCCAGATGACTAGGGACTGAAATTACTCAAACCATGAGCCAATATAAATCTTCCTTCCCATTAGTTGTTTTTCTCAGGTGTTTTGTCATAGTGACAAAAAGCTGACTAACATATTTGCCTCCCCCAGGGAGCTTCCTTCTTGCAAAAGAAGGAAGAAAATGGAAGAAGGAAAGCAGAGAGGGCTTGAGGGGAGAAGCAGAAAGAAGAATGGAACATTTAAAGTAATGCTGGCTGACGAGCCCTCAGAATTTTCCTGTCATACCTTTAAGGGAACCAAATGCCAGAACATGAAAGAAAGACTTTAGTCCAGGTCTCAGACAGAGCAAGGGACAGAGTTATGACTTTTCGGGTTATTGAAAATCCCTGTGCACAGAGCACTGGGTTCTGCAGCCTCTGAAGCCGGTAGGGGTTGGACCCTGATGTAGTCACTTCCCTAACCTCCTTTTACTGCTATCCTGAGCCTGGTACAAAACTCAATCTGTCAGAAGCCACAGTGGCCACAGGAGACCCAGCTGCCCCCACTGGGCTGGCTGCCTCAGACCCCAGTCAATAAACCTCCTTGTAGCCACACTTAAGATAACAGAAAGAGAAGAAACTGCAATGGCTTTGTCACTAAAGCGAATGGCATATTCTTATAGTCAGATAATGCAGAAATAAAGTACATTTGTAATAGACAACAAAAGGATTATCCCCCATTCATTTCAAAGCACCCTTCATCCCACTCAGGGATTACATTTCTCTTTACTTATCTTGCAAATAGTTTTCTTTTTATTCTTTTTACCCTGAAGAGCATATGCATGGCTTATGGCAAATATAAAACATAGCTGGACCTTTGAGAGGCAAGGGCTCCATTAGTCAGAGAGAAGTCACCCTCCCCAGGACCCAGTGAGTCTTCTAATCCACTGCTAGGCAGTGGGACACCTACGAAACTAACCCTATATCATCCAATGCAGAGCTGCATATTTGCTGGTCTGCATGGAAAAAAAATGATCTCTGAGAGATGGCATCAGAGAGCAAACCAGAACCGGGCAGAGGAGCCAGAGAGCAAAACAGAACCAGGCAGAAGGGCCTCTTGAGTACTCCCAGTATTAGACTTTGGCCCTGAGATGTGCTTCATGGCTCTCCTCGGCATCCTCCTGAGGTATCAGTGTTCTTTGCAGAACCACTGGAAGGCATGCTTTTAAAGACTACTCATCCTTACTCAGAATGGGGAAAACATCAAAATCTGAGAAGCAGAAACTAAGGGTATTCTAGAGAGTGGAATGATAGTATGGATGCCCTGAAAAGCCATATGTGGGACCTATTCATGGGTCCAATGTCCACCATTCAGGGCACAGGAGACTGAGTGAGATGGCTATGACTTTAATTCTGCCCATTATCTTGGCTCTGCACAGGTGAGACATATCATGGTCACAGCATGCACTCTGGTGATCTCTGCATATGGGTAGCAATCACTCTCATCATGCATTTCATCCCTAGAATGATCTACTTAGGTCTCATCCAAACACATTTCCTCCTTCTTAATTATTGTGTTCCTCTGTAGCCCCAATCACATAATCATAAGCTCTACACAGTGTCTAATTTAATAAGCACTGCCATTTTTTTCTTTTGACAATTTTGACTCCTTTCTTTTGCTCCTCAAAGATTTTGTAGGTCAAAGGATTCTAAGAAGAGGCCAGGCCCGATGTGATTCTGCAATCTGTATTTGGGGTAAAAATGGGAGTTCATAACCCACTTGAATCTAAAATATGAAATATGATATGTCAAGAGCTTTGTAATGTTTTGAACAACCAATAAAAAAAGAAGAAGAAGAGGCCAGGGACATAGCAGGAGCAAATAATGTTCTCTAAGTACCTTCAAGTTTCTGAGTAATCTCAAGCATACTTCCTGAACTTCTTCTTTCCTGTTATTCCTATTATCCAAGATATCAAAATTTGAAAAAATTCATGAATATGTATTGCAAATAACTCCACAAAAAAGCAAACCCTCTGGCTGCACTGGAAGGGATGAGCACATTGAGAAGAGACTTGATCTGGCTGCAGGACTACCCTGGGAGCCTGCTGACCTTTCTTTCTAGGCTGGTGGGAAGTTTTATGATGGAAAAGTCAGTCTTGCAAGGTGAGGGTGCAAGACACACTTTGGGAGAGGCTTCCATGTCAAGTATTCAAATTTTTATAGAAAATTAAAGGCTATTCTCAAATGTTCTCTTACCTTGTGTGTGTGTGTGGGGATAATATGCAATTCAAGTAGCTTCAGTGCAGTCCATCAGGAGCTTTGTACCTTGATCATTCAACTCTCCAACTCCTAAAGCCCCTCATTCTCAATGGGAAAGAGAGAAACTGCTCCCACAGAGGGTTAAATTCACAGCATTCTCCTGTTTGTATATAACAGGACCATTAGAGTATTTTTATTTCTCCTCTCTCTGTGTTGCACAATACCACATCAAAAATACATTTGCAGTGGAGCTTATTTTCTGAAGATGGATAATTTGGTTAAATCTCTTCCACTTTGATTTCATCTCCAGTTTCGGACGAGCGGCCGTACAACATGCAGCAGCAAAAGCCCATTTGATTCTCATAAAAAAGAATTTAATGACCCTCTGATATAAAATTGATCCTCTGATAAGATGGCACTTGTGGGCTTCTTTGACAGAAGTGTTAAAGCAGTGAGTCTGCACAGCTTCCCTGATGGGCAGCACCTTCAGTTGCAGCTGGGCCTGCGAAGGACTTGCAGTTTTGCCACTGCTTGGGAATGGGGTAGTTGCTTGGGTTGTCACTACTGATCCAACACATGGAGTCACTGAATTCCTTCGGCTCTTACCAGGCATGGCATGGCCACAGCTCATGTGGGTTAGGAGGGGTGGACAACTGCCTTGTAGAATCAAGTATTTAATGTTGGGAAGTCTCAGATTGTATTGGCCCTGGTTCTAGTCTCTGATGCCACTACTTCCTATTTTGTAGAGGGTTGAGAGTAAAGACTCAGGTATTAGAGTCTGTAAACAATTCTGGATGGCGCCTGGCAAAATGCCAGGGGGAGTGGTTTATGAAGTAACAAAAGCGAGCCATTAAGTGTGGAGATTCCTTATTGGTTGACTGCTGTATCTAGTTTATGCTAATTAAGATAAGCTGTGTGGAATGTATAAATATCGCTCTGGTCCTACAATAAACGGCTCCTGGCTCCTACTCCTGCTGTATCAATCTACACAAGTTGCTCGTCACCCCCTGGTTATTTTGCTGCAGCCGGACTGTGGCACTCAGGAGCAGACTTATTAGTGATGAGGAAAATGAAAATAACAATGAAACATTACTTTTTTGCCAATTGGGTTAATAAGAATTAGAAAAGTGGGGAATACCAAGGATTGTTGAGCATGTGGGAAAACTGGAAGTCCCACAAACCGGTGTTCAGAATGTAAACTGGTCAGTGTAAATATCTGGTGCTGTTTAATGAAATTATCTGTGCAAATATTTTAAGATGCAGAAATTTGGTCAGGCAGTGTGAATGCTAGGACTCTCTCACAGTTCCACAGGAATGGGGGTTTAGAAGCAATTTAGAGATCTACCAAAAGGGAATGGATGAATAAAACTCTGAGTGCAAAAATTAGAAACAATGAACAGGCAGATATCTAACACCAACAATTCTTTTTTTTTTAACATGAACAATTCTTAAAAACAGTATTGGATAGAGAAGAGTTATATCTGCAACACAATACTCTGTGGGTAAATTAAAATTATTCACATACACATATTATATATACAATGTATGTGTGTGTGTGTTTCTCTTCCTTTACCCATATGTCTTTAAATATATATTTTATATGTGTAGTACATATAACATATATTATGTGTATATATAATATTGCATATTATATCTATCTATCTATTCAAAACATATATAAAATATTACAATGGTTACCTGTGGGTAAAGGAAGGGATATAGGAATTAGGACCAAGGATAAAGGTGGAAATATATATATATATATATATATATATATATATATAAAAGAGTTCTTAGATGGGTGATGATGTGCCATAAACTGAGAAATATGACTAATCCAAGTCTTTGAAGTTTATATTCAATTTTTAAAAACTATCACATAACTCAGAACATGGAGTAAATGACAAGTGGTGATTTTGATGGTTACAATCCAGGCTCCCTTTCTCAGCAGTCCTCTGAACCTTCTTGTATAATCAGTGGGAATGCTGTAAGGTGAAGAAATTTAAAAGGGGGAAAAATTCTCTCCTATTCCTGATGTCCTTGTGAGTGCAGATAATAAAGTCATAGGGAAGGTGAAAGGCCAATTAAAGTAGATTACAGACTAACTGACCCACAAGGATGGAAAAAAAAAGAACCAGTAGATAAACTCCAATCATGTAAAATGGAGATTTCCTGTGAAGTGTGTGTGTGTGTGTGTGTGTGTGTGTGTTACTAATTTGGGATATGCATAGACTTTTTGACTTGGGGATAATGATCATGCAGAGAGGCTGATCAAAACAGGAGCTTTCCTGAATTCTTTTTTAAAAAATATTTTTATAGTAGATGAACACAATGCCTTTATTTTATTTTAATGTGGTGCTGAGGATCGAACCCAGTGCCTCACACATGCTAGGCCAGTGCTCTACCAATTGAGCTACAACCCCTGTTCCAGCCTAAATTCTTTATAGACTTTCACTCCTTGTAGACATGAAGGTGGCTGAGAAGCAGTGAATGAAAGTCATCAAAGTCATTTGCACTTGTAAAATGTGACCCAGTAACCACTAAACAGAAAATCTCTGATAATAGCAGTTAAAAAAAAAAAAATAAAGCCTGTCACCTATCTTACCTGACAAAGGAAAGGAAAGAGCCCACAGAGCCCACAGCCGATTAGGAAGGCAGATTGGCTTTGCATCCCTGGAATTATAATGGTGCCTACTTTTCCTCTTCTGGCTAACTGGTTTGAGACAATGCAGTGGAAGATAAAACTTCCTTGCAGCTGGGTCCCCCAACCTCTGGAGTCAGGCCATTCTCACCAATTGTCATCAGCTGGAATATGCAGCCAGATGAGTCCTAGAACTGAGGTTCTGGAAGCAATACTAGTGACAAGTGCTCTCTGGTGACAAAGGTAAGAGGGAGGTTGACAGAGACCAGGGTTGGCAAAGCAGCTGCCCCTGAAGTTCTACAACAATTCAATGTACCATTTAGTTCACAAGGGATCCCCAAGCCTGGCCAAAACTAGGAGTTGAGTTTCACATATTAGAACAGAAGAAGCAAGCAAGGGGAGACCAGGAGCAGTCCCAGACTTAAGGCATCTTCTTAGAGATTCATCCAGTGCCCAAATATACAAAACCAGCATCGTTCTTCAGATTAGCAAACAAGCTGATAGGTGGAGGTGACAGATAGTCTATAAAGGGCTAGGTGGTTGGTATTTTGTAAAAAAAAAAAAAAAAAAGTCAGTTCAAGATCACTTTCTCTACTCTTCAAACCAGTTGTTTTGCACAGAGGAAATATACTGTTTGGGTCAGGAAGCTAACTGTGTGAGTGTGTGAGTGTGTCGATTCCCACATGTATAAATGTGCAGCTCTCATGTGTCTACTATACAGCAAGTAGCCGAATATTGGAACCCCTTCAGTAATGGGTCTCCTGCATTCTTCAAACCCCAAACCCCTTCCTCACTCATGGTCAAGGGGAAAGTGAATTCAATTGAGGTTCAGAACTACTCAAAGATTTCCTTGATGCATGTGAAAATGCAAGAAGCGTAGGAAAAGCAATGACCCCTGCTGCCTGTCCCCCACCCCCCTGCCCTCCACACAAAAGGAAAAGAAACAGCAAGCTTATCCATGGCAGCCTGAGAGGAAGGCATATTCATTTTTAAGAAAACACTTTCATTCCCTGTCTTTCTGCAAAGGGTTAAACATAAAGGTAATTAAACAATGATTTCTTTATAAGTGCTGGACTTCTGAGGCCTGTTTTCTCTGTTGGAAAAAAAAATAGATTTAAGATAATGGCCCTATTCTCCTCAGAATAAATTAAGCTCAGAGATAAAGAATTCCATTACTAATGCCTTTCAGCAAAGCCCAGGCATCCTTTAAAGTCAAACTTTAAAGTATAATGTGCCGTGATCTTGCTGAAATCTTTCCTGTAATGATATTTAAGTGATGGGCAAGGGTATCAATGGTTCAGGCAAAGTATTGATTGTATATCTTCAGGGCTGCTGGGCCCTTTCAAGGCATTGTATTTGAGGGAAAGCATTGCACTTATTTAAATACACTTTCAAAACAGTTGCAAGTTAACTCAAGTAACTGTTTTTTTAAAAAAAAAAAAACTATAGGAAAAAGGGCAAGTTGGAAAAGAAGAAGGAGAGGGAATATAGAAACCTGGTAAAAACTCAAGGTAGAAATCAATGACAAATACCAAACTTCAGCATGAACAACCAGGCTGATCAGCTCCTGCATCTACTTCAAGTTGAAGAGTCTTTTTACTGTTTAGCTCTCATGCCTTTTCTTTTCTGTGGGAAGAGCTGACAGAGAGTCCTCTTCACTCTTGTGTCAAAAAGATATGCCCTGTCCCTTGGGGAACAGGAGGCTATTTGAAGTACAGATAGTTAGTTGCTAGTCTGAAAAATCTGCACAATCTTAGCAAATCCATCTCCTTCTCTCAGGAGGGCGACTCAAAGAGCCAGAAGGAGCTCATGGACACTAGATAAGCAAGGAAGGAGGATGGAGCTTGGGTGACCTGGGTGATGGCTTGGGTGGCCCTGTTGGAAACCTCTTGGAGGAGCCAAAAGCTCTTGACACCTCATCCAAGCATCTGAATCATTACCTTATTTCGGTCATGACTTGGATGTCTAAAGCCATCAAGCATGATGCTGACATACTTATGACTAACACTGAATGTGGGTTTGTAAATTCTAATTCATCTCTGCTACATGGTTGTAACCTTCTTAAGGGCAGAGATTGAAAACTGTTAGTTGAGAGTCTCAAATTCATGTCTCTGGAGAGTGCTCAATACAATTTCCTTCAAGAGCTGTTTTTCCTCTTTGAAACAAGAAAGTTGCTCACAACTGATGTCATCCTAAAGTTTGCAGCTTAAGTGACATCAATTAGTAGCGTTGGAGACACCTGCACTCCCCCTGCAGTATAGGACATATCAGGAGCAGTGGGTCAGGCCTTGCTGCTGCTTTCTTCTCTTCCATGGGACAATGACAAATATCCCCCAGTGTCTATTTCTCTGGCATCTGCAAAGCACACTCTAATTCCTATGTGTTGCCCTTTAGTCAGAAAGACTCCCAGAGTCTTGGTGCAATGGTGTCACTTACCTAGAGCATGCACAGAACTTTGGGATCACTTGGTCCATCATTTGGCTCACCTAAAGATACTATCCTTGGCACTGGCAGGAAAAAAAACATTGTGATGAGGAGTCTAGATAATTCAGAAAAGAGACCTAGTTCCTGGTCAGATGGGACATACTTTTGTGTCTTGGTTATATAGAAAGAGGTTCCCATTGCTTACAACTTTTGGCTTCCACACAGTCTGATTCTTTGGAGCAAATTAATATGACTATTGGAAATATGTGTCTGCCCACACATGTATACTCATATTTATGCCATATATATTTATTCATGACTTGAAAATGTATGCTTCTTATGAAATTCATTTAAGGCTGTATGTAAAGAAATTTAAAAGAATGCACTCATAATTATACCATCTTCATGTAGCAAACTTGCTTCCCAAACATTTGTTTGGTACTTGCTCTCTGCAGCAAGGTGCTAATTCCTACAGGTTCAAGAGAAGGCATACTCCTTTTGCTCCTGAGTCCACAATCCATTGAGGCAGATAAACAGCAAAAACAACAACTATAAAGCAGGGTATCAGGAAGTGTACAGAATGCTGGGTAAGCAGTAGGGCACACAGCTCCCTTCCAATATTTGGGATGAAATGATCATGGAAGATGTACAATTTTGTATTCTCTTTTCCTCTTACTGTCTTAGTCATATCTCCTTCTGAGGCTATGTGGAGACGCCTTCATCTTTCAGAAATGCCTTTTTGTTAAATAAACAGAAATCTGGTTTCCCAAATGCTACCATCCAATGTTTTTGTCTATATTTATTGCATTACTTCATCAAAACAATATTTTTTAAAAAGGAAGCCCAGGGTCCAACAACCTTGTGAAATAAGCAAAAAAACAGTATCATTCACTCAGCAACAGATTGTACCTGCCTGTTGTTTTCTTGCTTGTCTAATTATTCCAAAAAGAATAGCTGTGGTAAGGCACTCTCTTGTCAGCAAATATGCTTTTGATTTAGGAAATTATTATAGAAAAATGCTGGAAGCCTTGTAGTCATCTTTGCTATATTTAGAGGGAAAATAATATCCCACTGCAATTACCATTTGGTATGAAGTTTAGGCATTCACATTTTTCTTTCTTTTCTTTTTATAATTTTTTTCCTCCTTTTTCCCTCTAGGTTAACAATGCAGGGATCATAGTTGCACAATTATTAAAAAGAGGCCACTTAAATTCAACCCTCCATAGATACAGTGTCTGTGGCAGTGTTTAATTAGAGATTAAAACTGAGGAATTGAATAATTGAGGTTGCTAATGAATTTGAAAACTCAGCAAAGCAAGGAGAGCAGAGCATTTTTCTGGCTTTGCTTTTCTTCCTTTAACCCTCTTCTCATTTCCAACTATTATCACATTTCTGGCCTTGACTGCTGAGTTTATTACTACTCATATCCCTGGCCTAAGTATAAAAAAAAAGAAAAAAAAAGCTGTTGCCTCTTTGCTGAGCTTCTGGAGATACTCGGTCTATTGGATTTATGACATGTTCAGAAGGTTGCAATTGCAGGAAGCTGACAATGATGAAAATGAGATATGTTGGGCCACCAATGCTTTCTGTAATCACCTTAATAGGTCACCATAACAATGGATGCTCTTGGCTGGAAAAATAAGAAGATGATCCTAAATCAAAGAAAACTTAATACATTAATAGTCTTATTGTTCCTTCCTCTGGGGAAACTGGATTATTTGGGAACCTTGCTTGGTAGACTTGCATTAGCTTTTCAGATGCACAGCAATGAAAGCGATCCCTTGGTTCACCCTAGAACAGAACTAACCCTTCAGAGGGTGACCTGTAATAAATGTGCCTTTGGTGGATAGCACATTTCAAACCCAGCCTGGAGGTGAGTCTCAAGCAGGGAATTCTGCATTAAGGGAAGGCTAGGATCCAAGACCCTGAAGGTCCTTTCCCACTCGAAAATACTATGATTTTATAAAGATAGCATAGAGCAAACTGCCTTGTTCTAAGAGAACTGCTCCCTTTGAAGTTTCTCTTTAACACAAAGGTAAAGTTTTTAGGACTATTTTTATCTTTTGGATGCTGTACCTCAGACGATCCATTTCAAGCTTCATTTGGCACAAAACCTAGATGGTTTAAATTGGCATGCAAGGTACATGTCTACATTTTTATGGCCAAAGGCCCCCAAACTCACGATTACTTGCTATTTTACTATGGCTGGTGAAATCATATCTTGATGTTTATTTCATCTCTGACTCCAATCAGTTCAACTACTAGTAGTCATAGTGCAGCTGGTAAAAGGGACTTGCTCTAAAGCAGCACTAGCACAGCAGACACTCAGTCACAACATCTTTTATGAATAAGAGGTCATTACTAATAGCATTTCCTTAAAACTTCTTAGCCACACTTCTTAGCTCAGCCACTGATGGCTTCCTACTGATGATTTTAAGTGTATGTTTTTGACAGCAGGAAAAGAGATAATCTGTCTTATAAGACTATTCTTATTTATACCAAGAAAAACCTGCCTCCTGCTACAGCTTAGCACAGCTTCAGCTTGGGGCCAGGGGTCAAGCTAGAAGGTATGCATAATGCACATATTTAATCTTGTCTTATCTATTTTTATTCCATGCTTCCTAAATACTTGTAGCATTCTCTTTGTGTCTACAAACATCAATGCTATTATTCCTCTGAGACATTAAGACCCCAGAGAATAGATACTGTAAACACGTTCTTTGAAGGTATCTAGGACAGCTCCAAGAATAGTCAAAAATATAATAATTTACTACAGATGATGATGGTGATGGTGATGGTAATGATGGAGAAATGGTGAACAGTATAAAAGCCCATCTTGAGATGGGAATTTGTGGCAATGGTTTAGAGGACAAAGCCATTTGGGGGAGGCAGGGTTGTCCCTAGCACCAAGAGCAGCTCTGTGCTTAGTGTATGTGAAGTATGGTGAAGTCATCTGCATACCATCAATGGCGGGCTCTGAGGACGTGACTCTGCTTACAGAGGGGACTGGATCGGATGAGGGTTCATGTTTCTTAGTGAAGGAGATGTTCCTTAGAGGGGGCTACAAGCTGAGAGGCTACAAATACTGATAAAGTTTTCCTAGGAGGTGATGGGAAGTCCCAAACTTTCAGCTGACCTGTTTTCTCATTTGCAAAACAACACTGTGAGGTAAACATCCCTAAGGATCTGCAATGCATCAACCTGGCAGAGGGACACCCAACAGGTAGGCCTTTCCTTGATGTCCTTCTCATTGAGATTTGAAGCCTCTGAAGCAATTCGTACCATTTGCTATTCACAGATCAGAGAGTGGGAAGAGGAGCTTTTTCTTCGCAGGTCTTATCAGACCAGTCCCATGTGAGGTTTGCATGCACATCACAAGCCTCATCCCACACGCTGAATGGCATTAAAAGCATCTCACCTTTGTTTAATCTGCCTGGCCAAGAACCTTTAAAAACACCAGACTTATCGCCCACCACCACAGCCTGACAACACAGAGCCCTGTCTTCGGACTGTCGATAGGTGCCGATGGCTAAGGAGCTCACAGGGAGAGGCTGCAGTGGGGATGTGGCCCCTCAAAGTGCTCCTGGGGTCACCTGGTCCACAGCCAGCTGTGCAAAATCCCTGGTGCTGTAGAGCAAAGCGAGAGCACACACAGGAGATGAAACGGGCTGAGAGGCAGAGCCACTGTGCTAGGGGTTTGTCTACAGAGTTGTCAGTTCAGGTCTCCAGGTCAAAAATCACTTTATCTGCCAAAGCAGATGCTTTGTAGAACAAAATGGAAGGCTGACTTCAAGGCTGGGAGGTGTGCGGAGCCCCGGGCTGCCATCACAAGGCAGCAGGGGCCAGCCTGTCCAGCTCTTCTCTGAATCCTTCCCTCAAACACAGGCTCTCTTTTCTCTCCATGCTCCCTACTGCCTTTGAAGACTTTCTGATGGGCCCCCCTTTTTGCCTGCTGACCACTCAAGAGGCAGGATGTTCAAAGATGTGGCTCCCAGTCACTGAAATCAAAATCATTCTATTTGGCATGGTCGCAAAGCTACTTTCTGCTGTTGTTTGTTTTGTTAAAATGAAGCATTAAAAGGGGGGCAGGCAGGGATCGGGAGGAACCAGGATCTTTAGTCATTTCTGAAGAGAGGGAAATAGGTTCAGGGGAAGGAAGCACAAATACTCCTTGACTCACTATGGGTGACATCGATTATGCATTTAAAATACAGTAAGTTGAAAATGCCTCATACACACCTAACTCACTGGACATCCTAGTTTAGCAACAGTGCACTGTGGTGTCGGTGGCATTGCCTGCCATCTGAAGAGAGGATCTTATCTTATTCTCAGCGTGGGAAGAGAACCAAATTGAAAATTTCAAGTAGGTTTTTTTTTCCTGACTGCACATCACTTCTGCGCCACTGTAAAGCAGAAAAGTTTTAAGTCATAACATCGTAAGACGGGGACCATCTGCATCAATGGCAAGATGACTCCAGAAGAAGCACATTACAGCCCCTGGCAGATGGTAAGGACTTTAAAAATTACTGCCCAGTTGCCACTGCCCACTAACTTTCACTATCTCCCATCAGATAAGAGGATGGGGATTCTCCTGCCAAGAAAAGCAGCATTTTTGTCTTACACTTCCTTTCCTTTCACTGTTTTTCAGCAGGTATGGAAGCATTATGCTCACTAAGAATCAGGAATAGTATTAAAAACAAGATGTGCCAGATGTGGTGGCGTATACCTGGAATCCTAGGAACTCAGGAGGCTGAGGCAGGAGGATCACAAGTTTGAGGCTAGCCTCAGCAACTTAGCAAGGCCCCAACCAACTTAGTGCGACCCTATCTCAGAAGAAAAACAAACAAACAAATAAAAAAACCAAAAATCAAAAGATGTGAATTTGCACACATTATGAAACAAACTAGGTCCTGAGAGTTTTAGACGCTTAAAGCTCTCCTCTGCAGCAGGAAGGGTGAGACATCTGGGATGTCTGCTTTGTTCATCATGGATTGTTCTGCCCTCTGAGGCCCACAAAGGGAAATCAGAATGGTTTGGCTGAATCCTGTATTTTCTGCTTGGTGATTATTTCTATGTGATAGAGGAAAATCATGAAAAACTGTTGGTCATTTTGGACATGCAAAGAGAAGAGGGAATCACATTCAGTAAGGAGTCCTGAACTACCTGATTTTCAGCCTTACCTGCCAGATGGTCACACACACTAATCTGCTCCTTGTGATACATAATAATATGTCTATCAATAGATGGTATCAGGATCGCTGTCGTTGTCGGACTATTTGGATTTCTAATTGAGAGTTTATCAGAGAGTAAAGCAACCTCTCTGCTGGTTGGAAATGTTCCTTAACTCTCCCCCAGAAGCCCTCACTGATCAATTACGGTCAGTATGTTTGAGCTCCAGATGTCTCCCAAGTCCACAGTGAGGACACCCATCAAACCCCTAGTAGAGGCAGAGGTCTGAAGTTTATCAAATCATTATCTGTGTCAAATACAGTTATGATTATTTTCATCAAAGAATCTCATAGTTTCTTCCACACTTTATGATGGCTGTGATAGAGAGGAAATTGAATGGCAAGATCATTTCCAATGGCACATAACACGGGGTACTATAAGAAAAAGATGACCCACAGATGAGAGGCCAGGCAAGGAACATTTCACTGGAAGGGCAGGTGGGAAAGCAGAGAACTAAAGAAATAAAAAATTAAAAAAAATAGTGGAGCTCTTCTATGATTTGTTCAAAAAGTATTCTGGCTACCAACTATGGCAAGGCTCAGAGCTAGAGCCTGGAGATACAAAGGTGAGTGCATCCCTTTCTTGGTCTAGTGGGAAGACGCACAAGTCTCATTCATGGGAAATGGGAATGGGGGATGGAGCTGCATGCACGCAAAACCAGCAGGTTCTCTCTTGGCATTTGCTTCAGCCACATCGAACTCGGTTTCTCCATCCTCTCCTTCTGAGGGCCTGGCTTGTTCTCTTTGTGGGCTGCTTTTCTTCTAGCATATGGAGGCAGGCTTCCAGCTCTCATCAGGCCCGTTTTAATGGAGCCCTCCTTGACCACCTCAGATGAGACTGCACTACCACCAGCAAGACTCCCCAGACCTCTTCCCTGCCTTGTCCCCACCTTATACTCCATCAGAATCTAACAGACAAAATATGCTATTCGTGATTCTGCTTCCCCTCTCCAAATATCAATTCCATGAAAGGATGATCTTTGTGATTTTTTTTTAATATCCTCCTGTATCACCAGTGCACATAAAATGCATTTGGTAAATGTGTAGACATTAGGTAGACATTCCAACTAGTAGCTTCTAATTTCATAGAAACCAAGAGCTAAAGTGATCCTTATGACCATTTTGTCTGACCAAAGTAAAGGCTCTGGAGCCAACCCTTGGGTTCAAACCTGGGGTCTATCACTTACCAGATACGTGACCTTGGGAAAATCACTTAACTTTTCTGAGCCTCAGTTTTCTCATGCATACTATAAGGAGAAAATAATGACTCTCCTATAAGGTTGTTGCAAAGGCTAATTATAATCATTATTTAAAGTACTTTATGGTACAGTGCAAATTTTTCTTGAAGCATTGGCTGCTATTATTGCTATTAAGAAAACTGAAGATATGATGAAGAGATAAGAGACTTGCTCAAAAATCACACTTTCATTAATTCATTCAACAAGTACTTAAGTGCTTCCTCTATACCAGAAATCAAGGATTCCAGAACAGGTGAAACAGAATAGTTCCAGCTTTTACTGAATCTTTAATCTACACAGGGAGATGAAAGCTGAACAAGAAGTCTCACAACTACCCAACTGCAGTCTGGAGGAGCACTATGAAGATGTAGAACACTCTGGCCATAAAGAATCAGGGACTTAATTTGTATGTCAGGGGGATGAGGGGAAACAAGTCGGCATCTTTGAAGAAATGGCATGCATGTGAAGACCTGAGTAGAAAGTATCCAGGGATGGGGTGGGGATGGAAAGAATCCGTGGGAGGTGTACACTAAAACCCAGGTTCCAGCCTAGGGCTTTTCACATCATAGCTGTGAAGCTGTGGGATTGAGTAGGAACTTCTTCACTAGCCTGGGATTTCCCAAGGCAAGAGAGCCAGGACTCGTGGAAGAGATCATCTATCTCTTGATCTCTGCCCCTGGCATAATGTCCAGCACCCAGAGTGCCCACAGAATGAAGGCAACAACCTGTTCTTTCAGTTCCAACTCACAGGGTATGATTCTGATGATAATTTGGTGTTCCAAGTTTAGAAATGCACCCCCACAGTGCACCCCAGGGGTAATGAGCAATGGAGAACAAGCTCCTGTGAATGTAGTCACAATGGCACCAGTCTCTGAAGTCATTGACTCTTTCAGCAGGCCAGGGGTCTCTTGGGAATCCTGACAGAGGAGGGGGAAATTCCCTCTGTTCTCCGTAAACCCAGGAGACACAGGACCTTGACCTCATGGGTGACCTTTCACCATTATGGCCTCAGCGTTCACAGAAGTGGCTGTGCATGGAGCCAAAGCATTGCCATTATAAAATACTTGGTTAAAATATGGATTAATCCCTGGGAGGGAGTTATGCAAGATTCAGATATATGGTCTGTGATATGGATAGGGTATATTTTTTTATTGCAATAATAAGTTTCTCAACTCCTAATGGACCCTGTATTAACTGAAGATGACAAGGAGCGAGGGATAGAGAGCTGGCAATTTGTTAAGGTTGCAGAGCAGCAGTTCCAGGGGTTGTAAAAGATAAAACATTTCAGAGTCATTAAAATCTGCCTAAATTGTCTATCTGAACTCAAAGCAACAAACCTAACTCAGCTCCAAGTCTATCACTAGACGTGTATTTCTTTACAGTGCTTCACCTCTCCTAGGCTTGACAGATGACTCAATCTTGCACTCCCAGGGGCACCAGGGCTTTGGAAAGACCAATCCCAGACCTTCCTGGAGGAGGTGACTTGGAGTACTTGAGAGGGAAAGGGGCAGCTATGGGATAGATACCCAGCCCCTTGGAGAAGGAAGGCTTTAATGTACAAGAGGCAGGGCTCAGCCAAGGAGCACTTTGGCTGGCTGCAGAGAAGAACCTACCTGGGGAATCATAAGGCCTTTCTGGTGTTGGGAACTGGCAGGGAAAAAAGACTACTAAGTCCCTGATTAGAGCTTTGTGGTTTGTCTGTATGGGCAACAAAGGGCATAACAAGGATTTGGAAAGGTTTATGGTCAGACTCATGAGTTAGTGAGTAGTTCTAATGAAAAGTCTGGCTACTATTTACAAAGAGCTGTCTAAGGCCCAGGCTCCATGTTGGCATTTTCATAAAGTAACTCATTAACTCTTATGATGATTCCATGAAATAAATCGTAATATCCCCATTTTATAGATAAGGAGATTGGGCACTTTTTTTCAGTCACTCCACGACTCAAAATCACATAGCTAATAAGACAGCTAGGCTAAGGTCAAAACCCCAACAAAACTATGTATTCTAATGTATAAGCCATAACATGCCATCTTCCAGGAATCTGCATATTTATTCTGATGGATGCAGTGAACCCCCAATACTTTAGGCCCCATGCATCTGGTAGAGGTCACACTGCTAAGTATCCTTCCTGGTGGATGATGTCAATAGCAGAAAAACCCAAGAGTGACCCTGGACTAGGTCCTTGGGCTTAGCAATGAACAAGACATAAAGATGCATGTTCCCACTGCCAGCAGGAAAGGGGGGTAAGCTTTGTAACAGCCCTCTGCAGCTGTCCTGGGCCAGTGACTCTTCCTGCATCTTTATCTTCCATGGGGAAGCGGGTTCCTCCTAAATAGGAGGAGATGAGGCAGAAGGGGATAGAGACGGAGGAGCAACAAGAAACATGAAGCTCCAAGGGATGACAGAGGGAGAGAGGGTGGAGATGGTAATGCCAGGGCTTGTGACATATTTTCAGATATGGTTTCCCCAAGTAGGAGGAACAAGGTGGGAAAGAGGCAAGCAAAGAAAAGGCAGTCACCATGCCGAGACTCTTTGAAAATGGCATTGTTGTCAAACTCAGAACACAGTTTCCCACCCCGAATAAAACACTGACATTTGTCTAATTAAAAAACCTAATAGAGATTTTGCAGACAGAGGGAAGCCGCCAGTGCATCTGCTGGTGAAGTCTCCATATGGCCCAATGCAATGTGTGCTCTGTTGCAGAGAGGGAGCAGGGACTCTACTATTAAAACTGCCCAGCCATTAAATTACCTCCATGGTCCTGCTGGCCACTGGCTGTGAGAGAAGGCAAGGCTTGGCACAGATTTCTGTTGTGCCCCTTCTTCCTCTTCGCAAGAGTAAGGATCTGACATGTGGACAAGCCCCCAGGAAGTGTTGGAGTAGGAAGGGAGAGGAGGAAAGAGGAGATTCTATTGGGAAGGACAGTGCTCTTCTGGATCCCAGAGACTGGTGGGATGTGTTAATAAGAACATCTGGGGCAGCTCAGTAGAGACTGGGGAAAAAGCTCTGAAGAACTGCTGCCAACCTCACATTCCCATTCCCACCAGCCTGACAGGTGAAGCATAGCCAGTAGGTACTTGTTTTGATAATGAAACCCAGAAATGAGTTTCCTTGGTCACTCACACAAAGAGATCCAAATGATGATTTGGGCAAGATCTAGGCCAACTCCAGAGGCCTAGAGGAAGTGAATTGAGACCCTGAAAAGGTCACAGGAAGTCCTTTCAGAAAGACAGGAGAAAGCTCAAACAGGAGGAGCACGGCCACGTTCCCTGGAAATATGCAGATATTCCCTACCTCTGAGCAAGCTATCCTGGCCCAGAGTAGCTCTGGGTAGCTGTAGGTATTGCCCATATGTGCCCTGAGCTAGTCCTGGCTCCCCACTCTCATCCCTTTTCCTCCAAATATCTGTGACCTTCACTTCGCTCCACACTGATCACCCCTTGCCAGCTCACACTCCTCCAGCAGATTCAGGTAAAGATTTCAGCACTTCTTAGGGCCCCAGTCCTGAGTGCCTCTCGCACTAGGCATCAAACAAGAATACATCATACACACATACAAAACAAGCAACTCACCATGAGCTCTGAGATAGAAATAACTCATCTTGTCTATTAGTCTGAAATAAGAACCTGATGAACAGGGAAAGGGAGAAGAGCTTCGCCTTCCTTCAAGATACCATGCTGGGTAGCCGTGGGGCTCCTGCCTGAGCCATTCATTACATTTCTGGGGCCTTAGTTTCCAATCTGAGGCACCACAAAGCTGCCTGCTGCATCCACCTAATTACCAGCTTCTCCCTCCATTCCCACCAGCCTGGCAGGTGAAGCATAGCCAATAGGTACTTGTTGTGATAATGAAACCCAGCAATGAGTTTCCTTGGTCACTCTAGCCATTCATTATCATAAATGGTAATGCTATTTGATGGTGATGACACAGGATGGGTGCTGACTGGTGACATATGGGGTGCACCAGTCACTCAAATCAGCCGTGATAATAGTGCCTTAACAAACCCCAGCTCCCTTGAAGAGACTCTCAGCCAAGCACATGTAGTCAACAAAAGTTATACTTTTAGGCAGGTGATATTTAGAATGGACCTCTAGCTTTAACTACCCAAAGATTACAAAGCTGCTCTTCTCCTATGCCTGTACCAGAGGCTGGACAGATGGGTTCACCTTTCCCAATGTCTGATGTCCTTTCTCCATGAAGTAGTTGGGATCACTATTTACTGCAAGTGATACCATGTTTTCCGAACATGGCTGGGGAGTGTGGTCCATTCCTTTAAATCCATTCCATCTCTCCCCTCATTGAATAGAAGCAACAGTCTTTAGGAAAATCAGCTTATTTGATAAGCCTGATTGGCTTAAGGACTAGCCAATCCCCCTTGATGATTGATTCAGAATGGACCTAGTGACTCATTTAGACCAATGAGATGCTGAAGGGTGTGTGGGAACTTCTTGCTCTTAAGAGAAAGGATGGAAAGTCATATGCTCTATCCCACTAGATCTAAATGCAGAAGTGTCTCATCTAGGTTGCTGTTGGTCACAAGGAGACTAGCCTGGGAAAAAGACAACCCATGAAAAAGGAAGGGACCAAGACAAGGACAAATGGGGGGGGAGGGTTGCCTTCACTGAATAGGGTCAATCTCTAGACTTCTGCTTATGTCTGCTTACATCAACCAGCAAAATCCCTATTGCTTTAACCAACTGGAGTCTGTTTTTTGTTATTGGAACCTCAAAGTATGTTTTTTTGAAAGAAAACAAAACAAAACAGCTCCTCTCAAGTCTGGTTGGGAAGAGGACAAACAGGAATATTAGAAGTCCCTAGCAGAGCAGAGTGCCTATGGACCAGGAGGCCAGCAAAGCAGAGGGGCCCTCTTGTGACTGACACCTCATGTAGTATTTTGGAGGCAGTTCCTTGCTAGGCAGCATGCTAATGAGGAAGAGTTCTCCTGTAGTACACTGGATCAGCAGTACTTTAATTGACTATAGTTTGTTCCGAACTATTTTTTTTCAGGCTGGCATTGACCTTTGATCTGCTTTGGCCAGTGGAATATAAGAGAACGTGACATAGACAACATTTGAGCAGGTACTTTGAGTCTGATTTGGTTTGGCCAATTTCTGCCATTGTGAGAAAGGAAATGTGTGAGAGTAGGTATTATTCCTGTGATCAGACCCCTTAATTGAACAGGCATGTGGAGTAGAGTCACAGTTGACCTGTGGCCTATTTGTGACACGAATGAGAGAAATAATTCTTGCTGTAGACCACTGGGATTCTAATACCTACCAAGCCCTGTTACATTCCTAGGACTCTACACGAGGACTTGGAAAATTCAGAAGGATGAAGCATGGTCCGTGTTCTCAGAGAGTTTACAGTCACAGTAAGCACCAGAAAGGATTACAGAGATTGCAGAACTCAGGGAAACTGTGGGGGCCACTGGAATTTAGAGGGAAGGAGGCCAACAGCCAGGAGGAACCTCAAGAACAGATGAGCCTTGGAAGGTGGTAGGTAGGGTAACGACAGGTAGGCCAAGACTGATGAAGATTCCTCACCTGGTTTGTCACATGGCCTCAAGGAAGGAGAGACCTTGAAAGTGCCTGGTAGCACATGCCATTTCACTTTTTCTTCTGCCTAACGGAGGCAAAGATGCTGAAACACTCACTTTCACGTTTGAATGAAAATATCTTAGTATACAAATTATCACTTTACAATTAATTATGCAGAGTAAGTAATACATATGAGACCTCAATATTATGACAGCTTGGAAATTTACTGTTTTCGAAGTGAACGTGCAACAAGTCTTGCCAAATGTATGTTGAAAAGTAGCTCGAGATCAGACAATTAATATTTTAATTTTGTGCATTCACAGCACATCTGTGGGTCAGCATAAACATCACAAATAACTAGGCGTATTATAAATTGACACCCCCAAAGTCTGAGCTTAAAAACCGATGCCTTCGCTTCCTCTTCTGCCTTTGGGGAAAAGAGATTGTTATGAAAAGATGTGATTACACCATATTGAAGTTCACCAGGCATCTCAAATGGTTTGGGTTTGATAAAAATAAAATAAAATAAAATAAAAAATTTTTTTAAAAAACACAGCAGATTTCATTTGCTGAAACCTTCCTTCCAGAATCTGTAAGCACCATGTGGATATCAAGGGGAATTTCATCAGTATGTTTCTGATTCCATTACACTTAAATCATTAAAAGATTTTTGAGGGTTTTCTGAAGTCCAATAACTCTCCTGAGCCACTCTTTTCCCCCCCAGCATGTTTTTCATTTCTCTTCATAAAAATTAGGAAATTGAATTTTTAGCTCTGGATTCAAAAGGAAAAAAAAAAGGCAGTTACTTCTCAATGATAGTGGCTGATCAAAATCCTCATTCTAAAAGTTTGTTTTGGAGTCCATCAATCAGAGAAGTGTCTGTTGTCATTAGACCCGTATCTCCGATGGCAGAGATTTGTCCAATCATGTTTCAGAAAAAAAGCTCAGGAGTTAAATGTTTTACTTGACTCTTTGTAGTATACAGTCTTGTCTAAGGAAGCCAGAATTGTTGACTTACATGAAGAGGATAGAACTGCAGCATTATAAGCTGGATGAGACATAGGTACCACTCATCCACGTCTCCTGCCCTCATCAAGCAAGGCCCTGCTTAAATCTCTCCATAAATTCTCTCCTGGTAGCTGATATTGTTTTTGTCACACGGCAGTCAACCCATTCTTTGTTATGTCTGACATAGGCTGATCTTTCTCTCAGGTAAGAGCATTTCACATTTTCTCAGTCTCTTGACAGATCTGAACCTAATCTTGAAATGGATCATATAACCATTCGCAAATACACAAAGAAAATGCTTTACAAAGGCTAGATATAGGCTGCCTAACAGCAGGTGCTATATCTAGACTCTTCCTGCTCTATCCCCAGACCTGGGCAGGGCTGGGCACACAGGAGATGATGAACATTTGTTGAATGAATGAATAAGTAAAAAAAAAATCTAGTCATTTGTAAAATACATTCACATTTTCACAGCACTTTCACACCCACTGATGAATAGTACTCTAATGACACTCGGAGTACCACACAGGAGGAGTGATCCTTATCTTACTTTTAAAGCAGGTGAGGCCTGGAGATTAAGTACATTAATTTAAGACTTTGTGGCTCATCAATGGTGAAACTGGAGATTTTGGATCACCTGATCCTAGCATATGCTATTTTCATATAGATTAGTGTTTCTAAAGGTTTAGTATACAATAGATTAGCTGGAGGATTTACTAGAACACAAATTGCTGTCACTCCCAGAGTGTCAATTCAATACATCTAGAGTCTGGAATATGCATTCTAACAAGTTCCCTGGTAATGCTGGCATTGCTTGCTGGTCTTGGGGCACACTTTGAGAGCCATTCATTAAAGATATAACATGCAAAGGCAAGGAAGAGAGAGGGGGGGGGGTTGGGGAGGGAGAGAGAGACCTTTTATTCTCTGAGACAGTGACTAGAGCTTCAGACTCAACTCATCAGCATAGAAAGCCAGGCTGTGAGGCTCAGTTGCAGAAGACTTTGTTCTTCATTATGAAGTAAAACAAACAGAAAATGCTTCTAATGTAGATCATATAATGGGATGTTCCAATTTAGTGATATTCCAACTTAGAGTGAACATCAGCTGTATTTTTCTAAGTACAAATAGATATTTTAGAGTTGCAAAGGACATTAGAAGCAACCTAGTCCAACCTTCTCATACTTGTAAAAAGAAGATGAAAGATTAAAGAGGTGATATGCCTAACCCAGCATCCCATGTTATCCATAAGCCTGATTCTCCAGCTTCAGGACAAAATCAAAGGGAGGAAGGATGTTCTCCCAGTCTGCTTCTCCCTCTGCTCCTGCAGGGACACCTATGGATGTAAATTTTCATTTTTAACTTGTATGCCAATGTTCATTGCAACATTATTCACAATAGCTAAAAGGTGGAAATAACTCAAGTGTTGAAGTTGATTAAATAAACAAAAAATGATTAGATAAACAAAATATGGTCCATCCATACAATGGAATATTATTCAGCCATAAGAAGGAATGAAGCTCTGATACAGACTTCAATAAGAATGAATATTATGCTAAATCAAATCATCCAGATAAAAAAGGACTAATAATGTATGATGCCATTTCTATGCGATATCTAGAACATTCAAATGCATAACAACAGATAATGAATGAGCAGTTACCTAGAGCTGTTAGGCAGTTATTACTTAGTGGGGACAGAGTTTCTGTTTGCAGTGATGAAAAAGTTCTGGAAATAGTGGTAAAGGTTGTATAATATTGTGAATGCAGTTAATGTCATTGAATTGTACACTTAAAATGGTTACATTGTAAAAATTTGTGTTCCATATATATTCACCACAATAAAAATGCAAAAAAAAATATGAAAAACCTACAAATAAAAAAATCTTTCCAAACTTCTTAGCACCTCAATCCCTGATCTGACTCCCACACAACATTGTTCACTTGTAAGTTTATGGTTCATGAGTACTGATGAATTGGTGCAATCTGGTTCCCAGTATGAGATTTTTGGTGGCTGCCATGATTTCTGGTGGCAACAGACACTTCCTTTTGTGCCTCTATCCTTCCTAACCTTAGGGGTAAGCTTCAGAAGGTTCCAGAGAATGGAGTAGTAGGGAAGTCAGGTTTTTGTCCTTTCCTACAACCCAGCTATGCCTAGCCCAGGTACCTGGCTGTGCATCTGGAAAATGCTGAGCTCCTATTTTACTTGGTATGTGATCATAGCTCTTAGGGTGACAGGGCAGGATTTAGATTCTGTGACTCATCTCTCTAAGCTGGGCTTCCACAACTCCACACTGATGGCTGGCATGTTTATTGCTGCCTGGAAACTGGTTTTGTGCATTCTCAGAATTATGAGGTGAGCATATAATGATATACACGCAGCTCAGAGGGAGGACGGGGACTCTTGGTGCAGCAGTTGAAGGACACTGGGCTTGAGTCAGTGAATGGATGTTGAAAAGGCAAAAGAAAAGTTTATCATTCCCTTATTCATAACACTGTTCCCTCCCCCCCACCCCCATGCATGACCAGTTGGGTTTCAAGAACATCCCCTGATGCTGGGGAGATCCAGTGCATTGCAAGTAAGCAAATAAACATGATTTAATAGTAGAAGAGAAGAACTTGCCACACCACAAAACTTCCCCCTTCATTTATGTTGACAATTTGGTGTCTAATATTTACGGCACTGTTGTAGACTATTCAAGTAGTTTTAGTGTAAGGAAGTCTCTGTAAACTGAGCTGCTTATTCTCTGTCAAGGTGATGAGCCAGCTTCTGGGGCAGAGAGCAATGGTCAGATTTTAGTTAAGTGGTTAAACTATTTGATTTCTGCATAAGTATTCTTCTCCATCAACCACTCACAACATATGTTAGGTACATTTACACAGAAAACTAAAATGATACATTCCCTACCTCCTGGAAGTTTATAATCTAAGATAAAAATTGCAGATATACACAAAGGTATTTCATTCTTCATCCCTTTGCGATGGCAGACATTACTAGCAGAGAATTGTGACCTTTTTCAGAATCTTTTCCTGTATCTGCGGCGGGCAGCCTCTACCAATTGACTACAGTGTGTGCAAGACCCTCGCTATACACACTGGACACTCCTCTGACACCCACATGGGGGAAAAAAGTGCACTGTTGCAGACCAAAGGGAAATTTACACCATCAACTTAGGTTCTCATGGCTTCTGAGCAGCAAATGCACTTGTTATCTGCAGAATCAAGGCACAGACCTTTTGCGGTCCTCACACAGTCTGATTTCTCGGTGTCTATGCTCCTGGGTGGGGTGGGAGAGAACCCTGTGGTAGGTGGAGCCTTCATTAAAGCCTTTGCTGCTAAGATAGGAGAAGGCTGGGCCTCTCAGTTAAACACTGATCACAGCCACATACTCTCCTCACTTCCACTTTTCTGTAGTTCCTGTTGAGTAATTAAAATCACTTCTGTTAAACGAGCGTGGTTGGCTCAATAAGCCAAGGGCAAGTTTATGGATCTAGAGGATGGAAACTACTTTAAAGCTTGGCAGTTCTGGCCGTGGAGAGGAATAACAATTAGAATAATTGATAACTGAGTCCTTGATGTGGAGTCACCACCCAAGGCCTGTACCACATCTGCAGAAAGCCTGATTCTCTGGCTGGAATAGATCACAGAGCTGGAATTGGGCTCTTCTCGTTGCTCAAGCCACCATGCTGGAGAACATGCTTCCTTCTAGTGCTGCCAGTTGCACAGAAGTTGTTTTGAACTCCCAGCCAGTTGAGGTCCTTGTGGTCTGAAAAAGAGCCCCTTCCCTGATATGTGCATGAACATAGGGCTGCACAGGCAGGCATGACATTCAGATTAGATGCAAGCACATTTCAGATTTGAAATGTTCAAAAGAGGACAGGCAGGAGCTGCTGCTGCTGGAGCAGGGTTGGGATCAGGTTGAATATGTGTGGGGCTGGCTCAGGCTGGCAACAGCAAGTGCAGGCGTGATGCTGATACCTAGTGAGATCCTCCAGGCTAACTTAACCTTCCCACTGATGCAGTAACAATACTACTGTCACTGATCATGTCCTTATTGAGCAATAACTTCATGCCTGACATGATGCTAAATGTGTTTATAACGATACCATTTAATGTTATCATTTAATTATGTCATTTAATAGTCATATCAATCCCATGAAGTCCTTATTCTCTCTCTTACAGGGCTCAAAGCTTTGACAGATTAAATAACTTTTCTAGAGTCAAACAGACAATGAATGGCTTTGTTAGGGATCTGACCCCAAAACTCATGTTGCTAACTACAGTCTGATCTGTCCCCCATCTGTAAGGTGTCCTGGTTTTTCATCATCATAAGATGCATCTGTAGATCCCAAGAGACCTATTGATTAGACAAAGCTAATACACAGCACTCTAATGAAGCTATCAAATTGTTGCAGGAATGAACAAAAAAATAAAGCTAAGTCTCCCTAAATGCAAAGAAGATCCTCATGGTACTTGGACTTTAATCCATTTGATCCTGACTTGGGATTCCAGCTAAAGCCTTCCTGTGAAGGGATACTGCTATTGCTCATTTTCTTTTTCTGGAGGTGCCCTTTTCTTTGAAAGGATGAATTCAAGTGTTTTATTTTATGGCCATGCTTCCTAACCTCTCAGGCTGTACTTGACTATTTCTCAGAATGTGTTTAGGACAGATATGTTCTTTGACTTCACTGAAGTCTCCCCTCTTTGGACCCTTCACTTTCTCCCTGATCTTCAGACCCCTGTATGTGCACTTTCTTCCCTAATCAGTTCAGAGTCATGGTCCATCACTTCAATTTCAGTTTTTTCCCCTATCTTACTAAAATACCTCAAGACCAGGTCACTTCATGATTTGCCTCCTCTGTCCCTAATTTTGGGATATGAAGATGTGCTGGGCAAAACCACCCCCATACTTCATTGGCCCTAGTGATGGTTAATTGTAGGTATCAACTTGATTGGGGTAAGGGATGCCCAGATAGTTAATAAAGCATTTTTTCTGGGTGTGACTATGAGAATAGACTGAATAAGGAATATCTGCTTTGGTGTCAGTGGGCACCATCACATCTGCTGGGGCCCAGATAGAGGGAACAGTCAGAGGAAAGCCAATTCTTTCTCCCTGGAATGGAAAGATCCTTCTGTGGCTGCCCAGATGTTAGTCTCCAGATGTTAGTCTCTGGGACTTGTACCATCGCCCCCCAGGTTCTGAGACCTTTGGTCTCAGGCTGGGAATGACACTATTGGTAACTCTGGCTCTGAAGCCCTTGGGCTTGGACTGACCCATGATAGTGGATAGTGACCTCCCTGGTTCTCTAGTTTGCAGATGGCATACCATGGGACTTCTTAGCCTCCATAATTATGTGAGCCGATTCCACTAATAAATCCCCTCTCATATATTTATATCCATATAGCATATTAGTTCTATTTCTCTGGAGGCCCCTGATGAATATAGCCCCATTTGTCTTGTATGATCTCCCACCTCAATCAGCATCCTCATGGCACCCCAATCCCTCTGTGCTTCTGTGGTCAGATCATCTTCCATTGTCTACAAAGACCAAATGGAATCTTCTTGTCTCTTCTTAAACCTTAACACTGTCTTCCCTGCTCACACCTTCAGCAGATGATCTCTTCTTATTTCTCAGAGAAAATAGAAGCCAACAGGTAAGTATTTCCTCAGTGTCCCATCTCTGAACTCATCATCTTATACTTTTTCTGAACTCATCCTTTCTACTTTTCCTCCTGAGACATAAGAAGAGTGTAATACCTCTGCCCATATGAGAGGGTATCGGTCCATTTTTCATTACTATCACAAAATAGCATGAGGCTGGGTACTTATAAAGAAAAGAGGTTTACTTTGCTTAAGATTCTGGTCCAAGGTTGAGGAGTTGCATCTAGTGATAGCCTTGATGGCAGAGTCCTATGTTGCTACAGGCTATCACATAGCAAGAGACAGGGAGCATGTGTGTGTGTGTGTGTGTTCTGGTCTCGCTCTTTTCTTATAAAGGATTCAATCATGGGAGCCCCACCTTAACGACCTTTTCTAATCCTCATCATCTCCCAAAGGCCTTATCTCTAAACATGGCTGAGTAAGTTTCCATCCTTGGAACACCTCATAATGGCAGTAAGTTTCAATACATAAACCTCTGGAGAACACACTCAAACTATGTCAAACCGTAGCAGAGGTCATCTCTCTGGATGCACTGTGGATACCCTTTTCTCTCACTTTTAGGGACCTTGTTCTGTCCATTTTGTCCCCTGTCTTCTTCCTAACAGGATTAAACTAAGTGAAATTCTCCCCTATACTAAAAATATAAAAAGACAGCCTTGGCAAAAGCAATAACAGTAAATTTTTCCTTCAGTCCACACTACTCTGTGACTAATTCCCTATTTTCTGTATTGATTACTCAAATTTCTGAAACAGCTGTTTATATTTACTATATTTACTTCTTACTTTCAACTCCTCCCACCAACCCTAGCATTCTGGTGTCCATGTCTGCCCTTCCTCCTCAATGACATTCTCGGAGGTCAGTAGTGACCTTACTGCTCTAAGTTCCAATGCTCCTGGCTAGTGCTTGGTCACTGTAGTAAGCTCTCCCTCAAGACACATCTCCGGAGTCAGCTCCCTCTCACTGCCCTTCTTACCCAGGTTTCCACGACAGCGGGCTCTCCTGGTTTTCTTTCCACTTTTCTGGAGGTTTCTGCACATTTGTTTTGCAGATACCTCTTCTTTTGCCCGTTTCTTCAATGTTGGTATTTCTTGAGAGATCTATCCAGATTCTTTCCTTGACTCCTGAACAAGAGTCTCTTGGTTTCAGATGTATATTCTCAAATTTTTCTGGACATTTTCATTTAGAAGCTCCGTAAGCAATTCCAGCTCAGTATGTCCAGAATGAAACCCAGTGGGTTTCCCCCCAAACCTCCTCTTCACATGATCCTACTTATTGTAACTCCTCCATCTACCCACTTGCTCAAACAACGTCATCCATGGCTCCTCCCTTGCCTTTGACCTCTGTGACCAATCACTAAGATTTTTTTTTAACTCCTAAAGGTGGGTACTCACTCTTTTCTCAGAAATGTATTATAGTGCCTTGTAGGTTGATAAAAAATAAACAGGTACATTATGGCTGGTAGATTACACACCTCTTGACTCTATCCTCTCCACTCCTTCCCTTTCCTATTTCAAGCCACTACCATCTCTCACCTGGATGAGCCCATCTACTTGGTTGTCCTGCCCCCAGTCTCCTCTTCTAGCTCACCCACTTGCCACACTGACAGAGAGTGGTCTTTCAAAACACAAATGAGGTCTTCTCTTTTTCCTGCTTACATCTTTTGGAGAGCTTTCTCCCAGTCCCTATCACAGTATGAGACACTTAAGTACTCAAAAAATATTTGTTCAATGAAAAAAAAAATGATTGGGATCTAAAATAAAGAGGATTTCTAAGCACACAGAAAGTCTAATGTTCATTAACTCTGTGCCATTATTGTGTTTGCTCATTTGCAATTAGGACATATTTGACTTCACACATCAGACCCACAGACCACTCTCCAGCCTCTGCTGACTTTTTCCCAGAACCAGTGCCAGAGTTTAAATCCCTGCCTTTCCAGGCAAACATGGTGGCTCCCATGCTCACCCTTGCCACTGTCATTGCTTAACTATGCTGATTAACTAGATGCCTGCTGTGTGCTCATCCAGTTCCATTAACACCCTCCCCCCAGTTCCCCAACCCTCCAGGTTAGCTTTTCTGATGTTGAGAATGGAAGTTGTCATTAGCTTGATTCATTTCCCAACAGCATGGATATCCAGTATGTTTGTGTGTGTGTGTGTGTGTGTGTGTGTGTGTGTGTGTGTGTGCGCGCGCGCACTTGCACTATGGAGGAGGAGGAGGGAAAGAATTCAACATTCAGAAAAGAGCTATGTCCTTAGGCCAAAGGGAAAGGAGGAACACATAGTCTTATCCTAGGGAGAGATGCACACTTTTCCACAGCTCCCTCCTCTCCATAACAAAGAGGAGGAAGTGGGTTACAGAATCCTGCAAGCCTTTGCAAAGGTTTGGCAGATGTACCTCCTCTGCCATATCTCCACCTGCCACACACTACTGCAGTCCATTGGTAGCCGAAAGGTTTCCCTTGCCTTTCCCCAGGCTGCTGATGGCTCTGGCATCTAACCTGCAAGTGTCCTGACAGGATGAGAAGGGCATATCCTGGGCCAGCAGCCCAGGATACAGGAGTGAGGACAGTCTGGGAATGGAGAAGGGGTGGAGTGTCTGCCCTGTGATACAGGCAAGGAGTCACACAGGCTGCCTGCAGCAGATTGGGGGGATTTACGGATTAAATGGAAGAGGCTGTCAGGCTCCAGCTGAGCTTAGTACCTGAGTGGGCTGAGTGGGAGAGCAGATGTCAGGGCCTGGGAGCTTACAGAGTCCTGCCTCCTCTTCCTTTGCATTGTGACTTCCTGCTGTCTATGGCTGCTGGTCATTCAGCTTCATTCTCCACTGGGCCCAGAACCACCAGCATCCCAGGTGGTCCCCTGCCCCAGGGACTGGGGTGAGGTGAGAGCTGCCTCCTCCAACCTCCCATCTCTTGCACTCCTCTATGAATGAGGCCCCAGGCAGTGTGGCTGGGCTGCAGCAGCTTCCCCATGAGTGCAGACACCTGTCCCCTTCTCCCATCCTGACTTAACATGTCTCTAGACACTCCTTCCTCCTTCCTTCATCTCTGACAGTCAAGAGAATGGGGGCTCTTCGCCAGGTTCAAAGTGACACTAACAGACATACCTGGATGTGGAACATCAATAAACTGTGGGTTCACAAACTGTTGTATGGACAGTAGTGACTCAGGGAAGGATGGAGACACTCTACATCTCTTCCTCTGAAGACCCTAAGCTTGCCTGCTTGCACCCATGCCTTGAATTCCTCAGCCACACTGTCCCATTGCCCAACGTACCAGGTGCAAAAGAGATTATTGGTAAACAGAGCATCAGAGGTGCACCCTGCCTTGAACCTATGAGGTGTGTGACCTCCACTAAGTAATTCAGTTTCTTCTTCCATAAGGGCCGGGGTGGGTGGGGGTCCTCTGAGTTGTAAGAATGAAAGTTAAGGAGGTTAAGAGTGAATATTCCTTATGCAATACCCTATATTGCCGGTGAATATGGTCAGGTGGATGTCAGGTGGATCAGTATGGATGTCTTTTGAGACACGCCAGTCTTCTCTGCACTTTCCTCTTGGGGCTTCTGCTGAGGTGAAATGGCTCTGAGGGACAACGGCAAGAGTCATTTGAATAGCTGGGACATGCTTAATTCATACGTACATGCTCTTTGCTGTTACAGAAGCCCCTCCACTGTGCCAGCACCACACCAGTGACTTCTGCCAGAATTCTGCCACCTGGCATCAGTCTGAAAAGAACTGCAAAATCTCCAATGAGCATTTTCTTTTCCCAGTCTGTGGTTGGGATGCTGTGCACAGCCAAGCATCATGGAAACCTCTGATATTCAGTTGGCTTCTGAATACTAAGGAGGGTGGGGAGAAAATGAAAAGAAAAGGGAGAAAGATGTCTCAGTCAGAAGTTTTTCTAATCGCTATGGATTTTCCCCCCGTTTTAGTGGATTTGAGAGAAGGTGTAGGTAAAGGAAGGGGAAAAAAAAATCAAAAGCGGATTATTACCCTGAGCTGCTCTTCTTTTTCATCCTGCACCATGACAGCAGTTCTCTGCCTGCCCCATCTGCATGCTAAAGGCTGAGGGATGATGCAGGCAAAATATTGACAATTGAGCTGAGATTATAGGTTTCTTGGATCTTGAAAGATAGAAATCAATTAGAATGGAGCTTTCTGTTCACCAGGTAAACTAGCTTCTGGAAAATAATACCTGCCTTTCCCTCCAGTGTCTGGAATGTTCTAAAGACAGCTGAGGTGGGTCACCCAAAGGACGGACATGAAAAGCTCCCACTACATTGTGCACGCACACATACACACACACGCACACACACTGCATTCTTGATACACAGTGATGACTTAATAAATGTTGATTCAATTTATGATTGCATATGTACACACTCATACATTTATATGTGCTACCCAGTTTCCTACACACCATTTCATATTCTTTCCTACTTTGCAATGCTATGCACAAAATCTGTCAGACTGTGATGAGGTTGTATCAGACTTCCATTTTTTCTTTCTCTCCTATCATAAAAATAATACATTATTTTAATAAATAAAAAAGGTCTTCTTTAGTCATTCCCCCTTTGAACTACTTTTACAGGAAAAGATGGACATGACCTTTACTACAGCCCCTAACAACAGAATAGAAAACAAACCAGGATTTCAAATGTATTTTCCACCTTCTCCCTGATCCCACCTCCCAAACCTCCGGTGACATTCACATAAGAGCCAAGTTTGCATTGTCATCGAGCTGGGGCTCTCCTGTGTTCTAGAAATATCGAGTAGCCATTTGAGGATGTATGACCTTGGAAAGAGAAAGCATTATCCAAGAAGACTGCCCAGGCAAGATTTCTAGCACTTCAACCTCACAATTCACTTAGGAGTTGCCACTTTGGGATCTAAAATTTTAAATGGGTTATAATGAAGCCTTAGAGCTTTTCCATTTTTAAGTGGGGAATTGAGGTGAGGAAATGAATAAAACAACTATTTGTGGAAAGCCCCTGTACTTCCTTTTGGTGGATGGGAGTTCAAAGATGGTGCCTCTCAAGGGGTTTGGATTCTAATGAGCACAGCTGAACACTGCGATGTGTGCTACAGGAGAGGTAGTTTTCAAAAGAGCCAGAGAAGGGAGCTTTGCTTTCATGGGGGCATCAGTGACCTTGATAAGGTACAGGAGTTTGTTAGGCAAAGAAGAGATGGGATGGTTCCCAGCAGAGAGGAGACCAGGAGCCACAGCTCAGACCTATGGCCACTCACAGAACATTTAGAGAAGGGAAGCTGTGTGAGCAGATCACGGGGTGGGGAGGAAAGGTCAGAAAGGGAGGTGGGAAAGTTGACTGGAGGTCAGATTTCATGGGACCTTGAAATGTTTCCTACTTTATCCTTTAGGCAATGGAACTCTATTCCCAGAGCAAAGGTCCATAGGCTGGGGATGCTCTGATAAGGTCTGGATTTTGGAAAGACAGCTCTGAAACTGAGAATGAATTAGAGAAGGGAAGTATTGCAGACAGACACTCTTCCTGTGAGAGGATGGAAGACTGGGGGCCCAGCAGCATGGTGAGGGAGAGAGGGAGCAAGGGCTTCCTTCAGAAGTGCTCTCCATGCTCAGGGGAAGGCAAGGTCTGCACAACTCAAGCGCCTTCAACTATACAACTGGCTGGAAGAGGCTATGTTTTAATGGCAATAGGAACAGAGAAATCAAGTTTTTTAAAAAATTTTCTTTCTAATGGTGGTTTGTTTTGTTGTTGTGTTGGTAGTAGAAGAGATCACTGAGGAGAGGGAGAGGTTAAGTTTAGTTTTTAAACAAATGGGTGCTTATAAGCTACATGTTTGGTGATATCTAGTAGGTTTCTCTGAACTTAGGTATATAATGTTAAGTGAAATAAGCCAAACCCAAAAAACCAAAGGCCAAATGCTTTCTCTGATATGTGGATGCTAACTGACAATAAGTGATGGGGGTCGGGAAGAACAGAAGTACTTTGGATTAGACAAAGGGGAATAAAGGAAAGGGAGGAGGAATGTGAATAGGAAAAATAGTAGAATGAATCAGACATTACTATCCTATGTGCATATATGATTACACAACCAATGCAATTCTATATCATGTACAACAAGAAAAATAAGAAATTACACTCCATATATGTACACTATGTCAAAATACATTCTACCATCATGTATAACTAATTAGAACAAATAAAAAATAAAAATAAAAAAAAAGGTTATGGGCAAAGTTTGAACTTGGGATTCATGTGCAAATCTATAATTGTAAACTATGACAATAAATGAAATAAATAAGTTGGCATGAAGAGGGAATGGGAGTGAACAAGAGAAGAGAAAAAAGAGGGAAGAATGGAGAGAGAGAGAAGAAAGAAAGAAAAAAGAGAGAAAGAGGTCAAGTTCAAATGTACATGTCCCATGGGAACTTTTAAGAATGTGGACAAGGAGGAGCTGGGGATGCAGCTCAGTGGTAGAGCACTTGCCTAACACGTGCAAAGTCCTGGGTTTCATCCCTGGTATGGGGCGGGGGAGAAAAGAAAATAGAAAAAACAAAAAATGTGGACAAGGGTCTAGGTTCAGAGAGTGGGAAAGGGTTTAAAAGCCAACTGTTTTTGAGGCTGAGTACTGTGGACAGCAAGAGAAGAAAGGCACAAGATAAAAAAAAAATTACTTTAGAAGCCAAAGAAGGGGTTCTAAAGACCACAGGGTGGTTAATACTCCAGAAAGTCAAGGACGTGATGTGACCACAGCATGGGGTTAAGTACCAGCACCTCTTCCTCCATCCAAAATGCACCCAATGGCTGAATACTACCCAGACAGGGAGTCAAAGAGTGAGATGTGGTCATTGGAAATGAGGGTGTGCACAGGAAGATGGACATGGCGTCTGGATGGGAGGCAGACGTATGGGATAAAGGAGGTCAATTCCACACAGGATGCCACGTAGAATGCAAAATATTCTGACTTGTCCCCCCTCAAAAAAAGATGCAAAGCAAAACCAAACAGAAAGCCAACAAATAAAAATGAGACAACAAAAGAATTAAATAAAATGAGACTGAATGACACCAAACAAAGCCTCTCCAAGTCAGAGCGACACATGACCCAGTTTTGCAGCAGGGAGACCCAGCGCTCCATCGGGGAAGTAGGCTGCTGCAGTGAGTCAACGGGCCCAGAAACCAAAACACCAGGCTGTTGGAGTCCCCTTGGGTACCAAAGTTCCTGGAGAATCTATTCATGGCTTCCAATTTCCCCTCATCAGGCTGCACATTTGCCTAAGAGCAATTCTGTGCTAAACATAACTCAGCCCAGAAAAATGGCCCTCTGTGCTTTCTTTCCATTGCTGAATTCCAGCCTGGCTTAAGTAACACCACGCGACATACACAAAGAAGAGAGATGAGAGCTTGTAATTGCATCAGGGGGCGGTGGGGGAGCCACCCCACCCCCACCTCACCAACTCCTAACTACACTTGAGGGAAGAGGAAGGAGGGGCATGTAATTTGTTCATTTCTTACATTTTATGGAACACTTCACTTTGCTTTCAGCATAATTATTGTTGTACTTTTTGCTGTTTCCCATTTGCTGTGTTAAAAAAAAAATCCTTCACTCCCCTCTGCACACTTTTCTTAATGCATTAAAATTAATAACTCGTAACAGTGACCTAATTTGCTTTGAGTACTGTAACTCAGGGTTTTTTTGTTTTGGTTTGGGTTTTTTTTTCCCCCTTCTCTCTCTCTCCCAGATCTGCAAAACCCTTGACGTGTTACTGTGGCAACAGGAGCAACTTGGTAAGTTCATGAATGAACCTCATTGTGCTCTCCAAAGCCCTCTCTTCCACCATTCTTTATGATGTTTGCCTCGCCCTTGCCCCTCGAGCCCTGTGTTCAGTGCATTGGAATGGGGCTGCTCCAGGAGGGTTCAAGTCCCTGCTTCATGCCCTTACCCCCCTGCCCTAACACAGAGTTGGCTGCTGATCCCTCCTCACCTTTCCTAAGCCCCCAAGACTCTGTGGCAGGAGGGCTCCTTTCCCTCCTCAAGTCTTCTCCAAACTTAAAACCTTTTCTATCACACACATATTCTCTTGATTAAAATCTTCCACCCTTCCCTGCCATCAATCTTGGACCCTGAGCTAAGGAAGCCCACTATGGAGGAGGGGTGGGCCACAGGATTCTCTTCATCCCTAGTCCTCCACCATAGTCCAGGCCACTGTCTTCTTCACAATGGCTTCCCTGCATTCTGCCCCACCCCCCACAACCCATTCCATGCCCATTGCAGTCACAGGGGTCTTAAAGCTCTACGTATCTGCTCATTTTGCTTCCCTACATCATTGCCCTCAGCACTCCTCCTTGCACTCAGGATTGTGCCTTTGCAGAGTTTAGAAGGCTCTGAAGAGCCACAGGCAGGGCAGCACCTTCACCTCATTGCCCACCAGCCTTCTCTGCACATGCTCCTTCCTAGCTATCCTGACATCTGAGGCTCGCCAGATAGTGGTTTCTCTCCAGGCCTGGCACAATTGTTCTCTCTGCCTGAATCCCTCACCCATCTCCCACTCTTATACAAGGTGAGTATAGACAGCTCTAAGGCAGCTTTGGAGGGTTAAGCTCCCATTGCCCTCTGCGTTTCCCCCAGCATACAGCTTACAGTTCCCATCTGTCTGTCCACTCATGTCTGCATCCCCAGCTCATCAACAAGCTCATCAAGGGAAAGGCCTGTTTCATGGGCATTGCTGGGACCCAGCACAGGGCCCACCCATTATAGACTGCAGACACAGAACATGTGTTGAAAGCAAGACTGACTGACTGATCAAGTGAATGGATGAATGAATGAATAGACAGGAATCAGGAACTAACCTTTCCTCTCTCCCTCCATTTTCCCTGCCTCCCTCCCTCCTTCCTTTCTTCTTTCCTTCATCTCTTCCTTTCCGTTCTCACACTTCCTTCCCTTCCTGTCTGTCACTTCACAAGCATTCACTGTTGGTTATGTGAAAGAGAAAAAAAATTCCAAGAAGGATTTCCTTATTCTCCAGGAACACATTTTGTGGAACTCCGACTTTGGGACAATCTTAAATACTATTTTCTGAACGCTGCCCTAAGTCAACCCTCTGGGATTGCTACAATAGAGAAAGAAGCTGTTTTATGTCCAACTCTAGATTTCTAGCTGCAAGTATAAGAATGAGGATCCTTAGGGGTAGTATTGTCTAAATAATTCAATAGAATTCAGTAGAATAGAGGCAGTCAGATAGCTGTATCCATTCCCCCTTATAACATCCTAGGAAAGACGGTCACCTGTTTCGAGATGGCAGCAATGAGGCAAGGACAGTAGATCTGTCCCCCCTCTAGCAATGGGAAAAGAAAGGTGACAAGTGATGCAGAGAAGCAAGGCACCTTGACACCCTGCGTGCACCACGAATGAGGAGCATCCTCACCTAGATGGGAGAGCATGGAGGAGGTGTACTTGCACCAAGGAGAGGATAAGGATTTTATTTCCACAGCTACCTGGAGAAGGAAATTCATCATCACCCTCAGTAGACAGCAAGAAAAGAAGAAAACGAATAAGAATGTATCAAGGAGGCTCAGTATTGATTTTAAAATCCTGGCTGACACAAAAATGATTTGAGTCCATTTCCATTTTGCCGCTGAAGCCTGGTGTATTCTCTGCCTGTGCCTGACCTCCCAGAGCAGAGTTCATCAAGAATTCCCCCCACTGACACTCTCATCCTGGTTTCTAAACAGCATCTCCCCTGTTTGTCTCCAACAAGCAAGGACGTGTGTGTGAGGGGTGTAGCGTGGCTTCCTGTGTCTCATCTGGGAAGCAGTCAAGCGGTCCAATTGTGTGTGGGGGGGCTATTTCAAGGCTGATTGAGAATGATGCATTTTAAAGCCTCGCTTAGCTGTGCACCAATATGACCGTCAACAATTCTGTCCTTATAGAGGTTTTCTGCCCATGCAGAAAAGGCAAGACTCAATGCATTCAACCTCACAAGCATCGCGCTCATGCCTTGGGCAGTCCTGGCTACGGCTACCCCCAGCAGGCTATTCCCACCAGGAATTGTGCATCTGCTCTCAGTTCCTTCCCCCACGCATGGCCAGAATCCTAAGTGAGGGCAAAAGGCCTATGTATTTAATTTTCTTGTAAGTGAACAGCTTCTATGTGTTAGAACAAAATAAACTCAAACTTACAAATGTGTAATTGCTTGAGATTTCACCTCCTGGCCACACTCCTCTTCCTATGGAGTTATTAAAACCCACACAATATGGTCTAATAATTTATTAATAGTCAACATAAACAGATAACAGCTCACATAGCCATAATAGCTGTTGCCTGTTAAATAATGAGGGATTACTTAAAAGGCGCTTTGCCGAGAGAAGGTGTGGCTGTTAGTGCTAGGAATTTTGCTAGTGTGATGGTAAATGAGCTCAAATACACAAGGTCTTCTTGGTTCTTCAATTGGCTACCTTGTGTCATGACTGCACTGTTTGCTTTTGAAAGGGGTAGCCAGTTTCTGATTAAGTAAAAGGGTTATCCAAATTAGTGGGAAGGGAGCAAAGCATTTCTTCACAAAACAGAGTGAAAATACAACTTCTCTGAAATGGACTCAATGAGCACATGTTTTCTGTCTCATCTTCGAACTCCTACGGTCTAACCTTGGCATGTGGTCTAACCTTAGCATGTCTTTCCTGTGTCAGTTCTTTTATCATGGATCTTTGGAGAAAACCAAGTGAGCCTGATCTCATTGCAGCCTGGTTGGGATTTTCTGGTCCCTTCTACCATCCCAGCCCAATTTGAAACACCCTGCCTCCATCACCACCACCCCTCTGTCACCATCACCGCCCCCCACCCGCCCCAATCATCACATTACCTGCCCTGGGGACCTCCTTTGTACTCTTTCAGAGTGGTTTATAAAATAAATCTCAAGTTCAATAACAGATTCATGGCAACCAGGATGAGAGGAAGGAAGAAGGAAAATTGTCTCTATTTATAGATGTTCCTATATGTAAAAAAAAAAAAAGAAATCTACCAAAAAGAAAAAATATTAAAATTAATAAATGAGTTCAACAAGGTCGTAAGACACAAGATCAATATGCAATAATTAATTTCATTTCTGTATATAGGCAATGATCCAAAAATGAAATTAAGAAAAAAGTCTACTCACAATAACATGAAAAATAAAATAATAGAAATAAATTGAACAAAGTGAAACATTTACATACTTTTTACTTGAAAAATCATTGCTGAGAGAAATTAAAGTTCTAACATGGGAAGACATTTTCCTAATGGTTAGGAAAATTCAAAAATGTTAAGATGGCAATTGTTCTCAAATCAGCTTTGGATTCTACACAAGTCCTTTCAAAATTTCACCAAGTTTTATTTTTTCCCTCAGAAACTGACAATCCAACCCAAAATTTATATGAAAATACAGAGAGGACCAGAATAGAAAAATCACTGGGAGAAAAGAAAGTGGGAAGATTCATACTTTCTGTTTTTCAGTCACATTATAAAGTTATAGCAATCCTCATGGTGTGGTATTTACATAATGACAATCATACAGGTCAAGAGAGCAGAAATGAAGTTCAGAAATAAATTCTTACACCTATGGTCAACTAATCTTTTTAAAGAAGGCACCAAAACAATTAATTCAAAGGGAGAACAGTTTTCTCAGCAAGGACTATTATTGTTCTGGCAACCAGCTACTCACATAGAAAAATATGAATCTAGACCCTAGTCTCAAAGCATACATACAAACTACACCAAAAATTGATATTAATATAAATGGAAGAGCTAAAGAATAAAACAATTAGATGAAAACATAATAGAGAACCCTTGTGACCTTAGGTGTTTCAATACACACACAAAGTACAAGTCATAGAAAAATATTCAAAATTTGGACTTCATCAAAATTAAAAACTTTTGCACATTCTCCAAAAGACACTATTAAGAAAATGAAGAGAGAAGCCACACACTGGGGGATCATTTTGTAAATTATATACTTGATGAATAACTTGTATTCAGAGCTTATAAAGAACTCTTAAAGCTCGATAATAAGAAAACTAACAACATAATTCAAAAAGAGACAAAGTCAAGAGAATGAGAAGTCACAGACTGACAGAAAATATTTGCCAAAGTTCTATCTGATAAAGAACTGTTGCCAAAATATATAAAGAATTCTGAGTACTTGACAATAAGAACACCAACAACCTAGTAATAAAAAAAGAGCCACGAGTCTTAATATGAGACCTCACTAAAGAAGATTAATAGGTGGCATATAAACAATGAAAAGATGCTCAGCCTCAGATGTCAAGAAGGAATTTCATATTGAACAAGGAGATACCACTACACATTTATTAAAATGGCCAAAGTCTGACACTGACAATGGTAAATACGGGCAAGCACATGAGAGTTCAATGAATGAACTCTCATTCATTGCTGTTGGATATTCAATGATCCTGTCATTTCGAAGGCAGTTGGTCAGTTTCTGACAAACATATTCTTTAAACAAAATTAAACAAGTAATTAACTTCCTTGGTGTTTACCCAAATACAAAACCTACACATGGATGTTCATAGCAATTTTGTTCGTGATTGCCAACACTTGGAAACAACTTAGATGTCTTGTAGTAGGTGGATGATAACCAACTGCAATACACCTAGACAATGGAATATCATTCAGTGCTAAAAGAAGTGAGCCATCAAACTATGAACACTACATGGAGGAAATTTACATGTATGTTAGTGAGTGACAGAAGGCAATCTGAAAAGGCTACATGTTATATGATTCTAACTCCATGAAATTCTAGAAAAGGCAAAACTATGGAAAGAGTAAAAAAAAAATCAGTGGTTGTAGGGGTTGGTGGGGAGGGAATAGTAAGATTTTTAAGGTGGTGAAAATACCATAGTAGTGCTGGAATGGTGGATACCTGTCATAATGGTTTTACAAACCCAGAAAATGTACAGCAGCAAGAGTGAACCCCAATGTGATGATAACAATTGTCAATGCAGTTTCAACATTTGTAACAAATGTACCATTCTGGGGTGGGGGCAGGGGATACTGCTAGTGGGGAAGGCTGTGTCTGTATGGGGGTAGAGCACATATGGCAACTTTGTGCTTTCTGTTCAATTTTGGTGTGAATCTAAAGCTGCACTAAAAAGTAAAATCTACTTTTAAGATGGACACCAATCTTAAAGAGACATTTCACCATATAAGATATGCCAACAGCTAATAAGTACATGGAAAAATGCTTAACATCATTAGTCATTAGGGAGATAAAATTAAAACTACAACGAGTTACTACTTCATACTCACTACAATGGCTGTAATCAAAAAGACTAGGTACCCTTCAACAAATGAATGGAAAAAGAAAACGTGACACACACACACACACACACACACACACACACACACACACAATGGAGTATTACTCATCCATAAAGAAGAATGAAATTATGGCATTTGCCAGTAAATGGATAGAACTGGAAACTATCATGCTAAGTGAAGTAAACCAATCCCCCAAACCAAAGGATGAATGTTTTCTCTGATATGCAGATTCTAACACATAATAAGGGGGGAGGAATAGAAGTTCACTGGATTAGGCAAAGAGGAATGAAGGGAAGGGAGGGGCCATGGGAATAGAAAAGACAGTAGAATGAATCAGACATAGCTTTCCTATGTTCATATATGAAAACATGCCCAGTGTAACTCCACATCATGTACAACCACAAGAATGGGAAGGTATATTCCATGTATATTTAATATGTCAAAATACACTCTACTGTCATGTACATCTAAAAGAAACAAATAAAAATGTGGGAAAAGACAAATAATAACAGATGTTGGTGACAATGTGAAGGAACTGGAACCCTCATTCATCTACTGTTGGCAGGAAGGTAAAATATTGTAGCCACTTTGGAAAATTGTCAAGCAGGTTCTTAAAATGTTAAACACAGCTGGGTGCATAGTATACACCTGTAATCCCAGTAACTTTGGAAGATGAAGAAGGAGAATCCCAAGTTCAAGGCCACCCAGGGCAACTTAACAAAATCCTATCTCAAAACAAACAAACAAACAAACAAATAAATAAATAAATAAATAAATGGATGGGGGGTTGTAGCTCAGTGGTAAAGCATCCCTGGGTTCAATGTTCAGTTCCCCTACCTCCAAAAAATTTAACATAAATTTACCACTGAGAAATTGTACTCCTACATATCTATTCAAGAGATATGAAAACGTATGTCCATACAAAGACACATACATAGATGTCACAGCTGCATTATCTATAATAGCCATAAGTGGAAAAAATCTGAATGCTTATCAGCTTGTGAAAGAATAAGCAAAATGTGGAATACCTATATAGCAGAATAGTTCTGCAATCAAAAACAACACATTACTGCTCTACCACATAGATATGCCTCAAAAACATGCTATGTGAAAGAAGTCAGATGCAAAAGACCATGTATTGTACAACTTCAATGATATGAAATGTCTAGAAAAAAAACAATCTTTAGTGATAGAGAGTAGAATCATCAATGTCTGCAGCCGGGGTGGGAATGTGGACTGTCTGCAAATTGGCAAGAAGGTTCTTTCCAGGGAGATGGGACTGTTCTAAAACTGCATTGTAGTGATAGTTGCACAATTGTGTAAATTTACTAAGATCCAATCAATTGCAAACTTAAAACAGTGCATTTTATGTTACATAAATTATACCTCAATATAGCTGTTAAAAAATAGCAGATGTTTATTAAGGATGTTAGGAGGCTACATGACTGGGGAGGCACACATTAAGGACACTTCCTATCATTAATTTAACATAATCCCATTACTGGTGAATGAGTCTTTCAGGAATACCTCCTGCTGTTCCTAGAAATTCGCTGTATTTATCTAGGACATAGCCTCATGCTTATATCAAGCAGAAACGATTGAAGCCACAGGTCCAATCCAAGCATCATCTCACTGGCAGAATGAAACAGGATAACCTCCGGCTTAGCCAGAAAGAGGATATGACCTGTCAGCTAGGACTAAAACAACCATCGCCTTTCCACTACCTTCCATTTATCTCAGTGTGGGTTAAAAGGCCTGAACAATATAGTTATCACTTACCACTTGACTGGCCTCTCCTTGGTACCAGGCCTTGGGCAGGGATAACAACTTACTTTTGTAGAGCACTTACATAGTGTTTTAACATAACACTAGCACGTCTATTCTTATAGTGACTCCATCATTAGAAGTGGCAGACACTGGCTGACAGGCTTAGTAGCTGTCCAAGTTCCAGTCAAGGAGGCATGAGCATAAATTTGCTGGGGTGGGGAGGGGAGCTTTGGGGAAAGCATTTGCTTTTCAGATACAAAGAGGCAGATATCCAGTCTCTTCCTCTCCCCACTTCTCTATGCCTGGAACCAGGATGTGCTTTGAAAGAACAGGGGTCCCATTGGTATGGTGAGGGAAGAGCAGGGTAGGAAAGGCCAAGCAGGCCCAAGAGAGTCACAGAGATGCTGGACCTGATGCAGTTAACGCTGGGGAATTGACTCTAGCAGCATCTCCCTGGAAGTTGAGCTAAGTGAGACAAATGCATTCTTTCCTGTTGAACAAGGCAGAAATTGTCAGTTACACTTCATAGATGCAAAAACTAGGTCTTGGAAAAACTACAACCCATCCAAGGTCAAACTGCCGGCAAGAAGAGCAGATTTTCTGAATCAAATCATAGTAGCAAAAAACAAAACAAAAACTACTTCCTGAGCACTGAGTAGGTGCCAGGCCTCTGGCCTTACTAGGTATTTGACTTTCCTATGTTCTTAAATTCTTGCAACCCTGCAGGTAAAGCATTGCTATCCCTATTTTACGGATGAGTATACTGAGACTAAGAAAGGTCAAGTAAATGGCTCAAGATCGCATAGGTAGTAAGCCAATAATATGTGTCTTGTCTGCTGTGAGGGGAAGTTTAAAGGGATAAAACATGCTTTCTAGGATTAAGTGATGAGCTGTCTGTCTCCACTGATTAAAGCCCTCATAGACTAGGAAATGGACCTTGGTGATCATTAGTAGGATTTGGGCTACCAAGCCAATGTTTGTGTGTGTGCTCTGCGATCATTATACTTTAAACTGCAGTGGGAAGAAAGTTTTGACGCTTTTGACACTTTTGTATCTCCAAGTCTACCTCTTCCAGGAAGCACACACTGACTACAGTTGGTAGGGGAACTTAGGGGAGCTTTCTACTGAAGATGAGAGAATCTACCTCTCTCTAGAGAAGAAGTTAAATATTAAAACACCACTTTACAGTAGCATCAGGCCAAACAGTCGGGCCCAGAACAAGCAAGAGGACAAAGATGTCTCCAGTAAAGACCAGCAGAGCTGGTTGCAGGGGCAAAGGCCTCAGTGAGAGAAGAATGCACTTAGCACCAGGAGCACACATAAGTGCAACCAGTGGTGGCTGCTGCTGCTAATCTACAGACGGGACTGGCAGTGTGTAGCATACTTGAGCTGTCACGGGAGTCTGTGCCTGTTGGGTTGGACTTACAGAAAGGTGGTAAAAAGCTGCGCAGAGGGATTTGGAGATGTTAATTGCAAACTGCTGTCGCTTCGCATCTCCCCCTTCTGAGATGGGCAGCAACATCATTCATCTCCATTGGACCCAAATGAGTTGTTCAACCTTTAAGAGCTTAATTGGTTTTTCTTTCTGGGCTCCCCCCACCAAACAATGACTGAATAATTGATTCACTTAAACGAGGGGCATCCAGAACTGATGGAGGAGCCTTGCAAGGGATCATGGATTTCTGAGCTAGGAAAACAGACCTCAGTGGCTCTCCGCAAGGGTTCTGGATGGTGCCACCTAGGGGCTAACTTATTTTCCCAGGTTCCAACAGAGCCTCTCCTGACAACCCCAGCTGCTCCTCCTAGAGACAGACTCCTCTGGAAGGCCCCAAGAATCTCTCCCTTTTGTGAGATGAGGAGACAAAATGGAGAGTTGGACTTCGAGGGTCCACACTGGTACCTTTATAAGAAATGTATCACTCTCCCCCCACAGTCACTACCGTGTAGCCCCAAACTTGTCCTTGCTCCTCCCAGATGGTACTAGTTCTGCATGTATGATTGAGTCAGCATTTACCTTATAAGAAACTGAGGTTTCAGCAAATCTTATCACCTTGAGAGCAACGAATCTTATCATCCTGCACCCCTCAGAGACAAGTCTCCTTCCCCAGAGTCACCCCTGGTGACGTGAGAGAGCCATAGTGTCATACAAGGGCCTGGGGGAAATAATTAGGAGAAACGCACTAAAAAGAAAAATCTGATTAGGCCCCAGGGAGCTTTCGCTCCCCCACCCTCCCTTGCCAACCTCCATCCCATTCAAGCCTTAAACTTTACCCACAGTCCACCGATGGGGTGAAAATGGACTGTTTTAGCTTACTGAACAGACAGATGCTCCAGGATAAGAGGCAGTGTGCCCCACAGGCAGATCTGAGTACCCCAGTCAGCCTTTCCCAGAGGAGTGAAGAATGGGAGGCAGACCAGTGTTCTCCCATCAAAAGCGTCGTAATTCATTTAACATCGAGGGTCTATACTGTTTAAATCTTTTCCCCTAGATTAGAAAAACAATAGTTGTTTCTTGTTCCTTTTATTTCAGCAGGGTTCCAGATAATAAAAAGATTTATAATTAAGCTAGTAGATTTACTTTTGCTATGCTGCCCTAGATTATGAAAAAGTATAATTATATGCAATTAAAAAATGAACAGTATTTCTTACCCGAGTGAAGCTTTAAAAGTCATTATGAATCCATTAGCTCAGCAGACCTTACAAATGGCCTTCACTACTCTGGACTTCATTTAAATTTACAACAGAGAGAAGTAACTTTTCTCCATTTCTATGGTGTGTGTGTGTGTGTGTGTGTGTGTGTGTGTGTGTGAGTGTGTGTTTCATTCTCCTTCCTCTGCCATTCCAGAAAGTGACCAGACATTCCTTATAAATTCTAAGACCATGTTCTTAGTATTGAACTTGCCATATTCCTTCCAACCATGGATCTCATCCTGGTTCCCTTTAGGAGCCTGGCAACAGGACCAGATGAGGCCAGGGCTGTCAGGAAGCTATTTGGACATTGTTCTCTGGTTCCCTCATCTCTTTCAGATATATCACCTTGAGTTGTCCCAGTGAATTCACTTATGACTAGGTTACCTTTCATTGGTTTTGGCTAATACGAGTGGCCTCACTTATCCAGAAAATTACCTGGATTGAAGGAAGCTTGATCCCAAGGACATTGATCCCAAGGAACAATGCCTACATGGGGAATTGATCTGGATTATTCAGACATTGTTCAAGATTCTATTTCAATTGAACCTTTGCTTGTGCAGAAGTTGCAATTACTAAAAATTTCACCTGCATGAAAATCATGGGTCCGACACATTCTACTTTCTCTTGCCCACCCCACCCTCTTTTCTTTTTCTTGTCCACTTTCTCTTGTCCCTTGCTGTTGGATTCATCCTTAGCCTCCTTTGGGGCAGTGGTCCAGGAGTTAGAGTCAAGCAAGTAAGCAAACAGCCCCCACACCATCTTTCATTTAGCTGCCCACAGTGCCTCCTGATCTCTTCAGCTTCACTGTGTTTGCCTGATGACATTAGAGCCTTCAGGAGTGGCTTCAAGCCGGGCCAATAATCAGAATCACCTGGGAAGTGATGTAAAACTATATATAAATGAAGCCTAATCCAAACTTACAGATCATAATTTTGGGGCGTGGGGCTTAAAAATCAGCATTTTAAAAATCACTCCCCAGATATTTCTTAGGCAGACAGCCTGCATGGCACACCAACTGGCCCTGACTTTATTCCTGCCTGGACATTGGTTACTCAGGTGAATGACGAAGGCCTATGGGGTCATTTTACCACTCTTTCCTTGCCAACCTTTCTCAAACTTTAGGCATGAACCTGAATGAGCAAAGATTGCCGGGACAGAACAAAATATCCCAGCCTTTTTTTGAAAAATTTTCTTCTGGCACTGAGGATTAAATTGAAGGGCACTGTCACACTGAGCTACATCCCCAACCCTTTTTATTTTTTATTTCGAGACAGGATCCCACTAAGCTGCCAAGGCTGTCTTCAAACTGGCAATCCTCCTGCCTCGACTTCCCAAATTAGCTGGGATTATAGGCATGTGTCAAGGGGAAAAGAACAGATGATAAGAATTCAGAAGGGTTAGACTTTAATACCAGCTTTTTCATTTTCTAGTGGCATAATCTTGTAGAAAAATTTTCAGTTCTCTGAGTTTCAATTTTTAAGAAAGACTGGGGGAAGATGATATCTAAATACTCTTCTGGTTCAAGTATCCTGGAACTTAGCATACTCTAGTGGAGTCCTGAACATGTTCTCCCAATGATTAATATTTTTGCAGTGCACATCACTAAGCAACTTTATAACTGTGATCAAGTTATTAATCTCTGAGTCTTAGTTTTCTCTTTAATAATTTGGAATAATAGCATTCTCAATCATGCAGATGAGTAAAGATTAAATGATAAATTCATCTTAGACCCCTAATAAGATGGCTGGCACATAGTAGGCACTGGATACATTTGACGCAATATTAGTAATGTCATTGTTCTCATCACCATCATCAGCAAAAGTATGATCTCCAGTGTTGCAAAGGGCACCATTCATACTGGCCACCGTATCACTCTGGCAAGGCAATGATGTGATCTCAGTAACCTGGTAACAAAGGATCCAGGCATGAACCTAAGCCCAGATTCCACCCATTCTGTAGAAACCCCTGCCCCCAGGCCATGTCCATGCCCTCACCTCCTCTCCCAGCTGGAGACAGTCACTCATTACTGGAGCATCATGGAGAGGCAGCCTGAGACTACAACTTGCATTCATCCTGGGAGTCATGTGGTGTGTGCTGGAGGGTGTTTTGTATATTATTTGAATGAATGAAGTCCTTCAGTGTAACACAATCTCAGAGATCTAAATGCACTTGCCCTCTCCCCTGCTCTCTCTGTAAGGCCACTCCACAGACACTTCCCCTGGGGGCTCCCCTTGAAGCCTGGGGTTGGCAGGGGCAGCCTCCACCTTCAGGGTTGCTGCTGTCCGTGAAGTCTCACAATCTCATAATTCCTTCTCTCTCATTTTCTCTCAGTGTCTCAGAGCCAAGTTGTTTGGTGATTCCCCCTTTCCCCCACACGCATACAGGGATCTAAGGCACTGCTTGTTGACAAGTGGGCAGTAAGGCAGGAGTTCCAATTTGTTACACTAAGGATGCTATGTTGCTGTGAATAGAACCATTATAAGCTTTTAACCCGAAATAGCCCTTCCAATCCCCACCCACTGCAGAGTTGCTCCGGACAAGCCTCTGCTTCAGCACACTCACTTGCACCAACCTCTGACCAATGTCCTCATCAGGGGTTTCTTTGCTGGGCCCTTCTCTTTGGGGTCTCAGGATTGGTCTTTGGTGCCTCTGGGCCTCAAGTTACTCCCACCGTAAAACATTCATCTTCATCTGTTCTCTCCTCTCACCCGCCTACTTACAGTTAAAGCCCTGTCCCACGGACAAGTGAGGGAGATTCCATCTCCTCCACAATGCCTCACTCCTGAAAGAATCACAGCTTTTCTCTGCCCTCCTTGGTACAATCTGATATCGTTATCACTAACATCATCCAAAGAAGGCCCCCTTTATATATTGTGTTGTACAAATAGAATTGCCCAGGAGTGTAGTGAGTACCTTTACACCATGCCACGGAGCCTGGGTGAAGGGCGAGCCAGGACAAGATTAAATCAGCAGACAGAAAGATAAATGAAGAGTAATGCATTCAAATCGAATAGATTGCAGCGTCAGTGTCACCTGGAGTGGAGGGCAGGGGAAAGGGCAGGGCTACAGGATCACTGGTACCAAAATGACTGATGCTAGGGGTAAAGGGCAGGCATTTCCTCCAAGGGAGGCATTAGAGGGCGATCTCCATGAGTGAGGGAATGACACCTACACTCCCCTTTGTCCTCTTCCTTTTGGTCACATCCCATTTGAATAAATGGAAACAAAATAATCAAGTGGCCAATCTCAAGGTTTGGGAGACACACACTATCATTTGATTCAGGTCAGATGTCAAACAGCAGGGCAAGAAACTGTTCAGGGCTCTCTGTGAGGAAAGAATAATCCTCAAGTTTGGCAGGAGGAAGGTGAGAGGATTGCGGGGAGGAGGTCCTTGGTCACTGACACCTTCTAGAACTCAGCATGGACCTTCCAGTCACCATCAGGTAAAAAAATCTGCCTTTCTGTTTTAGCTGGCCAATCCAGGACAGGCAAGGCTGCATGTAGTCCACAGTCTAAGACGTGCCCACTTGGGGCGCCCGTTTTCCCATCACCCCTGCACAACACCTGCCTGCCTGGAGAGACAGCCACACCAGTCTCCCTTGACTCCTACTCCTCTCTCAGTCTGGGCTGGAGCTGAGTCGGAGAGAATTGAATTCCCTCCTCCATTGCTCCTGGGGCTGCTAATTCATAGTTGCATTAGCTTTCATTTGGATAACAGCATGGGGGATTGTCAGATATTGGCTCTGACCAAATTTAATCTACAGGCTGTGCTCTGCCCTCTTTCCACTTGCCTTTTATTCAAGACCCTAATGAAGAGGTTTATCTGATTGGTTTACCAGAGTACTATCTGGAATGAATCGCTCCAGCCCTGCGCGATTCTACCTCTCTGCTGTCCACTCCAATCAAGAGCCAGGGCCCTCGCAACTCTCTCTGTTCTGAAACAAATTAAATCTCACTGACAGACTCTATCTGCCTCGAGTTCTCCATTACGCTTCGCTTTGGGTTTGCTTTGGCAGTGACAAAACTGCTTTGACACGTTTGCAGATTCTCGGCCCATGTTCTCAGGGGAACCCCCAACCCCCAAACCTCTCTGCTGTCCAGTGTGATTTTTGTAATGACAAAACCATTTCAATCCTGCTCAGGTGTCCCGGTACCTGTAGCTTCTCAGCTGCATATCAGCAACGCGGAACCACAAGAGTTGCTCTGACGGCTCTGTCAGGGGGAGGAGGGAAAATACCTTCCTTCCTGGAGAGACTGTGGAGTGTTTTCTGAGTTCCTTTCCTTACCCTTTTTCAGGCCCTGCACGTCTACTTCTTTTCACAGAAACCATTCTTCCCTTCCCTTTTCTCCACAAGGTCCCTAGAAGAATGTGGCCTGGGGCCATTCCAGTACCATTTTAATCTGTACTTGCAATTTAGCAAATCTTTAGAAATGTCCCCTCAGGCAGTGGGCCAACAGAACTCTGGTTCTTGGTGCCTTCAGGGGAAGCTGCTAACCTACCTCCACCCTAATTGCCTTGTTAGACTCACTACAGTTGTTCCTCCTCCACACAGCCTCCTATATTTAAGCCTTCTGGTTTCTGTGGGACAGCTAGAAAAGAAGGGGGTGCAAAATCCCAGGTAGGCCACCATGATGGTGGTGATAATAATAATCATGTTGATGATGATACTTTCTGTTTCCAAGCTTCTCTCAGTGCTTGATGAGTTGCTTTGTTTTAATTAAAGACTGAAATGATATTGGTTGTATTCATTACTTGAGGTCCATTAGGGTCCCTTTTAGTTGTAAAATTCTGTTCATTACATGGGTTTGTTAATCCATTCATCAAATATACACATTGAGTATCCATCACTGTGTCGAGACCTTTTGGAAGAGTTCCCTGATGTCCTGAAGGGGTGAACCTGTAGTAAAGGAGGATGGAAGGGAAAGGATGCCCAGTTTTTCCTGGATACAGGTCCCCAGGCACCTTACTAGTTTCTAGTGGCCCCCACAGTCACCATATTGCCTCTGCTCTGGTTCCTCTTTCTATACTTCCTTTGGCCAATCCAACATGTGAGCCAAGGTACTGCCCAAGCAATGGAGGAGCCACTGCTTTCCTCCCCAAACGCACTGCCCTCCTCCACCGTCCACCTGGCCCTGTTCACGAGCCCTCGCCACAGCCTGTGGTGACTGCTGTGAGCTGGGGCCTCTCAGTATCCCAGACACTGAGCTGGGTATTGGGAAATTCAGATAGTCTCAATCCCCAAGCAGAATGACAGAGATTGCCAAATTAGAACCCAGCATTCTAGAAAGAGCTCTCAACTCCTATGAGAACAAGGACCCAAAGGTTAGATATGTGAACTCAAGAAATGACCTTGAAACTTCCAAATCTGCAGAATGAGTGGTTATGCCCAAGACTGTGTTCTTGGGGCTTTGCCAGTAGCCATTCATGCTTTCCCCAGGAGAGGAAGACTTGGGTGATAGGACGTGCCACCATACTGGGAATTGCAAGACCTGGGCTATCATTCTGGTTCGACCCTCATGCACTGAGATGCACTGAATCATCTCACTCAAACCTGTCTGGCCTCACCTTTCCTATTAATAAAATGTTTTTGTACTTTATTTAGTTGTTCATGATCAAAAAGGATTGATAGACTTTGCTCATAAAATCTAGACCAGACTTAGATGTTCAGTAAGGCTACTCTCCACTCTAAAATTCTATAAATTAATTGATTCATTTATTTAACACACCTTGAGAACATGTTTTATGTCAGTTACTGTGATAAAAGATCATAAAATATGTGCCAATATCCATAACGGAAAGGACATTACCTAGATAATAAGATTAAATGGCTACAGAAAATCAAATGATTGGCTATCCTAATAATAGTAGTAATAATAATGACGGCAATTATTAATTCTGTACTGATTATGTACTAGGCAACACATTAAATGTTCTACATGGGTTTTTGCAATATATCCTGACACAACGACCATGCAAGGTAAATGCCGTCATACTTACATACTTTGTTCAATACATTTTGATTATGTAATGAGGGTGGGGCGGGCTCTGTCCTAGGAGCTTGGTATAGGTACTAAGACATCACATCTCTGGGTGAAGAGGGGTTAAAGAGCTTCCTAAACACACAGCTGGCACATGGCAGAAAGAACCAGAAATCTAGTCTTCCAGGACTAGATTCCAAATTTCTATCTGCTAATTCTCATTCCTACCAGGCTTGGTTCCATGATCTTCATGAAGGCAGCCAAAGCACTCATCTTCTGAAACAATAACTCACTCACTTCTGGTCTCTTTTTCCCACCCAGCTTCTCCCAATTGTGGGCTGACCTTCCCCACAGAGGTCTCTTTACCTCCAAAATAGCCATTTTGTATTCTCTGTGTTTCACCGGTCCTCATTTTCAATTGCCATCAGAACACTGCTATTTTCTTCTTGTCTTCCACTCTCCGCTCTCTCCTTCACCTCTCCTGTAACACTGCAAAATATCTGCAAATTGGCTAAACTGAAGGACTCTAACATGGCTTAATTTTAGAGGAGTAGACTGAACCCCTGGGAAAATATTAGCTATACATTATGGAGCCCGGAACAAAAGTAAAGTTGGGAAATTTAAGATCAACTTTTAATGAAGTTGGAAATGGGGGTGTCTTTGCAGGTTTTTTAAACTGGCGACTCCTTCCTTTTTTCTTTTTCTTTTTTAAGACTAGTTTATTTTTCTTTAGTTGTTGATAGACCTTTATTTTATTTATTTGTTTGTTTATTTATTCATTTACATCTTGACAATCTTTTTACTGTACTGGGAATGAAACCCAGGGCCTTGGGTGATGATAGGCTATGGCTCCACCATTGAGCTATACTCCCAGCCTTGAAATTACATTTGATTTGACAGTGTCTCTGAAAGGAAAAGTCTGAACAGTAGCTGAGCTGAGTTTCACATGCACATAGTATGTACAAACAGAGCTTCAAAATAAGAGCTCTGTGTTTGCTTCTCATGTATCATGTGGGAGATGATATAGCCAAGAGAGATGGGCCTCTCTTGCTGTTACAGACTGGAATTGAATTAAAAACTATCCCATGGTTTTTCATGTAGCTAGGATGCCTGGAGGTTTTAACATCATAATGCACATCATCATCTGAGTTCTTCAGTTGGTCTGAATTGCTCTTTTGGACTAATCTGACATCAGTACAGCCTTTGACCTCAGTCTAGATGGGTAGCGCTGAGAAGCTGTGTGGGTGTTTATGCTGTCATGAGGCGTGGTACTGGCATGAGAAGCGAACCAACCCTTGGATAGCAGCCCCATGAGGCCCACAGATTCTATTTGATAAAACAGGACAGCAGGCTCCTTAAGAGTTAACTCAGATCTCCCAATGCAGCGTGGCTACCTGAAAACTAGCAGATTATTTCATAAGAGGTGTTTAATATGAATTGTTCACTAAAACACATATTATTGGATGTTTAACTACTGTGTAATTGATTTTCCATCCACTCCTAGTGATTAGTCCTCAATAAATGCTTTTTGTAATCAACTTAAAGTACAATACCTACCACAGTTGATATCTTTCTCCTTTGATTTAATAAGAACCCAATTCAATATTATTGAAATTACACTTGATAATAAAAAATGATCAAGTTTTAAGAGTTGCATTAAAAGGAAAAAAAATAAATGAAACCCCTTTGGTTGTGAACCTGTCCTCTTTTACAGAGGGATCTCAGTGTAACTGAGAACTTAGTGCTCCAATCCTGTTCCAACCATCAGAAATTAACCAAGGCCCAGGAAAGCCAAATGCTATTATGCTCAAATCTAGAAAGACAGTAGAACAGAACTAGAGACATCGTGAGGTTCACAGTGCAAGGTCCTGAGAAATGGTATGGCTTTTCTCCAGGCTGGACAGAACAAGAAACCCAGTGGGTTTACAGCTTCCAAGGAACATGATAAACTTAAACATGACTATGCATTTGCAAGACCCACAGGACTCAGTTTTCCTCTTCAGAACTCTTCTCAGTGCTCCTTCACCTTTTCCTCCAAGGCCTCCTCAAATCCCCACCTCCTCAGGAGTCTACTTTGACAGGAAGGGAGTAAAAGTAATAGTGCTCATGGATAGGGTGAGCAAGGTTTGTTCAACTCCAGGGAGGCAGACAGCTGGCGAGGAAGAGTAATACAGAAGCCAGACAGATGTGGGAGGAGATGCTTCTAGCTGGTCCTCCAATCATCGAAGTGTTCACACCACCCCCAACTCTCTCTGCCTCCAAAACACACTCAGATATACCGGCCTATCACAAAACCCACAGGGCTGAGGGGAGAATACATGAAATAATATATGTAAATCTCTCATGAAAGAGCCCAGCACACAGTAAGTGTTGCAAATGTTAGCTATTATTGTTTTTATATTAATATTTATCATTCTTACAACACGTATATAAATTCCCTTACTACTGGATACAGAAAAGAAGACTAATAAATTTGTTTATTCATCCATTGATTCTCCTAGATGCACTCGTAGACATGAATTTGCTGGATCTACAGGTACAATTTTTGTCAAGGTTTTAGATTTACAACTCGATCTCTCTAGAAGTACTGCACATAGCAGTATATGAGCTCACTGGGTACCATGAATTAGAAATCCTTGTGAGGTAGAGTCTTCTGCCAGGGGACACTAGCAAGAAGCAGCAGAATGACCTTTTATTGGAACAGCTGTAAAGGGAATTTATGTGATTTGTAGGCAGTTAGAGTCTCAGATCCCTTCTAGTTCTTAAATTTTACGATTCTGATTCTTCTGAAACACTGAAACAATCTGCACGTGCATCCTTCCATGGAGTGACATGAAGGTGCATTTCAGACTGGAAGCTTAACGGCCTGCTTAGCTTTCTCTCTGGATGCTCTCGCTGGTGGAGATCAAAGGCTGAGCATCTCTTCATCCAGCCTCTGACAAAGGAGAGAGACTGCCTGAGCAGCATGCTATCATTCGACAAATAGGGATCCTCTTCTAGAGGAGCACTCTCTTCTGCCTGGTGGGTGGGAAGCCTCCTGTATCTAGGACACATCCCTAAAATAAAATTCAGTAGCCACCAAGTGACTCAGTGCAGGAGCCTTCATTCTCCAAGAGAGGAGGGTTGCTAAGAATGGCAGGAACCACCCACAGATGGTCTGGATACCAGTTGCATCAACAGATGCATACACAACACAGCCCTTTCCTCTAAAGCATCCAGCCAAGCTCACATCAAGTTCTCCACTGTGTACATTAAAACTGAAATAAATAATCTTAAGAAAATCTGCACATGTCAGTGTGTTTGGGGTCCAAGATAAATCAGGCAATGGGCCCGAGAGTAATCTAAGACATTTGGCCACTTTTTTCTTCTCCTGTTAGATCACTTTCCAGCTTTAAAGTATACAAGGATGCCCAATGCCCACAACACCAAGCTCATCTCTATTGGCTGGTGGTTAAGATCTTTTGGAATCTGGCCCCACTTACCTAATTCCAGCTCAGTCAGTAGGCTTTCATCCTGTTGGTGGGTGGGAAGGCTCCTGTATCTGACCACCTTTTTCTCATAACTCATTCTTGTTTCTTCCATCAGGTCCTTGTTCGTGCTTGATATTTCAAAAGACATACTTTTTCCCCTCCATGTAAAAAGATGTTTCATTTTCTAAGGTACAGTTGGGGTGCGTTGGTCAGTTAGCCCTGTTCTGGGCTGCTCACTCTTTTCTTCCGTCTCATATTATAGAGATGAGGATGGGTGTAGAGAACCACCAGTCTGTTCTGCATGCTTCTCTTAGGAAGGAATTCTGAGACTGTTGGGGTGGCATTGGAGGAGTCCCATTTGCATTTAAACTCCTCAGTAGAAAAAGTCATGGAACAGATCTAGACTGAAAGTCAGGTCTCCTGGGGGACAAAGATGGGCCCTACCAAACAAAGGGGAGTTGCCAAGATCAGCCCAGCTGATTCTTGCTCCTCAAGAGCAGAGCACTTACTGAGAGGTAGAAGAAAGTTCAAAGATATGTGTTCTGTTCAGAAAAGAGTTTCTGAATGTGGATGACATAAAATGGTCCCAAGTTCTGAACCTAATCATAATGGCAAAGTTCCTTTTTTTGTGTGTTAGTCAGCTTTCCATTGCTATAACAAAATACCTGAAATAAGTAACTGAAAAAAAAGAAAATGTTTATTTTGAAACAGTTTTAGAAGTTCCAGTTCATGAATGGACCCAATGCTTTTAGGACTCTGATAGGGATGCTGGGTAGCAATGACAGGGACCACATAACATTACACGGATAGGAATCAAAAAAGAGTGGGAAGGGGGTTGAGGGTACCACAATTTCCCCCAAAGGCACATCTCCAAGGAACTAAAGACCTCCCACTAGGCCCCACCTCTTAAAGGTTCTGTCATCTAACAAACATGCATTTCCCAAGGACTGAAATTTTAATACATGGGCCTTTGGGAGACATTTGGGATCCAAACTATCACATCATGGAAAGAAGCATATTCACAGCCAAGCATGTGGTGCACGCTTGTAATCACAGTGACTCGCAAAGCTGAGGCAGGAGGACCATGAGTTCAAAGCTAGCTTCAGCAAAAGCGAAGTGCTAAGCAACTCAGTGAGACTGTATCTCTAAATAAAGTACAAAATAGAGTTGGGGATGTGGCTCAGTGTTTGAGTGCCCCTGAGTTCACTTCTGGTAACCCTCTGCCCCTGCAAAAAAAAAGAAATATATTCACAGACTCTGCAGATTAAGATATGGACATCTTTTGGAGCCATTGGTGGGCTGCCTATTGCAAGAGGTAAAAAGCACAAGGTGAGGATTGCTTTGGAGGGGAGGAACCATTCGCACCTTTTGCTTTAAGACAAAACAGAAGGAATAGAAAATATCTTACAATCTAGAGAAGAGATCTGAGATTGAAAAGAAAGATGGGTACATCAACAGAGAAGCTCTGGTTGTTTGATAATAGGCTTTCATATTTTTGAATTTTCTCTAATTAGAACATAAGCTTCAGAAGGGCAGAAACCATGTTTTACATTTTTCAGTTTATTGTCCGTTGCATCTGGCTCATTGAAGGACTCAGAATAGATGCTCAGGGATGTCTTACTGATCAATATGAGTGCCGGACATCAGGAGCAAGTTATAGTGGCAAATGCTACTGGTTAGTAGATTCTGCTTAGGAATGAGACAGAGTAGCAGACAATCTGGAACAAGATTTCATCTTGTCAGGGGGACTGGAATGTGAAGCAGAGGGCCCAATGAACAAGGCATGCCTATGTCCTCCCCATCATCAGAGGATGACTGTTGCCTTCAAGAGTCAGGCTTTATGTGAAGACAGCTGTGCCCATCATTTTGTTGGCACAAGAGGCACTGGAGCCAAAGCAACCAGAAAGAGAAGCAAGCCACTGAGGAATGGAAGGAAAGGCAGAAGCACAAATCTATTGATCCAACCAGTCTTGCAAAGAGGCAGGGGAATTGACCAAATGCTCCCCGGACATCCTCGCCACATGAATATTGAATCTGGAGTAATGAGCTCATCACGAGGAAATAAGTAATTGACTAAGGAAAAGGGAAGGAAGAATTGAAATCATGCCTCAAAACAAAAGTATCAAAATTAGTGAGGACTGAGGACAAACATATATCTGTTTATCCTATGTATCTGTCCTGGCAAAGGCTGAAAAAAAGATAGGAGATAAAGGAAAATTGATTTAAGAATAAATAAGCCTTTTTTATGACTTAAGCATGTTGATAGTCCAAAGAGAAAAGCCTGAAAAAAGAAGATTAAAGATGTAAGTGGGGGTCAAATATACCATATGCACACTCATATTGAAAGAGAGAGAGAAACATCAAAGTATCATGGCAAGACAAAAGAGCTGATTGCTGCCAGAAATAATCAAATCGGTCTCCAATTTTTCACAAAAGAGTAATTCTTACATGTTTAAGCCATAGACTAGCAAGCAAGAGTTTTTTTCATGATTTCTGCCTCTCTGAGGTCTCTCAAACAGCTTTTCTGATATACTGTTTTTATATAAATTCTGCAGCGACTTTTCCCCAGTGCTATTAGTTGTTTGGGTTTTTCTCTGCCTGCCACAGGCTTATTTATGTTATCCTGATTTAGATCTTTTCTTTTCCCTTTTACTTCTTTGCTGAGGCTGGGTTTCACAGTGCAATCTGCCGAGTGGCATACCAACAAGATGCATGCCTGTGGAGATGTGCACATGTGTGTGTGTGTGCGCGAGAGAGCACATGAGTATGCATGCTGTGGACATGTAGAATTTGATTTATCAGAGGACTGTGAACATCTAATGTCCATGTACTTCCTTGAGGTTTCCCAGTGATGCTGTTTTGAGATACTGAGGGCATTGCTCTAAGCACTGGAGGATACAGAGTCAGCCGCTGCCTGGACCCAAGTTAGGATTAGAGGGGAATTCTGGGTAATTCACATCAGGCCTCTTAAAAAAAAAAAAAGAGAAAGAAAGAAAGAAAAAAGGGCTGCCCCAATTTGACATTTTATTTTATAGACACATTAAAGTTGAGTTCAGACTTACTTTGTGCTATTATAGCTGATTGATTGTTTATCATTTCAATGGAGAATTTATTGATTTACTTAATATTCATTGCTGATAATATGAAAGATCTGTAAATTACAAATTGTCTGGGGGCTCAGAAGTGCTTAATTATGCCCTGCCTTTCTTGTATTCTGTCTCTCTGTCCCCCTCCCCTAACCTGTACTTCTCTAGCTCTTTAGACAGGCAAGGAAAAGAAGAAAAGGCCCATCCCTGCCCCTCGGCGAGGGAGGCAAGCCAGTTTCCCCAAACCTTGCAGGATGGTTTGATTCACAACACTGCATTTCAGCCTAGGAAGGCCCTTAAAGGTCACCCAGTTGGATCCCAGAGGCAGTTTGTCTTAACAGTAGTCATCTATTGAGTGCCAACCACCATAGATTTCATCTTCGCAGACGGTCCAACTTAGCCTTGAACAACTCTATTGGAAAGTTTCTTCTCATGTCAGGCACACATTTCTCTTCTGGAATTGCTCACTTACTGTCTTAGAGCAAGAAACTCTTAAGTCACAGAGGCAAAAAGAAGAGCATTGAAACGTTATGTAGGCAATAGCTCTGGCTTGCTTTCCCTCTCACTGGCACACCTCAGCAGTGATTAACATCAAAATGTTACTTGTGCCTTAATGAAGTGAAGCTGTGAGGTCAGTAAAAACAGAGGGTTTGGTCCTCTCCTATGCTGGCTTTGCTCTAGTGAATTTTCAAAGACCCATGTCTGTCTGAGGCTTGTGCTGCTGTAGGCACGCGCTATTTCCACATGGTCTTTCTATCATAGTTGGTTTGAAAGCATGAATTAGGGGACGGGGCCAGCAGGGTAATGGAAGAGATGGAAAAGTGAAAAGCAAGTTGCTTTAACCCCTAAAGAAAGCATTTCTCTAGCAAATAGCAATAGCTTTGAAAGCAATTGACAGAAAGCTGGCTTAATCCTTGTTCTGGAGATACTTACAGCTGCCCGCAGTTTTTAATTAATACACTGGGCTCTCTAACAAAGGGAAGAAGTTGGAGAGCATTAACAGATTTACTTACCCGAGCCCAGGAGAGCACTCTGGAGGAAATGTCCTGGCTGCCTTGTGGGCCTGTGTCTGTGTTGGCCTCGCCTTCCTTGCATGTCAAGGCCATAGGGGAGACCCCTGCGGGTCCCAGGGAGAGGATGCATTATCCCACAGTTGGGTTGGGCCAGAGAGATTTCCCTGATACATTTCATTCCACTCCACTCAAATCAACTCCTTCCTGATGTCATTCATTCATACCTAAAGTTATCCCTAGGTACCCAAAGGAGATTTGCTGTAGGATCCACCACTCCACCGCAAGTATCAAAATCTGAGGATGTTTAATTTAAGGGCCTTATAAAAAATGGCATAATATTTGCATGTTATATATGTACATCTTCCAACATACTTTAAATTGGCTCTAGATTACTTATAATGCAATACAATAAAAATTCTAAAAAGTAGTTGTCATACTGTGGTGTTTAGGGAATAATGACAAAAAATATCTATATATGTGAAGTACAGATGCAATGTATGTGGGGTTTTTGTGTGTGTTTTTTTTTTTTTGTGTGTGTGTGTGTGTGTTTTACTGGAAATTGAACCCAGCATCTCAAAAACTTTTTTATTTTTTATTTTGAGCTAATGTTGCCAAGGCTATCTTCAAACTTGGTATCCTCCTGCCTCAGCCTCCTATGTAGCTGGAATTATAGACATGTACCATTGTGCCTGCTCAGATGCAGCTTTTTTACCCCGAATATTTTCTATCTGTGGATGGTTGAATCCATGTGAATCCACAGAATCCACTGACTTATTTACTGAGTGGCTACCAGACATAGATATCAGGCACAGTGTCTAAACTGAGAAACTATATTTAAACCAAAAACTTTGAGCTAAGTGCTTTAATGGAGTGTAAAAACAAAGATGATTTGCATCCTCAGAACACTTAGCTCTACTGAAAGAGATGCATTCAGTGATGATATTCTGAACAGGGACACTAGGATTTTTCCACTAGACTCCATTCTGATCATATCTGTTCTGATTAGTCAGAACCACTGATGAAATAATGAAAATAATGAAATATTTTGAATATCACCATGGAAGCATGAATTAAATAATTGCACAAATAAATGAAATTATAAAATGGCCCATAAAGAAAATGACATGGAACTATGGGGCCATACTGTCACTAGGGACAGGTGCCAAAGTCCACTTGCGGTGCCCTCAGGTTTGTGTTCTGTTGGGAGAGCTGCATACACCCACCTGCTTGCAAGTCTGGTGTCCTGTTGCTACCAGCTTTCCAATTCTGTCAGCCTCTCTGTTTCCGTCTCTCGTCCATCTTGTTCACTCACTCATTCATTCATTTATTCACTCATTCAATCCATGAGCACCTGCTAAAGGCCAGGCACTGAGCTGTGCCCAGGAACAAAGCCCCCCTCCCTCCCTTTTCTGTTGCCTGGAGCCTGGGCACAGCTCTCATCTTCACTCTTCCTGTGGCAGAATCTTTCTCTTTTGGTTAGGGAATCTGATGTCAGAGTCATTCCATCTGACACACTCTCTCCTCGTCTGAAACTCCCTGTCTCCTCATATCTCCATCAGTCCATTTCCACATGTCTAAGCATTTTAATGGCATATGGTTCCAGGGGGGAAATCTCCAAATGAGAGAAAATTAGCAACTGTGCTTACTGGGCTAAAGAAAACGACTGGAGGGGAAGTTTTCTTTAAAAATACCCACAAGAAGCAGCAGCCCAAGGAGATGTGACTGCAATAAAAATGAAGATTTTTTTTTGTTGTTTGTTTGTTAGGGATGGGAGTGGGGGGTGGATTTAGCAACTGCATTTTTCTTTCCCCTGGAATGCGTCACAGTCATTAATTTGTTTAATTTATTTTTTTGCCTCTTCCCTAGTGAAGCAGCCCGATCTACTGTCGGCCTACCCATCAGAACAAATTACACTTTGGAAATATCCAAGTGCTTCAATTTTCCATTAAATATAATAAGAAATCACAAAGCACTGTTCTGGTCTGATGACTCCTTGCCAAGGATCTACAAGCACTTTTTTTGCAATTGCTGCCAAGCAGTTCTAGTTGCCACCCTTGGTGACACAGAGACAGGGGAGCAGGTCCAGGACCACATAGCCCTGTATTCGTTGGTAACATTGTGTGTGCGCCTCTTGGCGGGGGGAGGGGCGAGGGTTGTAACCACTTCACATGCCTGTGATCTGATGGTGCCACACGATCTCAAAGACTTCAGTGGAGGAGCCAGTGTCTGTTTCTGTGTCCTCTTCCCTCTGTGCCTCAGTTGACCCCAATGTCCTCAAGCCTATGGCTGCTGCAGACTGAGGAATCAACAGAGCTGAGTCCCATGAGGACAGAGCTCACTTGGGCTTCATAGAAGTTGGCCTCCAACTTCCATCCTCTGCTACTTATCACCAGGCATGAAGGCTCATCTTTCTTCTCCCTCTGATGGTCCCGCTGCTCCCTTAGAATCATCCAATGCTCAGGTTGTGAAAACTGCTCACTACTGCAGATCCATCTGTCCCAAAGAACATTGCTAATTGATGATTGCATTTCATTTTGCACAGATTGGAAATGAAAATGTCCAGGGTTACACATATGGTATATATGGCTCTTTCAAGTCAGAGATTAATTGTCAAGTATTAATATTTAATTTTTTTATTGCAAACGCTTGTCAAAGGTTGCCAGGGGAAGGTGAGCGCTTAGACCCATCTTACCTGATTTTCAGTAAATTTAAGAAAAGAGCCTTTAGCCCAGCCAGACTGAAATTGCTGCGTCTAAAGATCAGAGCACAGGTTGCAAAGAAAGGTTGGACCACCACAGTCTAGTGTTCTCTAAAGAGCAGGGAATAGAGTTGGCCCTGTTATAGGTAAGAGGTTGCCTGCTTAATCAGTATGACCTCTGCCTTCACAGGCAGGTACGGGTAAGTAGATACCAAGAGACCAGGATGTGTGGAGACCTGGGTCTGGCAATGGCACTATCACCATCCAGTAAATCATCACAAGGAACTTAGGTTTCCTTCTCTGCCAAATGGGGAGGGAACCATCTATCTCAAAGGCTGCCACATCATTCCATAATAAGCCTGTCCAATTGTATGCTGCTTTGCAGGTCACAAGGCACAATGAAGAATGGGAATCCTCTATAGTTTCCAAAGCCTTGCAGCTTCTTACAATGTCATGTGGACTGACACTTTGGCTTTGTTGAACCATCTCAAAGAACTAATGCAAGAGTTAAAGGAGATAATGTCTATAGAGCACAATGCCTAGCACTCAACAAATTAACTTACTCCTTCCAGTAACTGCAGCTTAGAATTTAAAAAATAATGAAATAAAAGGACATCTGGGAGTGTGACTATGACAGAATAATTGTGTGATTGTGACCATTCACCAAGCACAAAGACAGAATGCTGAAAACATGGGGATATCCCCAGAGGAGCCCAGATCCTAAATGAGTTTACATGGCCGGTGCTGCATGGAAATAGCCTCCATCTGACTCCAAGCAAGCGTCTGCAAGAGGTTCCTCCACATGAGCCCACCCTGCATCCTCTGCTCCTGGAACTTCTCTCCCATTGGCCACAGTAATTATAGCATTTATTAGGGACCCACATTTAGGATCCTGAGGCTTGCCAGTCTGATATTTAGTGACACTCAGACTTGCATGGGTCCCCATCCCTACTCTATGGGCATGTTCACAAGCTCTTCCTCTTCATCCATGGGCATGCTACCTCTTTCCCTAAATTTGATAACAGGAATTGGTTTTTTCTGTGAACTCACCTACATTGTCTTGTACAATGCCTTCACATGTAGTTTTTATGATCAATCACGTCAACAAGTGCACACAAATATACTTGTGCAAAACTTCCTTAGCAAAGGGTGATTAAGACAGTTTGGGGGATTAGTCATACAAATGATAGCATTTCTCTTTTCTTTTGTCCTGTCTTTTATTTCCCCTTCTCACACTCCTGTGCTCCTTCTTTCTCTTCTTCATGTTCTCTGTGATGGTTGATTTTATGTATCAACTTGACTAAGACACAGATATCTGGGCAAATGTATTCTTACTGTGTCTGGAAGGATGATGATGATGATGATGATGATGATGATGATGATGATGATGATTTATTTTGGATGAGGTTAATATTTGAATCAGCAGACTGAGTGAAGAAGACTGCCCTACCCAGTGTTGGGGGGACCTCATCCAATCAACTTAAGATCTGAATGAAATAAACAGGCTGCCTGTGTTGGATCAGAGGGAACTCCTCGTGTCTAACTGCCTTGAGCAGGGAAGCTAGCTCTACCTTTGAACCCTGCCATTGGGCTAAAACTGAAACATGGGCTCTCCTGGGTCTCAAGCTGGCCACCTGTAGATCTGGGGACTTTTCAGCTTCCATAGTCAGTGAAACAATCCCTAGCTATCTGTCTATGGGCTCTGTAGTTATGTACTATCTACTATCTACCTGGTCTCTCTCTCTCTCTCTCTCTCTCTCTCTCTCTCTCTCTCTCTCTCTCTCTGTCTCTCTCACACACACACACACACACACACACACACACACACACACACACACATTACATACACATTATATTGGTTCAATTTCTCCAGAGAGTCCTGATATACCCATAAATGTTAGTTTTTACCAGGACTTTGTCTTGGAATTTGCTCTCCCTCTGCATGTTGCCCTTAAATTAATCTCACCTATTCCTATGACACTACATTAATGTCATAAAATCCCAAAACTTTCTCATGAATCCAAATCCCTCCTGAGTGCCAAGCTCCAATTTCATACAGTTAACCATCGTCTTGCTATCCCTGATGGGACTTCTCCCATGTCTTCCACACTCAGCCTGTCCAAAGAAGTTAGTAGCACCATCCATGCCCCTGCCTTCTCTTCACTGGGGAGAGAATGCTCCGCCTTACACTCAGTCTTGGGACAGTACCTCCTGCACTCCAAGGGGCTCCAGGACGATTGACTCTACCTCTCTGACTTCTTTCATATCTTAACCTCCCACTTTATGTCCACTAGCACTGATGTAGGTCATTCTTCACGGTCTCTTGTAAATGTTTATTGCTCATGTCTTTCTATGCTAGATTCTGTGTCTGAACATAAATCCTGACTGATCCATTTTTTTTTAGCACTGGAGACTGAACTTGGGGTCTCATGTATGCTACACAAGCACTCTACCACTGAGCTACATCTCCAGCCCCTGATCCATTTTTTAAAATCCCTCAGTTCCTAGCGATGCATTTGGCAAATAGCTGATATTTCATAAATGCCTGCTTTCTGAATAAATGATTTAATGAATGAATGACTTCCCCTGTAAGACCATGGGACATTGGGAACAAAGCAGAGCATATGCTAAAATCTTGGCCTGACTGGGGAGACAAGAAACAGAAAGGGAAGTTAATGTGTTTGCCAGAAATAAATACAATGCAAATTCTCCTTGATTAAATTTGAAATGAGAAAAACAGAAACAAGCAGTTATCTTAAGAGCAGGGTAGCTAACATCCTAAGTGCCCCCTGTGGGCTAGGACAAACCTCCGCCATGAGAGGTTCTTGTTTGTTTATTTGGTTGGTTTTGGTTTTATTCGCCATTTACAGAAATCTAGACCAACCCAATCTTCCTAAGGAGGCCCTAGTGTGTATTTAAAGTTCTCCAACATTCATGGCCTGGTCACTGCTTGGGATCTTAAGGCTTTGATTCAAACAACCAGCACAGAGCAAAACTCCTGAAGCTCAATTAATCTAACTCATCAAGAGGGATATGATTTGAATTGTGGTTCCAAGCAGCTGCTAACAGTCCAGAGGCCAGACTTCTGAACTAGTTGCTGGTTGGAAACAACATGGCCCAGAATATCCAGCAAAACACAGGACAGAAAACTGACAATTAAGCTAAAAGTTCAGTCTACATGGACCCAACTGCAAAGAACTCCAAAGCCTCTCCCTCCCTCCCTTTCATCACTTATTAATGTGTTTTTCTGAACTGCTTGGAAAACTCTGGGCAAATGAAAAGTAGGCTTTTATAGATTAAATTGCTTGTAGAGCTGATAAAATAATGGGGAAGAGAGCAGTTGTAGGACAGACCCAGCCTTCTAACACTTAGCTTTCTGAAATAATAAAGTGCTAGCCTTCCCTCTCATCATCCTTCACCAAACAGAAACACACGCGCGTGCGCACACACACAACATTCTTGAAAGTTTGGAAGCACTGCTGCTTGCAAATGGGCCCATTAAAAGCAGATAAATCAATGGGAAATGCATAAAAAAGTCTCATTTATCATCAGACGTGTTGGACAGGGTTTTGAGTTTTACATACATTTATTCTAGAAATCTGTTTATCTGTGCAACATTTCTGAGCAAAATGCTTTGTGATGAACCATTCTTTCTACTTGAATCTATCTGGAAAGCAATTAAATTCAAACCCCAAAGACAAAGCGTGATGAACACAGCAGCCATGTTATTGATCTGGCATTTCACAGCCAACCTTCTCCCTTCTGGATATCAGCTTCTCCATACACCCCCAAAGGCAGACACCTCCCACTCTCATGAAACACATTTCTCATGTCTTCAACCAACACAAATTCTCTGACGATTCCCTGAAGACTACAAATGATGTACTACTGATAACAAGTGTGAAGGGGGTTAGAAAAACTGTCCCTGGAGCAAGTGACCTTCAGTATGGAGGTCAGGCTATGATTCCAATGCTAAGTATGTACAGATGTGCCATCTCCCAGTCTGTACTTGTGCCTAATGGAAACGGCATGTGTCTGAGGATTTGAGTGATGAGAGATACAGGAGAGATAAGGAAGTCACTCAACTGTGTTCATATTTGACTGAATGTTCCCTCAGGGCAAGTACCCTGTCTATTGGTTCTTTTGCCTTCTCAACCCCTAGCAAGTGGTGGGTGATTATGGGATGGAGGGGGGGAGAGAATGAAAACACATCATTTGTGCAAAGGGATACACAAATAGTTTCTTAACAAATAGTCAATAATTAACAGATAACTACTGAAAAACTAAATCTTCACCTCTCAAGCATAGAACCCATCTGGCTGATAAGATGATTCAAAGCACATTCTTGGTTTGGAGTGAAAGCTACATGGTTGGCTTTGTCACTGAAACTTATTGTCAATCGCAGTTAGCATGGCCAGATTTGGGTCAAATGTCCAATGTCTATGGACATGGACTAGCAAGTATGTAGGCAACATTCCCTTCTCCCAAATAGATATTTTCCAGTTCTTTAGTGAATGTAATGGTCCAGATTGACAGATTCTATTAAGAGTTGGCATGGTATGTACTTTATTCCGTGTTGGGTAGATCCTTTTAGACAGCCCCTACCTGCATGAGAACATATGATAAGGAATTCTCCTGGAAGCACTGTGATAATCTCACTTCAGCATTTCTACACAAATTCCTAGCAATGCACCCAGCAACTTCACCCCTGAAGGCATGCCAACAGCTGTGTTATAAACTCCTGCAAATAAGGATTTATTAGAACAAAGTCAAGTGACAGACGCAAAACTGAGGCTGCACAGATGAAGGAGACTCTGATCTTGTGTAGAGATGTTGACTTTTCATCAAGGTCAACACTGAGATTTATTGACCCAAGAGGTAAATATTGATGGAGGCTCATGAGGTCAATATTTGCCCCAAGACAAATAAATCTTCCCAGTGACCCCCTGAACTGAAATCTGTGTATATAGTAGACTCAGTTCCAAAATGAATTAGCTGCGACATGGATTAAGATACCATTTCGTTATGTTGTCTAGGGCATTGGAAAGCAATATTAAAATAAACACTTCATGTTCCGAGTACTTTCCAAACATTCATTAAAGTGCACCCACCCTCTGCCAGATGTGTAAAAGTATGTCCCAACTCAACAGATGGGTCATGAAAGCTAAGAAAAGGTTAAGTAATTTTACCTAGGCCACAGAAAAAAAGCAGCACAAAGACAGAAACATGAATTTGGAATAAGGGTGAGTTGAGAGCTCTGGGAAGCTAACAAAGATCACAGGACAGTGCCTTAATTAAAGTTCCTGGTAAAATTATAGTCCTACTTGATTGAATTACTTTGATTTAGCTCATGTATCTCCCGCTATTGACAAACCTGCATGGACTAGTCAATTGTCTTGCTTATTTACAGGGATGATTTGGGGGTATTCACACAAAAGTTTTACGTTTGAATCCTGTTACCAAACTCTAAAGAAGTGAATACATTAGTGGTCACCAGGAGGGAACAAGTTAGTTATTCTGCTTATACAATAGTTTGGCTTCAGATTCCAATCTCAGGAATCCCCTGGCTTTCACAGTGGGTACCTAGGATACTGATACAGAGGAACACCATAAAGTCCTAACATATAAGTAATTCCCATTTGACTGCATGAATCCAATTATATTTTCTTTTGTATTACCTCAAAACTGAATTTTAAGTATTATAAAGTTTTGGTTATCTTTGCTAATGGAGAGGATAGAGCCACGGATAATCAAAACATCAGCCAACTCAATGATCTTATTTCTTTCTGACTTTGGAATACATTATTTTCCCATGTATCATGCTGGCCTCATTATGTTTTTCTCTACATATTTAACATTAGGAAATAACGAGCAATTCCAAAAGAACCAGCAAATGAGAGTCGGGGAGAGAGGGAGAGAAAGAGGCGATAGAATTTAATGCATGCTGGGCAACAAGGCAGGACCCTTGATGGGCGCCCTATGAAATCCACAGACAGGAACTAGAGTGGACAGGGCTCAACTTTAACAATTTTAAATTTTCAAAGTTATTTCAATCTACTTTAAATCTGATGGAGGGAAGGAGAAGCATCTTAATAACATGACAGTTCAGTTCACTTACAAAGGAAACAATTTGACTTGAAGAGAGATAAGTGCAGAGCAGTGGATATCAGGATCTGAGAAAAAGAATTTAGGAGTGCTGACCCCAAGCTGCCTAGGTACCATCTTGCTTTATCTTGTGGTAGGATTTTGGAATTGCGGTTGTTGCCCAGGGAAGTAAGTGATGCCGATTTGACTTGATACAGTTATGCAGGGTAATTTGACTGACAATATGATACAGACAAATGAAAGTGTTTACAGGATTTAATATTTAATCACGTCAAATGAAAAAGTCAGCAAAAGCAGGCTGGAGATGAAAAGATCTGTATCAAGTCAGGATTTTTGCCGATTGTCAGAGTGGCAGGCGTCTCCTGGGGACTCGAGTAAGCGAGGCGCTGTTCTGCAGAAATTGTTATCTTGGGTGTATTGATTGTGTGTGTACCACTCAAGCTGTCAGCTTTTCCCTCCTGTCTTTATTTTATTTTTTATTTTCGACAGCATGGCATCCTCCTAAACCTTCACATAACACTTGGCCTTCACACTTTAGGCCACAGGAGGAGGAGACCCCAGGGGTGTGCCGACAGGCAACTCTGCCTGCGAATGGCAGCACAGCGATGATTCTCCAGGGCACACACATGGGCTGGTTCCCCACATGCCAGGGAGCTTTGAGTCTTAGAGGAAGCCCACAGTCACTTCTCTTTATTCATTTTGCTGAGACACTGACAAACTTGCTCTGTGGCAAGTTACTTAGCTGATATGTGCCTCATTTTTCTCATCTGTAAAATGGGAATAACACCTACTTTACAGAACAGTCAGAAAGATTAAATGAGATAATAAGCCTAATAAAACCAGCACACCTTCTGGTCCAGAGTTGTCCTTGATGGGGACAGCTGCTATTATTAATGAAGGCCATGCACAGAAATCCAGGGATTAATTAAGGTTAGGCTCTAGAATGCAGAGTCTTTGGCCTTGCACCCAGTATCCCAAAAATCTTGGGATGGAAGGCCCTTGAGGGTTTATCTCATCCATCCACATACCTTCCCTTAAAGACCCCAGATAGTTAACAATCTCTTTACTCTTCTTTAAGTTTTATTTTTAGTTCAAAAAATAATTGTATATATTTATGAGGTGTAATATAATATGTCGCTACAACTAAAAGGTTAGAACATATTATAAAGCTTTCTCTGACCTGGAGTTCAGACTTTACACACTCAGCAGCAGTGTGAGTAGATGAGGTCCCTTCAATGCCCGGGGCCTGGAGCCCTCCTCCTGGGTTCTCTCTTGTGCATGTAAAACTATTCCTTCTCTATTAGCCTTTCCTTAGCGATTTTCCTTTCCTTGGTGCTCTTTCACCATGCACCCCCAAATTTCTGAAAGGGCAAGTTCTACTGGCCCCTCAAACCTTAAAAGGGAAAGAGGGCGCTGTGTAAACAAGGTCAAAGTCAACAGCCTGCTTCCCATGGGGGAGTGGCTTACCATGAGTTAGAACTACTCTCTGACCACCAACCTACAACCTTTCACTTCAGGAACCATCTTGCAATAGTCACAACCATGATAAAAACCTAACCTTTCTAATGCCTATTCCTGCACTTGAAAACCTTCCTCACCACGTTTGATCTTTGCAGCAACCCTGTGAAATACCATGGTTGGACTTTTACATCCATCCCAGCAATGTGGAGGCAGGCATAGAGACAGACCGGGATTCATCGGTGATCACGAATCTCGAGTGAAGAAATGTCCACTTAAACCCAAGTCTTCAGAGGCCAAGCCTTGAGCTCTTTTGCGCATATTACACAGTGAATGAAAATGACAGGGCTTTTCATCTGGAGGCAATTTAGCCCCATGTCCTGTCAGGGGACATTTTTGTTAGTCACAACATTTTTGTTAGTTACAATGGGGAGGGGGTATTTGCTACCGGCATCCAGTGGGTAGAGGCCAAAGATGCTGCTAAAATCCTACCATGGACAAGACAGCCCTTTATGACAAAGAACTGTCCTGCCCAAAATATCCACAGTGCTAGGGGTGAGAAAACCTGTGTTAAAACTATCAAAGGGGGAGCAAGAAGAGACTACAGCCACCTGACTGTCATCCCCATCTGTTTTCTTGTCTATCCTCCTGGCCAACCTGTTTTCCCCCCATAGAAACTTTGCAGGCATTTTCAAAGGACTTTGGGATAGTCTGAAGAAAGTTAATAGCTAAATGTAGAGTTGCTGGATTTTTATAAAGCTGCTGGTAAAGTTATTTTCATTTTGCTTTTTAAATTAGTTTGGGAGTTGGTGTTCTTCTTTCCATAATTACAAGCTGACAAACATGCTTCTGTATTTTTTTTTAATTAACAGATATTTGTATTCAAGTTCTCCAAATTACATACCGCAGCTTGCGCATTACAAGGACAGCTGCCGTGCTCCAGATGTGGGCAATAACCAGAACATGGTAATGGCAAATGCAAAGGAGAGAAAGGGGAAAGAAGAAGAAGGAAAAGTTAACATATCTGGATGGAGAATAGCAATTTTAGTCAATGTGTTTGGATTTCTTTCTTTTTTTTTTTTATTTTAATGGAGATGAATACCTTGGATTCTCCCAAATTTTCAGCTCAGTTTGAACATTTGGGATGAAGCTGTTTGGGTCATTCATCGCTGCCATCAAAAGCTCACCAGCGCCTTGTAAAAGCAGATTACAGATGAAATGGGGCACATATAAATGTTAACAGTGTGCCAGAGAAACTATTCAAATTGCTCCTGTTTACAAGCACCCTATTAAATGTGCAAAGCTCCTCCTGAAGAAATCTGCTCTAAGATGGGTAAACAGCACTATTTATTTATTTGGACCATTTATAAGACTGCACCCCTTTTTGTCACTTATTCCAGCAATGGGCTCTCTGAGGAGCCCTTAAATCAGGACTTGTACACAACAGGGACTTTGCAGTAGAAATGGGGCAGGGGTGAAAGATGAAAGTTCCAGTCCCAGATCTGCTGTCAGGTTTACTGTGTGACTCTAGGAAAGGGACTACACCTCTCTGAGTCACGATCCATCTGTAAAGAGCACACAATCTCTAATTCCCCTCCAGCTCTTACAGGTTATGCTTAGAGGTGTTTCTGACATTCTCGTCAGATATACAAATCCTGCTTACTCTTGAATAGGTCTCAGAAGGGAGAAATAGGTCAGGCTGTGGTGTCTGTGGTCCCCATATCAGAGAACCAGGCTTACTACATAAGTCATCTTCTACTCAGACAGAAGGGGTTGCTTAGGTGCCAACTGAGCCCCTTCTACACCGAGAGGTAAGACTAGATCAAAAGGGTCTGAGGTACCATTGTGGTAAAGGTATGTTTCACACATGTACCCAACACTTACTGAGTGCCTCCTATGACCACAGGGAATGAAGAGAGAAGACAGATTTTTGTTGTTTGGGGGTACATGTCTTCCAGGGAGAAGTGGCTGTCTACTGGGGACAATGGGCAATTCTGTGCACATACCAAGGGAGAGGTAAACACCAGGTGTTGTGAGAATGCCTAGAGAGCGAAAGGAGGCTGATGAGGAGGTGGCAGCCAGCAAGAGTCTGGAAGAATGAGCACTGTGGCCGGGGAAAGAGGGAGTGAGAAGGTCCTGTCAGGGGTGGGGGTGAGGGCTGTGGGCAGAGGATGAGGGGGCCATGTGTGCTCAGGGCAGGTTGAGCAAAAGCAGATCACAAGACATGTGCACTTTCTACCCAAGTGATCCAAGGCAGGAAAGACCTTTAAGTAGTAAAAGAGGCTCCATGAATTGTGATGGAAGCCATGATGCTCTTTCATGCACAGACGGCACAAGGCTAATTTCAGTAACTTAGCTGTAGGACCTGTGGTCTCTGTTGATGGCTCGCTTCTGAGGATCTCCTAAAGCTGAAGATGGGTGCCTTCCAGAATTATCTTGTTGGGTGGAGAAGAGAGAGAGAAGTAAAATCTTTCAGTAATGTCTTCTCTTCTACTTTCTTCTCTATACTGTGCGAACACTAAAGAAAGTTTCATGTTAATGCGATTAATGTAAGACTCTACCTGAGTTAAGACAACATAATACAAATGAAAACTTGGATGAAATTATCCTTTTACTTGAGTCACAGAACAGCCAAGCTGCCCTCAGGGTGGCAGTTGACACTGCCGCCTAGAGGTGGAATCAGGAAAAGCAGTCTCTCTGCTGCCCCCTTTTAGGAGGTCTTATCCATTTGCAAAATCATTTTGGCTCCTGTTTTTTCTCTATTCAACATCTTAGTCAATGTCACTGAAAACACATTGTTTTCTATGATTGTGTCCATTTCCTTTGACTCTCTTTTTACTTTTCTTAATTGAGTTTTCTCCAATTCTCTCACATTATCTTTATTAAATAGTACTCTAATGACCACAGATAGCTAAGTATGAAACTAAGTAAACAGCTATAATAAGTAAACAGAAAACCATAGACTAAAGAAAAATCAGACATAAAGCAACCAGCACCAGCAGTCCTTAAACCCCTAAAAGTTGCCAGGTTTGGTGGCACACACCTATAATTCCAGCAACTCAGGAGGCTGAGGCAGGAGGAACAGGCCCGACCTTGCAACTTAGCAATATCCTGTCTCGACTATAAATAAAAAGAGCTGGGGATGTAGCTCAGTGATAGAGTGCCCCTGGGTTCAATACCCAGTGCTGTCAAAAAAAAAAAAAAAAAAAAAGAAAGGACCGGGTCAACCCCTCAGAGGGTCCAGAAAGTTTGATAGAGTACCCACATATTGTCATCTGAAGAAATATGATTTTTATCAAGTATCTAACTAAAGAACAGTTTTGATTTTTCCTTGGTTCATTCAATTATTGAATTTCTAATGAGTTTACTGATACTGTGACAGAATTGTCTTCTATTATACGTAAAATGATAATCTTAAAACATTTCAACCAAATCCCTAGTTATATAAAATTCTCTGAACCCAGTTTAATTGAGAACATTGCTTCTGTGAAAACAAAGCTTTCTGAGTTACAAATAAGTGACATGTAAGAAACTGCAGAAACATTTGCAAGTTAGCGTCTGATGAGGCCCCCTTGCCCCTGCTTACGTGGCAGTGGAACCACAGAGCTGTGTGGTCTTTGCCCTGGCTTCCAGTCAACTTGTCTCCCTCACAGTGGCTGTGAGGGGATCAGGTAGTGTCAGGATCTGATATATTAAGTGAATATTGCTTTTCAATTTTCCTTTTATTTATTGTCAACCCCACCCAACAAAACAGCTTTTGTTTTCCTCAAGATCCCCTTACTGCCATCTCCCTCTAAGAAGCAGATTTTCATTTGATTTTTTTGACTATTTATGAGTAGAAACTGTTATCCACATTTCTAATGACATAACAGAAACAGAACTGAGTAAACATCGGGAAAAGTGCAATGTTTTGGCACTTAAGCTGTTATTGGAAAACCATCAAGGAACGCATCTGATTTTTGAATGGAAAGGTGGTGCACAGGTAACTCATTCAGTGTCCCTGTTTTCCCAGCTACAACCTCAGAATAATGATCATTACCTAACAGATTGCAATCATTACAAATTGCTTGGAAATTCTCAAGTGGTAACAACTAGGTGTGAAAGATGTAGAAACTGCAGGGAGCCGGACAGGACTTTGTGTTCTGTTCCAGGTGCTGTCTTCCCACAATGTCTTTTGACCTTTACCATGTCTTTCTTATAAAAATAAGACTCCATTGCTTTAATTCAGTAGTCCAAGCATGAGGAGTCATGCTATAATAAGAACTTAGAAAAGAAAGCATGGAAATGTAAACATTTCTTCAGTCTGATTCTGTGCTTTGAGCTTGACCTGTGGTCTCGTAAGGAAAGACACTTGTCACAAATCAACACTCCTAACCAGAAAATACAAAAGTTAGCAAGATAGTCCTCTGTATCTTCCTATAGTTCATCCTTCAAAGCTTGCAGGGAAGAGGCAGTAAAGTCTTACCGTTTCTTTCAAAGGACTCTAATGATTCACTTGCAGCAACTTTCCAAATATGCCTTTTCTAAGTGACTTGGGATCAGGACACAGTACACACAAGATAACCAGCCACTGAACTCAACAAGGGAAGAGCACCCACCATCTGAAGATCTGATCAGTTCAGGATGGACAGGTTTAAGGTAGTGAATTTACATGGCCCTTCTTGCAGCTCAAGACTACTACCCACTGCTGCGGAAGTGACACAGAAGCTTCTCTGTTATCTCATTTGGAAAGTTAAGAACTCTAGCTGTGTTGGTAGACATGACTTTGTCACTAAAAATTATCCCAGGCTATAATCAATTTGTACATTATCGCTAGACCTGGGAGTTGTACAGAGGGAGAATGTCTATTCCTGCACACCTGAAATCTCTAAGAATAAGAGTTAAAGACCTCTGGGGGTACTGGGGGTGGATACTTGTTATTCCTCTTGGTGGCCCCACTGCAGAAACCTTTCCTACATTTGTGGAAAATTCTTCCCTCTATGAATCTTGGTAGAAAATAAGATCTCTCCCATTCTATATAGAAGCTGAAAAACTCCAGATCCTGGTTTTCCTAGCCTCCCTTGCAGCTAGAGCATAGACCCGTGACCCAGTCACTGTTAATCTGACCCACTTCCCAGACCCAGCCATGGGAATTAGTAATGCTGAGAAGAGAGGGTAAGCAGAGCATCCCTTCTAGCAGGGCCAGCAGCTGTGACAAGATCGATGTAGGGGTCAGCTGTGTTTGCTGGCAGGAGAAGTCATTCTGATGATTGTTTGGGATATTAGTTAGACCACCTCAGAGGCTGGCTCCTCAGCTCTTCTGGCAATTCTGTGACTTGCCCAATATTCTTTTCCATTTATATCAGCCAGATGGCTTCTGTCGCTTGCCACTAAGGACCCTGACTGACACTGTGCCACATGTGTACGAAGGAATGCCACATGCATGGGCACACACCTTCTCTTCTCATATGTCATATCTGTATTTTCTTACATTGAACAATGTTATGTTGCAACTAGCTAAAGAATACTGCAGGGGAGTGAAAAAAAAACTCTCCTCTTTTCATTTTCCTCCATCATCCATATAAAAAGTGACAGAAAAGAAGAAACAATACGCTTCTCTGATTGAGTTGATAGCCTTAAATTCCACTTGCCCTTTCCCTCAAGCAGGATGCTAGCCAAAGTCAATGGGAATTATATTTGTATAACGAAGGGCATTGCTGAACCCAGAGAGACTGGAGAACAATTTAGCATACAACTGATTCCACTGCCAATACTGGTTTTTTTTTAAAAAGAGGAGAGGAGAGAAATTGAATCCTGAGGCCAATCTGCATGAGTATGTTAGTCACGGGCTTTTGAATAACAGCCCCAATGTATCCTGGCATACAATTCTGCTCATTTTTATGGTGGAGGGGTCTTCTCAGGGCTTCTGTGTCATTAAGATTATAAGCCTTACATCGCCAAGTTCAACCTGACCTAACCAAAGTTTACTTAGCCTCAGAGGTTGCCGCTCAGTTGCCCAGAGAGCTGGCGAGGGCATATGCTCTTCTCTATGTGAGGGCAAAGAGTTTGCAGGGGTCAGCAGAAACAAGTCAGTAGATGGACAAGGTCATCTATTTCAATGTGAAGAAAAGTCCTGGCTGCTGTTTAAATCACCATTCAAGGCTTGGGTCTAGACCCAGTTCTGTTACAAACTGTCACGGTGACCCTTGGGAAGTCATTTCACTTCTCTGATGGGAATTTACTTGTCTGAAAACCAAGCTATTACCCTGGCATGGTGTGGTAGAAACAGCTTTAATGTAGGAGCTACATAATTCAAGTTCAAGAACTTTAGCTCTATTGCTTATGACTTTGGCCAAGTAACTCAATAGCACTTCTATTTTGGCATGTGTAAAACAAGGATGATAATATTTTGCATAGAATTTAGAATTAGAGGAATGATATGCACAAAGTATGCAATGCATGACTCAATGAATGCTAGTTTCACTTACCCATTAATTAATTAATTAATTCATCAAATGTTTATTAATGCTCCTACTGTGCCTAGTTCCATACATAGTGTTGAGAATACAGAAATACTTGTCAGATAATGTTCTTTGCTTGTGGGACTCTCATATTTTCTCTCTCCACTAGAAGAGTGAGACTCATGTTCTGTGCTTCTGGAGGAGAAACTAGGGCTCATGATCTTTTCAGTCATCCTGTGAGTTACTTGGGGACAGTGACCATGTCTGACTTGCTTCCAATTTGTGTGCAATGCATGTGTGTGTGACTGGATCAATTACACATGAGGTAAAACCCTACAGATCCTATATCCACAGGTAAAGGAATATAAAGTGCTTTATGCTAAGTGCTTCTTCACATTTGATTATCTTTTCCTGTTTCAAATAATTGCTTCTTTCTCCTCTCTGTGGTACTTCCCACCATCTTTCCTTCTTTATCTATACCTCTCTGATTCTATTACCTCCATGATAAAATTGAATTTTTTTCCCAATATATTATGTCTGCTATTGAGTTTTTTTAAAAAAAAGAGAGAGTAGAGAGAGAGAGAGAGAGAATTTTTAATATTTATTTTTTAGTTCTCGGCGGATGCAACATCTTTGTTGGTATGTGGTGCTGAGAATCGAACCCGGGCTGCACACATGCCAGGCGAGCGCGCTACCGCTTGAGCCACATGCCCAGCCCTGCTATTGAGTTTTAAGAACACAGAAAGTCCTGGAGGTCACCTTCCTTGAACCTGTCTTCTGGTTCATCAGTTTCCTTTCTGCCATCTCCAACACCGCATTACCCAATCAGCCCATGAAGATGCATGACATAGAGGGGAGGTTGGCTACATAGCAAGGCCACCTGCTTCATTTTTAGGGAACTTTCATTTATTCAAGGTCCCTTCTCCTTCCTTCTTGTAATTTCATTGGACATGTAATGGCTGATCACCTACTGTGGGCCATATACCATATTCACAACCAGGGACAGAGAAGTCAGAATGCAGGGTTCCCACCTTCCAGTAGCTGACAGTTAAGTTGAGGACTTGTAGCTTACAATTTTGTCCTCTCAAACATATGGGAGATCTAACCACTTACATCCAAGGACCAATAAGTTGTTCATTACCAACCCAATGTTTCTTAAAGTATAGTCCTCGGACCAGTGGAGTGAGAATCACCTGTGATTATTTCTTTAATTACAATTTCCTGGGCTTTCCCTGGGATTCATGAGTCAGACCCTACAGACCTATGGATTGCAATCACTGGATCTGCAATTTGAACAAGGACCCAAGTGATTCTCATGCACTAAGTTGAAAAGCCTTCAAGGCTTGTCTTCCCTTCCTACACAAGGCTAAATCCCTCCACCCTTCCTCATATTATATAATTCCTACTTTTCCACATTCTCCAAAGCCCTAGTTTGTAAATGACTCTCTAAGATGTGACTCTCAGAGTGGAGCACACCCATTCTAGGTGTGGTTACCTCTGCAGAGGGTACCACGCCTTGCTAGCATGTTCAGTATGAAAGCATTATTCGTAACCATGCCACACTGTTGGCTCCGGTTGAGACTGCAACAGAATAATACTGATTCAATTAGGACTCTGGAATACATCCCACAGATTTGTTTATCAAATTTGTGAATAGCACACCACAAACGAGAGGTAGATTATAACATTATGATTTTTTTTTCCCTTCAGTGAGGTATTTGCTTTTAGCTCCAGAGCTTCCTGCCACCATGGCTGATTTTCTGACTGTTTAAGAACCATCAAGTTACTCTTTTACACACTTTTTTTTCCTGAAGATCTATATGAAGTATGCCTGCTTACTATTTTCAGAATCTACTGTCATTTATTTCTCTACCTGAAAAAAAAAAAAGCATAGTATTTTTCCAGACTCTCCTCTGTCCCAATATTGTTTGACAATTGTTCACTTAGAATGGTTTCAGGATCATATATTCAAATTACTTCAGTGTCTTGTGAGGTTGATTCCAGGGGACCTAGAAATCAGAATTGTTTTAAACACATCAACATTGATGATGATAGTTAATATTTATTGAATGTCTCTACATGTCAGATATTAAGCATTTTACCTGCAATGTATCTTTTAATCCACACGACAAATCTATGACATACATATACTCTTGTTATCTCTATTTTACAGAAGGATAAACAGATCCAGGCGAGGTTCCTACCAACATAAGATGATTACTGCATGGCAGAGCTCCCACTTAATCCTTGGCCTGGGCGACCCCAAACCACTCCCTTCTATAATCTCCTACCATCACATCCCCTATCTCAGGTTTTAATTCTTCCCCAATCAAGCTTATTCTCCTTCCAATATGAAAAGCATGATAGAAAAGATAATACCAAAACACAAGTTGAGAAGTCCTTTGTAACTGATTAGTATCATGCTGCATTTCCAAGGAGAACTGTCCTCTTTCCCCTTTCCTTCTTGGAACCTAAAAATCTCCACTTCATTGTTCTTAAGGTTTTCCTTTCCATTTTTTTTTCTGGTTCCGCTGGCCTTGGCTCACACTGGGTCTTTATGTCACCAGGTACCTTTGTTGCAGGTCCAGGCTTCTCTTTTGTCCTCATCCTTTGCTAGGCTGCCTCACCTTCCGTTGCCTTCCATCCTTTGTGTGTGTCTTTTTAAACCTGAGCTCCTGGGAGAGTTGCTTGTGCAGCCAGGGTGGTTTCTTTAGTGGCCACTGCCCTTCCCTTCTGCACTGGGCTAATTTGTAATTTGTCGTAAAAGCGTTTTATTTTCTGAAGCTGCCATATTGCTTGAGGCACCTTTTCTTTTTAGTTGCCCATCTTTTTATATATTGTTCTTTTCCATGGATTCAGTGGTAGTCCCAAGCCCCAGGACAGGTAGCTGATCATGCCTGGTATCTTGTTTTCATTACAAATTCCTAAGATTACTGCCCACTTTTCTTTCAAGGATCCCTTATATTCACTCATTCATTCCTGCATCCTTTCAACAAACATTCAGGGAAGGCCTATTGTGAGCCTGTCGACTCCACTGACAGGTTTATGCCTTGTTGGCACCATGCCTGGCACATGTTGCGTGTTCGATAAATATTTGTTGAAAAAGTGAAAATCAGTTAGATTTGAGCCCAGAGTAGCAGAGTCTCTCATTGATTCCCCTGCCCCCAACTTTCTAAGCCATCAAGCTGCCTGTAAGGCAATTAAAAAATATGTCAAGAACCCTATGTTAGCAGAACAAGCCTTCCAGTCAGAAAGAGCTGATGTCCTTCTCCCTGGCTGTGACTGATTTCCGTGCCCAGCTTAAGCTTTGGATTAGAAGAGAGGGACCATAACCTATCTGAGAGACCATCACAGAGAAATCACTTTCCTTTCTTTTTTCCTTTGTCTTCCCACTCAGCCTCTGTCCACGATGCACCTGCCTCTGAGCACGAGTTTCTGCACCATGAAGATGCTTCCCTGAGATCCACTCTATGGACCAGCATCTTTGCCAACACTGTGGTCCCCAAAAGCACCTCCTCTTGAGCCTGTGATATCAATCCTGGGGACCTCTGCAAACATATTAGGGAGTTAGATTTTCATACTACTTAATTTCTTATTAAAGATGTGTAGGTTAAAAAAATCATGCCGTTCTCAGCAGTAGAATGCTCGCCTAGCATGTGCAAGGTGCTGGGTTGGATCCTCAAGAACCCTATTTAAAAGTAAATTTTAAAAAATTATGCAGTTCTTTCAGTCTTGCTTCTGACCCCCTCCTGTCCCTTTCTTTGAAAGTTTACTAAGTTTCTTGTTCTCCACTAAAATTTGCACTGTGTCATAGCTGTTGTCCCCTAAGGTGGGCGTGTTTTTTCAACCTCCTGTTCAAACTCCAGGTGAAAGTACCACCAGTGAGGCTTCCTCCACCCTTCTGCACATAATCTCTGTAACCAGCCTGCATTCTTTCTTTCCTTCCCCTGGGGCCTTTGCAGCAACCATACCCTAAAGAGAAGCACTCTGGCACCTTTACATGGATTATTTCTTTTTCTATTCAATATAATACTTATGTTGCTTGACCAGGAAGCTTCCTGACTTCTGGTTCTGTGTACAACACATTAAACCTCTGGTGATCCCAGTGCCCTCAGGACCCCTGGGTTCAGGCCCCACCAGGCCCATGCAGTGGGAATGGGCTACACTCTCTCCCTCTTCTCCCCTGCTTCCAGGCTTGAGCACAGGCGATTCCCTCTGCTCCCACACCCCCAGCCAGCCCCACTCCGTGCCCACTTTCTTAGCCAACTTCAGTTTATCTTTGGAGCCTTGCCTAGTGAAAAGGCTTTCCCTGAGCGTTCTCCCCCCAAGGCAGGCCAGGCATCCCTACTGTCTAGTCCAGCAGAATCAACTCTATACACAGCTCCCCTTAGTCCCCATCTGCCTTTAATTGCTTGTTTTCTTATCTGGATTCTCTTCTATGCCCCACGCTTCTGGACACATCATGGTATACTTGCCTTTCTGGAAGTTTGGCAAACTTTCCAAGGTGTGCTTAGGAATACAACAGAATATTACAAGAGGTGGCAGGCAGGATTTCAAAGGAGGGGGAGTGGGGAACACAGAAGCTCATACAAAACCAAACTCCCCAATACAGTCAAAAGCACAAACCCAGACAAGCAGCAATTAAGGACCCAGAGTCTGAATTCAAGGAGAACAAAAGACCTGTCTCTAACCATTATTTATCACCCAGCAGACACTCTCTTTCTGTTCCATTGTCAGTGCCCCACAGACCACATCTGCCTATGGACAGAGGGGGAAGAGAGAAAGGCAGAGAAAAATGAATAGAAATGAGAGTATGAGTTTCGCTTTATTTATTTATTTTACATATAAATCAGCTAATCTGTTTAACATTCATATTAAAGTTGTAATCACCTTTGCACACATTAAAATACAAACCAGCACAAGTAATAGGCCTTAAGAACAACATTACAATAGCTATTAGCATATAACAGCTACCTTATCAACTTACAACATCCCTATAAAATAATAACTGTATCCAGGATTGATTTGCAGGAAGTTCATTCTCCTGGAGCACTGAAGCCTGACACGGAGTCTGGGGAAGGGAGACTCTGGCTGTTCTTTGGCTGGCTCACAGCAGCTCGGGAGAGATCTAGGCTTGGAGACTGAAGGCTCACGCTTTAATTTTGTCTCTATTATTCAAAGCTGGGGCAAATTTCTTAAACTCACTGAGACTCAGTTTCCTCCACCGTAAAATGGAAATAAAAATATTTTCATCCCAGTGCTTCCGTGAGGCATTAAATGAGATCATGGGAAGGTACCTGGCACGTATAGCAGGGGTTTAAGAAATGCCAGTGTCTTTTCATGGCAGCGAGCTGCTAGAGGGGGCCGGGGTGGAACAGGAAGGATGCCGCAGAACGGGAGGAGCCGTGCACAGCACTGTATTTCTTCCCTGACCCTCTAGTCACTCATTAAAACTTTGTTGATCACTGTCAGAGACGGTGGGATGATACAAAATGAAAGGGTTAAAAGACAGTTTCACTGGCAGTCGAGTTGGAGGGACATCAGGTAAATAAGCAGGACAGGACTGAACACATGATGTGAGAGAATATACGCATCATGGTGAGGAAGAAGAAAGAATGGCAAACCTGAGTGGAAAACAGGAAATAACTTCATGGAAAAAGGTGACAGTTGAACCAAGCCTTGAAATATGAACAGTACTTCAATAAATGATGAGGGAAAAGGTATTTTAGACTGTGGGAACTGTATAAGCAAAGACACGAAGGCATGCTATAGCTAGGGAATATTGAATTATTTATTTATTTATTTATTTATTTATTTTTGCTGGAGCTTGGAGAGCAAAGAGGGTGGGGAGGAAGAAGATAGTGCTGGAAAGAGTTGGTGGCAGATGGGGAGGACTTCAGTGTGGGGTGAAGGGGTCATCCTGGACTCCAGGTGTGTGCTGTGCTTGGTAGGCAAAGGGAAGCAGTGGACTTGCTGAGGAGGGAAAGCAAATGTGAGCTGCATCCTATGAAGACACAAGTAGTGAAGGAGAGTGATGAGGATACATGCTTTTGGGGAAAAGTGAGGAGGTTGATAGAACACTGTAATAGTTTGGGAGAAAATGAGGAGGACAGGTAGGGAAGAGAAAATGAAAAGGTGGTATAGATAAGAACTCGCCATAACAAGAGAACTAACTGGATAGGAGAGATGAGAGGGGGCAGGTGACTCAGATTCCAGAACAAAGTACTGGAATACGTGATGCCCTTCACCATGATAGGACCACAGTGGGGAATGAAGTCATGAATGTAGTTTTTAGAATGTTGTAATGAAAGAGATCATGGGATATCTATCCATCTATCTATCTCTCTTTATCTATCTATCTATCTATCTATACACATACACACACACACACATACATACACACACACACACACACACACACACACACGAGATCATAGTGGGTAGTAAACTAAATAGCCTACAGGCAGATTTTCCACTACCACTCTTACAATTAGCCACCAGAATGGTGCTAAAAGTACAAACTTGAGACTAACTAAATTTAGATAGGAAAAAATAAATCATTTGGGGATCACAGAAGTTTTGATTTCCTGGTACTTTAGCAATGACTGACCATATAGTCAGATCTTTATACAGTGGACCACCATTAATCCTATGTAAATTGCTATGCAGTACAATTCTCTCATGAATGGCCTAAATATTTCAATGCTGAATTTTAAATACTTGAAGCCTGGTCCCACAGGCTACCTCTTAGGACAGCTGTTACCCAGATGTCTAGACAAAGGAAGGAAAAGATGGCCAGCTGAACCTCAGGAGGCCTTCTTAGTTTTACTTGCTAGTCTATCTTTCTTATTCTTATGGTTTAGCCCAGGGCCTACGCAGTCTACCGATGTTAATGCTAATGTGCTACAGTGACAGCACACGGATCATGTGACTTCCTATGAAAGCTTCCAAGAGGAGGCTGCCAGCCTTCAGACACACACAGAGCACTGCCCAATTGCCATTATTCTGCAGGGAAATGACTAGGAGATATTAAATGTGTTCTGGTTGTGGGATTTCAAGCAAAAGAGAGAAGCACCTTCCTGGGTCACTGAGGAAGAGCTAAATACATTTGTCCCTATCTTCCTGAAACAGACCCTGCCCCTACCACTCGACTCTAGGAGAGAAAGGCAATGAGGCTTTTCTTAATCAGAATAAACATGTCACCTTGGATAGCATTGCTAAACCCATGTGTCTGAAGGTCTAAGGAGGCCTCAAGTCATGCATGCTCAGGAGATCTCAATGCACCTCAGTGCAGTGGGCCCCTGGGCTTGGGAGCTGGGGGATGGCCTCCAGCTCTATCTCAGAGGGCAGCTCTCCTCCAGGGTGCCCCCTAGCTCTGCACCCGCTGGGCCTCCGATGGCAGTGCCCGGAGGAGAGATCTGAGCTGCTGCACAGCAAACTCCCTTGCTGGGGGACTCTGCCAGGGATGGCAGCCTTTAAACGCCTCATTAATATTCAAATCTATTCAAGTCATTTCAATTTGAATTCTATGCATATTATCAGATAGAACAAAATGCAAATATATACAAATTCATCCATATGAAGAAATAAATAGGGGGAGCTCTGCATAATGGGATTATAATCATTCTCAGGGCCTCTCTCTCCCTCTCTTTTAATTCCTCAGAGCCCCGAGGCCTGGAGTCAGTCTTGATACTGCTTCCTGGGACTGTTTGGCAATAATATAAACCTCTCCTGGACAAAGGTTCTTGAGGGCTGAACATTTTATAAACCTATTTAAAGATATTATCATTATGCCCTGATTGTTTCTCTCCCTGGTTCTTCTGGAGAGTGGCAGACTGTAGGTGGGTATGGGGTTGGGGGCAGACTCAGGGTCCTATCTGGGTCCTGGGCCGTGCAGCACTGGCCTTCAGGGAAGGCATCTCACAGCCCCAAACTTGTGGAGTCTTAATGTACCTGGTGGTTATGTGGGTGGGGAGGAGCTAAACTCTCACATTTAAAAAAAAAAAAAGTCTCTAATGTGCAGGAGACACCACAAAAGCTTTAAAGTATGTTAACTGAATCCGAAGGCCTAAATGATCCAAAGTAATGTCTAAAACTCCAGTGGGTATACAATCTGCTTTGTTTTGGCAAAAAGCTCATCCTCCAACAGTCCGCCCTCACTTCCATGCACCCAGTGCCCGCCCACTCACTCCCCCACTTCTGCTGCCCCCATCCTCAGGACCAACAGGACTCTCTCCTTCCCAGATCCTCAGTCAAAAGCCAGAAGTTCAACCATGAATGTTGGCAAGGAGAGAAAAACCTAAGTGCAGGCACTAAACCTCCTGCCCTGCAACAAATCAAATATAGAAAAACACAGTGCCCATTTGTCCTTTCTTCCACGCGCTTGTTATAGTTGTTGATCTCTATTTCTTTTCAATTACTCCAAAGACAGGAGGAGGCCTGGGTGCATGGTATTTTAAAGGAGAGTTCTCATACTCTATGCTAATGAAGCCAAAGTAAATTGCTATTAAGAATCATTTAGTGAGATTTAACTACAGAATCTAATAGATGCGCCCCCTAATCTCTCCCTTACAGAACTCAATGATAGCTGTATCTACTAGCAGCTCCAGAGACTCATGCCAAGTCATAGAATAATCGTATAATTACTATGTCATACTAAGCATTCTTTATTTAATAATCCCTAAGTATTTTATAGATATAAATGGTGGTATGGGGGGGGGTCATTTTCTCTAACTACAGATAGGGAGAATGAGGCATGGAATTCTCACAAAGACAGGTTGGATAGGAAAGCTTACATTTTTCCTGGAAGGAAAGAAACCTTTAGCTTTGCTTTGGTCTCTGTAGGAGACAGAATAACATCCCTCAAAAATGCCCATGTTTTAACTCCTGAACCAGTTCCTTTACCTGGCAAAAAGGATTTTGTGGATTGATTAAGGATTTTGAGATGGGGGGGATATCCTGAACTATCCTCTTGGGCCTGATATAATCTTAAGGCTCCTAATACAAGGTGGCAGGAAGAGCAGCTGGGAATTAGTTATGTGAGGCTGGAAGCAGGAGGGTGGAAGATGGGAGGAAGGGTTACCATCCAAGGAATGCAGGCAGTCTGCTTCTGGAATCAGAAAAGTCAAAGGAAGGATTTTCCCTAAAGTCTCCAGAAAGTTCCAGCTTTGTTAACACCTAGACACCAGTCCTATGAGACCCCATGCAGACTTCCATGCTTCAGAACTATAAGATAAAACACATATTGTTTTAAGTCAGTAAGTTTGTGGTAATTTGTTATAGCAGCAAGTAACAGAAATATAACCTAGTCCCTACATAGTCTTTCTCTGCTGGGGTTCCTTTTTGAAGCAGGGACCCCTGGTACTCAATATTATTTTTTCACTTCTCCTGAGGATCATATATAATTAGTGCCATTTAGATGCACAGGAAATAACCTCATTCATTACATAACCATGGAAACCTTTCAGGTCATTAGGAGTTAATTCCCCTGACAAACCCCACTGAGAAAGGTTGCAAGGCTTCACCTTTCTCTTAAGGCCTTGCTCCCATGGAAAGCCACATGGTATCTTGCCTTGAAAAGAGAATAAGGATGCTGAGCAGATCTATTCTGACCTTGCGCACTAGCTCAACACATCTGGGAACACAGAACCAGAGGATGGTAAACACCTTGGCTCTGAAAAGTGCTCTTCACAGTGTTTCAAAGCACTCCCCAAGAAGTATTCTCTCAGGAGATCCGCAACAACTTGATGAGGCAAGTAAAAGAGAAAACATGTTTCCGTTTACGTATGAGGGCTATGGCTAGAGCCATGCACCAGGCCGCCTGTGTCACGTGTTTGGAGTTGTGGTGGCTGTTCTGGACCCTCATCAAGTTCTTCCTCAAGTGACAGGGTGACACTTCAAGGCAGGTGCAAGTGAGAGGGACCATGGCCCACCAGGCCATTCTCACTTGGTACTGCCATTAAGTCCTTACTACAGTGAAACTATTATGTTTTTATGACTCATATACAAGGCAGCATCGGTCAAGAATGGGTTTCCCCAGCCTCTGTGCAGAGACCACTGTGCATCAGACATCATTATAGAACCAAGAACCTTGCCCAAGCACCAGGAATGAGTTGCTGTCCTACCTCTCAGCAAAGCACTCAGCTGGAAACATCCAGGAAACTCTGCTCAAGCACCTTCAAGTGAGCACTCCTGCCTGGAGCAGGAACCCAGGAAGAGGACCTGGAGGAGGGGGGTCAGAGGGATCACATATCTTGGATCTGGTACCCCTGGGTTTTCTCATTAACTGTCACACTTACTACCTGTGTGACTTTAGAGATGCCAGTTAATATAACTTGGTCATTTTCCCTATTTTTAAAGCAAGGGTGCAAGTCGATTTTGGGAGGAAGATCCTAGTAAATGTGAAAGCGTTCTGGAAACTGTAAAGGACTACATAAATGCAAGGAGAAATTAAATTATTATCACCTTTTCCCCAAGGAGTGCTTAGTGCTCACAGGTACTCCTGGTGTAAAAGGCAATAATAATGATAAATAGAGCAGAGTCTCTGATAAAGCTCTTCTACGGGTTGGCAAGTAAAACACCGGGACAGAAAGGAAGAAGTTATCCTGAATCAGTGACACATAATGATATTCCTGCCCTGCTTAAGAAATACTGGGTCAGTGTCCACTGTGTACCCAAGTTCATGAAAGACGCTGCCTAAGAAGATCAAGGGGACATAGCCCTGGCCGCCCAGAGAAGGCAAACAGGAAACAAGTCACTTCGACATAGCTTCAATATATTCTAGCAAGAATCCCAAGGGGGTTTCACAGAGGGCTGTGAGAGGAGGAGGAGAGACACTTCCATGAGCTTAAGGAGAGGGAGGTGAAGGAAACTTCCACCTGGAGGCAGAAAGAACTGGGTCCCTGGGGCAAGAGAGTTAGTTGGACCAATATGGAGAGAGGGCCCAGTCATTCCAGAGGGGAAGAAGGACAGAAGGCATGAGGGGGTTGAGGACTTTAATCACTCAGTGTGGCTAGAGTGGAGGGGGCATAAGATGGTCGAGTGGGGAAGGTGTTTGGTGCTGTCAAAGAGACCTCCAGTAGAGACCTCTGTGCCTCCACGTCCCGCACATCTGGCGGTGCCATGGCTGAGCTGCTGAACTATCCCATTGATGAATGGAAACTTTGAAACTTTCTTGAATAGAAGGAGTGTCCTTTCATGGTCCCTGTCTGGAGTCGAGAGAGGTCAAGTCATGACCCCAGTCATCTTGAGACCCTACTGTGTGTCTCTCACAAAAGTCAGCTCACTTTTCTCTCTGTCCACCTGTGTCTCCTCCCTAGCAACACAACCCACCACAAGTGCCTTCCTACCTTCCCTACACCCCTCAGACATCTGGAACGTGCACTGGGAAGGCACAGGGGTCACTGTGGGTTGTCAATGTGCTTTCCATCACTATAACCTGAGAAAATCAACTTATAAAGGGAAAAGGTGCAAAGGTGCATTTCAGATCATGGTTGTGGAGATTTTGACCCACGGTTGGGTGGACCAATTGCTTTTGAGACTGGGGTGAGGCCACACATCATGATGGGGAGTGCATGACAGAGCCAAACTGCTCATCTTGTGACCAGGGAGGGAAAGAGAGTGAGGAAGGGGCCATGGCTCCACAATCCCCCTCAAGGGCACACTCCTAATGACATAAAGACTCCCATTGATCTCCCCCCACCGCCACCGAAACAAATAGTGAGAGGACACTACTCTTCACTTCTGAAAGGGCTCACCACCTCCTAATAGTGCCACCTTGGGGACCAGAATTTAACACCTGAACTGTAGAGGGGCACTTAAGGTCCCAATTACAGTCTGAGGGTAGGGGTGCCTTTAAGTCTGCTGCTGGCTTCCCTCTCCCTCTTCTTGGTGGATGTATTCATCACCTTGTGCATTTGGTTTCCCTTTGGTGATTAGAAAGAGCCCTAGAGGCCTAGTGATGAGAACATCTTGTTTTATGAATTGAAAAAGAAAATGATGGTAAGCAGCTAGAAGATCCCAGTTCACAATGAAGTGATTATCAATGTCTATGGTTGTATTGACCTTGAAGATTAAAAAAAAGAAACAGAACAATAATTCCCAGGGTGCTCTAGGATAGACATTCAGAACCACTTCACTGTACAATGCAGAAAAGCTATCCTTTGTGAACATGAGCACCTCTGATGTGCCATGTCAACTTCCCAATCATTCTAAAGAGCAGGTGGAAGGAAATCTCTGACCATGCAGAGCTGCATTCTTCCCTGTCAACAGAGATCCTCACGCTGCTCTCTGGGTTCCACTGAGGTGGGACAGGGCCACAAGTCACTGAAAGGAAGGGCTCTTGGCTTCTTCCCAGTTGTGAGGAAGGCAACCATCAGTGACAGATTGGCAAAAACCATCATGTGCCAAATCCTCTATTCTTGATCTTATCCAACCTTTGGTTTCCTGTATCAAGATGGAGCTTGAGCCCTGATTTCATTCTCATTGTTGGTGCGAGTCATCCCAAACAATGTAACACGAAAACCATGAGGGACAGCTCCTGGGAGTCACCTCCCGTTACCTGGTTGGAAAGTCCTCTCAGACCCTGTAGGCTTCATGTCAGCAGAGTTCACGGGATGAAGGGGAAAGGGGCAGCAACGAGGCCCATGTGAGAGAGAGCAGCACTCTCAAAGTTCAGCGTGCCTCAAAATCAGCTGGAAGTTTGTTAAAATGCACAGGTTTCTGGGATGAGTCCCAGAGTCTCCGTGTCGCAGCAGGTCTGGGCTGGGACCGAAGAAAACAGACTTCTAACAGCTTCCTGTGTGATGTTGGTGCTGCTGAACTGGGTGACCTACAGATTAAACCTGGAGGACTACTGTTCTTGAGGATCCAAGAACCATAGTAAGGCCCCAACCTTTCCTTGATATGCCAGTTTTACCTGTCAAGAACACACAAATGAAGTCCACACTTACAAGTAGGGAGATATATTGATGCCCTAAGATTCTTTCCCCACAGTAATGAGTAGATTTTTATATTATGTCTAAAATTAACAACATAAGAAGACTAAGACAATTAAACTAAGAAAGTTTATGGGGTGTGTGTGTGTTTCTGTGTGTGTGTGTGTGTGTGTGTGTGTGTGTGTGTGTGTTCAGTGATATGAGAAACACAGGTTTCTTATTATTTTAGCAGAATAAAAGGGGAGGATAGTAATACATTTTTAGATGGTATTTCTTGATTCTGACCAGCTTCAGCATTCAGTTATTTTTGCCTATAAAGCATGAATTTCTATCTGCCTTAGTTGGATAAAGAGAAAACCCAAAGCAAAGCTTGTGCCTGGAGAAAAGGGTATCCATATGGATTTGGAGCCCTGGCACGAGCTGACAGTACACCATTGCCATTATGTGTGGGGTCCACAAAAGGGCTCAGGTTGTGGAGTAAAAGGAAGAAATTTGATGTCTTCCACGCCAAGATCTGCCTTGCATTCTTCCTCTGTATTTCTCTGATTCCATCAAAAGGGGCTTTTAAGATTTCAAAGAACTTTCATGTTTTGCTAGCTTATCATAAGTGTCTATCTTAAGCAAATACTGTGATTTCAAGCATGGCCTAGGCAGATATGTGCCATCTTCTGAAATGATTTCTGACACAAGGTAAGTCATACCTGCCGAAGCCAAAGTGAGGAGAATCACAGGCTGAACGATATGCAGGCTCTCCTGAATCCCAGGAGTCTTTTTTATTCCTTTCTAACGACCATTATTAATCATTTCAAAACCATGGACTATCCTGACATTTTTACTATTCTAGACTGAAGAAAAAGGGGGGTTTTGAGGTTCTTGAAAGACTTTTTATGTAAAATAGCTTCAGTCTTACAACACACAGCTACCATGAAACTACCCTCTCCCTAAACAGAATGGTGTTTAATTTAAAAAAAAAAATCCACTGAAGGGCAGTGAAGTAGAAATGGATTTTTTTGTTTGTTTTAAAAAAAAATTAGGTTTTGGCTTTCAAAATATTCAGTTAAACTGGAGCTGGGTGTGGTAGTAAAGAGTAGTCACTAGCCACGCAGGAAATATCAAATTCTTATTTGGCCTTTTGCATTGGAGTGGGGTGGGGATGTGTGTCTCCCATTTTTACCAGCTCTTCTTCACAACACCTACAAGCTATGGAGGAGAAACTCAGACCAGGCCAGAGGGCTTCTGTGGCTCACTGAGTCACACAACTGCCAAGGTACCATTGTGACTAGAATTCTTCACAAAGGGACTCGAAGCAAGAGCTCTGGGATCTGAACACACATGCTTGATGGGTGATTTTGTCACTTACCAGTTTTGTGACCTTTTGGCAAGGAATGGAAACTAAACCTCAGTAGTTTTCATGGCAAATGGGTATAACGATATCTGCTTTATTTGGTTTCTAAAAAGAGTAAGAGAATGCACACAAAGCTCAGCAGGGGACACATTCATAGGTAGCCCTCAGTGACATCTCCACACAGCTAGTCCCAATTCAGCAATCACAGGCTTCAGAGTTGAGAAACAAACACGAACAACCCAGAGTTTTGAGGCCAGCGCAGGTTATGATTTTTTTTTTCTCAACACTCCCCTGCATCCCTAATTCAGAATGCCGTTAAAGGATCCCAAAGCACTATGTGAAGTCTCATGTGTGAAGGAGAAAGGAGAGTAGGCAGCTAAGTCAAGGGGCCAGGAGCACAGCAGATCAAGGTCAAAGACCTCGTTGGTACAGCATCATTTAATTCAAGAAGGAACTCAGTTCCCATTCTTTTCATCAAGTTCCCAAACTATGCAGCTCTACAATTCCTCTCTGACCCACATAGCATCAAATCTGCAGTTTGTAATAAGGTTTTGCAAACCTTATGAAAAAGTTTTCTTCTCTGACATGAGATGCTCAGAGGTCCCTTGGCACTTGCCAGTAGAACTATCAGTGAAATGAAGAGAGCAATCCTTCCTTCCTCTCAAGTTGATCTCCCCCCACCGCCACCAAAACAAATAGCGAGAGGACAAATCAGGCAGACAGCAGCTCACCTTGCTTCAAAGAAAGCAGCATGGTCCGCTCATGGTGTCAGGTGAAGGGTGCTTCTTGGGTCTAGGCAAACCTCACAGAACAACCCACTGGCCACCCAACTACAGAAAGGTCAGATGACGTCTGATGACTGCAGGCAAGATAAGTGACCAGTGCTAGCAACTCAGGCCACGTAGACCAGGCAAGGGAATGGACCACTCCAATGGTGACCTCATCCTTCCCTCATTCAATCTCCATGGCTTTAGTTGATGCTGTGTATGGGTCAACTCTGGGGTCTAAGATACATCTCAATTGTAATTCCTAAAAGGTTAAAAAAAATGTCTAACTGCCATGTCCTTAAAGATTAAGGGAAGCACAGTGGCAAGGAGTTCTTGAGACCTAGGACTCTTCCACTATCCCTCCGGCAGAATACAAGACAATAGCTCCCTGCACCTGCCACCAGGATCTGGTTACCTTACCTTATGTGGAAGGATGCACTTTTAAACGGCTGTGTTTCATGGAGATTTTTTCCTAATGGTGCCATTAGAAAGAGTGATTCTGTCCAGAGGTGAGAACAGAGTAGCACATCAACAGCCTGCTTGAGAGATCAGGAACCATGAAGCCCCATTGAGGTTCTTTTGCTTTTTCAGGATGTGAGGGACATGGCAACAGCAGCAGTACTGGCTCCCAGATGGTGAAGAGGGCAGACACCAGGGAGAGGGGCAGTGGGTGCAGGTGTGGGGGCTTCTGGCTGTGGAGAGGTGGGGCTCCTGGCTGCCAGCCCCATCCTGGGGAGGATGATACTCAGCACACACAGGAGAAACATCACCCTTCACGGCAGGGAAACCGACACAGTGAGCTGAAGTTTCTCACTCACTCCCTTTATTTGTAGCTTTCTCAAGCCCCTTTGATCATTTTTAATTGTACACACCTAGCTCTTGCCATTCTTTATAGGGATTCCCCTTAACACTTGGCCCTCACCCCCAAGCAGAATCAAGAGGGAGGAACCTAGCCTTCCAGGAGAGCTGCTGCCATCTGAAACAGCCCCTTCACCACACAGACGCAGATAACAAGAGCCCATCCATGTCTCCCCTGGGTCCACACCCCCTGCCTCCTCCAGGCTTCTCCTGTCTCAGTTCCTGGCAGCCCTGCTCCACATAAATACTATTGGGCCTCCCCTGGCAGCCAGCTCTGGGCTCACTCCTGGGTGTTGCAAGCGCTGCTGCTGCCACCATCAGGCTGACTTGGGAACTGCAGTCTTCACAGGGCATCTGATTCCCAAACATTTCCCAGTCACAAGAAAAAAGCTGGTCCTTTCCCCTGCAGTTGTCCTTCACACAGGTGCAGTATCCTTTGAAAGAAAAGCTTTCAGGAGCCAGGTTCCTGAACAAATGCAACTCCCTGTGAATGTGTAGTGGACCACATTGTCCACAAATGATGCACAGACAAGTGCAGGTCCCAGAATATGGGAACAAAGCCACTAGATTAATTGGCACTTTCTCTTTCTTAGCCACCAGGGCAATGAGGCAGAAAAGGATGGAATTCTGTTCTTGAACAGCACCCGGATGCATGCTCTAATGTTCTGTCCCCTGAACGCCTGCACAATGAGCCAACTGGGCCCCGATGTGACTTCGAAGCTGTACATAGCTTCCAGCATTGCCAAGGGTGACAGGTGGACTGTCACGCTGCACCAGAATGGAGTCACCTGTGACATTTGCAGGTGACTGACAGAAATGGGCACTGACATGCATTAAAGAACAGAAGGGCGCAATGGTTTCTTACTGAAGCCCAGGAGTAGGTTGCTTGCCAGAGGATGTTTCTCTTGGCAGTGTCCCTGGTGACCTGATGGGCATTCAAGGCTTTCTGCAGAGAGGAACAACTTCCTACAGGGAAAGGCTGAACTTTAAATAGTTGGGTTCTTTGCTCTGCCACTGGCTGGGGCCCTCTCAACATCTCTGCTGATAATACATGTTCTCTTTTCCTCTCTTTCTTTCATTATCCCTCACACTTTTTTCCAATATCTCAACATTTATTCATACCATTCTATGTGTCCAGTAGTGTGCTAGGCTCTGGCCATAATAAATGACAGATATTTTAATCAATCAATTAGGAGAAGAAAAGTCCCTTGCTTCCTTCCTACCTTTTTGTGCATGTGGGGTGTGGGGTAGAGAGGAGGTACAAAAAGAGCTACCCAAGAACCATTTTCTTGGTTACTTATCATCCCAAAAAGCTGGCCTTTCACTTCCCTACAAAGAATTACAGATGAAACCAGATGCCATAATTATGAACTCAGAGACTGAAATTAAAAAACAGAGCTACCATGCTGGGTTACTGTTTGAAAGTTAGCTCTGGGATTCAGCTCCCCAATCTTCATAGGGAATCCCTAAAATACTCTTATGTGCCTGGACACTGAAGATTACCACAGATTATAAGAATATGGCTTGTCTTAGGCCACAGCCTAGCATTCTCTTGTGTACTGTTAGTATGGATGGTTTGGAGCAGCATGAGTTACCAGTACCCTGAGAAGCATCAAGGCACATGCCAAAGTGAAACAGATTGGAAGGACTTTGGTTAAGCAAGGTAACTTTTAGGGGTGTGATAGCATCATGCTTGCATCTCCCTGCTATTACAGTGACAAAATAAAATATTTGCTTGTGGAAATTTCACTCTGCAACTTGTGAAGCATTTTACAAATGTTAATTATCATCATAGTCATCATGATGAAAACACAATTGTTACCACTGCCACCACGAACAACCAAAGACATTTGCCAGGAACCTACAAGAAAATGTGCTGGCAAAGAGTTCCAAGACCTTCTAGGAATGTGTTATCCAAAATAAATATGTTGTTGCTAAGAGATAACACTCAGGGAATTGCACAACTGGAGAGTCTGGATGTCCTCTGGCCCACCTCAACCTACTTCTCAGGCATTGACTTACATTTCTGATGACCCAAATCTACTCTTAGAACACGTTCAGCAATGGGAGATTGCTCAATGGGCCAGCTTTAGACGTGAGTTTTAGATATCTAGACTTTGAAATGTCACTGGGGTTTTTGTTTCCCCATTGAGTTTGTCCTGCCGCCCCCACCCCCCCACAATTGATGAAGAAAATAGGCCACAGCTCAGAACACACAGGTTAGATCTGCTGACACTGTCTCCCCTTGAATGAAAGGTTACTTGGCACCGGAGACTTGTAAAGCATTTCTAACATCTTCTGCATAGAATCATTTAACTTGTAACTTTGCTTTCCCCAAAGCCACTACAGCTTAGTTTTCTCTGGAGAACAAGAAAGACATCATCAGCAAAATGTCCCTAGGTATTTTCTTGCTTTCCTCTTTGCTGTCCTTGTCTCCCTTTCTGTTTTACCACTTATCCTCAGGCTGCTCCATCTCTGTAGCCTTCCAGGGGCCCCGGAAACAAATCCCATTTCTGCATGCTCTCCCCTCTCCTATGCTCTAGTTTGTTCTCAGAAATCCCTGCTTCCCTGTGCTCTGCATCCAAGTCCACATTCTTTATCTAAGGGACCACTCCAACATTCATCTACCTATTCTCTTTCACTGCTTCCCCTCTGGAGTGCAGAGCAACAGTGAAGGTCAGTTCCCTATTATTATTCTCTTACTCACTTCTCCGTCCCTTTATATACATGTGATGGAGGAAGATATGCTAGAAAAGATAAGTATATTTCCAATCAATTCTACATTTTTTTCAGCCTATGTGAAACAGAAAATATTAAGAAGAATAACTAACATGCACATACCCAAACCCCATGACACTGAGAAAAACACAATCCCCTGAGTTACTAGTAATATTTTTTTAAAGTATTGACTTAATTCTGTCAACCCATCCTCAAAAGATGTATCATGGTATTCACGATCATTCGTAAGCTGACCCTACCCTTCCCAAGTTTCCTCTCCGCCTCCTTAACACACCAACACTCCAGCCACCCACAGTTTCCACTGCTTCTGAGCAACTCACACTCCCTTCTGCCTTCTTGAGTTTGCATTCACTCTCAGGTAAAGCCTGGGACACTACTTTCATGCATCATCTGGAGAAATCCTAGGCATCCCTTAAAACCAAGTGTCAATGTCACCTCCGCTGTGCAGCCTTTCTGATGCTCTGGGCTGTTCCAGCTGTTACTAGGGCACTGTGACACCTCAGAGCCCATCACATTGTAACCTTAGTTGAAGTATCAAGTCTCTCAGCATCAGATTTCAAATTTCTGACTTGCAGGCAGAAGTTGGAAAGAGTCCGAAATTGCAACCACCATCCAGTGCATGCAGGCCCAGGGAATCATGCGAGCATGTCAGCTCTATGTGAGCACATCTTTTCTCACACTGGCATGCATGTGAGCCTGAGAGTTTTAGTTTCAATGATCCAAAGACCAGCCTCAGGTAAATCTGATTGGTTTTGCCTTATTTAAGGACACAGAGAAATAAGGAGATGAGGGTGAGTATATTCTTCCCATTTGAGGGACCTTGTTGACTTACTCTCGGTCCTGAAGATATCACTGCGCTTTAACAGCAAGTGGTGTGTGCATGTGTGTGTGTATGCAGTGGGGATAAGGAGGGTGTGGAAAGGCTTCTAGGCTGCCATAAGAACCTCCCTAGACGACGCAGGCGGTGTGTCTGTGTTGAGACACTTGCTTGGCGGTTGTTCCCGGGAAGGAGATGAATGATTGTCCACTTCCCACACCCCACAGCCCATCGGGGGCTGCAACAGAAGAACTCTGCAAGAAGCAGGATACACCCATGCTGGCCACTATTTCCAAGGACTTTGCTTGTTACCAAGTGTACCCAGGGAAAGCTGACATTTATTTAATCCTCATAGTGGTGTTGACTGTGTACTCACTGAAACACTGTATGCTTATGGAAGACATTTGTTTCCAAGCAGCTTATGCTAAATTGCAGTGATATAAAGGAAACACTTATCTAATATTGACATTTACTGACTTCCATAAGTATGTAGCCAGAATACTCATTTTTACCATTAGGAGAAGAAGAAGGGGTGGGGGGAAGCCTAGTGTTTGATACTTAGATCCATCAGTGAGTTAAAAGCAGAAAATGGATAAAATTTGACATTAAATGAATCAGAGGTACAGCAAAGGCCCACGGTCTCCCTGAGATCCTTAACTCAATGGCACACAGTGGGTGTTAGACAGGGTGGAGGTTGAAGCCCTCTCCTGCATAATAATAAAGCAGGGCAGAACATTCTTTGCTTGCCTGGGTGAGGATATTCAATGATCTAGAAGGTATCTATATTCTCACTTGACATGCACATCTAACTGGGTAAATTCTGGCTTTCCCCTGGGAGAACAAAATGACACCTGATGACAAATGGAACAGCACTGTGTCTCAATGCAGACGATTCTTGCCTCTTTTCCCTAACTGGAAATAAAGTCCCACTCTGCTTGAAACACAGGGAGAAGCTATGACAATGAGGGCACAGAATCCTGGCTGACTGTGTTCCTCACACCTTTGTGGCTAACAGTGATAGGATGTGACACCCCAGGGAACGGACAGCTCTCAGAGTGGCAGCTCTGGCTGAATACTGCTCCTGCTTCATGAATTCTGGGGTGTCCACTGGCTTTGAGGGAAAACTGGGGCTCCAATTGCTTAGCTGCAAGAACCACAATAAAAGTCAGGATCCCATGGGTGGTGACAGTCCAAGTGTGGGTTCCAGCATGCTCACATCTACCTGTCTCCTGTTCTGCTAGAATATCCTTGTTCCCAGGCTGAGGATGCATTCAGTTCGGGGCCTCTCAGTTGCTTGAATGACCCCTATAAAAATGCTTGCCCTGTTTTTATTCACATGAAAGTCATTTTGACGTCTGACAAGAATAAAGACTCAGTAGTTGAAAAATAACGTCTATACCCATCTCCCCCACAATCCCATCTGCATCAAGACCCTAAAACAAGGGCTCTGGACCCTTCTCCCCACTCCTCTATCACAGGCAATTTTCTTTTCCTCATTCATGTTTCCAAAACAGTTTATCTTTTTATCTCCTTGGAAGAAAAGTACTCTGCAAATCAAAGGTATCATTAGTATTGTTATTATTTCTCTATTGAAATCTCTTGAATTCACTCTGGATTATTCATGTGCTTTTTTTGGGTCTGCAATATAATACCGCCTAAGTCACCCCCACTGGGTTGAACAAAAAAGAAAAATTGTATCTTCAGGCCTAATCCCCTGCTCCACCCGTCTCCTGCTGGCCCTGGCTTGTACCAACACAGGCACACACCAGCGGGGCTGATCCTTGGTACCATGCCTAGCTCACTGCTGCCATGTTCCAAGCCAGATCCTCCTTCGTACACCCAAGGGGGGCCATGGTATCCACTCTGAGCAATGGGAAGGCGTTGACCACGCCCACACCCTCTGATCCCCCTGGGGAGTTTCTTTTCCATCCTCAATAGGTCTGGTGACAACAGAGTGCTCCCTGTTGGGCAGCAGACACTGTGACTGCCCCCACACCCAACAAACAGCATGTTCTGGTTCTCCACCCGGAAGATTTGTTAAAGAAGTGTTCCCACACCCTTGGCAGTTGCGTGCTGACCTTCCAGGATAAAGGAAGTGCTTCTTCCTCCCCGAGACAAGATGTCATAGCGCTTGGGGTGCCAGTGCCAGTGGTGGGGAAAATCACACTGATCCCTTGCCTCATCCTTTGTTATTTGGCATTTCTGGGTAGGTTAAGTGCTTCCAAGGTTGCTGCTCATTCCAAGTTTCCTGTTCTGATCCTTTCCTCCCGATCCTCCTCCCCTCCCTTTCATCTTCTGGGCCGTCTCTGATGCGCTTTTGCTGTCTTCTGATGCTCTGTCCCCTTCTTTTCTCTCCCCAAGGGAGCTCCTGGCAAGTTAAAGCTTCTTGCAGTGTCTTCTCCTTCCATGCTTCTTGTCACCCAGTGGCTCCCCTCACCCTGGCTGGTTCTCTTCACCCACTCTGACTTACCCTTTTGTCTACTCGATGATCTTTTATTCTCTTGGAGATTCAGGATGCCCTAAACCTCTGCCATCCTGACTTCCCTTTTGATGTTTCCTGCCAATTGAGAGAGCAAGTGGGCTGCTTAGAGTTTTCCCAACAGGGATATGGTGTCCCAAATTAATTCTCAGCTCAGATATGCCATTAACAGGCAAATGCAAGTTTTTACTTTCACCATCAGATGTTTAGAGTAGCAAGGTGCATGTGGAAAGCCAATCAGACATCTGGGTTCAGCAGAAATAGAACTTTCTAAACCTCAAAGTCACTGGGCAGGACAGGAGGCTCTGGCAATGCCAGAAAAATCTGTCAGAGACTGGGGAAATAATGGTTCTTAGAGTGACTGAAGTAAAGTCTACCAAGTCTGCACCACTGCGCATCCCCCAAACTATCTTAGAACTTGTGATGTGATGGAAGCAGGGAGCCATCAGTCCTACTGAGGCATTATTTTTCCAAATCTACCTAGATGTGCATGCACAGGCTGGTTGGGATGATGCTTGAAGATTAAGGAGGACATAGATGAAAATAGTTGGGAGCGAGCTGAAATGATAAGGGGAAAAAAATATAGCAAGTTCTAAGTTTATGGATGACAAGAGAATCGATTCTTCTTCACCCAGGGGCAGAACATGCCGTTTCTCCACAGGAGGCAAATTGTGCTGTGACATTATCCCTCTCTGTACAAAGCACGACCATTCTGACAGCTGAGGGAAGAGGCATCCCCAGCAAGAGAGAAACCCACAAACAGCACACACTGGCAGCTCTCCATTTTCTTGTTGGGAGCCAAACTCAGGGACATTGGCAGGGGCCGGAATGGAGGAATGTAATTTAGCCTTTCTACAGCCACTTTAAGAAAGATAAAGAAAGAATCGTATCTACATGAAAAACTCAAACTTTAAAAGAGCAAAGATGCAGCATACTAGTGACATTAATTATACATTAATTTCTGCTCCCTCTCTAAAGGGAGGAATGGAAGAAAGTAAAGGTGAATAAATATATTCAACAAATTAGGAGGGAAAGGATGGTTGAAATAAACTTTAAAAATTCACTTGCACTTTTGTCTTAAAGTCTTCAGAGCATTGTTGGAACTCTTGCTTTGCTTAGGAATGAAGACCTTGGGAGCAGAGGTCTTGGACTATGTTCCCAGAAACTCCAAAATGACTTGCAGGATTCCACTGTGAGAGGTGTTGGGCAGCAGATGGCCATATCACCAGAGTGCCAGATAAGGCCCTAAATATAACCCTGGACGCTTGTTCTCTCTGAGTGGAGAGGGACATCCTGAGTCTCTGCATATTTCCTTGCAAATGCATCCGTACGGGAACAGCGTGGAGGCAGGCAAGTGATTTTGTGTGCATGTATGAAGTAGGGGTGGTCAGGTGGGGTTGCACCCTCATTCCTCAGTCAGGGAGATAATAGTGGGGACTATCTATATTCACTTGGGCTAGTCTTCTTGTGGATATACCCTTTCCCATAACTGGATGAATGTAGGGTACTCTGTGGGTGGGGTACCCTATATGAGTTATGCAAAGAGGGTCACAGAATCCTTTGAAGAATTCACAGTATTCCAAACAACATCCATGTTTTTCAAAATGTCCGTGGATCAAATCAAAGGTATCCCCAACATACCAATGAAGTCCATCAAACATCTTTTCTCATTACCCTTAATTGCTATTAGTCAGATGTTCTCCATTCAAGATCCCTAAAGTGTTCAGTGAGTGAGGCCATTCTGACTGGCTATGTCCATTTTAATCTCTGAATCTTTCTTGAGACCTGTTTTAGTTTCTTGTGTATCTACCACTTGGAGGGATGGGTAGTGCTAGCCAAGCTCAGAACACTCAGGAATAAAAGGCATTTTGAACTGTATGATGCTGTGGTTTCTTCCCAGTTTCCTCAGGGCTAAGGGTAGATGAAGTAGAGCATTACACCTCTATAGGTAAATATTTAAAGGTTCATCATATGAGGCAGTCAAGGAATAGCTTGGTATTGAGAAAGGAGGAAGCAAAGTAGAGGATGCACACTGTAATGATTCAGACAGGAAGAGAGGCATTTAAACACCTATAGGCTTCTTATGCCAATCTAGAGAATAGCAGATCAAGCCTCTAAAAATACAAAAGACTGGTTAAAATTTGCACTAGTCCCATGCAAATGTGTGTATGAGGCAGAGGTGAGGGGAATGGTTGGAAGATTCCCTCTTCCTCTCAGGGATTCAAATGCAACTTCCTGAGTGAACTGGTAAGAGTCAGAGAAGAATGGAAGTCAGGGTGCATATATGTGTGTGTGCGCGTGTGTATGTGCACGCACCCATAAGCAAGCACATGCACTTCCAAGGAAGAGGGTAATCTCACAAAATGGTAAAATAACTGAATCTGTTTCTGTAACACTGTTCTGGGATAGTTCTTATTCATTCAGCCTGAAAACTCTGGAGAAGGCAATTTATCTTCCTGCTGCTGTAGGGAGTCCTGGTGAGATGCATACAACCATATGAATACATGAGTGTGTGTGTGTGTACACATTATAATTATGCACGAAAATGGGTCTATACATACTCTCGTGGGGGGGGTGTGGTTCAAGTTTAATCAGTAAGGTCAATAGCAAAGTTTGAACTGCACAGATAAGGAGCAAATCTGCAGGGACCACAAGGACAGTAAAAAAGCGGAGAACGGAGGCAGGTTTTTGCTTATATTTTGCTTCTTCCTGAGAGAGGAAGCAACGAATGCATGCTGTTTGCTTGCAGAAGCAGTCACCCATGGTGATGCTCTGCTTTCTCAAAAACTTTTACCCTTCATTTAATCAACAGATGGACGTGCTCTGTTGTGGATTTTTCTGAGAGTCCTGTCCCTGTAAGAGCTGTGCTGGCTGGCACAAATGCTGCCTCAGATGGCAGAGGCGGCACTGGCATTCCAAAAGAGTGGGAAGGAACCCATTTACTTGTCCCCTTCAAACTCAATTCCACAGGTGACTTTTGATGCCAATAGCTAAGTAAGCACTCACAATCCCTCTCAGGAATTTCTCTCTTCTCCCTTTACCACCCTCAGCCCCATGGCTCCTAGTGGCAGGGAGCCCAGGGGCGGCAAAGTTCTTTCCCGAGAGTCCACCAGCTTCTCTGCCCCTGCCAAGCTGCAGAAAGCAAACAATCAGCACCAGGGGTGAAATTCCATTTTATGCCCTGAATCCAGGGCTGTGTAGGATTTAGAATTCAGTCTTATTTAGGAAACTCGACATTCAATGAAACTCTTTACAAGCTTTCCCCAGCCACTGCATATTACCCCCACAGTACATTCTGTAATTGCAACCCCTTCTACAACCCTTGCAAACTGCACACGTTGGCTTTTGAATACACTCATGCAAGATAGACCTTTTTGGAACTGAAATATCCATTTAAGAAAGGCTTCCTTTTCTGCCCCTCTCTTTCCCCAACCTGGGTGTGGAGAGAAGGCGCCCTGAAGTTCCAAAAGGCATGGCCACATACATACTACCCAATTAACACACCAGGAGAATAAAGAACTCATTTGGATCGGAGAGTTTGAGTTGGATGTTGACAAGTGAGAGCAGAAAGTCGCTCCCCCACCATCACCCTCTCAGTCCCTTCCTTCCAAAGGAAAATAAACAGTACCATTCTGTTGCGTTTGCAAAGGCAAAAAGGCAACTCCAGAGCATCTCGGTCCGGCACCGAGGGAACCATCAATCAGTGCGAGTTTCCGAGGTCTGCCCACATTCCTACCCTCTGCCTCCCGCGCCCTAACAACCCCGCCGACTTTGCTCCAACTCCAGCAGCGCGCCGGTCCTACCTTGACTGAAAAGGAAGAAGCAGAGGAAGAGCAAATCGAGCTGGAAAGGTTTCATTCCTCAGCACAGCAAGGGAGAGCCGGCGGGTAACTTGGGGGTGTAGTTAGTTTCTCTTCCTCGGCGGCTCGCGGTGCTCAGCCTCCAACGCCGGTCCTCTCCGATTCTTGCCGACCATCTGTCTGTCCGCCCGTCGGTCCCTTCGGGTGGTTTCGGTCTCTTTGTGTCTCCGGGTTTCTGCAGCCAGCTGAGACAAATTGCCTGTTTTTAACCGCCTCGGGAAGCCGGGATCCTCAGCAATGTCCCCACTCGGAGCAGATCCATTCTCTGGCTCTTGGCATCCCAGGCACACGGCTTCCTCCGGCGGGCTCCTCCCACAGCGAGCGAGCGAACGAGTGACGAGTGACAGAAGGGCTCCTTTCACAGAAGCTGTGGCGGGGGGAGAGGGAGGGGAAACAGGTCATAATTAAAGAGGAAATACTTGGAAAAAGGAGATCTTTGCAAAACGGAGGCTAGGGGAAAGGCTGTGTTCTTTCCTTCTTTTCCCTAAATAGGAGGATATTCAGCTTTTGTCACCATTATTGATTTTTTTTTTTTTTAAAAATCGTGAACGCGGAGCAGAGCTGTGACTTTTTGTCCACACGATGTAATGTTGTTTAAGGGAAGTGAAGTTAAAGATGACTATATGCATGCAAACGTATTAAAATCTGCATGCCTTGCCTTTGCATAAGAAACTAGAAACTGGGCTGAGAAGGAGCTTGGGAGGGGAACAGGGGCACAGGGTGGGGTGGGGGGGATCTTTCTCCAGCAAGGACTTGGCCAATGTGAGCAGTAGGAGGCTAGGGAGTTGAAGAGGATAAGCATGCTTTGCATTTTTGAGACTTTCCAACAGGGGTAGGTAATAAAACCTGAAGGTTTGGATATTAGTTTGCTTTGCATTGCTCTGAGAAAACCAAATGCTGGAATGGGAGAGAAAACAAGTAGGTTTATGACACATACCCATTTATTATTATTATCCTGGTCTGTGCATTTCCTAACAAGAACAGGAGAGTAGGCTGTCTTTGTATTTGGAGCTTCTGCACTAATGAGCACTCCGTCACTCTGAGCATCTTTTCTCCAAAAGGTGCTGTGAGTCTGATTTCGAAGGAGAGGCCAAGGTCATAGGCAACCACCTCCTAAGAACCTTCAGGTTTTTACCTGTCATGAAATTCACACTCAAATCAAACTCGATTTCCTCCAGGATATCAACATGAATTTATCTAGGTCCATTTATTTGATAGACATTTAGGCATGCCTGGAATAAGCAGGCCACAGGGGGAAATAAAATAGTAAGCACAGACCATGCCTTCAGGAGCCCATAATCTATAGAGTGCAAGCAGAGTATACACACTAGACACAAACTATAAGGATATTACAAAGCAATGTTTAAAAATATGCAGCATTATATGAAGTAGACCAAGGGGGGTAAAGAGAGATGAGAGAAAACTGAAATATGCTCTCTGGAAGTATACTATTCAACATTCAATTATAAAACAATCATTACTTTCTTCAGTCCTTGGACCTTAGGAAGGTCTTTTGGGAGCCTCTTAGCCTTTTCTCCATCAGTATCACAAATTGAGGGTCTTTACTAACTGCAAAGTACATTACGACTTGGAGTTTTCATGCTGATCTTAACTTCAAAAAATTATCCCTTGGTATTTATGAACAAGGGAAAAAAAAAAAGCATGGGCACAGGTAAAAGGGTATGTTGGTAGGAGCTGACACCTGGTAGTTGATATCCAAGATCTACCAATTAGTAAGTGTCAGCTTTGTTGACTTTTCAACTTAATAGTTTATTAAACTGTATTCCTTAGAGCCTGTTAAACATATCAAAGGGGAATTTGTAAGCAAGCTTTGGGGTGGGGGTGTGTGTGGTGGAGGTGGATGCTGAGCAGCAGAAACTAAGAGGACACAAAAGAGGCAACCCATCAGCTAAATTAACAAACAAGGTACAGAAGTAACCGTGTCAGCACAGCCTTAGCCCATTAGCTTGGTATGACAGATAATGCAATGAAACACAAGAGGCAAATCAGAAACACACAAAAGATGAATAATAATTTCAAACAACATATGACAAATAACATATTAAGACTGGAAATATGAAAATATGGCAGGTAATGGTAAATAGTAGCTTTCTACTAAATCTGTGAGGGTTTGGGGGGAATAAAGGTCTGGGAACAACTCCTAAGGCTAAATCTTACAGTGAGTACAACTAGTATCAGAATGTAGATGGTACCTGCTTGAGCAACAATTGTTGTTTTAACTAAAGATTTATCCTTTAAGCTGTTGTTTAATTTTGGTTGCTAATTCCTAAATGGCCCGGGGCCCAGATTTGCTTTAATTCAACCCCCAAGGGAAATACTGCAAACCCAGGGTCAGGAGGCTGGTGAACTGTGCAATGTCTGGTAATCAGGCACACCAACAGGCATATGCGCACCACACTCGCACATCATATCCTCTCTTGGAAAGGAGAAGAGTGGGGAGTGGGAGTCCGAGGTTGGAAGGATTTTGTTTAGCTCTCCCACTGGTCCCGAGCCTAGCCTCGTGATTCCCAAACTGGTTCCGGACCCCCCCACCCCAACAGCCACCTGGGCCTGTTCCCTTTTCCGCGCCCCCTCCGCCCCATCCCCGCAGCCTCCGGTCTCAGGCAGAAAGGGAAAAAGCTTGGATTAAGTGATGAGCTGCCCGCCTCTAAAAGGACCAGGAGGCGTTTCAACCCTGAGTGCCGGAAAACCCCCGGCAATCTTCAGTGGCCACCACGTGGGGGCAGAGAACGGGAGCGGTACCTGCAGGACCCACAGCCGGCCGGGCTCTGGCGCCAGCCCCGACGGCGGCCCCGCCATCTCCTCTCGGGCCAGCTCGTGGCCTCACCTCCTCCGGGGGCTCGGTTAACCTCCTGGCGCTGCAAGGTGGCCTGCGCGCAGTTCGCTCTCGAGGAGGGAGGGGGGAGGCGGCGAGGAGCGGACGGCTCCACCTGATGGAGAAGCGTGGAGAGTCCTTAGACCTTGAGTGCGCTGCGAGGGGAAGCAAGGAGGAAGACCACGGTCTCCGCTGGAAACCTCCGCGTATGTGGGATGGCGCGCGGGGGACCGGGTCTCTGCGTACAGTCGGTGGAGCTAACAGCCCAAAGAGACAGCCGAAAACCATCAACTTGGAAAGCCGCCCCAATTCTGATTTTCTGTGCATCCAGGCTCCAGGTCTCTGTTGAGCCCACCATGCAAGCCAGGGTCCCTCACCAGCAGGTGGCATCCTCTCCAGCGTTTCTTCTACAGGCTTGTAGCCCAGGAGGTCGACTTCATCCGTCGCCAAAACCCCTCCAGGACTTCAGTTCCAAGTGCTGTGTTCTTTGACCCGCCCCCAAGCCCCGTCTGCACCCGCTGCCTCCTGTCCCAGGGGACCAGCAGGAGTGGGATTGCGGAAAGCAGTGAGGAAGTCGGAGCCCACAGAGAATGCAGGGTGGCTCCAAATTCTGCTACTAGCTGGCCAAGAAGTTACAGAAGGGCAAGGCTGGGACAGCTTCCAAGTCCTGCTCTCCTAGCAGCAAGTGTGCCCCCACCCCCAGCCTCATGTGTCTGAGATCTGGGAAAGAGTGAAGCATGAAGTCCTGGATCCTGCTGCAGGATTGATGGGTACTGTTGTTCAGTGCCTTAAACTGTCTAACGTTCAAACTCTATGAAGACGCAGCTCATGTTCACCTTCGGTGACCTTGGGGGCTGTCAGTTCAATATCAATAACATTTACTATTCCGTTGATTTGGGCAAAGCCCTGTTTAGAGTACTTAAAGATGCGTGGGATGAATGCATAAATTCCTGTTCTTGAAAAGTTTGTTCTTTACTTGGGGAGGATACAAAGCTACAGATGTGTGTGTGTGTGTGGGGGGGGGAATATAAGGCATATTATTGGCTTTTTAATAAGACAGAAATTGCCCTAAAGGTCATCTGTCAGGACCCTTTCTTTCTAGATGGCTCCTTCTGGGTGGACTTTCCTGAGGCTTTTCAGGAAGCTGCAGGGCTCAGATGCCAGTCCAGGGCCCTGACCATTAGCCCAGTATGTCTGCTCTTTCTCTACTGCTCATGTTGGGCCTAGCTCCCTTTAACTGTCTCGAAGTATTCATGTGTACTAACACCACAGACAAGGAGAGGGAGTGGTTCTTTTGTGAGACAGGCAGAGAATTTCCTGCTTAATGCTTCTTTGCAATATTTGTTGCACAGATACATTATAAACCACATTCTCTTTTTGTTTTTTATACATCCTGCCTGTACTGGATAAAACCTTCTTGCCCAGAGATTTAACACATTTTGAACAGGCCCCTAGTGGGAATTCAGGGTAACCTGCCTCTCTAGTCCTGGGTAAGTTAATAAAGGCTTGAAGCTACATACACATCCAAAGACCAAATGGTCTTTAGAGGTCCTCTCTGGGTGGCAGCTACCTGACCTGGGCAGTCACAATCTTCCAGCCTATTTCTTTTTCATTTCTCTGAACCAAATTTCTTGCTCACATCCGTGTAGGTGGATTACAAGACCTTAACCCCTGTTCACCGTGGTTGGTCTCTCTCTATTGCCAGCGGAAAGGGCCCAAAGAACCAGGTATTCAGCTTTTTAGAAGCATCCTCCAAAGAGCAAGACGTCCACCTCACTGACTCATGCAAGACTAGGCCTGACTGAGGGGATCACAGTGAGCCTTTGGACCTGGCTCTGGCCTGGCCAAGACTGTGATATTCATTTAATGAACCTAGGCCCATCTTTCTTTATCTATAAAATGACTGTTTTGAGTCAGTGGATCTTTGCAATCTCTCTCAACCCTAAAATCCTATTATGCCTTTTCCAGAGTCCACAGCTTTCAGCACAATCAGATTTGGAAGAGCTTCTCCAATGCCATCCGTGTTACAGGCAGATTATTTTGATTGATCAGTTCCTACCTCCAAGAAAACAAGTAATGATGCTGATATTTGTATGGGCCTCTGTGCTCTTCTGGGTTCCAACTTCTCTCCAAGCTGTTTTTCATCTTCTTTCTTCTCTGGATGTCCTAAACCTTTCCCTAACTTATGCAACTTGTGTGTTTCCCTTCTCTTTTTATTTTTCTTAGCATCATACTCATATTCAACCTGGGGTCTGGGTTCCAGAATAGATTTTCTTCAATTTACATGCTCTCATAGTGTTGGATGAAAACTTCTATTAGTGGGCAGAAATGGTGAAGCCAGTGTGGCTAATTAGAAAGGGCTTCTATTAAAGGAGGTGAATATCGAGGTACTTGGTACTTTCTCCATCTTGGTGTGAATCACATTTTACTGTAATACAGTCATGTATCTTCTATAATACCCCGGCAGCTCCATGAGGACAGGAAGAGTGTCTCCCTAGTTCACCTGTGTCCCCAGATCTCACTCTGGTTGACAGAAGACCACCAACACATACTGTTGAAAAAATACCAAAGCTTTACCTAGTGCCCCATATCCCACTTCCTGTTTTCTGAATCCAATTTAACTTATTCTTCGCACTGTTATTAAACCATTGTCAAACATCTGGCATGTGCTTGCCACTGCTCTGGCTGTATTTTATGGGGATGCGTAATGAATTGAGACTATATATAGTTTGCAAAATGTGGAACACACTTTAAGATGCATGGCATTATAGAAATGAAAGATATTTTTATCTCTCAGCATCATTCTGCACAAGGATACGATTCTCTGGCAGTACTCTTTAAGAACAATACCCCTGTTTAGCCTTAACATAATCATATGTGCAGGGCACTGGGTATTCAGTTCATATGGGAGTGGCATTATCTCACTTGGGAAAGACCTAAAGAGCATACACTTTACAGGGAATAAAAGACCTGAGAAACGATGTGAAAGGAGGTAGCAGTGCCCCTGTGCCTTTTTTCATTGGTGGCCAAGTGCACAGGCCAGAACCTGCATTCAAACTTCAGGATTGGCACTGAAAACAAGCCTCAGGATCCCTCTTCAGTGTTTGGAACAGTCTACTGTCATTTTGGAAGGCACCATGTGCTCTTTTTGTGTTTATGAACAGGCTAATTCTGTGGAAAATATTGGAAGACAAATTGAAATTCCAGTTATATGACTCATTTGTAGTATTCAAAGTAAGAGAATTATATGACATTTATTTTTTCCTCTATTATTCTTTTCCATGTCCTCCCCACTGCCTCTCCCACACATTACTCCTGTGTTATAAATTAGTAAAATTTTATAGCATCCAAAGGAACAGGTGCATCTCACTTGAAGTCCCTGTAAGTATTCTTCCTTGATGACAAATTTCCCTTTCTCTTTTCTGTATATTATACAAAATATTCTTTTCATATAAAATATATATTCACCTAAATAGACGCAAAGTTATAACATATGAAGTTCTATAAATTTATATATACACAAAACATTTTACACATATACATAAAACTTTTCATTAGTAAGCTAGCAAATCTGTCTCCTACTCAAATATTCCAAACTCTTTGATCCTAGACCAGGTTTTTTAATTATGTCTGCTTGAACTCATGCATCCTCAACTCTTTGCCTGGTATCCAGGCTAATAAGGCCCCTTCCACTGTCTAGCCTAACTGTTCTGCCAGATAGATCTGTTTGAAATTCAGTTCTGTAATATCTTTCCCATACTTAAAAATGCAGATGATCTCTGTGTTAGTCTGCTTGGGCTGTCATAACAAAATACCATATACTGAGGGCTTGTATAATAGAACACTGTTTTCTCATATTTCTGGAGGCTACAAGTCCAAGATCATGGTGCCAGCACATCATGTTCTGGTGATGGTTTCCTTCCTGGACTGTAGATAGTCACTTCTCTTAAGTACTCACATGGCCTTTCCTTGGGTGTGGGACATCACTCTCTTCTAAGGCCCCCAACCCTATTGGACTTGGATCTCATCTGTAATGACCCCATTTAACCTAAATTACTTCCTAAATGCTTGGTCTCCATATTCAGTCACATAAGGCATTAGGATTTAGCATATACATTTGAGGGGGATATAGTTCAGTCCATAGCCATTCCCAAGATAGAGGGTATTCTTTTATCCTGATATAGGGGTTGGTCAAACCAACATTCCTTTCCTATATTGGCAGCTGTCTCCTTCAAAGTCCAAATTCTTAGTCTTATCAAATGACTCTACTAATTAGAAACAGCAGTCAAGTTTACTTTTCCATTTCTTTCTTATTCCATTTCTTCTTCCTAGCATATGTTCAATACTTCGCTATCTGTTTGTCTAACAAATGGGTGCCTATTTCAAGAATCAGTTAGAAAGTCCAGTTAGTCAGCTTTCTTTTACTGTAACTAATTCCTGAGATCAACTTATAAAGGAAAAAGGTTTATTTTAGCTCACAGTTTTGGAGGTTTCAGTCTGTAATCAATTGACCCTATTATTGTGCTGCCTGTGGTGAGGCAGCACACCATCACAGAAACACGGGCAGAGCAAACATAGTCGCCTCGTGTGTCAGGGAGCAAAGAGGAAGAGGCGGGTGCTCACAATTCCCTTCAAAACTATATCCCCAATGCCCTGAGATCCTCCCACGAGAACTTACTTCTCAAAGGTTCTTCCACTTCCCCATAGCACCATGGACCTGGACCAAACCTTTAACACATGAGCAAGTGGAAGACACTTATCCAAAACATAGCCAATGCCATCCAGGAGGAGTTTGCATCATTCTTCTTCCACTCAGTTTAAAATGAATAATTTACTCATCTAGGGTTTCACAGCATTCTTATAATCTCTTGTTATTTACTTGTTAATATTATAACAATTTACCTGTCTCCCATCTAATCTAGATGTGAGAGCTTCAAGGCCAAGGTCCATCTTTTTGGAATTTAAATTTGCATATCTCAGAGTTTATAAAACTCAATGCCTAGAACATAGTAATTGTTTGCTAAGTAGTATTTGAAGGAAGTAAAAAACTCCTAGTACCCTTCCTGTACCCATCTAGTCTCAAGCTCAAAAGTTTTTTTCTTCATCATCTGATGCCTTTTGACCCAACTAGATCCAGGAAACTTCATGTTGATTTTCTTGAAACAGATGCATCTGAAGAGATAGAGAGAAAGATTTCTGACTATACACTATACATTTTGAATCCAACCAGAATTGCAGGCAAATGTGGGAGGTGGTGCCATCAATCTGTATAAATCACCACCGAAGTCTAGCTCTTGCATCAAAAAAAAAAAAGTGAAAATCCCAGTTATTCATATTGTTTAACTGCACAGTCCCAAACCAGCTGAGAAGCTATCACACTCTATAACAATTATGCAGACATAGGTTCAAAGTAAATGAGGAAAACCAACATTAATTTTTCCCATGCTAGGTCCAATTTGAACTGAGTTGATGGCTCATTGTTTTTCTGGGGTCTGTGTGTCTTCATCTTTTTCAGCTGCCAAATGTCTGAGATTAGAAGTAGGCAGAAACAGAGACTCTTCCTCTTATATCTTGTTGTGTTGTGCCAGCTGAGTACAGCTCCACTTTATTTTTATTTTTTTGAGCATATAAAAATATTTTTATTTTGTTTTTGCATTACTGAGGATTGAACCTAGGGCCTTGCATATGCCAGGCAAGTGCTCTACCACTGAGCTACATCCCCAACCCTTGATCATGTAAGTGGAAAGGGTAAATATAATACAGTGGTTCTCAACATGAAACCCTCGGCCAGCAGCAGCAGTATTGCCTAAGAACTTGTTACAATGCCTCCCCCAGGCCTCTTGTATCAGAATCTCTGAGGTGTGGCCCTGCTACCTGTGTTTTATCAAACCTTCCAGGTAATTTTGATGCATGCTCGTGTTTCAGAACCACTGTTAGAACCCTGCTACATCAACACCCAACTCTCACACTATGGCTAAGACTTTCATTTATCTTCCTTGCTTCCTCCCATCTCACTGGATCATTTTGAAGCAAATTCAGATATCTTCTCTTTTATCCATAAGTATTTTCATATGTGCTAAGGGCTTTTAATAAGAACAAAATAATACTTTATAGCATACATTTGTTAAATATCTGGGCCAGGCCGTTCATCTTTGGACCCTTCATCCTCAGACAATTCATTCTTAGAATATATGCAAGAGCCTTAATAGGATAGCTTTTGATCTGAAAAGAACTCACCTAGATAGAGTCTTTTTTCTTGAGGATAAGAATTTAATATTTAGAAATGGATGAGTCTGGTCATTATGATACATATCTCAGTCAGTTTGGGCTGCTATAACAGAATGCTATAGATTGGATGCTTAAACAAGAGAAGTTTATTTCTTATAGTTCTGGAGGCTGGGAAGTCCAAAATCAAGGTCCTGGCAGATCTGGTGTCTGGTGAGGGCCCACTTCCTAGTTTTCAGATGAACACCTTCTCATAGTATCCTTACATGACAAAGAACAAAGAGGAAGCTCTCTTTTATTTTCTTATGAGGGTACTAATCCACTCCAGGACACCTTCATGATCTAATCGCCTCCCAAAGGAAAGGTCCTACCTCATAATACTATCCACTGGGGTTTAGGATTTCAACAGAGGAATTTTGTCAGTTGGGCAAGGAGTAAATGCAAATCAAAGAAGTAAGTCCCAACCGAGGACCTGATGAAATGATTCTCCTTAAAAGAGACTAACTCCTTACCGTTAAGAAAGGTATTGTGCTACCTCCTATTCATAGGGTATGCAATATGGTTGTTTTCTGGAATTGTGATAGATTTACAGTTTATATCCATAATCCTCTGCCTCATCTTTGTTCCGATCTATTTGCATTTGTATGAATATTGGCTGAAATTAAGACCCCACATCATGGCCTTGATCTGATATTTCCTGAAGAATATAGGATTCAACCCACCACCCTGTTTTCATCAGCTGATTGTGCTAAAGTCTCTAAGGTAGACTGTCTCAGCATAGGATTCTGCTGTTGCCTGGTCTCCCCAAGTCCTTCTTATACCCCACGAATACTTATTAGATGCTGAGAAACTCAAGTGAATATTTGTTCTCCTCTTCTGATGTCTGTGGCAAAAGCTGACACTTGCATGGAGCATGATTTGATAGCAATATCTGCAAAGTGTCAGAAAGGGGAGGGGATCAATACACTTAATTTACTTGGAATAATTCATTGCCTAACTGGAGTTTTCAGTGAGGGCAGACAAATTCCACACTAAACTAACTCACCCACCTGGATCAGGAGGAATATAGTGAATCCATCTTTTGAATGAGATGTAAAACTGAGTTTCTTGCTTTCATTAATGACTCCCTTGGCCCTTCCTTCCTTGAGACGGGGCATTCATTCAACCAGCTGTTTTTCAAAGAGGGGTATGTATGCTATTGACTGAAAGCTCCCATGTTATTCCCACCTGAGCCAATTTCTTTCACCATCTGCCCTTATATTGGGGTGTGTTGCTTGCTGTCAGTTTAGAGATATATTACACTTCAAAGAAGGAAAAAATGTACAGAGTTTTTGTGTGGTGCTGGGGGTGGGTAGTGATTTTTCTTTCCTTCTATGAACCAGTAGGAAGCCTGTTTTTACAAGGGATTGAAAGTAGAAAATAAAGAATAATTGCATATGGCAGTAAGGGGAATCCTCAGAATGGTCTACTGAGGTCACAGAGTCCCTTTGAGATAAACATTCAAGAGGCTCCCAGTTTAAGTGGCTCCACAGTGACCTCTCAATTTCCCATCTCATGCGTCAGGCACCATGGTCAAAATGACTTAAAGTAAAGTTTGCCATGTTGTAGCAACAATCAGCTACAAGTTCTGAGATTTTGGGAGAGAATCCATTGGTGGGCTTGTTAAGAAACAACCATCACTGATAAATGCTTAACATTGGCCCAATGTCATTGGGCTGACACAGGACAGGAAGGGGACGAGAACTGGGGATCCCAGGCGAAACAGCAAAAGGAGCTTGGGGAGGAAGGATATAATTACAAGGCACCTTCAAATAATTATGCTATTACTATCTAATTAAGAAGTGCCACTTTATACTTTAACTACCTGAAATTCAGAGATCACCTAGCAGTGACTCTCCCACTGAGCTTTGGCTTGCCCCCGAAGGAAGGAAAAAAGGACACAGTAAGGAAATACTGGCTTTTGAGGGGGCTGAAAAGTTGCTGAGAAGGAGCCAGAAATGATCAGGAGAACTGTCATTTTCCTGTGCTGTCAAACTTCTTACTTTTCTGAGCCTCTTTGGAAATATCTGCAAAATGAGGAAAAGAACATACCCTTCCTTGACTTGCTCGTCATTAGGCTGGTAAACAAATCAAGATCCAAATCTCTGTGAACATTTTTAATCATCTGTTCACATGGGTGAAATTGCTCAATATGCATTTGTTAAATGTTTGCTTTCTTAAGGCACTGTACCCCTATAGTGCAGAGATGCAGGAGTTTTACACACATAGGTCCCATCCTCACGTCCCTTTTAATCCAGTTGAAGACACAGAATGGAGGCGTTGTTTGATTCAGTCAGACAGTTATGCATTCATTCCAGTGTTCATCCTATTATTGAGCACCTGGTTTGTGCCAGGCATTATATGTAGGTACTGGCAACACAAAAATGAAAAAGAAACACATTCTGTCCTCAAGGGAACTGTTGTGGTCTTGGGACATGCAGAGGACAGCAGTATCAGCTTTCGAGGGAAGCTGAGAGTGATTCAGAGATGCAGATATTCTGAAAAGGGAACAATTTGCTGTGGGCCAGTTGGACAGAACAGCTTGAGGACAGGCCTCATCCTGGCCTCTGGAGCAGGAAGGAACAGGAGTCAAGTCTAATCTTTGTTCCAGCTAAATTTGAGACCCTGAAACACTTTGCCCTCTTATTCTCCACCTCATGTTTCACCTTCCCAAACACAAGCAATAAAACCTAATAGGAAAGGCATCATGTGGTAATAGAGAAGATTAATTCCCAATTTTGATTTTTTTTGAACCATTTTTACTTGACTGAGTCAAACTTGCTGTGGAAGATGATTCATTACTATCTATTTTAAATCAAGATCAGGAAGCACAATGACACCCCAAAATGACAGAGAATGTATTTCAAGCGAAGAAATCTTAATTTTTAAACTTTCTTTTTGAATAATTTTGTTTTTCTTTGGAGAACATACAGACAAGAAAAGACCTAAAAAAATTGTTAAGGAATTCACTACTAGTGATAGAATCCATATATTACTTATGTAAGCAAAATCCAAAAAGACACTTTTTTAGAAAATCAAATATTATAGAAGAATATTGAGTAAAATGAAAAATGTCTTTTTATATCCACTCTCACCCCAAATCTACTCCTGGAGGTAACCATTACTGACCTTCTTAGTCTCTTATTACATAATTATATGCACATATAAGAATAAGTACCTGTATATACATACATAAATGGAGTCGCCTGCCATGTGTATTATTCTGCAATTACATCTTTTTTGAATTTAACAACATATCTCATAGATTTTTCCAATGATAGTCTACTTTAATATGCCTGAAGGAAACAGAAATTGAATCATTCATTTCCTTTTGTGTTCTGCTTTCCAAGGGAAGACCAGCTTCTTTCATCCATATCTGATCCAGCCTTCCAATGAAGCAATAATTGCTGTCCAGGTCAGGGAAATGGGGCAGAAAGGAAAGGGTAAAGGTATCAGAGTTAATATGAGCCACAGTGAGTTCCCAGGTTTTTAAATTTGGCCCAAATACAGGAATGGAAACCAGATCAAAAAGTAATTCTTGAAACTTTCAGGCAAACTTTGATCAGCTGACCTCAGGGAGTAAGATAGTACTGACCTCAAACTGATCACTATCAAATCCATATTTATTGATCTGCATGTGAAAAAATGTGCAAGAGCTTTAGTGATGTTCCTTCCGCTATCTTCCCTGTACTGCAGGAAGAAAAGAGGAAATAAGAAAAAGAAAAAAGAGGAAGGGAGAGATGAAAAGAAAGGAGGGGAGAAGAGGGAGTCTGGGAGTAGAGGGAGAGAGGGGACAGAGAGAGGGAAGTAGAAAGGGAAGACAGAGGACAGAAAATCTCGTATCTGGTCTCTGCCCTCTGCAGGCTTATAGTTGAATTCCTATGGTGTCTCTCTTGTGGAGAGACTGGAGGCTCTTGTTTTCTCATCCCTCCAGGAACACAAACATGGCAGAAAAGGGTTTATTCTGAGTTTACTCTGTGTTTATCTGGTGTTTATTAGATCTGGACTCCATATTCAAACCTTTCCCCTCTGGAGTAGGATGAGTCTTTGGGGAAGCAGTCTTTAATGTATTTAGTTTTAGACCCAATTAACCTGAGACCTTGCTATCCGTGGGCCCTTATCTCCTATTCTTTTCTCATCTCTCAAAACTCAAGCAATCAAATTATAAAGGAGAAGCATTGGTTTTTGTATCAGAGAAGATTAATTCTTGAATGTACAAGGTATGCTAGTGCAGTTGTAGAAATAAACAGGACATCTGAACCTTTGATGAAGCCTCACTCAGTCCAGGAAGAACATAAGAAAAATACCACCCAGGGATTCTAGGGAAGCTAGGGTATGCTTGGGGACCAGTTCCTGGCAGAGAATAAGGTACACTTAGATGGGATTTTGAATGAGATTTCATGAAGTGATTACCTGCAGGGTGTGGGCAGGGCTAAGGGAACCAATGAGGGTGGTGTGGAGGTATGCAGGGTGACTAGTAATGGTAGTCAAGAAAAGAGGAAAAAAGAAAAAGTAATGTGAGCCATTACTAGTCTTGCCATGAACTAAGAAGGAGAGTGAAGAGTGTTATCAGAACCTGGTGAGAACTGAGGCCACCTAGAGGGCAGGACACTGCCAATACCAGAACCCAGCCCTGAAGTAGAGAGGGAACTGGGAAGAAATACTCCGGTACACCTCTTGCCTCACTCCCACCTCTCCAAGGTGCCTCCTGATGGCTGAATCCAACTGGAGCCAGATGAAAAAGGAATCTGGAGATGAAATCCATAGAGTCAGCACCTCAGGGCACAGAGTGAAATGAAGAAGGTCAGAGAATGAATCCTGGTGGTGGTGATGATAGGCCAAACATAGAGAATAATCATGGTTTTAAACTAATGGAGATTCAGATTGGAGACCGAGAGGTCAGGGCAGGGAAACTTGGCAGAGTTTCATGAGGCTCAGGATCAAATCAAAAGGGCAAATAGTGTTGTTCATTTTACTCCAGTGTTCTTAGAGCTGGAAGGATGCAGAGTAAACCACTTGTCACTGATCTTCCACAGGCTAGAAAAGAATTTGGGAGGCCATTCTTCCGCCTCTAAGGAGGATAATGCTAGACTCTTCCAGGGAGATGGGAGGTGTGGAACTCTTTACTTACATACTGTGATGAGAAATGCATTCTGATTCATCATCAGCCATCCAAAGGAACCTAGAAAAAGTAATTTCAGTTATAAACACTTGAGCATTTACTAAGGGACTGTTAAGGTTTGAATGTGAGGTGTGAAGTTCATGTGTGAGACAATGCAAGAAGATTCAGAGGAGAAATGATTGAGTTATAACAGTCTTAACCCAATTAGTGTTTTAATTCCCTGATAGGGATTAACTGAGTGGTAACTGGAGTGGTAGGGTGTGGCTGGAGGAGGTGGGAATTGGGGCGTGGATTTGGGTATATATTTGTATCTGGCAAGTGGAGACCTCTCGCTCTGCTTCCTGATCAAAACATGAGCTGTTTCCCTCTGTCACGCTCTTCTGCCATGATACCCTGCCTTGCCTGGAGCCCCGAGGAATGGAGGCAGCTTTCTATGAACTAAGACCTCTAAAACTGTGAGCCCTTGAATAAACTTTTCCTCCTCTATAATTGGGCTGGTCAGATCTTTTTTAGTCACAACAGCGAAATAGATGACTAAAACAGGGACACACAGAATTTTAGACTTGTACTGGATACAGAGATGGGCAGGATATTGTTTTTGTTTTCTTTTCAGAAGCTTTTCCTGATGAATGAAGCAGATAAATGCTAGAAGATTATAGTTCAAGGTGAGAGGGGATCAGTGCTCTAGAAGAGGTAAGTATCACATATTATGAAATTAAGAACAAAATTGGAGGTTAGTTTGATTCTGCATATTAAGGAAAGCAGAGAGGTATTTCAGTTAGGTCTCAAAGAAGAGGAATACAATGAGGTGGAGAGCAGCAGAGGAGCACAGCTCATGCTCAGAAGGATGTGGAGAGCTCTGGAATGGTTGAACTATGCAGAGGGAGGTTGAAGGCTGTAAGAAATGGCACTAGAAAAGACTCTTAGGGCTGGATCACAAAGTAGTGGGGCTAAGGCTGGCGGTTGCCTGTTCAATACTTTCTCCTCTTTATCCTTACTGCTTCAGGTTGGAGAAGAGTTTCTTAAAAGTCCATGTTAAAGACGTGGTCTCTAGGATGGCACCTTTGGGAGGTAGTGGAACCTTTGAGAGATGAAGCTTTCTGGGGTATCCTTAGGTCACACATAGGGTGTGTCCTTGAAGGGGATTGTGAGATTCCTGCCCCTTCCTCTTTCTCTTTGCTTCCTGGATCACGAGGTGAGTGATATTGCTTTCTCACACATTCCCCCCGTTATGTGCTGCCTTGCCATAGACCCAAAGCAAAGGAGTCAAATGGTCATGGACTGGAACCTCAAAAATTATGAGCTAAAAATGAATCTTTTAAAAATAAATTGATTATCATTTCTGTTGTAGTGATGAAGAGCTGACTAGCATACTTACTAACAACACCCTTTTAAAAAATTTTTTGGAGTGGTATATGCTCATTCAAAACCATGAACCTCCTCAAGTGCCTTCTCAGGTGGAGGGGCATCCCCTGGCTAGTTCTTACCTACAGTGGGCCAGCAGCCATCTACTGGGTCAGGTTCTGGGAAAGCTATTGCACGTCTGATAAAAGGGACTCAGTTGGCCCACACCTTTTGTCTTCTGCTCCTCTCTCTATCTCCATGTCCAGAATGTGAATCCAAGGCCTAGAGGTAGAACAGACATCTGGGGACCTTGAGGCAAATGCCCATGCTTAGAAGGGCAGAAAAGGAATGCAAAAGAACGAGGGTCCATGATGATTTCCTGGAGCAGCAGCATCTGTCTTGAGTGCCTACCTCCTCACTTCTTCTCACACATGGAAAGAAGCCTCCACAGTTATCATTTCACTACATGTAGCTGAATAGACCAGTCTATGCCTGTTGCTGGAGTTTATGGCATAGGATATTGGGATCAATGAATCCTGTTAAATGATAGGGTAGACTTGCCATGAGGGAACTTCACCTCTGAACATGAAAATGAATTTCCAGAGCTGGCATGAAGTCCATCTTTATCCCTGACCAGCCAGGTGACTCAGGGTGACTCACTTAGTTTTCTGGGAACAGCATCATCATTTTAAAGGTATGGATTTTAGGAGGTCCCTGATGTTTCATCCAGGTTCATGGCTTGAACTTGACCAACCTATTAAGTTGACCAAGATGGCAGGTGGAGATGTAGAGGCTGGCAGCAGAAGTGAGAGTCCAGAGAGAGAAAGCTGGTGATAAAAGAGACTCAGTGTGTGGTTATTACACTTGGAAAGGTAGAAAATAGTAAGAAATTGAACCAAGGGTATAAAGAGGCAGGAAAAGGAGTTGGTTGTAAAATCAATGGGTCTCTCAGATCACTTGGATGGAGGCTGTGCTGAACAGAGAAGTCGTAGTGGATTAATCTGAAAGGTGACTAAAACACAAAGAATGTAAAAGGAACAAGTATTCTTCAATATTACAAAAATTTTGAATAGATTTTTGGAGATGCAGAAATAGTGTGTGGCCTTATCTCACTCTTAGGAAGTCATAGATGCAGAAGCCAACAATAATAAAAATAACTTTGATTCATGTCACACTTTCCCCCTCAAGAACCCAATGCATGTTTATATAGTTGTTGCAAGCTTATCATTGCAACGCCCTTGCACAGGGAAGAAGCCAGGAGCATGCTATCTCTCCCTACTAGATTGACTAGAAATGTTGTCTGAAGAAGCAGGGATCTGCCTAGAGTGCCAAGGCCAGCCAGAGACAGAGCAGAGCAGAGATTAAGCCACTGGGGCTCTTCTGGCCCTGCAAGATATGAGAAAACCTGGGCTCTGGATTCTCCCCACTCAACATACTAGTGACTACACAATGCATGAGTTAATAAATGATCTCTTTGCCTCATTTTATTTCTTGTGTCAGATCTAGATGTGCAAGTCCTACCAACAGCTTTATAGTTCTACATGGAAAATAAAAGCAGGGCATCTCTGCCTCAGTTTCCTGCACCGATGGGGTGCTGAGTTGCTGCTTGGGATCCCTGGAGGAGTTCTTGCCTTAACTTGCTCTTCATTTCCTTACCTGCTGATTCTGTCTATTCTGAAAGTTCAGGTCTCTATTTCTAATTTTTTTTTTAACCTACATTTCAGTTTGGTCAAATCTCATACACAATTCCCTTCCCAGATCTCTCTTATAAACAATGGGGCATAACTGGTATATTTTAATCCCAAAATGGCATCTGAAAGCGCTCTGCAATGCCGCCAAGCCAGCACTTTCAGAAGCATCTGACGATATTAATTTCAGTCTATTTCCTGAGGTTTGCAGGAAACTAAAATGTAGAAAGCGCTGTGGCAAAAAATTAAAGCTTCATGGAAGGGGAAAAAAAAAGGAAGATTGACAGGAAACGAGGCTTCAATAGGACAGCTTGCAGAGTAGTGCTGTCCTCTTTTCTGCATATCAACATATGCATAGGGAAAAATAGCTCTCTCCCCCTTGCAGCTCTGCAATTGGGAATGGGCTTTGCCTACACACGGTAGGTAGGTAGCAATTGAGGGTAAATATACACAAGGGACTGAGCTCTAGGTCTTTTTGACTGAGCTGTAAATCACTGTTGGTGACCTGACTTCCATTACAAACAAAGAGGCATCTGATTTTGTCCATTAAAAAAACATCTAAGGACATACTGAGATCAGTTTTTCTACAGCCCATGATTATTTGTGCTACTTGATTTTCCTATCTCCCCCTCCCTATTTTTGTTTTTAATACATCTGAATTTGATATTTTAAATTCAGACCTTTTGGGGAAGAAATTCCTTCTAAATTTTCCATGTCAATGATAATTTAAACTCTACCCCCAAATATAGTATCTTTTATTTGAAAAGCATCTTCCCTTGTCTGTTATCCTTTTCTTCTGATGATAGTGTCCTGGTTTACATGACTGCTTGAAGCAAGCCTTCCCCAGCTGGACTTCTTCCAAGGGTCTCTTCCTGTTTTTCGCCAGTAGGTGGACACAGTCCTGTTCAGCACATATCCAAGATTGCTAGCCTTTTGACCAGAGAACCTTGCCTAGACTTAGGAAACTCCATAAAGAATTAACAAGTGAGTGCTTGGTTGGTCACTCCCAAATTTTGTGAAGATAAGATAAGGGGAAGGACAAAATGCCATATCATGCCAATGGGAAAAATGGTTTAGCTTCTCACCTGCATGGGTGACATGATTTTAAAAGCAACATCTAGTCATTTTTATCTTCTGGAGCTGTCTTTGCTTGTTGCTATGGGATTGGCAAGGGCGAGATGACAGAACCTGGAGGTGCTTGTAGGTCTGTGTCTTTGGGGATGGATTTTAGGGAAAGATCAAAGAGTCCTTGAAGTCCTTGCACGAGGCACTGGGTCCCCCAGATGGGCATTCTGAGGGACCTACATTGTCAGCAAGTGAGTTTATAAAGAGATTTCCTAGGGGAAGCAATGGAGGAAGGGAGAACTTGTAGAAGGCTCCTGAGTTGGGTTGAATTGAGTCATGACACACCCTGGAGCTAGATCTTCTCTGGTCTTTCTGTATTGCAGCCCAAATGACACTTTCTTTTCTTTTCTTCAAATTTATAAGTGCAAGACATGCCCAAATGCCACCACGGATAGTGTTAAGCCTGTTATGATTTGTTGTTCCTGAGACGAGGTGAGAGGTGAGGTGGTGAGAAAACAGTTCTTCCTCACCCCTAGCTGTAAGCCTGAACTGAGACAGCGAATCCAGTTCAGCAAATGCCTGGGACTGTGATGGCCCCTTTAAGGACATAATATATTTATTATCTCTATCAAATATCCCAGTACATGTGGGCTGTTTCTATTACAATCTCTGTGGAATGAATGAGAAACAGAGGCAGTGAGAGGTTAAGTGATTTTCCCATGGCCAAGTGGTAAAGTGGGAGGGATGGGGGATTGGCAGCTACTAAAATCCGTTCTCAGGAAAGTGCATGATTAATTGTAAACTGCTGTGCAAACTTTGCTTCTTCTTGTTATTCTCAGATTGGAAGCCAGGACGTGTGGTGAGGAATAACAATGACAATTAGGTTGGCTGAGTGAATAAAAGACTTTGGAAAAGTCCCCTGCATTCCTGTGGCCTTTGTTCCTCTGTGGTATGTGCCCAGATTATGTCACTGTGTTAATCTGAATCCTGATACTGCATTGGCAAGCCATGGTGATGAGCGACATGGGAGACAGGGGGCCAGGGCCTAGGGTGGCCCTCAGAGGTGTCTGCAAGGGGAAGGAGGGAGGGGCTAAGTGGCTTCTCCAAGGAGTGGAGAAGGAGGTTTCCTTCGGAAACTGAGCGTTCAAGACTCTGAGGAGCTGGATGGAGGTGTACCTACATCCCTGGCTCCTGTCTCACCTCCCTGCTCAAACATTGGGACATTTAGTCCTGGTTTGATGGTTACTGGCACAGAAGTTAAAGGCCATTGGGGAAGGGGGAATAGAAAGCTTTTTCTGAGCTGAAAAGTAAGTGTGGGTTTGGCCTATTGATCCCAGCACAATAGACAGTTTTCATAATTTGACGCCTATGTTGTCAGACACACAAAGCCATTTGCTCCATCACAAGTGCAGTAAATACAATTTGGGAGTGTGTGAGTGGCAGGGGTGAGCCAAGAGAAGGGACAGTGGGTGGAAACTGAAGTTCAGAGTTTGGATGAAGGAGCTCTCAAGATTCCAAACACCTTATGACTCTAGCTAATAGCAATGCATTTTTAATTTAAAATTTGCCAAGAGAATTGACTTTAACCATTTCCACTACAAAAAAAATGGGGGGGGGGAGTATGTGAAACAATGCATATGTTAAATTTGCTTAATTCAGTCTTTTCACAATGTATATATATTTTGAAACATAATGTTGTGTACCAAAAATACATACAACTTTTGTCAATTAAAAAAGGGAGAAAAGTCCCACTATTCCCTTTATTCGAATCAGTTATCTAAAAAGTGCTATTTTTATAAAAATGTCATGACAAAAGAAAAAAATCTCACAATGGAAAACAACCTTTTTTTGAAAAATATAAACAATGTAATTATTCTGTGCTTTTCTGTAATATTTTTGTCATCATCATATAAATATATGCATATGTTGGAAAAGCTGAAAATTCAAAAAGAGATTCACTAAGATTATTAAAAATAAGATAACTACTTGAAATTTGCTATGTTCTAATATTTTCCTATGTACAGTCTTCAACATAATTGAGCTAAAAGATTGCTTTATATTATGAATATTCACCCATTAAAGAGTATGTTTTTTTTTTTAAAAAAAGATTATGTAACCTTATCAAAAAGCTTGTATTTTCAAGTTATCTTTTTCAGAGCAGATTTGGGCCACTCTCTTCTACTTCAACCAATAATCCAGAATCATGGCTTCCACAAACACCTCTCTCATAAGAGCTTGGGGGGCCGTGCTCGTCTGAACTGGTTGTTCTTGGTTTCAGATGCTCTGGGACTTATATACCTCCACCTTCCTTGGGGTATTCTAATGGGAGCTGGGTGTAGCACAGTTGCCTGAGAGGGACCAGCTGTGGTAAGTCTTAGAGGCTGACTGGTGATTGAGTGTTCTGTGATCTCCCACAATGAGCTGCTTCTATTTGGGACCCAGGGAAAATCATTTTAAAAGCTGAAACCTTTTGAAGTAACAAGTGGCCACTTTTTTCTCTTCTCATTTCAGCCATGCTGAGTTTTAGTTCAGAGAGGTTGCTAAGGGACCTCTCCATCATAAGTCTGGAAACCCTCTATACTTAAGGATTATTTTACAGATTTCCTGAAAGTAAAAGGAAAATAGGAAGAGTGAAAACTTGATGTTTTCCAAATGCTTGACTTTTGAGGCACATGCCAGTGCTATAATTTCTGTAGGAATATTTCTGGCAAGACACTTTCCTTCCTACTCCCCAGTACTCCTTCATTCTGCCACTCTGACTTCCCAAGCCTCAGTCCTTTTCCCCCCATACATTGGCTCAGGATTCCCACTTGTCTTCCAAACTTCCATTCTTTTTCTTGTTTATTATCACATGTCCCCGTTATATTAGAGGGAGACACTAGGCTCCAACTTGCAGAGTCTGGGAACAAAGACCCTACAGTAGATGGGGAGAAATCAGCTGCTAGAACAGTCACTTCATGACTAGGGAGCATGCATAGGGTAGACCTGCACTGCCCAACACAGTAGCTACTACCCTCGTGTGGCGGTTTATGTTTAAATCAATTAAAATGAGATAAAATTAACAATACTCAAACCAGTCACTTGTCAAGTCCCTAAGAGCCACATGTTGGCTAGTGGTGACTGTACTGGATACTGTAGATTTTTAGAGACCATTATTTCTATCAGTACAGAAAATTCTATGGGATAGAATTGGTCTAGTTTCTTTGCACAATCAGATTTAAGCTGGTGCTGTAGGGATAAAGACCTTCAATCAGAGTTTGTCCCTTATGAATGAAAGTCACAGAAATGGTCAAATCTTGTTTTTCTAACAATAATACCCTTGAGTGGTGTAATCCACAGATGAAAAAATTAATAGTGTTCCTATCTATGTCTCCAAGTCCTAATGAAAGATGAAGGAACTTTACTGTATTTGGAAATAAATGATTGGGCATCAGTTGACCATGGTTGTGATGGGCAGAATTGTGTCTTTCCCCCAAATTTCTGTGTCTAAACTCTAATCCCCAGTGTCACTGTCTTTGGAGACAGGTCTTTGAGAGGGTGAGAAAGGTAAAATGAGGTCATAAGAATGGGATCCTTATCAAATATGACCAATGCCTTTATAAGAAAAGGAGGAGACACAGAGCGTTCTCTCTCTCTCTCTCTCTCTCTCTCTCTCTCTCTCTCTCTCTCTCTCTCTCTCTCTCTCTCCTCCCTCTGCCCTTGAACACAAAGATGTCACATGATTGTTGAGTGCCCAGCAACAAGACAGAGGGTGTACTGACCCAGTAAGACAGCCCTCATCAGAAACTAGTCATGCTGGCACACTCATATCTGACTTTTGGCCTCTAGAACTGCAAGGAAATAAATTGACGTTGTTTACTGCCACCCAGTTTATGGCATTTTGTTATGGTAGCTTGAACAGACTAATATAGTAAACTTGTATTTGGGTCATTGCTACTAATAATGGCCACCATTTGTATAGCATTTTGCCAGGTGATTTGAATGTATCTTGTTTGCTTCTCACAAAAGCCTTTGAAGTTGCTATTAATATTATCATTTTTAGAGATGAAGAAATAGAGAGCTGAGAATGCTTAAATAATCTGGGGTCACAGTGAGACTAGAACTCAGGGCTCTGAACCCCAGGCCTGTTCTCTGGCCACTCCAATATATTGTTTTGAATGTCTGTGACTGTCCAGAACAGACTGAGTCTGGCAACTCTGGACATGAGGGCTTATTCCTGGCTGTTCTCACACTTGGATATGTGCAACAGAAATAACTGAGGGATCAAGAATGTGCAAATCAGTATCACAAAGTTAACAAAGAATTTGTTTCCAGAACATTAAAGAATATAATCCTACAAATACACTTTTAAAACATTTACTTGCAAATGCCATGATTTTATTCCCTTTTATGGCTGAGTAATATTCCATTGTGTATAAATGGCACATTTTTAAAAATCCATTCATCTACTGAAGGGCATCTAGGTTGGTTCCATAATTTAGCTCCTGTGAATTGTGCTGCTATATAACATTGATGTGGCTGTGTCCCTGTAGTAAGCTTTTTTTAAGTCCTTTGGGTATAGACAAAGGAGAGGGATAGCTGTATCAAATGATAGTTCCATTCCCAATTTTCCAAGGAATCTCCATACTGCTTTCCATATTGGCTGCAACTATTTGCAGTCTCACCAGCATTGTATGAGTGTACCTTTTCTTCCACATCCTCACCAAGATTTACTGTTGTTTGTATTCATACTAGCTGCCATTCTGACTGGAGTGAGATGAAATCTTAGAGTAGTTTTGATTGCATTTCTCTAATTGCTAGAGATGATGAACATTTTTCATATATTGGTTGATTGATTGTATATCATCTTCTAAGAAGTGTCTGTTCAGGCCCGTGGTCCATTTATTGATTGGGTTATTTGTTTGTTTTTTTTTTGGTGTTAATTTTTTGAGTTCTTTATATACCCTAGAGATTAAAGATGTGTGAGGGGTTGGATGGAGTTGGAGGAGTTAATGCTAAGTGAAGTTAGCCAATCCCCCAAAATCAAATGCTGAATGTTTTCTCTGATATAAGGAGGCTGATTCATAGAGGGGTAGGAGGGGGAGCATGGGAAGAATAGATAAACTCTAGATAGGGCAGAGGGGTGGGAGAGTAAGGGAGGGGACATGGGGTTATAAATGATGGTGGAATTTGATGGTCATCATTATCCGAAGTACATATATGAAGACATGAATTGGTGTGAATATACATTGTATACAAACAGAGATATGAAAAATCATGCTCTATATGTGTAATATGAATTGTAATGCATTCCACTGTCCTATGTAAATTAAAAAAGTTAATAAAAAATGAAGAAAAAATAAATATTTTAGTGGCTAAATTTAAAAAAACACCAAATACACTTAAAAAACAAAACAAAAATTGATGAGGACATGAAGAAATCTACAAAAGAGAAAATTCAAAGAGCCCCCCAAAATTTTAAATGTAAAAATTTGTTAGTAAAAAATAAAATAATACATGTTAAAACAAAGAGAGGTCATATTTCTTACTATCTAGTTAGAAACAAAGTGTAAAATTCTTGTAGTATCAAACATTGGAGAGGAAACAGGAACAGTCATAAACTGGGGATACAAGCATAAATTAGTGCAGGCTCGTTGGAGAATAATTCATCAATATCTAGTAAAGTTGAAGATAAACACGACTACATTCCAGTGTGTGTTTATCTAACTTTTAAATATCCATTCTAAAGAAAGTCTTGTACCTGTATACAAGCAGATATGATCAAAGACATTCATTATAGTTTTATTAGTGATCACGAGAAAAGTTGTACACAGTTAAATGTTCATCAATAGAGTAATGGATAAATTGTAGTCCATTACTATAAAGATATATTCTCTAGCAGTGAAAATGAGCTAGATTTACATACATTCAATAAAGATACATTTCAAAAACTTGATGTTGAATGAAAAAAGCAAGTTAAAAATATGTGCGCAGATATCATTTATATAAAATTCAAGAACAAAACATTACATATGAGTTATAAATATATAAGTAGTGAAAATACCAAGGTTATGGTTTGGATCTGGAGAGTCCCCCAGATACTCATGTTTCCAGAAGTGGGGCTTTGGGGATCATATGATTGGATCATGAGAGCTCTGACCTTGTCAATGGATTGATTCATTGAGGACTGAATGGACTACTGGGAGGTGGGAGTAGTTGGGAGAATCGACCACTGGCAGTTTTCCCTGGAAGGTTACCTTGTCCTGCGGCCCCTTCCTCTCTCTGTTTCCGAGCTGCCATGACCTGAGCAGCTTTCCTCCACCATTCCCTCCTGCCATGCTGTTTTGCCTCTCCTCAAGCCCGAAGCAATGTACCTGGTGGATCATAGACTAAACTATCTGAAGTGGTGAGTCAAAGTAGATCCTTCCTCCTCTAAATTGTTCTTGTCAGGTATTTGGGATAAAAGCCGAGTAACACAAGATGTAATCAAAATCTCCCTTCAAGATGGTGATTACTTCTAGGAGGAAGGAAAATGAATGGTGTAGATGAGGGTTCAATTACATGTATTCTTACTTTAAAATTCTTTCTAAAATGGGTAGAAAAAAGGCACTTAATATGTCAAATGGTTGGTACATGGGCATATGTTAAATCATTCTCTGTGCTTATTTATTGATTTAGTACTACAGAGGGTTGAACCCAGGGGTGCTTGACCACTGAGCTACACCCCCAGCCATTTTAATTTTTTTATTTTAAAAACAGTTACTGCTAATTTTTGAGATAGGATGGCCTCAAATTTATGATCCTCCTGCTGCAGCCTCCCATGTATCTGGGATTACAGGTGTGTGTCACTCAATGCATCCTGCCTCTGTGCTTTTATATGTATCTAAATTTTTCATTATTTAAAATCTCAAGACACTTTGCAAGATGGGTGCCATCCTGACCATTTAATATTTAATATTAGCACTCTCACCCTACCCTAGCTCCCCTCACTAGTACAGAAAGAGGCAACCACAGACATTGCCTTCTAGGGGCCCCAGAAAGCTGAGGGCATTCAGGGGTATAAATTCTAGGTGGGAAGCAGGATCAAGCACCTTGCCCACTCTGTGCTAAACAGATTGAGCAGGGAAGATGCTGTCTCTCTCCACATAGACTAGAATTTGCTCCATGACTTACGATTTGGCTCTAACATTCACTTAACATCTCAAAAAAACAGACTCCAAACTTCAAACTTCAAACTAATTTTTAAAAGCAATTACAGTGTGAGACTCAGGCAATTATTTTCTTGAGTCTCCAGAAAGCTTGATATTGCTAAAAGTGGTTTATTTTATGGGGATAAAAGAATAAAAAATTAATTAGTGTTTTTCATCAGTCACCCAGGTGACACACAACTTTTCCTTTGAAAAACAACTGGGGACATCTTTGCCATTCAACATTTCCCCCTTCATCCCTGCCTACCTTCTCCCTACCCTGGTTTCTAGGATCTCTAGGATTTTCAGAAACAGTTGTGTGATGTGATTGAGTATCACATGTTGAGTACATTTTACTCATCTTCCTAAAATCTGTCTTTTTTAAATTCTTGACAGCTGACCAACCACTGAGTGAATAAATGCATATTTACTTAGTGGCCAATACATGTCAGATATTTGCTCACTTCTTATTTCATTTGATTTTATTGGATTCTTATAGTAATTGTCTAATATGGGTGTAGCCGTTAATATTTTCCCCATCACAGAATTTAGAAAACTGAATCTTAGAAAGCATAAATGACTCACTGCACTGGGTCTCAGTGTAACATCCTGGATTACAGTTCTGGATCTATTAATCATGACTTATGTGATCCTGTTTGGATCACTTTACCTGCCTTTGTTTTTTATTCCTGAAATGAAGGGGTGAGGTTAGATGATGTTCAACTTCTTCCTAATTCTAAGCTCCATTCTGTGGCAATTTTATTATACAAAAAGAACAGAAGACACAGCTTAACTTTAACATCGTATTTTTTTTTCCATAATTTTTTGTGGTCAACAATTCAAAGAAAAGTTGACCAACTGAAAAATGATCAGTTAACACCAAATGTCCTGGTCAACCAAACGCTCAATAGAGTCATGATTTCTTTGGGCAGGCCTCCTAGCTGGCTGGCTGTTTTCTGAAATACTGGTGCATTTGTCGATCAGCCTCTGTTATTACAATTACTGAACGTGTATTAAACACAATGACTCGAGAGCTATAAAAGGCTTCATGCACATTAAACAGTTGAAAAGCAATACCTTAAGCTGTGTCACATATGATACTTTGAAATACTCTTAATTCAGAGATGAAGGGATCTCCCGTCATAAAACTGGGGTATCAGTTCCTTTCCTTCTAGTCATTTGTCCATGGTGCCAAGTTGATATCAGGACTGAAGTTGGATAATTCAGGGTCTGGGGAAAAATACATTTTTTTTTTTTAAAAATGGAAGGATGGGTATCTCTTTACTTCAGTGGTAATTCTGGCTTTAGTGAGACTGTAGGGGTTGAACTTGAGTGCATCCTAAAGGAGAGGAACAGTCTTTACATTGTAGCAGAAGGTGGTGTGTGTGTGTGTGGGCGAGGTAGAGTACTAAGACCTAAGTGGGTCTTGATAAAGGCCAAATAAATGCTGGAATGAGTCTCACCTGAATGAAGAAAAAGATAACAGGAGGATGGTCTATAATGAGAAATGATGTTTGTCACTCTATCATACACAATGTCAGTTTAAGAATAAAGATATTGGCATTAGGCTCCTTGAATGGGATTCTGGCTCTTTCATATACCAGCTTTTAACAGATCATTTAACACCTGAACTTTAGTTTCCTCATCTATAGTATCTACTTCATAGAATTGTTATGAAGATTAAACGAGAAGATCCCTTTGTCTTTTAGCCTCCAACATCCAATATATGTTCTTTAAAAAAATTCCTCTTTTAGCATTAAATTATCAATAAAAGTTAGTTACTACTGACATAGGACTAGGGAACATGGACATTGCCGTCAGAGGAAACTGGTGAAGATTTTGAATATGTTGATTTTAGGGTACCAGCAGAATGCAATTGGATTTAAATAGAAGCAGGAGGATGGTTTGGAGGTCATTATGATGATCTGGGTATGAGGTAATTGGGTCATGGCTTGGGATGATGTTAATGAGAATAAGAAGGGAAAGGGTAAAAGGGACAGACATTTCAGGATTTAAAAATTTCATGAGTAAAGAGGACAAAAAAAGATATATGTGTCAAAAATGACTTCTAGTTCTTGGACTCAGCCTACTCGGACAGAAGCATCATTGAATAAATGGAGAAACAGGTTTTAAGGAAGTACCCACCTGGGATTTATTAATTAGTGTTGAGGGTATGGTGGGCCATCTCAATGGATCTCTCCAGGTGGCCATACGAACCCTGGGCTGACGAGGGAGAACTGACTGCATTGATTATTTGAGGGGCAATCCTGTATGCCCTAAATTTCATTTGTATACTTCTTACATTTCCTCCCTGTGGTATTGTTTATGAAATATTTTACTTCAATTTGACTTAAACTGATTTATTTGGCTTCCCCTAAGCAGTATTATCTGTGAAATCTCAGACTTTATATGCCAGTTACAGTTTGTCTAATACACATTAAAATAAAATCATAACGGTTTAAATAGAAATATTCATCCATATACCTCCTAAAATCATTCCCAGTACCATCATTGTTATACATATATTTTTGTGAAACAGGAATAAAAATGAAAATTAAAGCCACAAAAAACATTGATTTTTCTCCTCAAAACAGAATAACAAAAAGATCAGAAAGCTAAAGTGAGGTGGGAAATGTGGCCAAAGAACTACAAAGAAATGAGTGTGGGAGAACCAGGGTAGTGTAACGTCAGGCCAATAGGTTGAGGATAGAGCGAAAGCGTGGTTGTGTGAAAATTTCAATAAAGGATGTTAAAAAGGTGCCATTATCTAGAAGAATTTTGAAAAAGCCATGATATGAAGAAACAAACAACCAAACACTGGTAAGGTGGGTCAGATTCTGGATATATTCTGTGTGATTTGCTACTGGATTCAATGTGGGATGTAAGCAAAAGAGAAGAGAGAAGAATGCCCTCATGTTTGGGGTCTAAGCACTGGGAATATTATAGCTATTATTAACTGAATTATGGAATATTCTAGATGGCCCAAATTTGAGAGTGGATGGGGAGATTAAAAATTCCAGTTTGAACATGTTGAGTTTGAGATGTATATTAGTTTTCTGTGAGAAGATTTAGAGAGGATGGTAGGCTAAATAAACCTGAAGTGTGTGGTTCAGGAATAGAGAATTTGGGAACTTCAAAATAGAGATCACTATAATTAACTTCACAAAACTAAATGTTTTTTTTTTTTTTGTATTAGAATAAACTTGGTAATGCTATATAACAAATACACCCCCAAATCTTAGTGGCTCATGCCTTCAAATTTTTCTTTCTGATTTAGGCTGCATATTCATGTGGACTGACCACCTCTGATCCACACTTTTTCACTCCAGGAGCCAGGCTGATAAAGCAGGCAGAGAGAAAAGAGAGCTCTGGAAGCGTCTGCATTGGCAGTGAAATGTTCCTGTTCAGAAAAGACACTCCATTCTCGCTTACAAATCACTGGCCAGAACTAGCCATATGGAATCAGATAAGTCTAAGGCATTAGGAAGTACAAGGAGGAAACTAGATCCTACCATGTTCCCAAAAGCCAGAGAGTAGCCATATTTGGAATCCTGAGCAGTAATGGTCACCAAGGGAGAAGGCAGGGTGGCTAAAGGATGAGCCTTACACTTGTACATTCAGAAGTCCAGGGGGAGAGAGGAGCTAGTAAGGAGACAAGAAGGAAAATGAGCTTTTAGTTTGCTGAAATTCCAGTGAAGCTTTCATCATTTGGACTCAGAAATTTCAGAGAAAGAAACAAATGGGTAGAGGTAAGCAAAGTCATGAAACTCTACCAAATGAAACAAAGCAGAAAGGGGAGAGAAAGGAACTTTTCCAGAATAAAGTACATCAGTACTTTGCACCACATCAAAACAACTGAGAGGCCACAAACACAGGGACAAAGAGTTTCAGCTTTCAAGGGACAAATAGCTCCAGCTGTTACCTTGGATCATATTGCCAAGTCTCTTGACCTCAGTTTCCTTATCTGAAAATGGGTCTTCTCTGAAAATTACATAACATATTGCCTAGTGCAGATCATGTGGGTAACATTCAAGTTGAAGCTGGAGAGTCACCACACTGGTAGGAGTATGAATTGCTTCAGCCACTTTGGAAAACTGGCAGCATCCAGTTAGATAAGAGCTTAACAGATGTCTAATATAGGACCTGTGATTACATCTCTCCTGTGTTAGTCAGCTTTCTATCACTGTGACAAAATGCCTGAGATAATCAACTTAAGAAGAAGAAAGTTTAATTTGGGTTCATGTTTTCTGAACAAGTTTTGGTCCATGCCCATTTGGCCATGTTATTTGGGCCCCTGAAGGCACAGTATATCATGGTAGAACTGCTTGGTTGGGGAAGACTGTTCTTCTTATGGAAGATGGGAAGCAAAAAAAGAGAGAAGATGAGCTAGGGTCTCAATATTCCCTCCAAGAGCCCACATCCAAAGACTTAACTTCTTCCTTAAGGCTCCACCCCTTAATGGTTCTACCACTTCTCTGTAGTACCATGAGTTGGGAATCAAGCCTTCAACACACGAGCCTTTGGGGGACATTCAAAATCCAAACTATTGCACCTATGTGTTTATAGACCAATGAACATATAAATAGTCCTGTTTAGGACTTACAAATAGTCCTAACAAGAAACAACCACCATTGAATGGTTAAATGAGTTATAGTACATGTCATATAATGTTACTACACCACAATAAGAATGAACACTGTAAATTACATGGATGAACCTCACAACATATGTTGGCAGACACAGAGTACATTCTGCATTATTCCATGTATATAAAGGACAAAAACAGAGAGAAGTTAGGATAGCTCCTGAGAGAAGTTAGGATAACTGTTACCCATGGGAGAAGGATGCGTTCCTAGACCGGGTTAGAGTTGGGGTTGGTGGATAAATTTGTGCATCTGAATTGGGAAAATTAAGCCCCACAGATGATGTGCATTTCTGTTAAAAAGGTAAAATCAAATTGAAGGAAAAAAAAGAAAGAATAAAATGTATTTGAGCCTATAGGTAAAATGGGCTTACCTGGTTTGTGCAGACACGGGATCCCACTTACTTTATAACTGCCAGTTGCTTCCTGCTCTGCCAAAATGGCTGGTTCCAGCTGCAGGAGTAAATATTTGTATAAATAGGATGCATATCATTTTGGAGTGATTGGCAGTTTAATTAGGTACATGTCCTTTCACTGCCATTGTAATTAGATTGGTGGAGAATCCAGAAATTCCAGGTTGTTATATCTGTCTCTTGATTGCTAGATTTAAAAAAAAAATGTATTTATTGAGGTTATTTACATTCTGGTGGTCTTGGCATGGGGAAGGCCGTACTCTCACTGCAGCTAATCTTGTTATGTTAACAAGGAAATTGCAATGCTAAACAAAGAGGTAAAATGGGAGGAACTGCCCCTTTACTCCTTACCTTTTCCACTGAGTGTCAGCTAGTAGCAAAATAAGGGCTTCTGGAACATTAAAACCAGCCTTGAATATAAAAGCACCAGGAAAAAAGCAAGCAAAAGCCCTTGCCAATTTTACAAGGCAATCTCCCTCTCCCTCCCTCTCTCCCCACACATCTCCCCCCCCCCCCGCTTTTTTCTCTTTTTTCCCTCTGCAGTCAGTTTAAAGTGATGTTGTGTCTCTAACTGTTGCTAGGCATGAACACAACCCAGATCCAGTAGGGCTTCTCCAACAAGGATGAGTGTAGACACAGATGAGATACTGAAGGGCCACATGGTCCTGTCCCTGTCTGAGCAGGGTTGTTTGGAAATCCTTGCTCAGGAAGCCGTTCACCTGAAGAAGCCTGTCAGGATGGCAAGGAGGGTTTGTTATCTTCCTTTGTCCACCCTGACCCTTCTGAACTCAGCCTATGGTCTCAATGAGTTGATTTTAGTTTCCAAATTTAGGATTTAGGCAATGTCTTTTTTTTTTTTAAAGAATTGATATCTCAGATAGTTTTATTTAATTTAGGGCAGGGAATTAAAATCCCATACTTCTTCCAGAATAAACTAAAAACCTGGTTTTGAAATTTCTATGGAGATTTCAACTTAAACCTACACACTTTATAAATATATGACTTTTAGATATTAGCCAACAATATACTATATGTGATACTAAAGGTACACATGGTAAGCCTTACATGTTGAATCAGAAAAATCTTTTGGAGAAGAAAACACAGAAATAAATTTTATCACTAATTCTTAGCTACTCATCTTTACATCTTAAACCTAATTTTGATCCTGTCCTCGATGGTCACAATGTTCCTTTCTAAATCACCTTCAACGCTGACTTGGAGACAAAGGCAATCTGTTCCATTCATGGAACACTTACTGAGAGCTTACTATGCATCAGGCACTATGCTTGGTACTACAGATAGGGGAATGAATAAAAAACTGCCCTATCTTAAAGGAGTTCATATTGACACAGAAGGCCAAAGATATAATAATGAATGTTCGGGGATAAAAATACGTAGGAATTATAAACAAAGTACAGAGAAGAGAGGAATTGGCTTTAGAGGTGGGAATTCCTAGGAAGGTTTTCCTGAAAAAGACAATGACTGAATTTGGTTTTGAAGGATGAAGATAAGTTTACCTAGTATGCGTATAGTCGGAAAGAGTGCAGTGAATGTGGCACAAACACTTGAAACAGATTAGCACATTCTAGGAACAGAGGGTAGAGGCTTGATAGGTTGAGACAAAAATATGCCTGGGAAGAAACCTTGGGCATTATCCTGCAGGTGGAGGTTTCTAAGTAGACAGTATGGTGGAATCTCTCTGGCCCCACTGTGAAGGGAGGACTGGGTGTGTGCCTAGAGATAGGGATGCTATGCCCTTGAGGAAGGTTGGAATAATCATTAAGGGGTGGTTACGTGAGTTTAGGCTAGCAATGATGAGAATGTGGACACTTGGAAATGAGAGGACAATATGAAAGGCATTTAGAAAAATTGACAACAATATTTTTCGAGGAGGTGGCTGAAATATAAGCTACCTCCCTGCAAAATATTGTTGTCAATAGCCTATACTTCAGCTCACCTCACGCTTTCACAATATTTAGTTGGCTTCTCTTCATCTATAATCATGCAGCAGTACTACCCAGAAAGTCAAAACTCCCAAGCAGTCTTTTCAAACCTAGAAGGTTTCTAAAGCACTTGTTAGAAGGCAAATAGAAGAACCTGGAATATTTCCCTCCATCTGCTCTTTGAGCCTTTAACAGGGAGCTGCTAACTAGGTATAGCATCATTTAAATATTTTTCTTTGGAACATCTTGAGTGCATGATTTGACTTACCTTGCAAAATTCCATTTGTGTACCTAAAGACATATTAAAATATGGGATCTAAAAACATATTTTTTAACAAGACAGAAAAATGAGCAATTCACAAATGTACATTAATGGGCTTACTTATTTTTTAATTGCAAAGAAAATACTTCTGAAAAATCCATTTTAGATAGAGAAGTCAGGACTCTTTGGATTGCAAATAATAGAAACACTAACTCAAACCAGATGAGGCCCTAAAAGGAATTTATTAGTATGAATGGCAGAGATAAAAAGCGTGGCTTCTTCCAGGCAAACAGTGTCATCAGACACAGTACCTATTTCCTGGCTCTCTTCTCCAGGTTGGTTACATCCTTACCATTCATCTATTGGTCCCAAGATGGTAGCCAATCATGATGTTCCTATCCACAAACCTGGGTTTATTTTCCAAGGTCAAAAAAGACCCAGACAGTTTTGGTATTCCAGAGAAAGTAAAGAAGATTTCCCCAGACAATATAAACTAGGAGTGAGGAAATCATTTATCAAAAGAAATTCCAACTACTGGTGCCAAAAGAGAATGAATGACAAGCAGGTAAAGACAGGAAATATCTGCTCTATTAGGAAATTCAAAAATTCTGAGAGGAGCAGGAGATTCTATGTTTATTGAATCTACTGCTGTCTACTCAGTGGCTTGCTCAGTAATAGGAACATAATTCTTACTCACTAAATATTTGCTGAATGAGTGAATGGAAAAATGAATGCATGAATACAATATATTCTTTCTGTCAGAACTGCTACCAGACTTCCTGAAGCTGAGAGATGTAACTGTCCCTGGGTCCTATGGCTGTGTCCATCTCTCATATGTTCCACATCATTTTCTTAGGACTAGGTCATGTGGTACATAACGATTTTTTTGGTGAATGATGAACCATATATTTTATATGACCATGGTCCTATAAGATTACATCACCTAGTGATATTAAAGTGGTCACCTTAGTTGGTCTAAGTATAATCTAGGATGTTTGCACAGTGACAAGATGAACCAACAACACATGCCTCAGAACACATCCCTATTATTGATGCATCACACTTAATTTCCAAGGTCAAAAAAGAGCCACACATTCACACAATGCTTTCCTTAGCTATTTGCTCATCTGTATCTCCTCCGCTAGACTAGAAACCCAATGAGGACAGGGGCTGTCTTTCCTGTTCGAATTTAAGGACCCAGTACAGCACTGGCACAGAGTCTGTCCTCACTTGTTAATTGTTTCATGCATGAATGAATAAATCAAAAACTAACAATTAGAGACAGCTATCTTGTCCTTCAGAATACTATAGTTTCTTCCTCTCTTTACTGGATTCATTCAATCAATATACCCTAAAACAGTGACTCCAGATTTATTTGTACATCAGAATACTATAAGGGTATTTTAAAAGAAGATCTAAAGCTCAAGATATGCTCCAGACCAAATAAGTCACAATATTTGGGGGAATAGACATTGGCTGTGTTTGAAGCCAGGTGACCCCAAAATACAGACAACTTGGCAAAGTGCTGCTCCATAGGTTTACTCAGAAACTTAATGAAATATACCTGGTATCATAATTGCCTCTTCTGGTGGCTACTATGGGTAACTCCTTGCAAACACTAGGACCAGGCAAGGCACTTCTTGAGATTTTCTGCCCTGGTTTAGGGTATATCTCCATAGACATGAAAAGGTAGAGAATGGATGTCTTTTAAGCTCTAAAATTTAAACTCCTGGTTTCCTTAGTTCATCTGCTTCCCTTTATTCATGTTGTGGCAGAAGAGTGAGCTGGGATAGACTGATAATTGTAATAACCAATAAATTGGAGGTCTTTGCTTGTTTGCATTGGCCTCTTTAAAGGTCAGGTGAAGGTAGATGGTGAGTGAATGAACTCAGAGTTTTGTCTCTCAAACGCTCACCTCCATGCAGAGCAGACCTTAAAATTTAACCTTCAATTATGGGTTAATCTTTAGAAACCATAGAGAAGTTCTTATGGCTATTAAATATTTGCCATCCAAGGTGTAATTGATGGACTAACATTGTAAACTTATATGGGGCTTCTTGGAAATGCAGACTCTAAGACCTCATTCCAGACCTAGTGAATCAGAGTCAACCCTGTGAGAAGACCTCGGGTGGCATGAGTGCACCTTCATGCTGAGAAGTACTGCCTTAGACCAAATCAAGTTTCTAAGTTACCTTAGAAAAATCAAGTTCTGACATTTTCTTTGTTGTTCAGGAAAAAGTCTAAAAAGTCTAAAAATCTTTTGCTGTTTGTGGGGACTTTAACTACTTTGTGTCTCTGCTGAAAAAAATGCCCCAAGATATCTAAGTCCTATTGCTTGTAAAAAATAAGCTCACTTTTAGGGCTTTCGAAACAGTGAAAATCCTTGAGTTGATGTTTAGATGCCTGAGTCTTTGCATTTGGCTAGGAGAATTCTCAAATCTTTATTTCTAGTTATACTCACACTGCAGAGAAGCTGCATACACCTATACTGGAGGGACCATCCATCATAACCCTCTCCAGTACTATAAGGGTACCCTCGGTTAGCCAAGACCCCCTCCCCCAAAAAATCTGAATGTAAATACAATAAACATAAATCTGTTCTTGAGTGGAGAGATTATGGTACAACCAGGACAAGGCGTAGAAATGTGACTAGCTTGATTGTAGAAAGAGGGGGTCAAAGAGGTCAGAGGCCAAAGATTAATATTTAAAGCTAAATCCAGGTAGAATGGGAAGTGTTGGTGGGAGTGGGGATAAGGGATTGGTGGCAATCAGAGAGAGGAAAATGGGAACAGTGTCGAGTGGTTAAAAAAAAGACTCCAAGGCCTTTGGATATGGAATCCAGGGAAACGAATGTCCCCCAGCATTGAGTATTGCCTAGAGATCATGAGGAATGACCAGATGGAAGGACCAATGTTCTTGGAGAACTTTGCTAGAAAGGCTAGTTAGTCTGATAATGAGGTGAGTTGTAACAAGAAGGTAGATTTCTGCATTTAGACTCTAATCTGGTTTAGTTATAAAGCTCAAGGTATGAAGGAGGCTGCTTGGGCTGCCATAGCACAGACTGATTTTCTTAAACACATTTATTTTCTTCCAGTTTCTTCCAGTTTCGGAAGTAAGAAGCCCAAGATCAAAGTGTTGGCAGTGTTGATCTCTTCTGAGTCCTTTCTCCTTGACTTACAGATGGCTGTCTTCTCACTCTGTCCTCACAAGCCAATTCTCTGTGTGTGGGTGTCTGTGTCCTAATGTCTTTTTTGAAACTATTTTTATTGGTGGATTATAATTAAGCGTAATATATCTATTAGATATATTACGCTTAATTAATATATCTAACTTCATTGTAATATATCTAAACCTGCACATAGGATAATTTGGCCTAATGTCCTCTGAGAATACCAGTCAGACTGGATTAGGGTCTGCCTGCAGGATTTTGTTTAAACTTGATCACCTCTTTAAAGGTCATATTTCCAAATACAATCATACTCTGAGATACTGAGTTAGAATTTCAATGTATGGATTTTAACAATGTTTAAATTGCCAAATTGGAATTATAGGGAAGAAGAGATGGAATCTAAAAGATTATTCAGCCCAGTCTCTTGACTTTATTCATGAAAAAGTTGAAACCAGAAGGAACTGGAATTATTTTATCACAAAGACTCACAGTGACAGTGTTGGAACTGGAGCCCAGGACTTCCCATAGCTTTTCACTCCAGCAAGCACCTCCCTCTGAACAGAATGCAATGGAAAGGAGACAGATTTGTAGGGCATCTCTTCTGGAACTTAAATGGGCATGCAGGTCATTACGGATCTTATTAAATGCAGATTCTGATTCACTAGTTCTGAGGTAGGACTTGCCATTCTGGGCTTCCAGCAAGCTCTCATGTGTTGCTGTTGCTATGGAAATGGTTCTCCAGGTATGACTCTGGACCAGCATCACCTGGGAGCTTTCTCGAAATGTAAATTTTCAGACCCCATCCCAAATGTATGGAAACCCTAGTGCTGGTGGTGGGACCCAGCAACCCATTTTGGTAAGTCCCCAGGGTGACTATTTTTGTTCTAGAAAAATTTTGTTAACCTTGTTTTGCCTCAGAACCACTTGATGGATTGCAAATGCAGACCAAATGAATCAGCATTTTTGATGGCTCTATGTGTGCATTTTGGGGGGTAATGTGGGCAGGCTACATTTTTCTAAAAAAAAAATATCCCATTCTACGTAATATTCCTAGGAATCTTGGTTAAAGAACTGCTATTGTTAAGTGTCTCCGAAATCATTCAGATTGAAATCAATCATTGCAAAATGTTATATTTTTAGCCAACTGTCCAGTTAGCAAGAGAACTTTCTTTTTCCTCCCTCCCTCCCTCCCTCATTCCTTATGCCTTCAACCATCTTCTTCCAACAAGTTTGTTCTGGACTTCAGATAACACCTGCCATTAGCAGAATGTCACTGAGCTGAATTTCATCATGTCTTGACACATTTTCTTGGCAGGTCCGAGATGTTCTGTGGCTTGTCTTTATGTTAAATGAGTTCTCATCTGCCTAAGCTATTAATAGCTTGTCCTTTCGAATTATTTTTTGTCTTTTACCATGCCAAGCACCCCTTCCTCACTTCCACATTCCCCTTAGCTCAGCGTGTTTGAGGGAGGGACAAGTCATGCTTGGGATATCTTACTTATATTGCATACATATGATGCTTAACATAATAAAGGCAGAGACAACATCAGCACGATAAGAATTAAAAATTTTGATAATATTCAGTGTTGGTGAGGTTACAGGGAAACAGCTACTCTTATGTATAACCAGAAATCTTAAATAGCATAGCCAATTGGAAGCATGATTTTGTTGTTGTTGTTGTTTTGTTTTGTTTTGTTTTTAAATCATCTACTCTTTGGTTTGGCAATTTTATTTCTAGAAGCTTATCCTATAGAAATACCTATATAATACAAAAAGATAAGTGAAAAATAATGTGCATGGGTGTACTTATAATGCTCCAAACACTGGGAGCTACTATAACATTTATCATTGGAATAACTGTTAAATAAATTGTGGTATATTTATGTACTTGAATATAGTAAGTATTGGAGAAAGCTGAAAGGACGAACCCAGAGTTCCAGAATGGTAAGGATGCCTCAGAGAAGTTGGGTTTCTTAGATGGCAGCTCAGGGCTCCAGAGAGAGCATTGGATGAAGAAGGTAGCTGCTTCATGGCCTTTTAAGACTTAGCCTTGAAAGATGCAGTGTGACTTCTGCACTACTCCATTGGTTTGAAGTAGTCATAAGCCAACTTAGATTCAAAGGGAGGGATGTAAACTCTGCCTTTCAAAGACAGGAGTGTGAAGAACTTGTGGCCATGTTTTATAACCATCATGCCATCTTTACCTCTAGGGAATAAGAAGCGGAGGAAGAAGATCTTGCTTTTCATTTTACATCCTTCTGTACTACTAGATTTATTTAAAAATTGCCCATGTTGCTTTTGGGATTATAAGAGAGATGAAACAAAAGAAAAAAATTTAGAGAAATGGAGAGATCAGTGCAGAGTTTTGCAAGTGGAGGAAGGGAAAGAGAGAGGAAAAAAGGCGGGAAGATAGGAGAAGCGGAGATGGTGATGGATGGAGGAGACAAATGTGGGATTGATGATCATGGAGGTGGCAATTTGGCCTTATGCATGTGCTTGGCACACCTCGGATAATCTTGTGCCTCATCCCTATTATCTTCCTGCCCTTGAAAATCTTCATCTTTTAAGGAACATCTCCAGTGCCATCTTCTCCGTGTGATCTCCTTAGTCCCCTCTCAGCCGAAGTGATTTCTCCCTCCTCTGTATTTCCATTGCATTTGCATGAATTGACCTGCACCCAGGACCTAGCTGGTTATCTTTGTATACTTTTATCCCCTTCTAGAAACTGTGCTTAAAGGTTGACATAGTATTTTGTTAATTTTCTTTATTCCTACAGTCTCTAACACTACATCTTACCGTGGGCAGTGGGTGTTTCATAAATATTTCTTAAATTTAAAAAAATCTTTATTTAACAAACACTTATACAGTAGTTACTGTGTGCTAGGCAATGCCCCCAAATAGTGGCTCTTTTACTCTCATAACATCTCTGTGAAGCAGGTGCTATCATTACCTTAATTTCACAGGAAACAAAATTAGTAGGTAAAGAGGTCAAAGAGCAAGGTCACAAGCCTAGTTAATGGTTGAACTTGGAGTCAACACAAATGACTTCCTTCACCCATGCATAAGATATTTCTAGATTTCCCCTCATAAAAGTCAAGAAAATGTTTTATTGTATTCTTCAAAAGGTACCAGCAACCTGACAGACTTGAAGTTCCAGGTATAAACAACTCTCTGGGTGGACAATAAGTAAAGGGCACAGAATGGTACTGGGCTAGTTGATTGGAGTTTTAGTCATTTAACCTTCTATGTTTCTTCATTGACCTCAGCTTAGACTAGACAAAAATCTCCCAGGAAGTAAGCTAAACTCCCAGGACTATGATCAATTGTCCATAAGATCTATAGAGAGAGTATTACAAAAATGTCCCAAAAAATCAGTAAAAGAATAGAACAGAAGCTCAGGAAAGGGCCAGAATGTGGGCAGGGAAAAAATTAAAAATATATATTTATTGGTAGAATGTGAAGCATTCCTATGATTGAAAACTCCTAAATAATGAGGTCAGACCTTTACTTCTACCAACAACCTATCCTCTCAGTGATTGCAGAGCCACTATTATATGAAAAAAAAAAGTAATCTATTTAAATGTTTGTTATCATGGCCTGTATTACAAGGGATTTGGGCAAGCTACCAATCGACAAAATGCTGCAAACTTGGAAGGAAATAGGGGAGTCAAACAGTTTCATTGGATCAAATTCAGTTTCTTTTGGAAGGGAGGAGTTTCATTTGGAAGGAGGGATTGGGGCCATGGTTAAGTCCAATCTTCAGATGCTTTTGTATGAAGTTTTAGTTCCACTTTGTCATGAGGCAGCATAGAGAGACAATAAAAAATATCAGAGTGTTGAATATTAGCCCTCTTGCTTGCTTATTGTGTTCTATCATCTAAATAACTCGGTGCTAATTTCTAACATTCAACATTTATGCACTTCCAGGAACTCATAAATGTCACATCAGGCTGCCTCTTGGTGAATTTTTAATCAAGGGGGAGAATTTCAGCTACAAATAGACTGAGAACCAAGAGGCCCAATATTGATCGTTCAAAGTGGCACTTATGAACTTGAGGTTGAAGCCGTTTGGATAAAAGGATGCTGGGCTTTCTTTGGCTCCAGAGACATCTTTTTCCATCAAGTCCAGGTGAGTATCAGACATCCCCTCAGAGTTATTGAGCAGCAGCAGCATCAAATAATGTGAGGTCTACTGAATGCTCATACTAATAGCTATAGGCATGAGAATAAATGCTGAACCTCTGGCTCAGGTTGAATGTCATGTCATTTAGAAACCCTCTGGGTGTTACACCCCAATTCTAAAGTACGCGGTACCATTCTTCCTCATTTAGGGCAGTTTGTGTCCTTGGGTCAGGTGAGCCAGGTTTTCAGCTGTGGCTGGGGTCTGGCCTCTGAGTCTGAGGCCTTGAATCGTCCTCACAAAGATACAGAGTGATGCTTGTTATGTCAGGGATCACTCAGCCCAGTGAATGATGTCTCTCACTAATGCCAAGCCATGAATCATTGGTCTGTGGTACTGTAAAATTAACATGCGCCGCTATAAATAACTCATCTGTAATGGGCTGTCATTGATGGCTTTTTGGAAAGGTTTGACTCAGGAGTAAGGGTTTTAATGACTGTAATTGAAATTAGATGAAAAGCATCGGTATTGGGCTTTTTTCTGACCCATGCGAGGACAAATTCCATCATATGTCAAAACAATTATGCTGTGTCAAATCTGAGGGACAGGATGCCACAGCGCCTCTCCTCCAGCACCTTCAATTGCTGTCTCCTGAGATGTCACCCGGTGAGTGACAGGGCACACGCTGGCTGCTCCTCGTCGCTGTTCCTTCACAAAGGGCTCTGCCGTCAGGGAGACAGGCTGTGCTAGAAAAGCATCACCACCCCAACTCCCAGGTTGGAGCCATTATCAGTGGGAAGAGTCATTATTATTAATAACAAGGACTGTCCTTTGTACAGAGGAATATGGTTTACAAAGCTCTTTCACTGCCATTATCTCATTTGCTCCTCACCAAGACCCCAGGAGGTAGGTCGGATGCTATTGCTATTATCATCCTCCCATGGATGAAGGGATGGAGGCTCAGAGAGCTAAGTGACTTGCCCAAGGTCACACAGCTAGTGAGTGAGAAAGCAGGAACCGGGGACCTCTGATCCAAAGCATGTCTAGCCCCAGCGCCTCCTAACTAGGTGTTCTGGTGGATGGTATCAAGCGCCTTTCTCCTCCTTTCTTGCCAGCATGTTTCTGGTGTCTGTGAAACACTTGTTTCAAAGTCATCCTGAGAGACCTGGCTTCTTTATCATTATTAAGAAAAATCAAGACAGCTGAAGAAAAATGTAAATGTGGTATGTTTTCCTCCAATTGATACTAATTCTAAATAGCTTTTGCTAGTATAATTTGAGTCCTGAGTGGAAGTTCTAAGAAAGTTGGTGAAGAGCGTTTGAAAGAGGCCAGGTGGTGCTTCAGTTGGCTCTTTTCATTCTGCTTCTGGTGTAAGAGAGAGCTCCGAGAGCTTCATTTCAGGTGGGGCTGAATGCTAGGAGAGTGTTGGGTAAAAGCTCCAGGATTAGGACTCAAGACCCTCAGGGATACCCCTTTGCCAAAGATGAGCCACCACTTGGTTTCTTGAACTGAGAACCAGCCCCATGTAGAGCTCCCGGTCCCAGACTGCAACCCAAGAAGATAGGGTCTGAAGTCACTTGCCAGGCCCTTCAGCCCTGTGGTGGATGCTGCCAGGCCTTGCTCTCAGGAGGCAGAAAACCTTAGAAGCAGCAGAGAGCATATGCTTCAGCCATTATCTTCTGAAGCTCAGGGCCCCAGACAATTAGGCGGAGGAGCTGAGCCCACTGTGTGTGCCTCCAGCCCTAACATCTCCCCAACTGAGCCTGTACCGCGCCGGTGGAGGTTTGCAAATGAACGCGCAGCATACCTTTGTTCATGCAGCATGTCACCATTTCCCACCTGGAGACAGCTCAGCAATCCTCCTGTGCAAAAATAACAAGTCCCACATAGGATTGCGTACATGGTCTAATTACACGTAACAAAACATCTCCTCTCAGGAGAGAAGGAGTGTTTGGTAGTAAATTAAGAGATGCAAAAACCACTGCCAGCCGTGCTGATTAATCCAGCTCTCTAGCAATGGGGAAGGATCCTTGAGAAATGGGTTTGCAGTTTGATGATAATTATATGCCCACTATGGGGGCTTTTCATGTGCGCTGGCTGTTCTGTGGAGGGGAGGGAGTGTGACTGGATTGGAGACTGCAGAGCCGATTCATTCAGGGCTGTGTTGACGGAATGGAAATTGCTCCAAAAAACACTAATACTTATTAAATGGATAAAGCATCAGGGAGCCCACCTGCATCTGCTCCCAATGACTCATGCTCCTGTCTCAGATGGGGCTGCATCTATGCATGTTAAAACCTATATCCGGCTTTTTCTGTAAATTTGTGGATTTATTTGATTTTTCTTACTCCTTGCGGCACTGAGCTCACAGGGCCACTCTGGGCTCCAGCCTATGGGGACCTTATCTACTAAAGTGAAGGTAGAGCAAACACTTTAGAAAAAAAAAACACAACAGAAAAACATGCATACAGCTAATTACAGCCAAACAGATGGGGGGAGGGGGTTTGGAGAGGAGAATATGCATATAAACATGCATAGAGCTTTATGGTAAATCAACAGATGAGCATCCATGCCAATATGGGCATCCATGCAACAAAGGGCATTCATGTACACATGGACATCAGTGAAAGGATATGCATCCATGTATAGATGGGCATCCACACAAGGCAAGAGAAATGCAGAATGGCAGTTGGTAAATAGAGCACATAGAATGCAGACATGTCAAGCTCTCAAATGAGATAATATACGTAAATTTTTAGCTTTGCCACTTCTTGGCAGAAACTTGACTTTCTGAGTCTCTATTCTAAATCTGCAATGTGGGACTAGTAATTATTTCTTCCCTTTTACCTCAGGGGGTTGTTGTGGGGATCAAGTAGGAAAAGCAACGTGAAAATGCCTTCCAAACAGGAAAGCACTCTGCAAATGTCACTTATCCTGATATTAGCACAGCATCTAGCACAGAGCAAGCAACTAATAGATAAACTCTTTGATGGACTGGTAGACAGATTCTAAACAGTAAGAATAGAATCCTTTGAATCATTAGGAAAATTCAAGAAGATTTGCTATAAATCATGAATTTTTTTAATATTTATTTTTTTGTTTTCGGTGGACAACATCTTTATTTTATTTTATTTTTTTATGTGGTGCTGAGGATCGAACCCAGTGCCCTGTACATGCCAGGCGAGTGTGCTACCGCTTGAGCCACACCCCCAGCCCCTAAATCATGGATTTTTAATGGAATTTTTAAATGGTAGGGGACAGAGTCATGGTAGGAAGAGCAGACTGTAGATAAGAGAACATATGAGGGGAAATACATATTTTCTTAGCTGGAATCATAGTAGAGTAGAAGTTGAAGCAAATAAGGAAAAGGAAGATTAATGGAAGGCCAATAGGTTAGAGTTTAAGTGCTGGGGTGGAGATTTCTTTTCAGCAAATAGCTGATTGCACAGGCATCCATCCATCTGTGCCAAGATAGGCATGGATGCGAAGAGGGATCTATACATGAAAGGAGGGGCATTCATGCAAAGATGGGAGTGCATGCCATGGGGGGTATTCATGTTCACATGGACATCTGTGAAAGGCTATGCATCCATGCCTGGATGGGCATCCATACGAGGCAAGAGAATTACAGAGGGAAGTTGGAGAACAGAGCACATAGAATGCCCGCATGTCAAGCTCAGGTACAGAATCTGGAACTCTAGAGCTTCCAAAATCTTTTGTGGTAGTGATGATTAGAGGTTAGTGGAAAGGGACTGGGATGGGAATAGATAGGTTGATAATGAACTAGATCTCTGCTGTTTCCTGATAAAATGCCTCTTGGAGATTCCCAGGACCTCCAGAAATGGAGCAGTTCAAGGACCTTAGTCCAGAAGCAGTAAAATCCCTCGGGAGACAAAAACAGCCTGTGGACTTTCCAGGGAAGCCGCACCCCCCATTCTCTGGTTTAACATGTGTACTTCTCTACAGAGTCTGTAATCTGTGAAGATGAGAGAGAGAAAAAAAAATACATTTCCACTACAATAGAGGAACTTCTATGAGAAGGGAGCTGTGTTTTGAATGTTTTAATACACAGAAATTGACACCCATCTACTTCCCTATTCAAAAGCCCTCTCTCTGGAACAGCATAACGATGCTTTCTCTTCTATATTTTCCTTGCATGCTGCCACGAACTGCTGTTGTGAAGCAAATCCTTCTGTTGCAATCCTTTATTTTTACCTCCCCCCACTTTGTAAATCTTTCTTTCTCTAGAAGATTAAAGTGTGGTAAAAACTGCTAAGTGACTAAGAAATGGACCCTTCTGAGTCAACAGACCTGCCTCCACCATGTATCTTTGAGTCATAGCTGCTAACATTTCTTGACACAATCCAGTTTTTCTTTTGATTTTTTTTTCCTCTTACTAGCAAGTCTTATTGGAGAATTTGGGAATATTTGAGTATTTGGAAATGGTAGATTTTGTCCTGATTCACATGAATTACCTTTAGCATCCCCCAAGCTTCCTGTCAAAGAAGAACACAAATATGACAGGATTTGCTAACTTCTTGGCAGAGCTTGGATACCCCTTTGTTCCTGCTGTCAAATGATGTTGTGGGGACATCGACTCTACTCTTAGAGTGCCTCCAAGAATTTCAAACATCCACTCCCTGCATGTCCTGATCATAGTACAGAGGGGACAGGGTAGATTCAAGATCCTCTATTTCCCAGCTGAGATCTTTGGACCAGTCACTGGAACTCTGAACCTCTAGTGTTTGCTAAGCAGATAGAATAAAAAAATATGGAACCCATAGGACATTGGGTGATAAAATTGTGAAAATGTGTGTGCTTGCTTGCATTCAAAGGTCTTTTAAAGGGTGGAGATTCTCTTTCCTCTTCTCCTCCTCCCTCTTTTTCTTCGCCCCCCCCCCCCGCCCTCTCCCTTTCTTTGCAAGGGCATATATCATCTGTGGTAGGTACCTAAGAGACCAACACCATAGATTGCTCTGGAGGGGATGGAAGATGATATAGAAACATGAATTTACTTTTCACCATACCATCTTTCATACTAAAAATTTTGCCATTAGCATAGACTACTGATAAATATTATCCAAAACATGCATATTTAGAAATTTGGGGTCCTTTACTCTTAGATTTTTTTTTTTTTTTGGTGTCCTCTCTTCCTTTCAGGGTTTGACAGTGTCATTTTGAAAGAAAGAAAACTCTGCATGTGTTGGTTTCTGTTTTGACAAGCCTAATACTGACTGTGGGACGTGTTTAGTGTAGAAGGCCTCCAGTTCAAGAAACTCTGGGAAATGGACTTTAAATATTAAAGAGTTGGACAACTGGGTAGCCATTTGGGAAAAGGTAAAAATGGATTCACATCTCACACCCTCTCCCAAAATAAACTCCAAATGGATCAGAGAATTCAATGTAAAAAAATGAAACCATACAACTACTGGAAACATGGGTGAATTATTTTATTTTTAGGGTCTAGAAAAAAAACGTTTCTAATCATGACTCAAAATCCAGACTTAATAAGAAAAAAGATTAATAAATTTGACTATATTAAAAACCAACATTTTGCATGATGAGACAATTACAAAGCTGAGAAAAGTAACAAACTAGAAGTATATGTAATATACTTCAAAGATAAAATCTTGTCTCTCTACCACCTAAAAACATTTGAAATCAGTAAGACCCGAAAACCTTAAACATGAGCAGAAGAAGCAGACATTTCCCAGAGAAGTATATGCCAGTGAGCTTAACACATAAACTTCACTGAAACTTGTTTACAATTAAAGAATTGCAAAATAAAACTATTCTCAAAATACTATTTATTGCCTCTCAGGTTGGCAAAATTCAGAAGGTTGACAACATAGTTCAATGAGACTGCAGAGAAGCAGATTCTTTTGTATATCACCAATGAGAGTAGAATTATCAGTCTTCATGGAGAGAATGTGACATATGTAGAAAAGTTATGCATTTACCCTTTGACCTTCACAACTCTTGTTATTTACCATGCAATACATTTCCACAAATATGAACTACTTTTGATAACGTTATGTATTGAGATGCTATTTATTGTATGAAAACATTGAGACCAACTTAAATGCCTATTTATAGTAGGTATGTTGAATAGCTTTTGTTACATTCACAAAATAGGGCACAAACACTGTGAAAAACAGTGAAGAAGCTCCTCATCAATTGATATTGAATGATTTCAAGGAATGGTTATTAAAAGCAAAAAGCAAAGTGTGAAAGAACATGTATAGTACATTGCCTTTTGTGTAAGAAATAAAGAATCAAATGAAAGAAAACCCCATGTATTTATTTGCTTATTTTTTTCCTAAAAGAAAGGCAGGAAGTATGAATTGGTATCTAAAGAAAGTTGTTGCCTGTTAGGGTGTGTGGGAATAGGGTGACAGGGATAGGGATGGCGGTGACACTTCTCTGAGTATAGCTTTTAATATAATTTTGACTTATAAATCATATAAATGTTTCATGTATGTTAAAATATAATTAAATCAAATCAGTAAGGGAGAACATAAAGCAAATCTTAAAGCTGAATACAAAATGAAACAAAGGAAGCCAACCACATATCAAATTGACAACCATACAGAAAATAAATAACTAATTCAAAAACTTTTGAACACGGTGTTCTTCCTTTGAATCTTTAATAAGTGATAGCTGTAGGGAAAAAAAGGGGGTCCTTACAGTTATCTCAAATTTACCTGTAGATTTCCTCTTGGAAATAGTATGGGAATGATGATTCTAGAACTATTTTGAATATGTTGAAGATGAGCACATAAGTCAAATCAATGGTGTTAGGAACCAAAAGCATATGCAAATATAGGATAAGAAAGGTGAGGAAGACGCCTGTGAATTAGGATTTGAATTAGAGGAGTCAGTCTGTATTCAGATTTACCCATCAAAATGGCCTGGAAGCAGTAATGCCAGTAACAATCAGCTCACCTAACCACTTGGTCTTACTTTCTAAATATCATTTCCCATTAAAAAAAAAAACCCAGGCTCCTTGGGAAAATGACTAATTACAGGAATGGAGCTTGGAACATTTTTGTTGCACCAGAAAGCAAAGAATAGCTCAAAGACGGATGATCACTTGTTAAAAGGAGACATGAGCTGGTTGAAGGGGTTCCCACTAGCCAAATTTGAGACAATGTGAACATCAAAAAGAATAATGATGGCAGTAGGTTATAACACAATGAAAAGAAATAGAGTCCAAAGTGTTATTTAAAAATTAAAGATGTTGAAAAGTGGTAAAATCCACATAAGTTCTGTAGTCTAGTTAATCACACAGTGCCGGTGTCAATTTCATGGTTTTGATAATCTACTATGTATGGTGTTATCAGTGGGGAAAGGTACATTTGGGGAACACTGGGCCTTTGTGATATTTTTGCAACTTCTTGTGGGTCTATTGATATTATAAGATAAAAATAATAATAAAAGAGGAAGACAGTGTGGTATTTTTAAACAGAAGAATGTCCACTTATATGTATGAAAGAAATAATTAAATTAGAAAAGCCACCATTTGCAACCATCAGTGCAATAATTGATTCAGGCAAAGATAAGCAAGGGATGATAAAGCCAACAGGTGAAAGTTATCAGAGAATAGGATACTCACCTGGTCTTACCCCATAAACTACGTCTCACTGGTAAAGGATTAAAGGAGCCTTCCTAGGGAAGACATCGAGCAGGCATCACCTTAGCCAAACAACCAAAGGAAATGACTGCCTCACAAGTTCTGACTCCTGAAACTTCAACACCATGTAGAGCCATTATTAGTACTGGAACAAGATGGCATTTGGAGTTTCCTGATAGGTTGGGACGAAAAATGTGCCACACGTTCTAGGTAGCACTTCTACCAAAAAGACCTAATCTGAAGACAGTAATGAGGAAACAAACACACAAATTTAGATTACAGAAGACTCTACAAGAAAACTAGCCTAAATTCCAAAACTCCATGAAAGATCAAAATGGACAAAAAAGTGGACTGTTTTTTATTAAAACAACTACAGAGAATGGCAATTACATGAAATATAATTATTTTTATTGAAATCTTGATCAGAAAAAAATGTTGTAAAGAACATTATTCAGATAACTGGAAAGATGTTTATACGGACGGTTGAATTGATGATATCTTGAACCCTTTTCTCTTGAGAGTTCAGGAAATATTGTGCTTGTGTAGGATAATGGGATAACTTTGAGAAACTACTTGCTAACTATTTCAGGGGTTGAAGTGGTCAAGATATCTGTATCTCATTTTCAAATGATTTAGCAAAAATATTCAATAGAAAAATGCATAGATGAGGGAGGGGAGAGAGAAAGAACTCATGCAAATAGAGCAGAACTTTAGCAATCCAAGGAAAAGAAAGGCTTATGAATTTCTACCAAATAATATTTTAGCTTTATATGGTTTGAGAATTTTCAAAATGAAAACTTGGGAAAAGTACAATAAATTAATATTAATTCATTTGTGTATGATATCTTTTCCTGTATTCAAATTGGAATTCATCTTCTTTCAACTCACCCCCTCACCCAAAGCTCAGCTGCTTGGGACCTGCCATGATTTGGATAAGCTTCCCCCAAAGGTCATGTATTAAAAACTTGGTCCCCAGGGTGGTGCCAGTGGAAGGTGGAGCCTTTATGGGGTGAGACCTAGTGGGAGGTCCTTAGGTCACTGGGAGCATGCCCTTGAAGGTGATTATGAGACTCTGGTCCCTTCCTATGTCTCTCTCATTCACCTCCTGGCTATGGGGTGGGGGTTTGCTTTGCCACATGCTCTTGCCTTACCATGGGCCCAAAGCAATGGGGCCGATTGATCATGGACTGAAAACTCCAAAATTGTGAGCCAAAATGTACTCTTTCTCTTTATAAATTGATTATCTGAGATAGTATAGTAATGGAAATTATAGTCATGGAAATCTAACACAGGGCCTTATGTTCCAGTGGGGCCAGGGCCTCCAGCAACAGCAGAGAGGGCTTGCCACCTCCTGCCACCTCTGGGCTACACTGCCACACCAGGTGGAACCATTAGTGGAAGCTGCTTGGCTCATCACTGAACCCAAGAGAATGTCTGGGGAGCATCTAGGCCTCTGTGGCCTAAGTCTTACTGAACCCTTCTGTTGAGAGAGCTGATGCCTGAGACTGCAAACTGGTGTAACATGGAAGATTTCTGTTCCATAGCAAGAGCTGCCCCAGTCTTTCTTACAAAATGGAGGACTGCAAATAGAGTCGATGGTTTCAAGGAGGGTCTACACCTGTAGATGGGTCTGTTATAACCAGAATATTCAAATAATGAGCCTCAAGTGTCTAACCAGCCAATAAATCAAACAAAAAGGAGACGCTTTCACTCATTCAACGCGTGCATTGGGTTGCTTGCTTTGTGCAATATATTTGAGTTTCACAGATAAATTTAAGGCATGACCCTTGTCAGAAAAGAGTATATCATGTATTTGGGGAATACAGACTCCTGCCACACAATAATTGGTAAATGAATGATAGCAATTCTCATATTGTAGAATTGAGCTGTGGTGCACCTAACCTAACTAAGGAATCATATATATGAAAGGAAACTTCATAGATTAGGCAAAACATTTTTTTTTACAGTTTTAAAACTATTTCATTTTATCCTGCAAATTGAAAATAAATCGGGAGCTAGGGTCCACAATAATGGAAGGATGGAGGGTAGAACATTTGTTGAAAGTTTTATTAGGCTACATTCAATTTCCCCCCTTAGCTCTTCAATAAGGTTGGGATGACCATCACATCCTTGTGTGTATTGGGATTTTTCTGATTTTAGCATTGAAGATAATGAGTCCTTGAAAGCCCATAGTCCTGGGTGAATTGGATAGTCACCCTGTGGCCCCCTGAGTCTTACACCAGTATCTTTAGTTATGAAGGATCCTACCTGGAAAGCAAGTTCAGTGACATATAATCTCTGAGAATTTTGAAAGGGATGCAGAGAAAAGAAAAGGAGAAAAAGAGCCAAGCTCGTTTTAAAATTTTCTTTAAAGATGAGACCCAGAAAACAGTGCAGTGGCCAGAAGGGCTGTCCTTTCCTGCCGCTGACCCTCACTGCTACTCTGTCTTCCTCCTGGTTGGTCTCCCCTCTCCGTTAGTACCCCCAAATTCTGTCACTCTTCAGGCCCAATTGAAATCACATTTTCTCTTTAGAATATTTCCCCCCCTGTTCTAGCTGAAAGTCATCTTCCCTCAGTGAAATGCAATAGCACTTATTGTCTATGCACTCAAGGGGTACACAGGTAAGAAGAATCACAATTAGAATGATTTTAGTATTGGAATTTACAAAACACAAAGGGAATTTAAAGGTTGGTTGATTGATTCTTTCATTTGTTCATAACTAGGTGCTAAGCACTTTGCTAGACATTGGACACTCCAAAATGAATTGGGCTCTGTTCTTAAGGAACGCCTGCCTGCCATGCGCAACTATAACCCATGGTCAAATGTGCATGATGGAGGCTACGTGCTGGTCAGCAGACGTCATAGGAGCATCTGCCTATAAGAGTGGCCGATACCATGCTGTATACTAATGGGCTACAAAGTCCTTTAAGAGGTAATACTCATTTTAGTGTCTGAGGAAGATCCAAAACACATGATTTTAATATCATAGGATAAGTGCTATAAATGTAAACCCAGGGTTTCTGAGGATGCAGATGAGCAATCTTGATGATAGCTGAGAGCTGTGTCAGGCCCCTGGAGGACACAACACCTGGCTGACCAGTTGGAGGTCTGGAGAAAGGTGGACGATGACAAGGGGAACAACAAAGGACTGGTGCATTAGAGATAAATTTAGTAGAGCCCATTAGCAAGGCTTTAAGATTGACTGTAGGTGCAGAGAAAACAATCTTATGTCTTTGTGTGTCTTCTGAGAAGTATTGTACAATTATACTACACATGGAGGACATTTGACATGTATCTTTTTTTTTTTTTTCCAGAACTGGGGATTGAACCCAGGGTCTCACTGTGTTGCTCAGGCTGGCCTCAACCTTGTGATCCCACAGCCTCAGCCTCTGGAGCAGCTGGGATTACAGGCCTGTGCCACTGTGCTCAGAAACATTTGTCTTTTAAGTTAGGTAAGACGTTATTCAGGATCTATAAAGATTCTGATCTCACAGTCCAAGGAATCTTGAACCAGAGTTTTCTAAAGTGTTTTTCTATGACAAGCTCTAAGATAAGAAGTTAGACAAACAATGTCTCCCCAAAATGAAAGATGTTACTTAAGTCATGTGTGTGTAAGAATTATAAAATGGAACAAATTTTAAGGAAATACTGTTGTAGATTCTTCTTGGGAGGTATTTATGACATGAAGGAAATAAGGAGGTCCCCTGGAGAAAGCTTTTCCTTGATGCCTTGACACTAATTTATCATTATAACCAAGCTCCATCCTTATTCATTTAAGAATGATTAAGAAGTAAAATCAGCCAGGTGTGGTGGCACATGCCTGCAATCTGAGCAGCTTGGGAGACTTAAGCAGGAGGATCGAAAGTTCAAAGCCAGCCTCAGCAATTTAGCAAGGCCCTAAGCAACTTTGCAAAACTCTGTCTCAAAAGAAAAAAAGGGCTGGTGATGTGGCTCAGTGGTAAAGCACCCCTGGGTTCAATCCCTAGTACCAAAAAATAAAAATAAAAAAGTAAAATCCAGTTAAAATATGTAAGTGTCCTGCATTCCATCTCTTCTATTCCAGCGTGAGCACGTGCACACAAACTTATTATGTGGTTTTTTGTCCTCTGTGCTGAATTCACCTGCACTCTCTATAGTATTATAGATAATAAAATCCTGTAGTCAGGGATGGTAGGGACCTTTAAACATGTAATAAATATGTTGCATGTTGACCTCTGGAAGCACAGCATCTAATGCCTAGACACAAGGACACAGGACATTGCTGGATTCAAATGAACAGTTCCGATCTCAAATTCTTTGCCCCTATCCTTGAATTGCTGCAAGGAGTGGGAAGATGGAGCACAGAGTAAAGTTTCCCTTATGCTTTTGCATCTGTGCCAGAGACTTCCCAATGCTCTTCTCAATCTGTTCTCTTCTGTGCGCGCCTCCCGAGCACCTGCCTGCTGGGCGCTGTTGCAACATCAGCACCTCCAGAGGCTGAGTTTCTGCAAATGTCTGCCCACAGCAGCTTCAGCTCTGCCTATGCCTGTGGGTCCCAAGGTGAGAGGCAGAGGGTGAAAAGTCAAGGACAGAGGTGAAAGTGGGGTGAAAGACTGGTGCTGGAGGCTCCAGTAGAATTTTGGTGTCGGAAGAGAGTGACTGCTTTTATTGCATCCTCTTGGCTTTTGCTTTGAAAAATGCAGAACTCTGAGGTCATTAAGGTGCTATTGTATCATTGACATCTTGGGATACTGTGGTGAGTATTCAGGTGTCATGTATAGAAGTGAAGCAGCACAAGTGCTCTCTTCAGCCCCTGGCTCACTGAGTAACTTTCCACTCCCCATTTAGACGTATCACCATCTGCAAAACATAGGAGTGTTACTAGCTGTAACTGAGCACTGCCAAGTGGGGTTACTGGGCACATGCATTGCTTCCTTTAATGACACCAGCACTCCAAAACAGCCATTGCTATCTTGCTTTACAGCTGAGGAAATCCTAGGCCTAAACCCCAGTGAGCAGTGAAGTCAGGATCTAATTGTAGGGTGACCTGCAGGTGCTCTTTCCCACCAGATGTGGAGCCCCATCAGCTCTGGGCTATGGGGGTACTTCTTTCTATCAAAATCCAGAACTGTGGACCCCATTCCTCATAAGCTGAAAATGGAGATCATGTCTTTTAGTTGTTATATAACACAGTCTCCTTAACCGTTAACCAGGGCTGATCTTTCCATTTCTTCTCAAATAAGTCAAATCAAATTATGTCTATGTGAGCTTTTAGAATTTAGGGAAAGAAAGTGGGACCAAGGCTGTGGGTGTGAAGGAGAGTCCACAAAGTCCTCCCAGAAGCCCACCCCTTGTCTTCTGAATGCCTATTAGACTCACTGAACTCTATTGCAGATTTCTCCTGGAGTTTGGTGCCAGATAAACAGACCCTCAAATTCCTTACATGTTATGAGGCATTGCAGATGACTCTGTATAATCAAATATGCCATTCCACATCTCATTTGTAATTTCACAATTTAGCTCTCTGCGCCATTTAAGCACATATAGAGCCTCTAGAGAAATCCTTATTTTTTTGCTAAAGCTTTTATATGTGAGCTTTGTGCTGATTTTGGTCTTTGCTGTGTCTAATAAGATTCTTGCAAAGTTTTCTCACTACGAGAGGCTTTACACAATTTAAGGAACCATGGAAATAAGCCCTGGCCTATTACAAATTAAGGTAGGCCCAGTAAGCGTCAGGCAGGAGGCCCAGATGAGAAGCTGAATGTTCTTCAGCTCTTATGTTTGTGTCTGATGTGACTGGATCTCTGGAGAATGCTGCAACTGCTCAACAATTATGCAGTGTTTGACAATTTACAAAATATAAATGTACTGTATTTGATTTGAGCCTCACAATACCTAGTAAGTGAGGCAGGGCAATTATTATCATCCCATTGTACAGAGGAGGAAACAAGTTTGTAGAGGTTAAGCAGCTTGCCCAACCCATGAAACTAGGATAATTAAATAATTATTTACAGAATTAATTATGTTCAAGGTAGGAATTGAGTATGTATCTTGTGATTAGAAGTCCCGTGTCTTCCTGCTAATCTAGAGGCAGTACTTCAGAGTTGCTGAGTTTTGGTTTCTGGGATGAGATTGTGGCATGTGATTCTATTATGCATTTAGTTCTTGAGTTCCTCAATCTCTGCTGCCACCACCTGCCCCACCCAGCCATTGCCAGCTGGATCACTGCCACTATCTTGGGAAAACCCAGTAAATGAGAACTGGAACCCCAAAGGCAGAAGGTAATGAGAGACCAGAGAAAGAGGGAGACAAATCTAGTATTGCACAGAGTGGAATTTATTGAGGACTTATGGACAGAAGTGTGTCTTGGGTTTCAGAAAGTTTGGAGGAGGATCCCTGCCTCTCAGGGCAGGAGGATGAAGTTTACATGCTAAGCTGGAGAAATGTGGCCCACAGCCCTCCAGAATGAACCTGGACTTTCTCAGAAATGATTAACTGTGGAACATCAGTTAAGGGATGGTTTGGGTGTCTTTTGGCTGGTGCTGAATGTTCAGCTGATTATCTTGATAATTTTGTTGATCACTGAGGGTTTGGAATGCATGCTAGGGTCACCTGGCAAGCCTGATGGTGGTTATGACCAAGATGATTGTAGTCATGTCAAGCTATATCCTTATGGCCACATGGACTTAAAAGTTTCCTTTCTTCTGGTCTTGTCCCACTTGGGTCTAATCTCCACATTGCAGCATAAATGATTTTCTTTAATAGAACTTTATGATGGGCCAGGTGCGGTGGCACAGGCCTATAATCCCCACGGCTCAGGAGGCTAAGGCAGGAGGATTGAGAGTTCAAAGCCAGCCTCAGCAAAAGTGAGGCACAAAGCAACTCTGTGAGACCCTGTCTCTAAATAAAATACAAAATAGGGCTGGAGATGTGGCTCAAGTTCAATCCCTGGTACCAAAACAAATAGACAACAACAAAAAACTTCATGGTGATGCTCTTTTGCTTTAAACACTTTATTCACTTCCATGATCTTTAGGAAAAAAACACCCAACATACCTGTCATGTCCTCCAAAGTCTGCATGAACTGGGGCTGCTTATTTCTCCACACTTAGGTTTTGGGACCCCTGCCTGTTGACTCTGAATGTCATTCTCTTCCCACCACCAAGCTTTCTCATTTGGGGATCTTTGTTCTCTTCTCACAATTCATTGTTACCTATCTTCCACCTCATTTTCTTCTTTGACCATGTTTGACAATTTTGGTCAATTGCTACCAGCTCCCCTGCAAAATCTGTTTATAACCTATTACTATTACTGGTAGTGACAATCTTTGTTTTTGCAATATGATTTAGGGTTTATGACATGCTGATATCACTACTGATGATAATGTAATAAATGGGTAGGGGGCAGTTTAATAAAAAATGAAGACACTAATGCTAAGAAATTTAACTATTTCCAACCCATGGGCCAGTGCTTAGAAATCTCAGATTCTAACGCACACAAAATCATGCAACTTGTGTGCATTGATTATCAGCTCCTGCAAAGCATGTTGAGAAGCATGTCGAGTCATGTCTATAAGGTGCTACTGAAAACTGGGCTCATTTCCTGGATGAGAGAGACTTGCCTGAGAAGCGTTTCTAGGTGTTAGGAGGGGAGGCCAAAAGAAAGGGAGGAAGACGGTGCTCCTGGAACCACCAGAGCATGGGCTCATTAGCTTCTTCCAAACAATCTCTCTTCTCTCCTCTGTCCCTGCCCAGCAGAATTAAGTCAGAGGGGAATTTGTGTGGTAAACTTACACCTGCAGGGACATGATCTCAGCAGACAGAGTTTGCTGTTCTATGCTGAGTCATGGGGGTGGTTCTTCTTTCTGGGAATAATGGGGAATCATCATTCTTTGGGGGGGGGGGAAACATCAGTGTCCCCAACAGTGTTATCTAAATGGCATGAATGCCACATCACATAGCTCCGATTAAAATCCTAACTTACTGAAGTCTCTCCTAACAGATTTCACCACTCATTTATTACTTTCTCAGGCCACTCATGCAGCCACCAAGAGTAATAAACTGCATGGGAGTCAAGGAAGATCGGGATATAACCCTACAGGTGGATAACAGTTCGTCATTTTAAAAGAGGAAGAAGTTACGTGAAGATCTGAAAGTCATCATTCAAGCCCATGGCAAGTTCTACCTTCTACAGCAAAGTAGAATACAGAAGTTACCAGGCTTCAAACTTGACAGAGCTGCCGGATGATGGGAGGGAGGGAAGAGACAGACCGGGAGGCTTCCCAGGAGTCTGACTGGAGCAGCTGAGTGGGCAACTGTGTCATTTAATGAGACGAGGGGGTTAAAAAGCAGGTTAGGTACTTCTTTCTTTCCTTTGTTCTCCTTATTCTTTCAGGTTTGCTGATCAGTGAGGTTCAGAGCGCCTTGGAATTGATGTTTGTGGATATTTGAGTGTGGAACATTGAAGATACAGATTTGGGATCGATCAGCCCACAGATGTTCAATGATACCGTGGAGTGGTTAAGATCACCTGGGAGAGAGTCTAATGTGGGAAGAGTTTCATCTGAGGTGGCTGAGGACATATTGCTCATTCCAGAGCCAGAAATAGACACCGGAGAAACTGAAGTTCCACAGTGGTAATTGGGAAGGCAATGGAGTGTATCGAATCCAAAGTGCGAAGCAAGGACAAAACGAGGAACAAGAGGCACCATCTAGAAGAGAAAGAGCTAGTTAAGTGCCCAGGAGGAGGAGAAGATTAGGCAAGGGATAAATAAATTTGGGGGTTGAGTGCATTGCCCTAGAGGAAGCTCTGGCCTCAAGAGGTCCTGTCACGTGATGTCTGATGCATGCTTGAAAGAGGTCATGGCCCTTTGAAAAGAAGTGCTGGGCTGAGCACTCTCAGGTAGTCCTTGTAGAGCTAGCTTAAAGGAGAAGGCCTTCATATTTGGGCTCTAGTGAGCACCTTGTGCCCAGCCTTGGTTTCCCAAGATCATCAAGCTTTGGGATGCTGTTGACAAAGTCAGTTGGTGATATCAAAGAGGGAAGGAAGGCAGTGCAAGATTCTTTGGCCCCTCTTCTAGAGAAGCCACTGACAAAGAAGTCTAGACTGGTTTGCCAGCGTGAAGTGTCAGTGTTGCCTCTTGGTAATGATAAATTCATTCTCCTGCTCACCTTTATGGTGCCGGTTGGTTCCTTTGCCAGAGTACTCTTCCAATGCTCCTCTGTCTTAAACTCGTAGCTTTTTGAGGTGCAGGGATAAGTACTTCCATAAATCACAAGTTATTTTACTAAAAGTCCTGGACACTTTCCTATTCATGCTCTAGCAAACATACCTCCAACTCTCAGTTCCTTAACTCAATACATTTTATTGGTCAAGGACATCAGGCAAAGGTATGGATCAGGGACCAGCAGCAGTGACTTCACCTGGAAGCTTGTTAGGATTCAGAATCATGGATCCACCCCCATCCTACTGAATCAGGAGGTATACTTCAGAAAGATCCCCATCTGGGAACCACTGCCTTGGATCATTATCGACTAGGGAGCCAGATAGTTCCTCTGTCAAAGGGATAGAAGGGAATCGGACTTGATGAGATAGCAGTCTGACCTGCTTGGGAATGACTGGATTGTGCCAAGCCAGGTGAAGTCTATTCCTGAAATCCCAGCATCCAGGTGCCCAGAGCACAGGCTGTGGGAGCCGGCCTTGGCTCCTGACCAGTGCATTGTTCAGTTAGACTGTCCCTCTCCTCCTATGCCTGGTTATGCGGGGGACAGACAGCAGGGCAGCTGATTTCCATTTGTTCAGCTTGCTTCCTTGCCTATACTGCCTGGGCTTGCTAGTGAGAAGGAGGGGGATGGAGCCTCTGCAATAAGTCCTATTATCAAATGGGAAATCCATGCAGTTTTTTTTTTTTCCCTCATGTGGCAACCCAAAGAGCTGACATTAAGGGGGTGATTATCCTCGTTTTGGTAAAGCTGTTTTGTTCACCCCCACACCTATGTTCGAGGTTAATTCTGTGTTATTTTCTCCCTGCAGGCCTGTGCTGAGTGCCACAGGGAACAGCATTTAGCAACACCAAGCAGGAGAGGCAGAGAGAGCAGCGTTAACTCCACATGGAAATTGGCTTAGCGTTGTGGTAGGAGAATGTGTGTTTTTATGGTGTTAACTGTGAAGGAGCGAAAAGCAGCCAGGGCTCAGGAGTGCCAACGCGACTCCTTCCCAGGAGCCCTGGAAAGCTGGAGCTGCCACAGGGTGGCTCCTGGCTGCTTCCCGTTGTGGAGATTGTGCTGGAAGGGGTGCCAGCAGGGAAAGGAAGGATGCTTTGCTTTAGTGGGGTGATGGCTCTTGGCAGAGAGAGTGTGAGCAGGGTTGGGCTGAGTGCATGGGAGTGGGAGGATGGGGTGGCCAGCGCTCCAGCGCTCCAGCCCGCCAGCCCTGCCTCCTAGGGTGGAGCCATGTTGGACACCTGGGCCTTCATCCCATGGACCACCAAAGCCAGAAACAGTCCAGCACGTAAGGGACAGGAGGCAATTACATACACAGTCTGGCTGTATCTTCTCATTCAAAACCTTCTTCCCTTGATTCTTTGGATAAAGACTCTAGGTTTCCCACCCAATATTCAATCTGCCTTCTTCTTTGCTAACAGAGCGCTGACTTTTATCCTGAGGGGCAAGGTGCCAAGTCAAAAGATGCAGATTGCTGGCCTCCCTGGCAAGTGACTGTGGCCAGTGGGATGAGAATAGAGGTCATCAGGCAGGGCTCGCAGGCAGGGCTCGCAGGCAGGCCCTTCAACAGACAACTCAGCCTTGGAGTGCGTCCCCTGGGCTCTTTCTCCTTCTTTCTGCTGAATCTGTACACATCTACTTGTATTTTGAGGCAAATGTGGTGACAGAATGACATGCTTGAGATAATAAAGCAGCCATTTGGGAGAACACTAGATAGATGACTACTCTGCCTATTTTGGAACTTCTGCCTCACATGCCACTTGTTTGAATTTTCTGTACTTGCAGGGAGCTCTTCTAAGTGGTCTACCTTTTCATCCATGCTGCTAGCATTAGGTTGGCCAAGGAAGTCTATTTGCTCTAGCAAACAACTTTTAAATCGTGGTAGCACGACCCAGTAGATGTCAGTCACTTGCACCAATAGTGATGGAGAAGTAATGGGTTGGCTGCAACTTTCTGGGACCCAGGGGGCCCTTATTCCCTTCTGTCCTTCTCCCCTGAACTATATGTCCTCCACAGTCTTTTTCTGCAGGTAGCGGAGGGAGCATTGAGCAAGAAGAGCAAGCACATGGGCGCTTTTGGATGGGCCAGCCCCTGATGAGGTACACTGCGCTAGAATTCAGTGACAGGGCCACAGAGGGAGCGAGGAGGTGCAGTGTGGTAACATGCTCAGAAGGGCAAGGAAGTGAGTTTTGGTGACTATGTCAGTGTTTACCAAACACATTCAAAGAAGGAGCGAAGGAACGAGAGAAAGGGAAACAAGAAAAAGAAGAGGAGAGGGAGGGGAAAGAAAGAAAAGGAAGAAGGGAGGGAGGAAAGAATAAATAAAGAAGATCAGTAAATGCTCTCTTGTTTTCTAGAGGCAATGAAAGCATGTTTCCTGAGACCCAATGACACCAACGAGTCTGGATCCAATGCCATGGATTCCAGAGTGATTTACCTGTTACCTGGTCCTCCTTTCTCCCAGGAGGGTTTGCCCCATAGCTGCCATGAAGCCATGTGGAGTCACTGCCACAAGGAGGCCAGCCTGGAGGAGGCTGCTGCACTCCGGGTGACTGGCTCAGAGGCTAGATGGAGCTACATTTGAATCCAGATCCTTTGCTGTAATCACCCCTGTGGCTGACCTTGGGCAAACAGCTTCCTTTTTCTGAGCTTTGATTTCCCTGTGTCCTGGTGGGTAAAGTAGAATAATAATTCCTGCCTTCTCCCCTCCTCCCCCTTCTCTCATTAGAGGTAATGTAAAGCACCTGGTCCCGAGACGAGGCTCAGTAGTTGACAGCTGTTATTTTCCTCTCCTCCAGCCTTCTCTTTAATTGGCTCTTTGTTATCTCTGGAGCAAAGCTTCACATGTAAGGGGCGGGACCTTTCTCTTTGGGACTCAAAACTACATTTCCAGCTTCCTCTCCCACCCTAGACTTTCATCTACTCCTCATTTCCCCTTCACACCTGGACTCCTGCTGTTCTCTAGACCTGCCAGACCCTTTTCCCATGTTGTGCCTTTTACTTCCTACATGGGGTCTCTTAGCCTTGCTGCTACCAGCATTTGGGGGCAGGAAGATTTTTGCTGGGGAACTGTTCTGTGCTTTTGAGATGTTTAGCACCATCTTTAGCTTCTACCTGCTAGAGGTCAGTAGCACTCTCCTGCCCACAGTCATGACAACCAAAAATATCTCCACACATTACCAAATGTCCCTTGGGGACATGATTTCCCCCAGGTGAGAACCACTATTATAGTGTCTTACTCTCCCTTCTTTCTCTGGTAAACTCCTACACATCCTTCAATGCCCATATGCCATGTCAGTCCGACTGTAAATCCTTCCTTGGTCTCTCCAGAAAAAAATAAAACGTTAACTTCTGGGTCCTCTGTGTTCTCATGACATTTCATTTTAACTTTTGCTTTAGCATTTACTTCTGCAATTATAATTCATTGGCCCAGTAGACTTGCTGCTGCCTTGTACATTTTCTTATTCCCAGCACCCAGGACAGTGTCTAGCATGTAGCAAATTAAAATTAAAAAGTTACATGAATAAATCAATAACTGCTGAGTGAATAAATGCCTTCTCAAAAGGTGGATTACTGATGAAGACTAATTGGAATAGTGGAAGTATTGTCCGGTTGAAATTAAAGCTAGAAACACAGGTGAGGCTGGGGACTTGGGTGGAGTCATGGGGCCATCTTACTGACGGGGCGCGGTTCATCTGCTCCAATCATCTTCAAGGAGGCAATGGAAAGAAGCTAGGGTGTCAGAAAGGAAGGGTAAGTGGGATGACTCTGGGGCTTGGGACGGTGCAGAGATCTGAGAGGAACTCTGGGGAGCCTGTGACTGCTTTGGGTAAAAGGAAACACAAATACGAAATGGTGAAGCTACAAAAGAGGTGTCAGATAAGGGCTAAGGGAACCACTTCCGACTGGTCCACTACAGGAGTTCAAAAGAGAGGGGGGTCCAGTTGGGCTGGGCTGGCCGGAGAGGAAAGGGCTTCTGATCAGAGCCCTTGATATCTCTTTGATCACACATTATACCACAATAACACACTCCCATGCTGGCTGCAGTCCATCCAGCTGGCCTCCTAGCTATTCTTCTACATGCATGGTGTACTTACCTCGGGGCCTTTGCATGTGTTGATCCTCCTTCCTTCCATGTCTTCCCATGATGCTTAATGTGTTTCTTCATTTCATTTGTTCATTGGGCCCTCTGATCACTGGTATCTACTATCAAATCCCTCCTACTTGCTCCCTACCGTTTATCCCACTTTACTTTTTTATTTATAGCCTTAAATATTAATTTGGTTATCGACTTCCTAGTTAAATACAATTCTCATGAGGACAAGGATTATTTTGTTTTAGTCATTGCTGAATCTTGGTGCCTAAGTCACTGGCCAGCACATAGTCCGTGCTCAACATGTGATTGCTGAATAAGTGAACCAATAAAAAAAAAGGCCTTGCAACAGAAGGAGCGGTGAGTGTGAAGCCAGCAGGTGAGTGGGGATGGAGGAGGCTGGGAACTTGGGGTCCTTTCCAGTGGTGCTTCCCATCTCCTCACATGGTTTACGGGGAGCCAGGCCTCCTTCCTCAAAAGCCTGCAGGCAGAAGGGAGGGCAGGAGGATTTACATTTGGCCTGCTAATTCTGCTAAAGCAGACGCGTTAGAAAAGATAATTGCAAAGTATCAAGTGCCATGGAAACACTTATTAATACCAGGGACTGGGGCTCTGATGGAACCGGCGCTCGCTCTGGCTCTGAGTAACAGCCAGCAGTTCTGAAGCTCGTCCAAAGCACTTGGTTTCTTGGACCCAAAATCACAGTACTCAGTACACAATGATTTCGTGCCTTCTGTCAGAGCATCTCAAAGCATGTTACCCGCAGTCACCCTGCCCACGTCCTTGGGTGGAGGTGGCACTGAGCAGTGGGTGCTCAGTCCAGTTTGTTTTTGACTAATATGTTTCTGGAAGCCCGTGTCCCTTTTCCAGCTCCCCAGCCTTCTCTCAGACAGCTAGTAGTTCTTTGGCTTTGACATGTCTCTGGGCTGCCCATCTGCTCTTCATGGCCAGAAAAAATAGCTTCTCCCTGCCCCCCAATATCAAAACTTGCTTCCTGCCCTCTTGTTTTCGAGGCTCACGAGCTCTGATAGGATAAGGAGAGAAGTCTGTGGTTCTAGCCAGTCGTGACACTGGCCAGTTGTGGCCCTCAGGTGGCCTAGGGAGCCATCAGAGCAGCAGCCTTCCTCTCCGATGGACACGTGGATCAGGTAGGGTAGAGATGAAGGAGGACAGGGAGATGCACTGGAGGCTGTTTATTCCGTGTGGCGCCTCCTGGGATGGATGCGTGTTTACCCATCTCCAGGCAGGCTGGATTCCTCTTACCAGAGTGGCCGAAGAGCCGGTAGGTGGGAAAACAAGAAGTAGGTAATGTCAATGGGATGCCAGAAATAGGAGCTGCTCAGGACAGCAGTGAGTCATATTGGCCTCTCACATTTTTCCCCAAGGAAGGAAGAAAGAAAGATATTCATGTAAGCCGTGTACTCAGCAGAAATCAGCAGGCACAGTGATGCATGCCTGCGATCTCAGGTGCTCAGGAGGCTGAGACAGGAAGATCATGAGTTCTAGCCTAGCCTCAGCATCTTAGTGAGACCCTGTCTCAAAACACAATAAAATAAAAGAGGCTGGGGATATAACTTGGAGGTAGAGTGCTTCTGAGTTCAATACTGCAAAACCAACAAAACAATGAAACGAAAAACAGGAAAGGAAAAAAAACCAAACAAACAAGAAATCTTCAAGTATCTTAGTCACTCCTGTGAACACTTGTTCCTCAAAAAGGCAAGCAATATGTTCTCTTGCTGTCATTGGTCAAGATTCAGCAAATCTGTTGCCTTTCATGAAAATATTGTAGTCCCAGAATGGGCATCTTAGCCCATTTTCTATTGCTATAATAAAATACCTGATACCAGATACTTTATAAAGAAAACAGTTTTTTATTTTTTATTTTTTTTTACCTCCCAGTTTGAGATTCAAGAGCCTGGTGCTGGCATGTGCTAGCCTCTGGTGAGGACTTTCTGGCTGCATCACAACATGGCTGATGGTGTCAAGGTGGGAGTGAATACAAGAGGGAACGTTCACACATGATGCAGGAAGCCAGAGGGATTCAGGAGTCAAGTTTGCTGTTTCTGTAACAACTGGCAACAGGGCTGGGTAGCTGTGTGGTCACAAGGCTTGGAAGAAGGTCTCTGAGACCACTCCCTGACTTGCTTTGACTCCAGACTAGGTCATGTCCCCTGTAGGGGCATTGACTGCTGCTAGTTGCCACATCAGTTGGGCGCTCAGTCCTGATAAGAGTTGGGAGGTGGGCTCAGTGAACAGTGGAACCAGGGGTGGGGAGGTGAAACCCCTCTCAGGTTGCCACCTATGGTCAGCAGGCTCCTGCTGGGGGCCAATGGGCATGCTTGCACAGGACAGTGCTGGCTGAGAGGTGGGTCATCATTATGGTTAAAAATAGGGCGGAGGATGTGGCTCAGTGGTCGAGTGCTTCTGAGTTCAATCCTTGGCAACCCCCCCCCAAAAAAAAAAAAAAACCTTTAGGACAAAGAAAGTGGAGGGAGGAGAGACTGGGGATCCAAGGAGGATGGGGACAGATGCTGAAAGTGCCTGGTGGAGGAGCGCGTGGACAGCCGGGCATCTGACTTGCTTGGGGCACCTCCCTGTTATGCACCTGCTCCCATCCTCCTTGTACCTCCCACTTCCAGCCTGAAGACAGTCCCACTGCCCTGCCCTTCTCACCCACTCTACCTGCTCCCACATCTACCTCCTGCTGTGCCTTTTGATGACTTCTCCTTAGTTGCCACGAAGAAGTGCTCGTATCAGCAAACAGATGGCGGCTGAGGCATGTAGCATAAAATATATTTATCAAGGCAAACAGCTGTAGCCCATTTCATTCTGCAGATTTCTATTAAAAGTTCTCCAGAGCTACAAGGCGCTCCGAGGCGGCAACCTGAATGCAGCCGTGGCAGAGGCGGCTTTGTGTGGCTCTCCTCCCCCATCCCTTTCTTCCCAGGGCCAGAAAGAAAGCAGCCAGTCTCCTCTATTCTTCTCTGCTGACTTCAATTAAAATGCCACAATTGCATTGGCAGCCTGGCCTGTCCTGCCTTGTTGGGAGAGTGGTGGCCTTTCCCATGTGCTCCCACTTTCCAGGTACTGTGACAAACAGTGGTGACATGGTGGCTGTGCCGCTGTAGCTAGTGGGTAATGTTCAGGCAGAGGAGTTTCCCTCTAGGCTCTGAGCATAGGGAAAGTGTACTTGGAGGGGTTGTGAAGTGCCCCCTGTCTCCAACTCTCCTTACACTGTCCCTTTTGTTGGTTTGATTTTTGCAATCCTGGGGATTGTACCCAAGGGCTCTTTACTACAGAGCTACATAGTGCGAAGATGCTCCTGTCTCGGCCTCTGGAGTTGCTGGGATTATACACGTGCGCCACCGTGCCTGGCTTGCACTGTCCTAGCTGTGCTTCTGTGTTTTGCATTGTGTTGTGCGGGACTGCCAGGATGCTACTGAGGTGCCTCCACATTGTGGCTCCCAACAGTACTGGTCTGAAAGATGGGATCTAGAACAGACTCTGTCCTTAGTTTGCTTTGAACTTGGGTGATCTGTTTCATTGGTTTGGGCTGTTCGTTTTGTCTTGAGAGGAATGGGATTGGATTGAAGAAGCAAACCCAAGTGTCTTGGGGATTATATCAAATGACCAGGTGTAGACCATGCCAAAGCTCCTAGCATGTGCCTTTCTTAAATGCAGGTGCTCTCATTTGCACTTCAAGTTTGTGGGGCACATTTTTATGGGCTTCTAGCTTGAGGCTCATAGGCAGAATATTTGCCAACACTCCATCAGGCTCCAATATTCCATAATGACTATGAAGAGGCACTTGGGATAGCGCTGAACTCCAAAGAAGGTAAATGACTATCAATCTATGGTCTAAAGGAAGCTACCAGGTTTTGTATTTTCATATAAGAGGAATGAAATAAACAACTGGACACCTTGGATGTTCTGCCTGTCATTGTGGGGACTGCTTAGCACTTTGAGAAATCATGTGATTTGTGGATCAGAAATCGGGGCTCTGGTGCCCATTGTCAGGGTTCAAAGCTGAACTCTGCTCCTTTACATCTGTGTGACCTTTTGTAGCTCCTTTAACCAGGCCTCTGTTATAACTTGGGTAGGTCACTTAGCTAGACCTTCCTTATATCTCAATTTTCCCCAACCACAAAATGGCAATAAAAGCGTACTCACCTCATCGAGTTGTTGTGAAGATCAAATTGATGGGTCTGAATAATTAATCTTGAGTTAGGCCTGATGCAGATGAACAAGTGTTCTATAAATGCTAATTGTTTTTCATTGAGATGACCTTCCAGCTCTGGTGTGTTGGCACCAATAGGATAAGCGAGCAATGAGCAGTTTTGTAGAGCTGATATTTACAAATCAATGGCCACTGTCACAAGGCCTTTCTCCTCCATCAAGCAGATCATCAAATGGCTTTTGCTCACAGCCAAGAAATCTCTTCCATAGATGGCACACTTTAACACACACCATCTAATTAGGTTCCTTGGAGGGAAAGGGGCAAGTAGTACCTTCCTTATTTTACTAAGGCAGAAGTACAAGTTCAAGGAGGTTACATAATTTGTTCAAAGTCACTCAGCTGGCAAGTGTTTGAGGCAGGATCTGAGTCTATGATAGCTAATTCCCTTGACAGCGTCCTTTCTACTTTACAAAACTACTTTTCTACATGTTAAATAGTTGCTTATGATGCTGCTTAATTAACACATTGCAGTGAGGGTCGCTCTGGGGAGTCACAGGTTCTTCTAAACTTACCCAGGGCATCATCTCAGGTGCTTCCTTTAGAACTCTGGTTTCTAGGCTCCAATCTGAGCCCGCTGAATCAAGATTTCCAAAGGAGAGACTAGTAATCTAATTGTATACCAAGCACCCCAGATGACTCTTATGTTCAGGAATAGTTGGGAAACCCTGGGCTAGATGATTCTGCTAGGAAAACTCACCAGTCAGCTTTGCACTCGGTCATATACTAAACCATCCGCACTGGGAACATCTGAGCAGGGGTGGGGAGAGTGTCGCTAGCTTGAAGGAATAAAGCAACAAAGTCCACAGCTTATTAATGCAATTCACCAAATAGGTGCTGGGTCCTTATTTACAAGCAAAGTGGCTGTTGAGTCTTGCGTGGTGTGTCAAGAATGTCATATAGGAAAATAAAAGGCAGCCAGTTATCAGAGCTGCAGAGCATTTGGTGGTTTCAGACAACTTATATGCTTGCTTTCCTGCCCTACTTCCAAGGAAACGCACTGACACCAGGAGAGGATGTTATCTCTGACTGTTAGACTTTGTTCAGTCTAACATTGCAATTAGCTTTAAGCTATTTTTGGCCAATGAGATTTTGGGACCATCTAAAGAATACAGGGCAATATGCCAAGAGCTTGGGGTATGCAGTAAAGGCTATGTCCAGACTCAAGGAGCCTTCAGTTAAGTAGGTGAGACAATAGTTTCAATACAACATTGTAAGATGTAATTCAAGACAATTATAATCCTATAATTACCGTGCTACAGGCAGTGGTTAGCTCCCTCTTCAGTTAATGGCTTCTGACACTTTGCATGGGAGAGGATCCCCTGTGAGTCTCCATACGCACCCTAACCTACACTAGAGCTTTCTACGTTCTGCCCTTTTGCTCCTGCTGTGTTTAGTTGGCAAGGATTCTCTTTCTCTATCTCCACTCATGACAATTCTGTCAAGGTTTCAAGCTCAAATTAAATTCCACTATAACAAAGTGATTCTTACTCTTTTCTTTTAGATGTGATGGGCATATCCTTTGAATCATCCAGTGATTCCTTGCTCATGGCTCTGCATTCTCTCCCCAGCTCATATTGTCTTCTTTCCCTATAACCTTACCACACTCTCAACCTCTAGATGCCTGGAGCTGGTCTTGCTGGATTTCACCAGTAGATTTTAGCAGAGAACCCAACCCACAGCAGAGGTTTTATAATCATATAGTTCATCACCAGATTGTTTATAGAGGACATAGATGCTATGAACCCATACTCTGACCCTTGGTGTGGACTACGTTAGCTGGCAGTTTTAGGTTGTACCAAATGAAAATCTAATTCCAATAATTTTAACTAATAAAGGGGATTTGATAGTTCACATAACCGCAGACTCTATGGGGGGTAGTTTTGCTAGTTTCGGGTTCAGGAGAACAGAGTTTATAAATGTTGTCAGGAATCCATTGTCTTAGCTTGGCTTTCTTTCCATGTCGATTGGATTCTTGGGTCGACTCTTCCCATGTGGGAAAAGAGATTATTTCCAACATTCTTAGACTTATGTTCTACTTGCTCAGTCATCTCAGAGGAAAGAGACAACCTCTTTCCTAGTAATTCGGACAGAAATTCCAGAACTGCCTTCCACTTTGAACCTGATTGGCTACTCTTGAATCCAAAGGTCATAAACTCTGCCCACCAACTTGAACCCCAAGAATCGAGAGTGGGAGCAGGTGTATACTCTTATGCAGGAAAGAAGGGGAATGGAGGGGGATGGATGCTGAGCAGGAAAAAAATAGCAGCTGCCCAATCCAGGGTTATTTAAGTTTCCACAGGAAAATACTCAACTACCAAATTATGTTCTTTAACACTGATTTCATTTCTGGTGCTAAACGCATTGTAAAAAAATGCATGCAATAATCATAAGATAAACCGTTCCCAAAGCATGTGAAAAGCTGAGGGTGACTTGTCTTTGCTAGGGAATATACACTTGGAATCACAACACATGCAAATTGTTCCTGAAGAGGTAATCCAAGGTGCATGCAAGGATTCAAGGCTGTTAATTGCAGTGATATTTATATAGAATGGCAACATAGTTGGAAATAGCAAATATCTAATATAGAGAAATGGTTAAATACCTTATAGCATGGCCATTAAAAATGATATTCCTGAAATGTATTGGATAGAGAAAAATGCTCAGGGAATTATGATACAAAAAAATGTTAAGATGCAGAAGTATTTATATGTTATAATCCCAAATTTGTGTGAATATACATAGCTATAGTAAAGGCTGGAAGAAAATACTTAGATGTGAAGAGTTCTCTGAATGGTAAAATTACCCGTGAATTTTCCCCTTCCTTTATACTTTTCTGTTTCCCCAATTTTTGCTCAGGAACAGTATTATTTCATGATTTAAACAAAACATGTTTTGTATTTTTAAATGCATGCTTCAGTACAACTGGAAACTGAATTTATGATAACTGCAAAGTGGGACAAGCCATTCTCTCTGGGGCAGAGCCAAGAATACACATGGAAAAGCTCATTTTTGGCTTGCCCTGCCCTGGGCTAGGCGAGAGGGCACTACTGGTTTCTGGATCTCGTGGGCCAGAGTCCCTGTTATTTCCATCTGGTGTACTTTCCCATTGTTTCTCATTTGTCCTTCAGGACAGACACCCATCCCCATTCTTATCTATTAAGGGTAGGAAGTAAAGAAGGAGAAAGAAAGGGCAGGGGGGTGAGAGAGAAAGAAATAGAAGAACCAAAATCTTTCCCCGCTTAGGACCGCAATAAAGGAGCATATGTATCAACTAAAAAAATTCCTTGGCAACAAAAGCTTTTTAATTGAACACAGTCTCTTCAGCCAACTTATGTAAATTCTATCCCAATTTTGGGCATCTATTTTGAGTACAGAGAGAAGCGGTATGAATCTTGCCCTAAAATTGTGCTCAACAGAAGGGGTGACGCCATATGGATGCCATGTTATGGGAGCCTGTCACCTGCTAACCGAGATGAGAAATTACAGGTTATAATCGCCTTCCCGCTGTCTGAGAGCCTTGGTGGGCGGGGCTCACTTTGGGCATCATGCTCTGATGTGACAACCTAATGCCTGCCTGGGGCCTTGCAGCCACAGGTGTGTGGGAAGTCAGGGGGTGAGGAGGGGTGAAGGATAAAGGAAGCTGCAGGCTCTGGCTGGGGGGAGTGACTGCTTCTACCCGCAAGGGGCTGGATTTTCTTCTGCTGACTGGGAGTCTCTGGCTCATCCTATTAAACCACTGCCAGCAGAGTCAGCAGGGTGACCCTTTGGTGACAAGACTGACCTTAAGTAACCGTCTCTCAGGGAACATGGGAACTGGGAGGAGAGTGATGTACCCATTGCACTGGGGAAAATGGGGAAAGAGCTAGGGAAGACTGACAGCCCTTTGAGTATCCTCATCTATGGGGACTTCTGAGCACCACTCACCATTCGCTCTATCTTAGGAGAAAGATGGGTCCTGTCCTGTGGCCACTTCCTTCTACCATGGAATCTGCAGGAGACTGGCTACAAGTCAGAAAGCAAATTTTGGGTAGGAGGGACTGCAGGGTGTCACTTTGGGCCATAGGTAGCTTCTAATAAGTCTGGAGATTTTCTTTGGAAAGGCATTTGCCACAGATAAATGCTCGTTAAATAAGTTGCAGGAAAAAAATAACGTGAGCACATTTTGCATTTATTTTCTATGCATAACGGTTTTTTTTTCCCTCTCAAAGTCACTTCAATTCATAGGCAAAAGTCACAGGCCAATTCAATTTCAGGTGTTTATTCTTTCCCTTTCCTTGCTCCTTAAGTAGATTTAGAAGCTATTTAGGCTAGTTGAGCCCACAGAGTTAGCACCACTGATGTGCTGACTTTGGACTGTCTGGGTTGTAGGCTGCATAAAGACAGTGGTACAATTGCTTGCTGTAAACTATGAGCTCCTAAAGGACAGGGCTCTATGTAGAAAGCTATTCTAGATAGAAAACCTGACTCAAGATTGCTGGCAAGAGATATAGCTAAAGAAATGCTCACACAATTTCCATAGGCCCTGCCCACTTTTGCATGCATGGAGAAAGAGAGAATGTGTGAGGTGTCTTTGGCAAGGGTTGGGTCCAAGGGTTAAAGTAGCACACTAGCAATAAAGTCAATTGAGAATCTGCAGGCCATTTACTTCCCCAATATCCCTTTATTTTCTCTCTAGGATGCTCGACATGTAGCAGTTGATTAGCTAATTCAGTAATTCCAAAGATGCCGGAATACTCCCTGATCTTCTTGTTTCTGCTTTGCTTGACTGAAGGGTATTGGGGTTTTAAGAGGAATGATATCGTCTATCTAAATAACCCACCTGGTCTACGGTGGATATAGCCTTCCTCCCCTCCCTTCCTCCCTACCCTCTTTCTTCCTTCCCTCCCCCCCTTCCATTTTTCCCCCATAAATATTCATTGAACATTTACTGCTCTCTAGGCAACATAGTTATTTGGAATAAAAAAAAAACTGGGTGAGGCACGCCTGACTTCAAGGAATTTACAGTTCTAAAGAAGGAAGCAAACAACCAAATCAATAGTTATGCTAGATTGGTGTGCACTTATGTGGACATATACAGGGCACGGTGGGAATATAGAAATGAGATCTCTAAGTCAGATTACCAACCCCTAAAAATAGCAAATGAAGTTCTAAGATGGCTCATAGAATTGTGTGTGTGTGTGTGTGTGTGTGTGTGTGCGCACACATGTGTGTATGAGAGACAGAGAGATACATAAAGACACAGACACATACAGAGGGAGAAAAGTAATAATTTATACCAATGTAGTCTTCTATGATAGTTCCTGTGTTCAAAGTTGCTTTGAGGGAAAAATTGAGGAAATATATGTGAAGAACTCATCCTAATGCCTTGCGTCTAAGAATTCTCAAAAAACAGTAGTTATTATTAATGGTCGTCTATTGATTGTACTATCAAATCTTTCTTATTTATTTATTTATCAGCACTAGGATTGAATCCAGGGATTCATATATGCTAGGCAAGCATTCAACCACTGAGATAACCCCCTCCACCAACTATTGAATCTTATATATGGTTCAGTTCATTTACTAAGAGAACCTAGTATAGGTGAGGCATTATGTTGTGCCCTAAAGAAACATGAGGTCTAGCAAAGGATATGGATACACAAATAATTTATTGGATGATAGAAAATATGCATAAAAATAGAAACAGGAAAAATTAGGGCAATGGTATAGAAAAGGAAATGCTTAAAAGAATTGGGACAATTTGAAAAGGTTTTAAAGGATGAATAGGAGTTTACCAGATGAAGACGGACACAGAGCAGGAGGGGAGGGCCTGTCAGGTAGAGAAATTAATCAACATGGTATACCCAGGGAACTGCCAGAGAATTGATGAGAAGAGGGGAGTAGCAATTGTTGAGGATAAAAAGCCTGCCAGCAATGGAATAACATTTTAAACAAATTACCCCGTGGTAAGAAGCCACTGGATGCATATTTCTATTATCAAACTCATCCAACTGTATTGCAAGCTATCTATATTTGTCTTCCCTAAAGGATTGTGAACTCCTTCAATGAAGAGATGTTTCTTATTATTTTTTTTACCCCTAGTGCCTAGCATATACCATGTGCTCAATATCTGTTGAATGATAGATCAATTAAAATCAATTCCTGAGGGAAATTTAGGTTTTCTTTAGACCATTTCAGAATTGGGTGCTCCTGTTGGGGTCAGTCACCTGTGAGTGTCGAGTGGCTCTGCTCCGCATCTGATGAGAAGAATAGGGTGAGCTGTTTTAGCCGCCAGAGGAGACTAGCTGTGTAGCATTTAGTAACCACCTAACAACAAGGTCTTGTGGGGTGCCAAGGGTGATTGAGGGTGACCATGGTGGCCTTATCTCAGTGTGACTTTATTGAGGTTTAATCTATTTGGAAAGGCCTTGCTAGGAAATGGAATCAGGCGGCCCAGGCAAAAAGGCAAGTTCTTCAGTAGATAAATATGGAATTGACATTAAATAAAAATGGGACAGACTTTCCGTCTCAGGGACAAGCTTTGACACCTCCCAGGGGAGGTTCAGAGGGAGGTTCAGAGGGCAGGGCTCTCCCCTGCCTCTCAGGTGGCAGGACAGTGAAAGCTGACTTCCTCACCCACCTCCTTGGCAAGTGGAGATTTGAAGGACTGCTGATCGTTGGACACATATCCATGCCTTGGAGAAAGTCCCCAGGAGTGCCCCTGCATTCTGCACACACTCTAAGCTCCTTGAGGGCAGCGGGAAAGTGGGCCCACCTTATCTACTGTTCTGTCTGTCTTCGGGGTCTGGTGTGGTTCCTGGCATTTAGTAGCTGTTCCCTAAATGCTGGAAGAGTTGAATGAATCAAATTAACAACTAATGCTTGTATCCAGTTTGCTATGTGCCAGACACTGTTTTCTGGGCTTTGCTGGTATTAAGTCACTTAACTCTCCACAGCAAACCTATGGGATAGGTGTTACCATGAAGCAGGCTGAGCATCATCTGAACCCTAGCTACGATCGTGCTGGCTACCTCTTGGGCACTCTCTTGGGTAAATAAAAAGCAACTTATGGTGAAGATAACATCTTCATGGTTGCATCCTGACTCTAGCCACATGATAACTGGGGAGGATTATCTAATGGCTCTCAGGGATCTGGTTCAGATAGAGAAAAGTTTTTGACAGGCAGCTGCTGCAAAGCTGGGCAAGTCTCAGTCTCCCAGTAGCGTGATCATATCGATGGTAAACACGCTCCTTTCCTTGAAAGCAAAGCCCTCTCTGTGCTGAGCCATGGGGCCAAGCGTGCACAGGAGCCTCTGGGGAGGGCAGAACACCCTAGACAGTTAATGCAAACACAGCTGCTATCCCGGGTGGAGAATGGTCTCTTAGTAGCAATTGCTAGGATTGCAGGCAAATCAGTCTCTTGCAGTGTCTGATGAGCAGATCCCCACTCTTTCATGTATTTCCTCCTCCCCATAAGCTTCTCCCTGGGCCTGAGGGCAGAGTGGGCTGGCTTCTGAGCAGGGTGCAGGCTCTGTATCCTGCACTGCTTCCCTCTCTCTCCCTAGGAGAGTGGTGGAGCATGGGAAGGCTTGAACCATCTTTGTTAGACACAAATGTAGTGTCCCTGTGGCTGACCTCACCTTGGTGGAGAGCAGCAATGTACTCCTGTCTCTTGTTTATCCACAAACATGGAGGGAAGCAGAGGTGTGTCCTGTAAAACAGTGGGCAATTCAAGACCAATTTGGCCTTGGGGTGCATTAGTTCATTTGTTCCATGTGTAGCACGAAGGTTTACAGATGGACCACAGAAACGATTTATTTCTGAATCTATGTTTTATGAAGGAGAAAAGGGAGAGTTAGGAAGGAATTGGTTTGATGACACTTTTCATCTAGTAGTGGACTTCCAGTCCACTGCTCATTCCAGTAAACTACTTTGTTTCTTGAACATAAACAAACACATCTCTACCAATTTTTTTGGAATCACTGCCCTTGAGACGATCAGGGTGAAGAAGGTTTGCTGAATGCTTCAGCCAAGAAAAACCCAGAAGTCTGCATTGTTCTGTAGGGAAATCACTTTCCTTTGAATTCGCCATCTGGGAGGAGACCAGCCATGAAATGGGGTCTCTTTTTTCTAGAGCTCTTGATGGCACAGAAGATCAGGGGGCTTTGGAGCCAGTCAAGCTCAGGCATGTATTCCAGTTCTACTTCCTTACCTGTTGGGTAACTCTGGACAAGGGAGTCCACTTTTATGACTTCAGTCTCTTTAGAAAACGTTAGTGACATACATTGCCTCTCTGTTCCCTGTTCCCTTGGTTTGGTTAACCATGAACATGTATAAGACACACTGAGCTGGGCTGTCTGTGTGCTTTATTTCATCCTCATGATTAAAAACAATTTTAATGAAATTGGTACTACTATAGTATTTGTTGTATAGGAAAGTCCAAGGTTTCAAGAACTTAAGGTTCAGAGCCTGGTTGGACACTTGGCTTTTGTCTGCTTTGATGCTCTCTTGCTAGGCAGGGAGAATCCTGCCTGGAATGACAAAGTGGTTCAGTGACTCTCATCTGGCTAGAGAGACAGACGTGTCAACAAAGGTTTGCAATCTAGTATGTGATCAGGCTCTTCAGGATTTGGGGAGCACTTGTCCCAGAATGGAAGACCGGATACATCTTCCAGGACAGATGTCACTTGTACTAATTTGGAGGATGAACAGAAATAACCCTGTTGCAGAAGGTAGGATACAGTTGTGGATGTTCCAGACATTCCAGGTAGAAGACATGTTTTAAAGACCTGGCAATGTGGACTAGGTCAGCACAGTTTGAGGAATTACAGATTATCATGTGCAACCCGAGTGGGGATGGGGTGGGGATACAAAGAAAGTTGGCTCAAAGTCTGATTTCGGTGTGCTACCTAGCCCACGTTAAGGAGGGATGATCTGGATCCTGAAGCATTGCGGGCCCATGAATATTCTTAGTAGGGAGTGACATCATCGGATTTGAGTTTCAGAAAGATCACTACCACCACCCAAGGCTTCTGCTAGAATAGTCACAACCTAATCACAAAACTGTTTCAGATGGTGGTTATGCATGAATCCAAAATAGTACACAAGGCAGCTCATTAATAGTGTTTCCAACATCCTACCTGAATGATTCTGCTTCAGCTACCTGAGATAGTGCACCCCTTCCTGGCCTCATCATAGACCCAAGGCTCAGTCTGAGTGCCATTGCAGAAGCTCCATTCTGGAATGGGACAGAACAGGTGGGATGGGAAGCCAGGTGATGGATACCTACATAGCCACAGTACTTTCCCTCCTGACTCAGGGAGCCTAAATCTATGGACCTGCAGGCAAGGGTACCTCGTGTCTGGGCTCCCATCCATCTTTCAGGGGACAGCTCAGTTGGCCTATTGCTGGAGGTGCATCTGCATCTCTGCCTAATTGAATTCTCATCTTTTTAAAAATATATTTTTTGTGCTGTTGCCTAGAGGCATTCAGGTAATGGGTGCATTTTTAATAAAGCCAATAAGTAAATAACTGTAATTTCTCCCCAGGAAATCTAGAGGGACTAGAGTTCTATTGCAGCTTTAAAAATGGTTATACTTGGAATAAGAGTAGGAAATATTCACACACAGACTTTCTGGGTGGTTCATTTGTATTGTTTAAGATGGGCTCTTGCTAAGTTGCTGCTGAGGCTTGAACTTGAACTTGCAGTCCTCCTGCCTTCACCTCTCAACCAGCTGGGATTATAGAGTTGTGCCACTGAACCGTTCTGGGTGATTCTTTTTTTTTTTTTTTTTTTGGAAATTTTTATTTTTTTTATTTTTTTATTTATTTATTTTTTTTTAGAGAGAGTGAGAGAGGAGAGAGAGAGAGAATTTTTAATATTTATTTTTTAGTTCTCGGCGGACACAACATCTTTGTTGGTATGTGGTGCTGAGGATCGAACCCGGGCCGCACGCATGCCAGGTGAGCGCACTACCGCTTGAGCCACATCCCCAGCCCTCTGGGTGATTCTTATTGTTATTCTTAGAACAGAATGGACTCAGCTGTCACCAAACACATTCACAAGTCAGTGTGAGAGTTCACAGGGCTAGGACTACCCTACCCCAGACACCTGTGGGTTCACATGCTGGCAACTAACCCCCTCTAGTGTTGATTTAAAAAGTTTACTTGAAGGTTTGATTCCCCAGCACCAAAAAAGGAAAAAAACAAACAAACAAAAAAATGGGGGTGGTGCTGGGGATTTAGCTGACTGGTAGAATGCTTGCCTACCATGCACAAGGCCCTGGGTTTTATCCCTGTAATAATAATAATAGTAACAACAATAATAATAAAATTATTTGTTGCTGGAAGAATAGACCCTGCAGGTTTAGGTGGACAAGCTTTGAGTGGATCGCCCTGTCTACCCCCACTCTCTGTGTTTCAGGTACACAGGGATGAGATTCCTGTCTGGAGTTTCTTGATTTTGTGTTCCATGGAAACTCGGCTACACGTTTGGCAACCTGCCCCTGTGCCTTGACGCTCCTCATCACACATGTTCAATCCATTCTCTCTTCTATTTCCACTCCAATTCCTCTTGTTTTGGATCAAGCGTCATCTTCTCTGTGCCCAACCCTAGAATTAGTTCTCCTTGCCTTCAAATTCTGCTGCCCTCAAGGTACCAGTGACTTGTATTAGAGATGCGCCACCTGTGCTATTATTTAGCTTTTTATGGCCACAAAAGATCTCCACGGATGAGATGGCAACGGATGTTTTGCTTGTGGCAGATGGTCCAACTTCTCTATCCCTTGGAGCTGATAATCTGCAGCAACCTGCACTTTAACCCTTGCCATAGGAGCAGCTTGGATGCGGGGTGACCTTTCTTCATGCCTACCTCCTACCATGTTGTCCTGAGTTCCCAGCTCTGCCAAACCCAGTGTGAACTCTCTGCATTGGCCTGAAGGATTCCAGCCTAGTTGCAAACTTATTTCAAATTGTGGCAAGCATGTGGCCTAAATGACATTAGAGGATGGCTGTCTTAGAGCTTTGTCCCATGGTTATATATTGTTTCTTGCTGTGTCCAGCTACATGCACTTTGAGAAAAAGTGAGGAGGTGGACCCTGTATTAAAAAATAGTAAATCTCTCATCCGAGAGATTAGAACTTCATATAGTAGTTTGGATCCATTTTAAAGATGTGGTAGCTAAGACAGCCAGGCCTGTCCTGCCTGCATTTCAGAAGGACCACAGAAATCAAGAAACTCAGTTTCTGAACTAGACAGCTTTCCCTATTCCTTTAGGACCCTGATCTTTTACACTTCATATTTTGCTAATGGAAGTAGATTGATTGAAAGTGACAAAAACACTGTTTTGACACGTTGGGTGAGGATTATAGACTGTAGTTTCTGATAAGCCCTACTGGAGCCCTTCTTGGTCAGATGTGGAGTAGCCCTTCCTGAACTCTCCATCAAACCCCCTGCCGATGCTGTCAACTATGGACTTAGGAGCAGATCTTTGCAAGTTTCTCTGGGACCTTTAGCCTGATGCGTGTCCTCTCTTCCCCTTCTACCTACAACTTCTATTTCACTTTCACCCCCTCCATTTTCTTCTTGCTCAGACTTAACTATGTATCTCTGGACCTTTCTTCCAGGAAACAGATGTCAGTAAAGGGAAAATGGCAGGGTCCCATTGCCTGCAGAAACTCTTCAACAGAATCCCAAAGAAAGCTCCGGGGCTGATGGGGAAGTGATTTATAATCCTAAACACAGTTTCTTTCACTGTTGGTTCCAGTTTCCTGCATCACAAATGGCTTTGCATATTAGCATTACATTGATGACATTCAAAACAGGTGCAACTGCCTATAGCACAGCTGCCTCAGCCCACTGAAAGCTTCAAGCCGAGACCCTGGGTGCGTGAACCTTCCTTCTGATAAGCTTCAGAGCAGGTGAAATCATCATTAAAGGAAAATTGACTTGTAAGGACGTACAAGATTCTAGTCATTGCATCTAACCACAAAGAAAAGCGAGGCGGCGGCGGCCAAGGGAATCTTCTTTAAAAATGTATTCAACAGAACAACAGAAAAGAAATTGCCGTCTCAAGAGAGTGGCATGACACAGCTCTAAGATGCCAAGAAACAGACTGTACGTATTCTCCGGAAATAAGGGTTCTCAACCTGGAGCTGGGGTCTGGGAGAGAAGCAGGGTGTAAGGTCCTACCTACTTTTAAAAAATGGGGCAAGAGCTAATATGAGGGGGAAGAAAGGAACCCTAGGAAGTTCTGGGATATTAGATGAAGAGCCAGTTTAGCTAGCTTTGGAAACTAACATGGAATCCCTCACAATTTTGGATCCTAAAGGATAATTTCTGAGATGTCTTCCATTAAAAAAGAAAAGATCTAAAATTTTTCACAAGGGCCAACTGGACCTCAGTAGTTTAAAACTTAAAGTGGCCCTGATCTGACTTCCATATGTAATTTGCTCCCTCTGTTTATCCTGAAACTACCATTTATTGAGCACTTAAAAATATGCCAGTGGCCAAGAGTATTGCTTAGTCTTCACAATGATGGTATTTGACAGGTATAAATGTCCTCCATTTTACAAATGAGTAAATTGAGGATCAGGGTAATTATTACCTGTCCCAAATCATACAGTTTGAAAGAGGCAAAGCCTGGATTTGAACACTAGCTGCTACCCTGAAAGGACTTACCCCTTTAAAATAATTCTTTTTTTTTATTTTTGAGAATAACATAGAATTTATTTCACAACTATAAAAAGGCGAGATAATAGGGCACAGACAAATCCTCTTGCATAATCCCCTTCTTTCTCTGGCCCGAGTATAAGAGCAAAATGATATTGCAAAATGACAGGGGCTAAGTAGACGCTCTGTTTAGCACAACTTTAGAAACCCTGTTTTTTTCAAAGTTTATCAGTGTTACTGAGGTGTAACTGACACACAACCAAGGGTGTGTGTGTAAAGCAGTGAGCAAAACACTGATTGGTCTGGTCTTTTTGTTGACCGGGGCACCAGGGCAGGGGTTCCTCCTCCTCCCAGAGTAGGGGCTTAAAAAATTCAGTTCTAACTGCTGGGTTAGAGGCACACCTTCACTGCTACCCAAGCTATTCTGGCCCACAGGAAGGAATGGGATGGAGGGTTCTGCAGAACTGTCTGGTCTTAGTCTTCCTTTGTGTAGTTCCCAGCTGCTCTGCTGTCCCCTTGGTGTGGGCTGTACTTGAGGTGAGGAGTGGGGATCTTCAGGGATCCCCTGGTCCAGTGCCTTCTATTTATAGGTGAAGAAGCTAAAGCCTAGAGAGACAAAGAGAATGAGACTCAAAGAGCATGACAACCCAGTTTTAATGACCCGCTGATGTGTGTTTTTAGGATGACCCCTTCAAAAGTTTATGCTGCAAAACTTGATCCTGGTCCCTTCTCCAGTGGTTGTGAATGGGTGAGGAAAGGTGAGAGAAAGATCACAGGAGAGAAGAAGCCAGGAAGTCCTCACATATAGGTGTGGAGACAAAGAGGGTCAACACAGTTTAAGCAAGGGGGCTAGTATCTGCATTTTAGCCTATTATGTACACCAGGCCATTGGCTAGGGGCTGCAAAGGTGCTCATCCACACATAAGTATATGAGGTAGGTCCAGCAGAGAGTCCCCAAGATTTTTCTGTGTACAACAAGGGACAACACAGCTACATGTGAGAAAGGAAAGTAACCGTATGCTAGTGACACACTTTGGGGAGGAAGGTAGGGCTTCCTGTGGACTGGAGTCAGCAGGGCATTGTCACATAGGAACAGGGCTTAGGAGACTCTCTGCAGGGACACTGTCCTCGTGGTCATTATGTTTCATGAAATAAACCAGGCAGAGAAAGACAAGTACCACATGACCGCATGTGGGAGCTCACAAAGCTGATCTCACAGAAGTTGAGAATAGAATGGTAGTTTCTAGAAAGCCGGGGAAAGTAGAGTGAGGGGGATATGGGGAAGGTTGGTCAACGGGAACTAAGCTACAATAACAGGAGAAATAAGTTCTGGTGTGCTATCACACAATAAGGGGAAGAGAGATCATGATAAGGTATTATGAGTTTCAAAAAAGCCAGAAGAAAGGATCTTGAATGTATTCAACAGAAAGAAATGATGAATGTTTGAGACCCAGATATGCTCATCCCCATTGGGATGCTACCCAATGTGTACATGCACTGGGACACCATGCGGTGCCTCATAAATAACTACGATTTTTATGTGTCAACTACAATAATGAAAAAAAAATGGGACGGACTGAAGGGCCTGATCTGGTGTTCTCTTGAGTATCACAGTTGCATAGCTGTCACTAGAGGTCAGAGTGACCTTGACCTCCATGTTAGATACAAGCCCCCCCTGCCTCCCTGCCCCCAGCAACACCTGTACCAGGACTTTCACTGGGCATGATGGTGTTCCTGGATGGATGGACTTTCCCCTCCTGAGTCTCCTGTGTCTTCTTGTAATTACATCTGTGCAATGCTTTGGGGTTAAAGGTTTTCTTGTATCCACTACCATAATTCTTCTATCCATTACCAGCTTGTAAGGTCAGTATCATGGTTGTTACAGCAGTCAAGGACAATGAGGTTAGGGGGCCTGACTTGCAGATAATAAAGCCAGGCTTAACTTTGTGTTTTCCAGGTCCTTGCCTGAGATCACACAGCCTTTCTGCCTCCCTCCCTGGTGCTGACTGCAATCGCTCTGCCAGATATGTGACCAGGTGAAACCTGAGTCCGGCCCCCAGGTGACAGATTAGCTGGAGTGACAGACCTAGGATGGGGGCAGGGGATCATGGGGGGTGCTGCCACAGCACAAGTGGCTGCCAAAGCCCATGTACACATACAGAGGTCACTGAGGGAGTATACAATGTTTTAACCAAGGAGTTGAAGGAGATTTGCTTTTCTGATAATCCTCATCTTAATTAGTGTCACTTTCAAAAATGGCCTGCTGTACACTTGCTTCTGCTGAAGCCTGAATAGCAATCCTTGCAGGCCCTGATGCAGTCTCCTTCCTGCAGGCTGAGTCTGCCCTGTTGCAGGAAAAGAAAGTAATTTTGTTTCAAAAGGCTTGGGGAGGTCTCTGGTCTTTCCCACAGAGAGGAAAACATAAAGAGAAGATGGTCTACAAGGTTCCTCCTCCCCTGAGCCTTGGCCCAGTAGCAGTAATTACATAGATAAGTAGACGTGTTTAAAAATTATCTTTCCCATGTACTCCCACCTCACTTCCCAGTGCCCCCTGGGGTCCTGTTCACCTTTCAGACAAATAATACAGGTTGAGGTCCTGCCCAGACTTACCCCAGCCACACCTCACAGCAGCTGCTTGGGACTCAAAGATTCAGCTTCCATACTTCCCTGGGAATTTTCAGGACCCTCTTCCCAGGGACTCAATGTAGCATTTTAGAATCTTCCAGAGGAGAAGAACAAGATAACAGCAATCTGGAGGCTGGAGAGGTGGGAGGGCAGATCAGTTCAAACCACAAAATCTATCTGAAAATAGCAATATTAATTGCATTTGCTTATTAAAAGGCAAACCCCATGCCATGCACTGTTCTAAGCACTTCCCCTGCACCTAACATTTAGTTGTTGCAGACTCTATAGCCTGGATACTGTTATTTTTCTTATTTTGGAAATCAGGAAACTGAGTCACAGAAAAGCTGAATAATCTGCCCCAGGAAACATGATGGTGGCGATGGCATTGGGATTGGATCCCAGGTCCGACTCCAAATTCATGTTCACATCCACTTAGTTCTGTGGACCCCTCAGTGTGATGTGCCCCCTCCTCAAGTGTGCTTATCTCATCTCCTGTCCTATTTCTGCTCCGTTTCTGGCTTACATCATTTCCCTCTTGGATCAGCATCTTCATCATCTCAGCAGGTGGCAGGCCCTTCCCCTTTGACCTTGGCAGGAAACAGCATTTTAAACCTTTAAAACCTTTTAGATTTTGTAGCCCTTTAGATATCAAAGCTCATAATTCCATAGTTCTCCCCCTCAGGCTTCTGCTAGAAGATGAGACAGAATGATGGCTGTCAGAGCAAAGTTTCAGCATGCTCCTCGTTGGAAGCACCTTGGGTGGTGCAGGGTGGAGGGCTCCAAGGCAGAATTCCATTTACAGCACCATATACCCACAGCTTACTGTGATAATGAGAATGTTTATTTCACTGCTAAAAGAAAATACTTTAAAAATTGCAGTTGAGCACCCACAAATTAACTCAGCTCATACAATTAATGTTAACGATGAACCCCTCCCCAATAACGCTTGTCTTTTAGCAGAGACCTTTTGTTTAATGAGTTGGGTCAAAGGCAAGTTTCATTTGTGAATTCCAGATACTGTAGTGAGTCTCAGAAAGTGTGATATTCATGGTTTGGGGGATTTTGTGGGATCCTAAAAATGGTGCCACCCTTGGGGAGGTAGCATTCTCCCATTTCTACTGTGCATGATCAGGCGGGAGCAAGTGGGGGCTTGCTGATGTGTATTGATGGGCTCTTTCTCACCTGATCACAGCAAATCTTCAGTTTGGGCCTCTGTTCCGGGTCCTTGTGCTTCCTGGGGGTGGGGAGGCGTTGGGTACACATCTGTTTATTCCTCTCTCTCCTGCATCCCAAGCAACTTCCCATAGGCCACCTCAGCTCTGCCTCTCCACCTTGTCAAAGAAGAAAGCTATAACCATGTAATTATGACATCCTGGGGGTAATTTTAAGTATAAGTCATTATTCTAAAACAACCGATGCAATCCCCATTTGCCAGCACAAAGAGATGATTCTCACTAGCCTGAACTCACTGTCAAACATGCCAGGAGAAATAAAAAGGTGCTAATGCAATATCGCCCAGAAATAGAAAATAAGATTAGAGGCGACGCTTGAGATTTCAGGCTGAGTAGGTGGAGTGGGGGGGACAGCACAGGATTTAGTTACCAGCAGAACTGTCAGACAAAAAGCCTCTGAGGTCATTAATACCGGAACCTTCATTAAGACAAGTGGATAAAATTAAAGGGTGTTTGGTGAGGATTTAATTTTTCCTGGAGGTCTACAGTCTCTGAAGGGCATCTAGGGCTGGCTCTGAGGCTGAAGTGGCAGGCCCTGGAGAGTGGAGTCAGGAGATGGGACCTCTCCTTCTTCTTCTTCTTCTTCTTCTTCATCATCATCATCATCGTAATGAAGCACACTGAGGACAGGCTGTATGAAGGGACCTTGGCCAAGGCTGACATGCTGCAAAATCAGAGAACTGAGTCCCCTGAGACCAAAGCCACATCCTTCAAGACAGCACACAGTTTCGCCATAGCTGAAACAGCTCAGCCCAGGTATGGGTGGAGCAAATGGAAGGAGGAGGCTTTGGCGGGCACTTGAGTTCTGAGGTCAGTCTCAGGACTCAGAGCAGGCTGTGGGTGGTACCAGTGGAAACATGGACACGGGCCTGACTTTCAGCAACGTTGGGAAGCAGCCAAAGGCCATTTTGGGCAATGTCTCATTACTGCTTTGAGGGGACATCTCTTTTCCCAGGTGCCCTTTCCTCTCCACATTCCAGCAGTGTCTTCATGCCAGCTGGTTGTCACCAAGAATCTAACATTTAAATTCCCTGAATGTGGTGAAATGACTGGAGTTCAAAGGTTTTAAGCAGCCCTCCCAGGAATGTATACAGCTGTTGAAAGACATTTTTAAAGCTAAAAAGGACTTATAATCCCAAAGGAATATGCCTTAAATGATGGAACGCAGGTGTGGTGATTGATCAGGGAGGAAGGCCTGGGAACCAGGTTCTTTGCTGTACTCTGAATACTAAATTGTGGGAGCAGAAGCCGGGCATTAGCGTCTGGTCTCTGCCTTGCGGCAGGATGCTGGGTGAGATGCACTTCTCCTTGGTCACCCCTTCATTCTCAGTATGGACTGGAGCAATAACACTTGCTTGAGTTCTTAGCCTAGAAAGGGGATGAAGAGGGTGAATAGGTGTGTTAGGATTCTTGAAGGAAAACAAGGACTCGAGTTTTCCACGTGTGATGATCCCAACGGCTCCTTTTGTAGTCTCAGTGTTGCGGGGGCTTTACCAGAGCTAAATAAATCCAAACAAAACTTCTCCCTAGGCTTCTTCATTTGGGGAAGAGCTGGGGGCCAGGAGAGAAATGTGTATTGATTTTGCATAAATGGAAAACCAGAGACCTAGAGAGGGACCGGGGCCTTCCAGGGTCACTGAATAGAACACAGGGTGACATCCTCTGGTTCTTCCTCATGTGTCTTGGAGCTGAAGACTATTCAGTCCTCACTAGGATTCATTTCTGACTTCTGGTCTAGCATTTAGTTGTTTAAACCATGTTCTGTCAAAAAAAAAAGTTACAGTCTGGCTTTTATGGAGACAAGTCTTTCAAACACAGCACCCCAGGGATATGGTGTGCCAAGCTGTGCAATGCCCAGCCTGACAGTGTCCAGTCCAACTGGGAGTTTTTTAAAATGCAGAAGCCCAGACCAGAATCCACATTTATGGAGCTGAAATCTGAATTTCGATACATTCTCCAGGTGATGTTTACCTTGAAGCCTGGGAAACACTGGCCCAGAGCCCTGGATATGGTGTAAAGGAGATGGACGCTAGTCTGGGGAATCTCTTGGGTCCCAGTTAACTTCTTCTGTGGAGGTGGAATAATAGCTTCTCCCCCGCTTAACTCACCACGGTGCTTGGGAGATGGAATGACACAATAAACGGGAAAGTGCTCTGCGAGGCTCGAGGCCCACAGCACTTAGGAAATGTGTGGCATTTTCATGCTCATTGGCAGCTGGCCTGGCCCCACCCCGTTAGCCATGGAGTCCTCTTCATCTACCCAGCCAAATTAATCTATTTCTCGCTCTTGCGCCTATACCTTCTTTGAAACAACATCAATTTTGGTTGCTTTCATCCAAACTGCAAAGAGCATTTGAATTCATATTATTGCCTTTAGTGAGATTCCCTATCCTTTGCCTCCATTTTTTTTTTTCCTTTTTCTTTCTTTTTCCGACACACATTTGCCGTGGTGCTTGGGACCTGGTGCAGAGGAGATTAGCGTGGTGTTCAGCCACTGGCCATGCCTCTGAGGAGAAGAGCTTTCTGTTTATCTCTTAGAAGCAGATGCTTTGGATTTTATCCCTGGGGGAATTTATCAGGGTGCCCTGAATTCATTCATTCATTCATTCTTGTATTCCTCCCCACTCTGTACCCATGCGTGCTTGCGCACGCACTCTCTCACACACACACACACACACACACACACACACACACACACACACAGATCCTTCTACATGTCAGCCATGGCAACATTGTGTGCTGTGTATTCGGTGGCTGTTTTTCATACAGGGCCATTCTGGGATTGTCTACAGTTTAGTTCTCATCCCTCTGAGCACATCCTTGGGTCTGGTGTCTTTGCCCCATCAGTGGCAGCCTGGGTTGGCCTGGATCCTTGCTCTTGTATCTATTCAATGCATGTGGATCTCTTCCAGTCCTTCCAGTTCCTTCATCTGGCCTGGTATTTTCAGAGCCACACCAGTGTTTTCATTTCCTTTCACACAGGTGTATATGCTTAGAATGACTTGCAATACACACAGGAAGTCACTGCCCATTTGCACAGAGTTCTTCTTGGTTTTCAGCCTAAGTGCATGTGGGCCTGCACTTTTAAATGCACTGTTCTCACCATGAGCACGTTACAATATAAATGTGTGACTAAGTGATTGATTTATAAGTGATTGATCCATATTTTTGTCACCCTGAATGGCTGCATATTTAGTGAGCAGGTATGAGCATTTATATAAGTGTATAAGCACATGTCTGCAAGCATTAATGTGTACTTATTAATTCAAACATATTAATCGCTTTCTGTGATGAAGGAACTAGGCTGTGTCATTTAAGACCTAGATAGAGGCTTTGCTTGTAAGGAATTTTACAGTTTTCAGGAAGAGATGAGATACTACCATGTAACTTTAATCCCAATTTCTAAGTAACAAGGGTCAGGAAAGAAACAGATAAAATGAGATCAGAGAAATACAACATTGCTTTCCTCTGGAGATCAGGTATGACTTCTAGGAAGAGATTTGAACAAGAGATGTGTATTGAACGCAGTGCTCATTGTCACTACGAAAGGCTGCCTATTAGTGAGAAGCTATGAGCATTTATACAGGTGGAAATGGAAAGGAACACTCTGGCTGAGTGAGCCCTGGGAACAAAGGTGAGCTAGGAGTGCTGGTGGTGAGGAGTGGCCATGGTTCAGTGGGGCTGATGCACCCAAGGCTGATGAAGGGATCCATGGGAGATGTGGTCAGCTCATGTTAGATCGTGGGGACTCTGGTTGCAGATTAAGGAATGTAAATTTTGGAACTGGTGAAAAGGAGAAATGAGTTTTTGAGATAGGTAAGTAGAAGGTCAGAGCATTGCTTTAGGAAGGTGGCACTGGTAGGGATTTTTAAAGTGAATTAGAGATGGAGAAGACTAGAGGCCTCAAGAGCAGTAAAGAGGATATTATAGCCCTCCCAAAGATGAAAAATGAGTGCTATTGTTTGGAGCTTGAATGTCCCCAAAAGGCTGATGTGTGGAGAGCTATGTCTCCAACAGGCCATATTATTGGGAGCTGGTGGAATGTTTTGGAGATGGTGCTTAATTGGAAGGAAGTCTAGTCTTTGGGGACATGCCCTTGAGGGGATCTTGGGACTGCAGCCCCTTATACTGCCTCTTTGCTTTCTTTTCTGCCATGCATTTTCACCATGCTTTTCTGCCTTCCCACAAGTCCAAAACAACAGGGCCACACAAACACAGACAGAAACCTCTAAAACTGTGATCTGAGATAAATTTTTCCTCTTTTAAATTATTTACCTCAGGTATTTTGTAACAGGAATGGGAAGCTGACTAATATAATGAGGGTCTGCTGTATGGAGGTGGCAGTAGTAGATAAAGAAGGTGTCATGAAGCCTATATTGACAATATTTGAAGAGAATCTATTGTAGTGGAGAAGGAGGAGGAGGAGGAAGGTTTGGAGCCTGAGGTGATGGAAGTGTCCTAACACACAGGGAGTGCAGGTGGGGTAGCTCATTGATTTTTCTGATGGGGTATAGGATGAATGATGAGTTCAGTTTGTATATACCAAGTTTAAGATAGTGGTAGAAACATCTAGATGGAGAAGTTCAGCAAGCCTTTGGATATTTAGAAGTGGCACTTGGGAATGATTTCAGGATTGAAGTTAAATTTGATCATTGTGTTTATAGAGAGATAGTTAAAGCCTTCCAAGTGAATGGGTTGTTAGGGGAGAACACACACAAAAGAACTAAATGGTGTAACTATCTGCATTTAGAAAGAAGAAGAAGAAGAAGAACAACAACAACAATAACAAAAAAAAAGAGAATAAGGAAAGAGACACACATTTGTGTATTTTTCCCAGTTAGAACAAGCGTGCACACACTGTTTAGATTGAAATGTGCACATATACAGATAAGCAGTACATTTGATTCCACATAGTTGGAAGACAACAGGAAGGTGGTAGTTCTTCAGTGACCAGGAGAAAAAGGATAATCAGTGACATCAAATACAAGGAGAAGACTCAGGCATACACAAAACAGCTAGCTGGTTTTGGTGTGCAGGTGGGATGCTCACAGGGTACAAGCAAGAGCATGGGGTATGTACACATAGGTGTTCATACACACATGCCTTTGGATGCACGTTCAAGTATTTGGAGAAGAACTGTAGGAGCAGGGAGTAGGGAAGAAATGGGATAAAGTCATTTATGGGAGAGACTTGTGATAAATCGGAGCAGATATACATTAAACTGAATATTTTCTTGATTGTTATGTTGATTCTTTAAATCCTTAACTTGGGCTCTGAGCCTTTACTTGATTCTGTGTGGTGTGCTCAGCTAATTTGACTTCATTTTAGGATCCTAGTCTTTCATTCGGTGTGAAATTATTGGTCACTTACTTTGGCCCAGATCTCTCTTATGTCAATGAGAGCCTTTCGGTAATTAGGCTCTTGACTATGAAATTCGCTTTGAACAGAAAGCTGGTCAGAACTTTTAGCTTGTTCCAGAATATCATATATACATTGAATGATGGACACGGTACTTGATCACCAATTTGAATTATTTGCTTTAAATAGGAGAGACTATATTCTACTTACTTTTCTGGATTAGGAATCACCTTACCTAAAGTTAGTCCAATACTCAAGTCACATTGAATGTCAAGAGGATCTATTTGAGGACAGGAAATCAAGGCAAAGGATCATGATTAGCAATAAATAAGATGATAAAGTTAATTCTCAACAATATACCATCATTTTTCCTCCCTTATATTCCATTTGATTTCATTTCTCCTTCAGACCTTTATTTTCTTACAGTTTAGATAGAAGCATAATCTGAACGAAATCCCAGTGAGGGGAGGGCTCAGGGGATGGAACTCCAGTCAGCACTTAAATGCTGCTCCTCCATGAGATAAGGGAAGAGGATGAGATGACTTGACTTATATATTTGTCATGTGCACTTTATTCCCATCATTGTTATTTTTCACCTAATAACTATTTACTAAGCTCACACTTGTCTGCATCTGCCAGAGTCCTCTCTTCCTCCTTTCTTCCCTCTCTCCCTCTCTTCCTCTCTCCTTTCTTTCCTTCCTTAATTCCCAAACATGTCCAACATTCTGGTTTTAAAATCTCATTTCAGTTTATACAAAAACCAAATTCAAAGAACCTTGGTTCTCCTTCCCTACCCCCTCCACCCTTTAGGGACCATGTCAGGAATTTTCAGCTAATTTCCCTCATAGTATACCTGGGTCACATGGGCTGTGTGTGTGTGTGTGTGTGTGTGTGTACGCACTCACATGTGTATGCACATTCGTAGGAAATGAAATAGATTTTACTTTTACAAGCATGTAACAGGTACAATATTTCACAGCCTGCTGGTTAGTAATGGGATTCTTCTACCAGAGTCTCCTTTTCTGAATCCTGAACTGATTAACAGATGCAAATCCTATACTGCAGGCTGGTGAAACTGAACCATCCATGCCCATGTATCTCTAGACAGTATACACAGGCACAGAGTCACATACACACACCATTTTCATTAAAATGGATGCACATTCATATTACTGCTACATTCACTTCTAGATAGTTGGACATTTTTTATTTTGCCGTTTCAAAAGACATTCGGGCAGGAATTATTTAATAGAATAAAAGGAGTTTCAAAGGGATCAAGTACTAACAGGGGAATTTAAAGTCAAGTGTTGTCTTCCAATAGAGGAGAGGTTCCATCAACCACGGGAGAGAATGATGGTCATTCCTGCCATTCTTCTCCTTTAGGTGTCCAGCTGTCTCTATCAAGTTCATGTTCCTCTAGGATCAGCCTGGGGCATTCTTCTGTGACTTTTACCCACCCCATTCCCCAACAGAGCTCTTTTAGCAGCACAAATTCCAGTTATGATTCCGTAATAATTAGGTTGTGTGGCTGTTTACACAACCTCCTGCCCTCCTTGCAAAGGTGAATTTCCAGAAGACAGGCCCTGGCAGTAGGTAGTTTCAATGGACCCTCTATGCAAGAGGTGAGGGCTGATTCAGCACTTTCACTGCTGGACAGCTCTGGGTGGACGCCTCTGACCTCACCTTTCTGTGCTTTCCCTCCTTTCCTCTGTGGGGCTGCAGCCTCGGGGTCAGGGCCCTGATGGCTGCAAATGTCAGTAAGTGAGCAAAGAGACTTCTGCAGAGTCTCAGCTTCTCATTTTGTGTTCATTCACAGCAGTTGGCTCTTCTCTTGCTTCATGATGACAAAAGTGACACTTCTGATCATGCATTATTGGAAATCCCTAAGTAGGAATTGAATATATATGAGATTTCATCTTTTATCATTGCCATTTACTTCTTGCAGACATTTGTCTTGGAACTTCTCAGAGGAGAGTATCTTCCACAACTCTCCGGTCCCTTATTGCTCTAATCACTGTTCTCTTGTTTTTCTCTTCCTGAGATGAAGGGGAGGACTGTACTCAGGAACAATGGAGACATACAGGATTACAATGCTGTCAAAATAACTTATCTTTAACATAATCTGTTTTCTATCCTAATTCTGCACGTGTTTGATCTGTCATTGATCCCTGACCAATTTTGCTCCTGAGAAGTTTGGGGTAAAACATTTTTTTTGCATGAAAAGGTGCTCAATATCATTTATCATTGGGAAATATAAATACAACCATATTGGAATTTCATCTCACATCTGCTAGAGTGGCTTTATAAGAAAAAAAAAAACAGGGGGTGGGAGACAAGACCAGCTGGCAAGGGTGTAGAGAAAAGGGAATGCTTGCACATAAATTGCTGCAACCATCATGGAAAACAGTATTGAGGTTCCTCAAAAAATTAAAATTATAATTATCATAGGACCCATCCATCCCCCTCCTGGGTATATATCTGAAGTAAATGAAATCAGTATCTTAGAGTAGTAAAGGTTCATTGTACCATTTTCACAGTAACCAAGATATGGAAACACCTTAAGTGTTCATTACTGGATGAATAAGTAAAGAAATCATGGTACATATATACAGTTGGATATAAAAATGAAGGGAATCCTGCCATTTCTGAGAACATTGATGAAGCTGGAAGATATTATGCCAAATGAAATCAGCCAGGCATAGGAAGACACATATCATATGATCTCACCTATCTCTGTGTGTTAGCCAGCTTTTTGATACTGTGACAAATACCTGAGAAAAGCAGCTTGGAGGAAGGAAGATTTATTTTGGCTATATTTCTTAGAGGTTTCAGTCCATGGTTGACTGGCTCTCTTGCTTTGGGCCTGAGGTGAAGCAGAATATCATGGTGGAAGGGCATGATGGAAGAAAGCTGCTCACCTCATGGCAGCCTGGAAGCAGAGAAAGGGAGTGGAAGAGGCCAGGAAAAATATATGTCCTTCCAGGAAACACCCACAGTGATCTATTTCCTCCAGCTATGCTCCACTGCCTACAGTTTTCACCACCTCCGATAATGCCAACAATTATGAATCCCTCAACAGATTTACCTACTAATGAGGTCAGGGGCCTCTTGATCCAATCACTTCCGCAAACCCCCATCTCTGAACATTGCTGCCTTGCAGACCCAGCCCTCAACACGAGTCGGTGGGGGACCCTTTTTTTGTGTCTTAACCATAATATTGTGGAATGGAAAACTGTCAAACCCAGCAAAATGGTGGGTTCCAGGTGTTGGATCATAGTAGAATTGGGGTGATGTTTGTCTAAGAGTAATACCTTTTAGTTAAAAGTTAAACAAGTCTAGAGGATCTAATGTAGAGTATGGGTGCTGATGAAGTTGTTAATTAATTTGATTGTGGTAATTATTATACAATGCATACATCTGCCAAATCATGTTGTATACATTGAGTATATTCAAACTTTGTCAATTAAACATTTTGAGATTAAAAAATAAAGGGGGGGCATAATGAGTAAGACTGAGAAACTTCTCTTGCTGTGGAGTTGATGCCTGGCTGGGATTTTCAAATTGTCTCCATGTCCTTGAGTCTCTTTCATATTTTTGACCTACCCATTATTCATAACAGATCTCCGAGACACTAAGCATGCTGCCTGTTGCTCCTAGCAGAGGCCAACAACTCAAAATAAGTCATTATTTTTAATGGACAACCTAAGTTTATTGACTCACTAATAGAAGTGTAGAATATTAACTAAGAGAGGTCATTTCCATTTTTTAGTTGAGATGGTCAGACCACAGCCATTCACATCTTTTAGGGAAGATGAAAGTAGATTAAATCTCCTTGAGCAAATGGATGCTGAAGAGATCTAAAACTATTGTGCATGGGAATGGCTGAATAAAGTGGAGTGTCTGGTGCCACCATGTTAATTGTAAAATAACAAATAGACTGACCAGTGGACAAGAGACAGGACACACTCTATTTGGCCAGCTGTTGGGGAAAGTTGGAGTCAGGGAGAAGATGTTCTTGAAGGAGTAGATGTAGATTTAGTACAAGGAAGACTTTCTAAGAGTTGGAAGTGCCCTGAGGTGGAATACTGGGGAGTGTGCCCCCCAGGGTGGTTTCTGAAGACAGGCTGCAGGAGCCATCCATAGAGATCAGTGAGCACCAATGGAAGGCTGGAGCAGGTGGCCCTAACACTTTACTTCTTGTCCTGGGAGTCTAACTAAAATAGCAACAACCACTCAGTCCAAAGAACAGACACACACCTGCTGTGTCCCTCCAGAATCATCTTACTCCTTCCAAAACGAGGCCCAAAGATAGGATTTTTTCATTCCCTGACATTTGAGGTCCACATGAAACTTATTCCCATAGCCAAGATTCTGATCTTTTCTGAGATGAACTCAGATAAACTGTTTGCCAGACAGCTGGACCAAAACTGAAGGGTAAGGAGATAAGGCCCAAATGAGGAAGGCAGCAGCCTCACCTTCTGTTAACTCCCATCCCAAAGTGAGAAATCAATGTGCTCAGCTGCAATTCAAAGCAATTAGTCTTTGTTCCCACATGTTCTCAAACAATGACTTAAAGAAGCCCAAATAAACATTTTCAGAAAAGAGAGCAAATTTGTATTACTTAACCCAAGGAATGCAAACAAGTGTAATTAAAGCGAATACCCATAAATAAAGTAAATACATTACTTAGGAAATGAATTAATTAGTGTTTAATTACTATCAATTACTAAAATCACTACAGAATTACTTGTAGAATGGATTGGATCTCTTGCTCCTATTAATAATTTCCATTGCTAATTGTATGCAATTGTATTTTCTTTTCTTTGGGTGCATCTTAGCAGAGCTAATAGGAGGAAGGAACAGCACAGTGAAACAATGACAGGAACATCTTTTTTCTTTGCTCGGTAAAACACAAAAATGGTTTGAAAAATATCTGCCTGGTTGTCAAAAGCCGGTTCAGCTAAGGAAGGTGCCCAGGAAGAAGGTATCTGTGGCACAGGGTGATCTGTGCCATTCCATGGTGAGGGTGAGAACAGAGGTTTGTGGCAGGGCCTAAGGTGGAGTGTGTATGTGTTTGTGTGTGGGTATGTATTTGTAGAGATGAGACAGGTGTTAGAAGGTTCAATATCTGCACTTATTTCCAGGATGCTTTGCATAACCCATGTATAGGCTGGCAGATGGGCATCTCTACTCACAGGTCTGGCCAGGTGAGGGAATAGACTTGATATTTACCTGAAAAATAGAGTAATAATCTGCTTTTTGGTAAAGAGAACATCCCTAATGTCTGGGTCCCCAACAATTTTGACACTAGGTGGTGAGTGGCAGAAACAGATGCGTATATATGAGAGAATGAGAATAAAGGGTATCTACCAAAGGAGTCCATTCTTATTTTTCTCTTCATACAACATCCCCTTTACCTCTCTCTACCCTCACCCCCTCAGTCTTTCATGAACATTCTCAAATCTGGTTTTGATTCTAGGCTTCTCCACCTGGGAAACCCTGGGAGAGTTACTTAACCTCTTTGTCCCTCAATTTCCCCATCTGTAAAATGGGGAGAATCATAGTACTTGCTTCCCAGGGTTATCGTGAGAGTTTGGATCAGTGGGTGGCACATGGCAACAATATCTGAAATATTATATTGCTACTACATATTAATTTGTAGAATAGTTGAGGGAATGTACATGATGTGGAGGTGAAATAATTAGGGGGATAGGAGGGGCGATTTGAAAAAGAGAAAAGAAGTTGGAGAGGAGAAATTTGTGTAATAGGGTTCTCCAGAGAAAGAGAACCAATAGAATATGTGTGTGTGTGTGTGTGTGTGTGTCCTACACATACACTCACACACACTCACACATACACACATAATTTCTCTTTTGAATCTCTGTGTCCTAGATAGCTCTCTTTCTTCCAAAAGTGATACAGGGCCTTACCCTGAGGTAAAGGGGTACACGGAGCTGTTCTCTAGACTGTCTTCTGTGTTCTCCATGTTGTTTTAGTCCTCAACGTTTTTTTGTCTACTCATTTGTTCCTTCAGGGACTGTGGTGGAGAGGACACATTCCCTGCTTTTAAGGAGGAGAGCCAGATGACTGCTAAAGCACAGCAGGTAAGTACAATGAGCTTTTCAGAAGAGGGTAAAATAGGCAGGAGGTGAGATCTCTGGGAGGTTTGCAAGGGGGAGACAACCCCAAGCAGAGGCCTGAGAACAAGTGAATGAAAAAGGGGTATCAAGATCCCTCTTTACCAGATGAGGAAACCGACAGTCAGAGACAAGTGAGTTGCCAAGACCCACATAGCTGGGGAGGTTTTGTGGGCATTGAGATTTAAATCAGGGTCTGTGTGACTCTAAGGACTTGAATTGTCTCACAATGCCATTCTTTCTATTGTCTCTCCCCATCTCCCCTGGGAAGCAAAATACCCCTATCTCTAGTGCTCCCTATCTCCAATTTTTGTGTGAACCCTAAGCACCTGTAGCAAAGGGTGCGTTGGCCCCACTACCTGGGGTGCACTCCTGGCTCTGCACTGCTTTAGGGTGTAACACCGGATACATAGCTGAGTTTTTCTGAATTTAACATGAAATACCAGCCTCAGAACTATGTGAGGATTAAAAAAAAGAAAGACAGACATTTTCTTTGTGGAAAGCTTAGCATAGTGCCTGCTACATAGTAATTATTCAATAGATGATAGATAATATCATTATTGTGGATGCTAAGCCTCATTTTTTGGTCTCAGTTGATTGTTATTAAGCCAGGCTAATGTGTTGCCTGATGAGGCATTGGCCTAAGTTGTATTTGCATTTTAGATGGAGACACTTGAAGATAAAAATTTACACTGTCTTTAGAAGAGCACCCATCTTCCTCCCTTCCCTAGGAGGGAATAAAGAAAGATTAGACAAAACTTTGTGGCAGGCCAGCCGCAGGGAGGTACAGATACTTTTAAGTTATGCCAAAACAAATCTCAGAAAATTGCCAGCCACGCACAGGGCCAGTGTTAAGTGATTTTCCCCCTGAGCAGAAACCTATAAGATAACTAGAGTAAGAGTTCCTGAGAAACCTGAGCTTTCTCATTTGTACCCCTTGTCTCCTATCCTGTGCCCATAGTAAAGAAAATAAGGACCAGCAAGAAACTAGCTCTTTGAAATGTCAAGGTCTTAGAGGTAAGGGCCACTTGCCCAAAAGCATTTGAATAGCACAGCCCGTCCTAGGTAGCTTATCCCAAACCCCATCCTCTTCAAGCCCCCCTCACTGGGGAGGCTGAGTTGCCTCTGCAGGTGTCTGTGCAAATGGGAGACCAGCAATGGTTATTAGTTTCCATTTGCTGAAATCAGCAATTTAATCCTAACCTAACCAGAGCCTGTAATGTCCCCCTCCCTGGACAAAGGCCCTCCCCCAGAATGATTGAGTTTCACAGGGAGCAATAAAGCAAAGGACTTCTGATGAATCAGGTGCTAGACTCTCAGGCCTGTAAATCATCCCCCTTGGTTCTTCGGGTTGGAGATGGTATCTTCACCACGGCCCTCTCTTTCCTGCTATTTCCACAATCCCAGCTACTAAGGAGATACCCCTCGGTAGCATATCCTTTCCAAACTGAGAACCCAGCCTGGTCCTGGGTCCCCATTCAAAACACGTGTGGCAGGAGAGTGTTCATATGAAATGCACACATTGCAGATTGCCAGATCCGACTGGCCTCAATAAACCCATAAGTTGCTCGTGGTTGAACATTCATGGAGGGTCTGAGAACAGTCCATGTGGAAACCAGGTCATTTAGAGGAATTCCAGTCCAGGTGTTCTCAGAGACTCAGGCCCCTGAATAGGAGAGCAAGGACTCTAAGATCAATTCTCCAGAGACCTTTCGCTTTCTGGGGTGTGTTCAGTAGAGGCAGTTGGTTAGGATAAAGCAGAGAGCTAATCAGTCAAGAGATTTCCTTTAAATGGAAGTTTTCAGAATCTGGTGTTTAGTGAATGTCAAGCTTGAGAAAGAGGTGAGATTGACAGAAGCTAAGACCCTCAAATCAGGGCTTCTCTTTTTATCCTCAGTTTGACCTAATAGACTGTGCACGCTAAAGCCAGTCACTCTCCTCCCTGAAGCAGGACTTGGTACTTGTCTGGGGAGCCCAGCTGCAGAACAATGGAGGGTTTGAATGTAGGGGACCAGGGAAGCCTTGACTCAGGCTGACCTGAACTTCACTTTTCTGCCCTATAAACTGGGGGTAGGGATGGGCTGCTTCACTAGTGTATCTCTTACCATCCTTCCCAATTTAAAAGTTTATCTGACCTCTAGGAGGCAGAGAGCCTGGAGTTGCTGAAGAGCCATGGAGTGAGAAAGAATCCCTGTTCTTGGTCCTAGGTGCCACAATCTACCTGCAAAGTCTTTTTGGCCCTGTCTGTAAGGCGGCCCAGGAAACCTGCCAGGCTTTTTTTTTTTTTTTCTTTTTGGTGGGATATCCAGAAGCAGGACTAGAGAGTCACCTGAAAAAGGCTGCATCAGCAGAAAGGACAATCCCTTTCTCCAAACTGCTGCAGCAATCTCAATGCAATGCCCTGATGCCACCTTCACCTCCCAGTTTGCTTATCTGGGTTCAGAGGCTGGCCAAGGAAAAGCACTCTGCTGGCAGAAAGTCAGCTTCAAGTCTTAGCTTTGGCAAGCTCTGTGACCTTGGGCCACTTGGTACTACCTTGTGGGGTTGCTCCGTGTCAGGACATAATACTGGAATACTGGAAAAGAGGAGGTGCCAGAACTTGCTTTATAAAGAGTTTATAAAGTTTATAAAGGTGGCTCCGGGAGAGGAGAGGTGATGTCATGGCCCAGGTGAGGTGGTAAGTAAGGTCTTCATCCTGTTTATCCCTGCATCTCCCACAGGCCTCTCGCAGACAGCTGCGCTTGACTTCAACAGTGAGTGCATAAATGAGTCAACACACTTGGCTTGACCACATGGACTTCTGCTACCTTCTCAAGATATACTTGTAGGAGAAGCATTTCTGGAAAACACCTTTTTGGCTCACCAAGGACAGCTAATTCAGAAACTCCATTGTCCCTTACAGGCATCCTGCCCTCATTTTCCTCATTCTGTCCCCACTCAGCACTGTGGAGAGCTTTCACCTGCCCTGGGTCCTGAGGGTAAGCAGGGGACTGAAAGCAGTCTATGAGAGATACCTTGTCAGCTTCTTCCTCCTAGAGAGGGTACACGGCTTCTTGGCAGGTGTGGCATCCTGGTCCTGAATGGCCTCTTGGTCATCTAAACCTTACTTAGGGAGATGAGGGCTAAGTGAATCTGTGTTTAAGGAGGCAGGAGATCAGGGTTCTAGCACCTTCTATCTCTGAGAGGCTTTGGCATCTTATTTTCCTGAATCATAAAATTAAAAAATAATTACCTTAAAAATCTTTCTTGCACATCAGTGAGACTTGAAGGTCCAATCAATTGTGAACTGAATGTAGAACTATATCAGCCTAACTACTGATTCATGTGACTGACCCTTAGCACCTTTCCTCCAAATTCCATGAATCTACTTGGGAAATGCTCAGTTCTTGCAATGGTCAGGGGACAGGATAGCAACCTTTCTGGGACATCCTGCCTGCAACACTCCACCAATAGTGAGCCTTCTCTACCATGGGACTCTGTAACACTTCTAAAAGTTTCTACATCCCACATAGCAAAGCCAGAGCTCAGAGTTAACTTCTGAGAAGAAAGGAATGGAATAAAGACCTTTCCTATGGGACAAAGGCGGTGATATGAGAAGCCTGCCTTGTTATGATGGGTCTGTTGTTTTGGTGGATTTTCCACGTGGTTGGAAACAGCATCTCTCCTTCCTCAGGGAACCCCGATTCATCTCTTCTGGAAGTGGAGTATTTACCAGGATTCTTTCACACAAACCTGCTTTGTTCACAGCCCACCTGGGTTACTCAGCTTTTTGTCGCTGTGACCAAAATATCCAACCAGAACAACTTAGAGGAGGAAGTTTATTTTGGCTCACAGTTCCAGAGGTTCTGCTCATGGTGGGCCAGCTCCATTGCTCTGGGTTCAAGGTGAGACAGAACATCATGGCAGAAGGGTGTGTGGAGAAGCATGACTTCATTCATGGCAACAGTAAAACAGAGAGAGGGGAAGGGGCTGCAAGGGAAGATGAACCTTTCTGGGACACACCTCCAGCCACACCCACCTGCCTCATTACCAAGAGTCTATTCAAACCAGCATGGACTGATTAGGTTACAGCTCTCATAATCCAACCATTTTGCCTCTGAATGTTCCTGGATTAACACAGGAGCTTCTGAGGGATACCTCAGATTCAAACCAAAACACCCCTTCTGTCCGTGCACTTGCACCTTCAAGGCTTCCAACAGACCTTTAGAGGGGTATATCAGACGGCCCTGGCCCCCAGACCGTGCTGGTTGTCAAGTGCCAGCTCCAGAAGTCATTACTAGGACAGACCCTGTGGGGAGGACCATCATTCAGCATTGGACAGAGACTTCTGTCCTGTGACCTACCCGGGGGCCTGTCAGAAATAGAAACATCTTAATGAAAAAGCACATCCCTCAGTCTTTTTCATGCTGACCAAGCAAAATGGAGGGGAGATTTGAATAAGAGGATGGGACTCTGCTTTTAGCAGCAAAGCAGTCCTGGGACGGGGGCGGGGGTTGTGGAGGAGAGATTCGGAATTTTAAAAAATCCTGTTGTAGGTTAATGGTTTCTTTTCCCTTCTTCCTTGCTCTCTCTCTGACAGCGGAATGAACAGAGAGGTATGGTATATCCCCAGAAGTTAAACAGGAAGCCATTGATCAGACAGGACCCTCCCACTACAAAGGAAAATAATAAAAATGTCATTAAGGCCCATGTCCCCAGCTTCAGATCCTCCCATCCTTCCACAGAGTTCGCCTCTTTCTCTCTCTCTGTCTCCCTCTCTTTCCACTTCCTGCTCTCTTCCCTTTTCCTAAGCAGGGAAACCCATGGGATGTGAACATCTTTAGGCTGGGAAACTTTCTTGTTCACCATCACGTTCCCTAACATTATTCCAGTGTATTTGGCAGTTCCTGCTTTTAAAATATTTGCCAAAGGAGTGGAACTCTCTTCTCAAAGCTTCCAGGCCTACCTAGATAGAGATGACTGATAGCAGTTTAGAGCTTTATCACTTCCCCTGGGACATCTGTACTTCAAAAACAGATCAAAACAACACCGGGAGAAGTTCCATTAAAATGAATGGTAGATTTCCAGACAGCAGCATGTGATACTTTCCTTAGAGCAAAGGACCTTCTCCTCTGAGAAACCAACCCGCAAAAGCCCCTGGCCTATCAGAGCCGCTGGAAATGGGTGAGTGTAGCCCTCAGCGTTTGCAGAGAGCAGCTGTCAATTTTAATGCATCTAAGGCCTTCTCCTTGAGGGGGGAGAGTGCTGAAAAGCCTATGCTCTATTCTATGCTTCCTGAAATCTTTCCATTTAAATGCAGATTGGGAGCCTTCCTTCCTCTAAGTGGTCACGGAGAAGACAGAGCAAAGTTGAAATGATAATTTCCTTAAGAAGAAAGGGAACAGTTTTGTTCATTTCCCCAAGGCACCAGCTGTCATTTTCTCTTTATGGTAGCATCTCCCCCCACCACATTTAGATGGCCTTTCTCATCCCCAGTCACCCCAGTTTTTGCATCATAGGCTCCTTTAGTTATGCTAATCCTGCCAGCAGCTAGTATCTTGTAGTTTAAATGGAAAGAATCCAGTCCAAAGGCTTGTGATTATCTGCTTCCTCCTATCCTCTCTCCACAAGATCCAGGCCCTTTTATATCAAACAGGAGGGTAAGATGAAAGGCCCACCATGACTGGGAAATTAACAGGAGGGGGCTGAGATGATTAAAAAGAGGACTTTTCCCTACTTTTGATTTTTTAAGAGACATTTGAAAGTGTCTCCATTTTGAAACGCCGACCAAGGCAGAGAGATCTGTTCTTGAGCCATGCCAGAACTTGCTCATTGTTCAAAAATCTGGACCCTTGTGCTGTGTTCTTGACTCTCTCATGAACTTGCCCTGGAGAAAAAATAGCTAGCGATTTCCTCCTCGATATTTAGAGTTAGTTGGGCAGTTTGGCCTCACATGCGCCAGTGAGAATTTTGAGGTATGTTGAGTTCCCAACTGACACATCTAGGTTTATGATGTGAGAACTAGACAGGTGTCCAGGATCAGAATAGATTTACTATGGGTCCGCTGCAAACTCACTTCTGGGGGAAATGATAGTTCATTTCCTGGGAAATTCTAGTGAACACCTTGCCCTGAGGCCCCTCCCAAAACAAAACCATTCATCTCAAAATCTCTCTCCTGTGTTGTAAGGCCTCTGACTCCCTCTGCAGGAAAGAGGTCAGGGATCTGAGGAGCACAAAAATAAACCCCTTCATATTCCCACTTCCCTCCATCCCTGCAGCTTCAGACTCTGCTCAGGAGCATGACACTGAAAACAGAAATAGCTTCAAGAAGACTTCAGATGAGCTCATGGATAATAGAACCAAAAAATGGTTACTAAAGTAGAAGTCAGAAAGATTCAGAGCTCCATCTTTCGATGGGTCATAGGAAGAATGCAGATGCCTTCTGGTCCTAGGTTAACCATTGACTGGTTTTATGATCTTAACAAATTACTTTGCTTCTCTCATCTTAGTTTCTGCATCTCTAATGTGAATGATCTGGTTTACACATTTTCCAACCTTTCCAACTCTCACATTCCCAGAGTCTGTGAAGTGTGTGTGTGTGTGTGTGTGTGTGTGTGTCTACACAAGATGCAAATTGCTGTCTACTTCCCTCTCTCCCAATAGAGTACAAAGGCCTGAATAACCCAGGAAATGGACGAGGACTTGTTCTCTGTGTGTCTGGCCTTACTGCAAATATTCTTTTCTCTTTCTTCTCTTCTTTGCAGCTGGAAACCCAACCACCAGATTTGTGAACCAGAGAAAGAGGGACGAAGATGCTCTGAAATGCTTATTTAGACAGTGCTAACATATCAAAAGAACATTTGACACAAATGGGGTATCTAGTTACCATAGATCTTATGAAGTTCATTCAAAGAATGTAATGAAAAAAAATCAAATAAATGAATCATTCAGGGATATGCAAAGGATGGCTCCCATTTTCATTCTTTTGTTCTCTTTCTATCTCAGGAGAGAAAAGTAGATAGGAAATTAGAGCAAGAATTTGGGGAATATTACAGAAAGCAAAAGGGGCAATGTTGAGAAGGATGAAAAGGAGAGCCAAGGTTAGGAGAAGAACAAAAAAAAAAAAGACCAAGAACCTCTAATCAAATTAAATGGTTGGCAACAAACACATAGAAAAAGATATTCCTGGGCCTGTATCTTTAAAACAATGGCAGCGAGAAGGAGTTGCAGGGAAAGACAGATAGTGAGATAGGTGCAGGGGCAACCCAAGGTCAAACTTTACTGCTTCTCTAGCTCTCTGGCTCACAGCAAAAGGACATTAGCCAGAAGGGTGTCATCGTGACCCAACAGGACATCACAATGTTCCTAGGACACTGCTGGAGATGGTCTCACTATTCTGGGCTTCATCTTTTCAGCTCAGGGGCCAGTTCTGCCTTCATGATCTGGATCCGCCTATGCTGAATGCTTCACATAAAACTGACACTTCTTAGGCACTCTGTTCTCAACAGTGTTTTCTGCCAGGCACCTCGCACACTTTTCTTAATGCCAACTCTGTTCTGGGATCAGTGCTCTGGTCTTCAGAACATGCAGTGGTAGAGAGTCTGGGGCTTGGATCACACAGAGCTGCCCTGGAATCAAACCCCTCTTGGCTGTTGGATTTTAGGCAAAGGTAATTTCCTCCTTGATAAAGTAAGGAGAATAATAATGCTATCTTCCCTGAAGGCTTGTGGTAAGGATTTAAGGAGATCATGAATGTGGGAGGGTTTAATGCAGAGAGGTCACTCAGAAAACCTGGGAAGCATTCTCTCCCCAAGTCAGATCTAGCTGATGAGATAAGGAAGTAGAAAGAAGTGCTGTGAAGAACTGTGCCTGAGTGTGTTGGTATCCACCAGTCCCCACTCTGGTCACCATTGTGCTAATGGCTTCCCCTTAGGATTTGGATCTATAATCGCTGAGTGAGTCCAATGAGGTATATGTGATATGAGAAGATGAAAGGCAACTTCCTGAAAGTAGTGAGGGCTTCTTGCTGAAAGTCTTAAAGTGCTGGGAGCACTCAGGTATATTTGCTGATCATAAAAGTGAGTTGTTACATTTTCCTAGGAGAGTGAGAATAACTACCCCAAAGTTGCAGAGGTCCCTATCCTCTCTGTAGCCCAGGTACTGGGACAAACTACCCTGCTCTTGAAGTGCAGAGCCAGTCCAGACTGCTTCCCTTCCAAAGGTGACTCACCATCTGCTCTCACCCACAGGTTGGAGCAAGAGAGAGACAGAGAGGCACAGGCAGATGGTACACCATTTTTATGTCCACCTCTTCCTTTTCCAGGTATGAGGTGGTATACCTGCATCTTTCAAAGCAACCTTGGGGTACAAATGGGCGCCCAAGTTGGTTCTTCTGCTGGTCTCACCTGGGCTTAGAAGCTGAAGCGGAAGCCAAGGGAGGGCAGGAGCCCAGCATTTGTCCTCGGTCTTTTTCCTTTCACTGTGGAATAGTCCTTTCCCTGGGGAGGTGATAAGAAAGAAAAAGGTCATGCAAAGCATAAAACTCAGCAATGCATTTTATAGAAGGCCTTACATTGTGTGCTTTAGGGATTTTTTCCTTTTGAAAAAATGAATTATTTATTTGTCTTCAATTAAATGTAAACATATCAAAACTCATGTCCTTTATTTTTCCTGATTCACTACTACTTGATTATTTCTCATCGGATGAATGTTTTTTTTTTTTGTCTGTCTGCTTTGCAAAATCAACTTATAACTCATTTGCTTTCATCAGTAAAATTTCTTCAAATAACTTCATACGGCTGCCATTCCTATTTTGTCCAACCCCCTGAACACATCTTTACATTTTGGGCTATGGTAATTAGTACTATTAATATGAATTTTGTGTATGTGGGTAATATATATTATTTATTATTGTGGTTTGGATATGAGATATCCCCCTAAAACTCCTGAGTTAGTATAATAGGGGAAATGATTAGATAATGAAAACTCTGACCTAATCATTGGTTTGATACAGTTGATGTATTAGTAGTTTGAATGGATTAACTGGTTGGTGACTGTAGGCAGGTAGGGCATGGCTGGATGAAATAGGACATTGGAGGTTGTGCTCCTGGGGAGTATATATTTTTTTTCCCTGGTTCCTTCCCCTTGCTCTGTGTTTCCTGGCTGCCATGAGCTGAGCAGCTTTATCCACCATGCCCTTCTGCCATAATGCTCTGCCTCAGCTTGGGCACAGAACAATGGAGTTGGATGTCCATGGGCTGAACTTCTGAAACTGTGAGCTCAGAATAGACTTTTCCTCCTCTAAGTTGTTCTTGTTGGGTATCATGGTCACAGCAATGAAACACTGACTGATACACTTATATATGCCTTGTTCTATTTTGTGTATTTTCACATGCATCCAACTGTACAGAGTCATTTCTTATAGGCACGAGAGGCCTGGGAAATTACTGCATGCTTTTCTTATGGTTGAAATCTGATTCAACAACAGCAGCTGCCTTAATCGAGGGAGCCTGTAGAGTAAGTGGTAGAAAAAATTCTTCTGGCCACATGTTGGAGGAAGAAGACAAGACAAAAGGGCAAGGACCTTGAAGGGCTACCAAGAAAATGGGGTAGCTGCTACAGCTTTGCTCTGCTCGCCAGTTGACTGCATCCCAGTTTTTCCTGGTGAGCACCAGGAGAGCTAGAAGGTTCTCAGCTTCCGCCATAACATACTTGCTTTCCTCAAAATGATTTGGAGAGTAGATCCATTGTGATGAGCGATGGCAGTCTCTAGGGCTATGGAGAGATTGCTAAGGGCTTATGAATGCAGGTATGTACCAAGTTTCTGCCTGTAGGCGGCATACATGAAAACACAACCACTTTTCTGTAAAAATTCTAGAATTGTTTTTCTTTTTCTTTCACATGTTGAAAAGGGTTCTCATATTTGAAAAGAGTTGAGAATCGATTGCTCGGTAAGTAAAAAGGCAAAGACTTTGTAATCATACTTCTTTGAGGTAGATTCTTGTTTTCCCTCAGTTTTACGATTGAGATTGAATTGCTTAAATGTTCTGGACCAAGTGAGGTAAAGTAAAGCCTATCTTGATGGGTTATTGAGATAATTAGGTCTAACTCATTACAGTGCTTAGCTTATAGGTGGTCCATGGCGAATTCTGAGTGGAAGCCATTGGTGTTAATCACTTCCAGGTAGGCTGCTCTGGTACCAAAGACCACACTGGCAAACTTTTAGTGATAACAAGAAATGCCAGCGTCCCTGGCATTACAACCTCAATCTACCTGAAGTCCTGGATCATGTCCTCATGGTGCTGTTTCCACCCGTCTTCTCTAAGAGTTTCCCTGGTGTTCCAGCATCACTCTGTCCACAGAGGGTCCTCTGTGAAGCTGATCTCAGCGTCAACATAAGAGTCAAGGTCTGAACCTGGAGGCTGTGGAGCACAGGGCCCCCTGCATTTCTTGTTTTTTCTTTCTCTGTTCTCCCTCTCTTTTAAAATTCATATATAAAACGAATCAAAATAGGGAAACAGGGACAGTCAATAACAAACCCTCTGGAGAGTGAGGACGGGAGAGAGCACTCTGGTCCTCTGGGCTGTCTGACTGGCCATGGCTGTTTAAGTCCCATCTCGTACCCACTGTGGTGAATAAATTGGATTGCTGAGCGAGAAAAAAAAAATGACATATTTCTCTTGTCGTGAAAGGACCTAAAAGGCTCTTTTCTGATTTTCAGATTCTAGTCATGCAGCCCAAACCTCCTCTTATCTGCTTTTATATATTTTTTTAACATCTTATGATTAGGTTTGATCTTCTTAAAGGCTTTGATTAAATAGTCTTTGCACTTCCTGATGTGCAAGTTCATCATTTTCTATTGGAAGATGTCTTGAGGCCTCATCTGGACTTTAGCATGAAAATGTTATTTTCACCCTCCAGCCATAATGGGCTTCTCATCATCGACTTTATTATTATTATTATTATTTTATTTTTTGACAGAGAGACAGGGGGAAACGCCTCTCCCAGCCCCGCTGGGCCCTTGGGGCTCCCCCTCCGCAACCTTGAGGTGGAAGGCCGAGGGCAGCAAGGAGGCGCCCGGCCACCTTTGTCTCTTGGTTTGACCCACGGGCCCATTAATGGAAGAACCGCGGCAGGCAAGGTCACGGGAGGAAGTACGCCCTCCCATCTGGAGGCCATCGGCTGCCCACTCCAGAACATCAAGGGGTGCCAACTGCATCTCTGCTAGGTCATTAGCCGCTCCCAGGACATACGTTTGTCCTTGTGATGCTTGGGCTGGCGCACTCCAAAGGGGATCAAGTCTTGAGAGCAGGTCTCAAAAAGAAAACCGCCAAAGTCTTCCTGATCAAATAGAAGTCACAGCATCAAACCTATCTATAGAGGAGCAGCACATCCCAAGTGGCTTTCATGGTCACACTAAAAAAAAAAAAAGGAAAAAAAAAGGTGCAATAGTCTCCTACCAAGGTGTGGTCTTGGGACCCACAGCATGAGGATTTCCATCTCCTAACTGTCACAACAGGTGGTATGTGGTCCTATTTTGTCCTCTAATTGTTTTATGTCCATATATTGCTGTATTTCTTGCTCTAAAAGCATTTGATAGGAAGAAGGAGCCTATCTCCCATTTCCCCAGTATGTTTATTTCATGGAGGATGACTTGACGCACACAGTAGGTGTCAGCTTGTCAAGGTAAATGCCTCAGCACTGTGACTTTCTCTAAGGTTTTACACCATATACTTCTGTTGTTGATGTTTAATGCATGTGAAATAGGTATTAAAACTTTCCACTTGCCTCACCAGAGGACTGAGAGGCTGCATGAGCTAATGTCTAGAAAGCACTTAGCGCATTTAAGATATATACACATGAGCGAGTGCACGCGCGCGCACACACACACACACACACATCAGTAGGCTATTATTATCTACCTCTCTGGCTTGCTAAAACACAAGTTTCCCAAGCTCTCTGTACTTCCTCCTGGAAATAGTCTGAAGATATGTTCCTTGCCCTTCATCCAGCTTTTAGCTTCAAATTCCATTGTCCAAAGTCAGAAAGCAGGGGTCAAAAATAATGAAGGGAAGGTTAACCAGACTCTGTTGAATCTCAGATAATTAAGAGACCCCAGTAAGAGGAATTATTCATCTCACTGATTGCCATCAAATGCTAAGCTGTATATTTTCCTGCAAGTCTTCCATTGTAATTGGCTTAGCAAGTATGGTTCTCGTCTTAATCTGCCACAACTGTCCCAAAACAGAGACTGATGCTGTTGTGGTAATGGGAGAAAGCTAATGACCATGTGAATCTATTTCTCTGATAGCTACAAGCTCTGGACACATGCCTGGAGAGCTCAACCTATTTCTTAGCCTCAATCACAGGTTTACAGTGGGGTGAGGCTTCTGGGACTTGTAGCTTGATTTTTTTTAAACCATAAGTGTGCAAGATCAATGATGGGGTCACCAGGAGACATATACCTGATGGATCAAGCAATTGGTTTTCGTGACTTGGGGTATAGACCTGGTTTGGGATTTAGAGAAGGTCAAGAGCATAGGTTTACCAACTCACAAGTTTATAAAACACATATCCTTCAGCATAATGACAGCCCTTGGGAGAGTTTAATTCCTAGTTCTAGTGTGTGTGTGTGTGTGTGTGTGTGTGTGTGTGTGTGCGCGCGCGCGTGCGCGTGCCCATGTGACTGATTGCTAGTTTTGAAGCCACCACGCAATGTCATGGCTTTTCATCTTGGCCTATGTCTCATAACACATTCCAGCTGTTCAGAGCCACAACTTGAAAAGATGGGCTGATTGAAATGCTGACTGTACACTAGACAGGCAGTCAGCCCTGCACGATTAACAAAGAAAGTGGCCCCTCCCCACTTTCCCCTCTGTTCTTATTTTTCCCAAAACTATTTCTTTGCTTCCAGAGAAAAGGGAAATGTGCAGAGAAGCAATTAATTATAATTATATATGTGCGAGAGTATGGGGGAACCAGTCACAAAGAATTTTCAAGTCCCAAAATTGTCTAATAAAAGCTACCCCAAAACGTCATAATTTTGGAGGAAGTTAAATTTTTATAGAGTTTGGTGATAAGAAAAATTTGCTAAAAGCGAGCGATCTTAATCACTACACTGTCACTTTGCAAAGTAATTGTGGAATTAGGAATAATTACACTCTAAGGGAAGAAAACGAAGCAATCTGCCTTATGATCTTTTAAAATAGAATTATGATTTTGGTTTGTTCCATAAATCAAAAGTAAGGCACAAACTTGTGGATAAGGTAATAACCTGGGGTCTTGGAAACATAGGTTTAATGATTAAAGTGCTCTGTGCTTGGACATGAATTATCTATTCCCAAGAGAATAGGTAGAATTTTGTAAGCAGAAATGTAGAATCATGGGTGCCTTCAGGGTAGGGTGCAGGCCATCTGAAGAGTGCTGTGGCTTCCATTAAGAATCACTCCTGCAAACAGAGTGATGAATCACTCAGTCTACACACTGTCCTGGTAGAAATTCCAGATCTCTGCCAATTAAATCACAGTCCTGGCCAATACAGGATGATGAGTTATAATTACAAAACAGTGGTGGAAATCATTCCCAGGGTTCCTGTGTATTGGCATAAAAAGTTCAATTTGTTCTTACACTATGAAAATGATGTAGCAAATATTATGGGAATTATGTCGGGAAAAAAAAGATCCTACTTCTAATAATTCCTGCCATCACGGAGGAGAAATCAGGGAAATTTAGAATCTACTCTACTCACACTAAGATGTTTTTTCTAGAATCCTCTCTAAAGTATGGTTCTGATCCTCTGTGTTAAAAGTGGAGAGATTTGAAGCCATACTATGATCAGCAGAAGACTAAGGGTTAAATGTGGACAATCGGCCCATTGGGTGAAGCCCTGTCAGGTTATAAAGATATCAAAATACAGACATTAAGGCAATAATAGTTGAATAATAATAATAACACATTATGTCAACAGCAGTGACAAAGGAAGAACTCAATGTATTTATAGAGCTAAATAAACGACAGATCCAGGTCCCACGTTTTGACTCAGAACCACCTTCTCGGTTGGATTTTGCTTCTGCCTAAGGATTATTTTGGAAAGAGCTATTATTATCCATGATTTATCACGCTGCACTAGGGGGAACTCGTACTTTCCACAGAGACAATTATTGAATTCTCCCAGGAGGTTCTTAAAGGAGCCAAGCCCTGTTCTGAGGGTTCAAGTGGAAAAGATGCTCCAATGGGGTGCTGGGATCTAGCACTGTGGGACACATGTACCATCCACCCCTTGCTGTGCTGGGGTACCTCAGATTCTTTCTTGTCAAGTGCGCCTTCCATCTCCTCATTAAAATGAGACTGAGGAGAAGTTCACCTTGATGATGAGTCCCATGCAGGAAGTCCCTTCAACATGTGTCCATCACTCTGGGGAGTCACAGGTTTCAGTACTGTCTGAAGTATCATTGAAATGGAGACCAAGTCAAAGCCATGTCCTAGAAAGACGAGAGCCTGGGGAGAATCTGGAAGCAGATTCTTCATTTAAGGAGGTATTCTTTGAAGGAGCCCAATTGTGCAGCCGTATTTGGGTAGAGGTCATGAAAGTTGTAGAAAAAGAAGTCATAGTTAATATTAGAAACGAACTCAGACAATGTGGAAGAATAAAGATACAGTACTAGGTCTAAGAAACCATTGTGAAAATAAGCAATGATAAATATCATATTAAATCCAGGGAATTATGTTAGTGGCTAATAACAAGTAAGAGAGCTAATAGCGAGCCTTTAATATGGGCCAATTTATTATTTAAAACATTTATTAAGATTTAACAATAGTCAAATAATTTTTTTTTGTTAAACAGTTATTATAATCAGTCCTGCATACATTAATCAACTAATATTTATCATCCAGAACATATTTTGTTATATCCAAAGGGGTGTATGTACATGCTTCCAAAACAAACGGAGGTTTAAAATGAACTGCAGTTACTTTTTGCCAAGTGTGGATGTGTGAAGATTGTTGTGTCTGCCAGCTGGGTAGCCAGACAGCAGAGTGGACTTGTCTAATTAAGAACAATTGCCGATAAATCAATTCTTTCTTTTTATAGGACAATTAGAGTTTGTATGTATATGTGGGTGTGTTTTAAATTCTAATTTGATTTTGCACATTGTTCTGCAACCAAGTTAATTCCTTGCAACCTTTTTAGAGGATGCAAATTTTTCATAAACTATAAATAGAGTTATTACTGTTTTATCAGTCATGCAAATAATCCGAGATCCATCTATTCATCTGTTCATATAATTCAGGCATAAACTGCATATAATTACTCGTTTGATGCCTTCAATCTGATTTACTCTACCGGATCCCAAATATGACTTTTAATTACTCGTGTACTATTTTCTTATACTATTTTTCTCTCTCTCTCTTTCATGTTTGACTGTTAAAATCCTTTCTAGGCTGCAAGTACAGTTCAAAGATGACTTCTGTCATTTAGATGTGATCTTTTGAACACTTGTATTTCCACTTTTATTTCTCACAGCATCTAGCATAGTGCTTTGCACTGGGATGTTGAAACTGTAGATGGATGAGTAGATAGGTAGAGAGATAAATAGATACAGTTTTCAATAAATGAGTGCATGACAATCTAGTCTCTCCAAGGACAAAAGCATCTAGCCTCCTTACTCCGGCATATACCACAGTTCCTGGCATAGATAACTGGAGAGAAAAATGGGCTCAGAAGGCAAGTCAAATCCATATGGGACCAAATAAACTCAGGGGAGGGCTATTTACTCACAAGAAGGGAGGATGTCATAGTTATCATCTTTCTTCCCAAGGCTTGTGATTTGATTGGCCATAATTGCCTGGGGGAAGTGTTTTTACGTTCTGTTTTGCAAATCTTAATCTTCAACAATTAAGGAGGAAAACATCTGCCACCCACAGTATGGGGCAGCAAGGTCTCCATGTGACGGATGAAGTACAGGGCTTCTCAGTTCAGCTTTGCTCACCAGAGACAGCAGTGGGTGAGCTGTCTCTGGGCTGTGGAATCCAGGTCAGGAGACCTGAGAGAGCTTGCTGCCCCTCTGAACAATTAGACTCCCAGCAGCACATGCTGTACCTTGTCCAATTAGTCTGCAAGACAGCAGAGGCCTGAGGCTTTAATTGCCTAAAGGTCCTGTTTGGGTTCAGAGTGGGGAACGATTTTAAATATGGTTTTTGGATGGCAGAACCTTGAATGTTAAGTGAGTGGTGTTTCAGGGGGTCCTCTGACAAGTCAAAAGTGTCAAGGAAGAGAAACCCTTTTTGGATCTCAGCTCCATCTCCTGGTCAGTTTTACCCAAGAATCGCCTTTCGGAA